>NC_058381.1:37572517-38172517 GCF_018350175.1 Felis catus | reverse complement strand
TCTCCTAATTTTAAGTGATACTTTTTTTTTTTTAACTTTACTGTTAAGTAATCTCTAGTTGCATGCTCTACTGACTGAGCCAGCCAGGCACCCCGTAAATGATCTACTCTTAAAAGTAGAAGTTAACTTTAAAAAGTTTATCCTAAGATGAATATACAAAGTGCTCCTTGCAGCATTCAGTAGCAAAAAATTGAAAACAATCTAATGACTCTAATTAAACAAATTTGTACGATATATATCTTTATAGTGAAATACTATGTAACTAGTAAGAAGAAGAATATAGATTTATATTTTTGACCGGGAAAGATCCCATCAGGAAGGAAATGTACTGAAGTGTTATCAGTAGTAATCATCAAGTAGAAAGATGAGGTTGATTTTGGAGTGGGGGATGGGGTGGGGGAAGAGGTGGAACTTGTGTACATTTTTACATTTTTTTGCAGTGATCATTGATTTCTTGTAGGAATTTTGAGTTATTATTTCGTTTTTTAATTTGAGAGAGAGAGAGAGGGAGCGCAAGCAGGGTAGAGGGGCAGAGGGAGTGAGAATCTTTAGCATGGTCCACGCTCAGCATGGAGCCGGACACGGCTCGATCCCATGACCTTGGGATTGTGACCGGAGCCGAAATCAAGAGTTGGACACTAAACTGACTGAGCCACCCAGGCGCCCTGAATTCATATTTTTAAGAAGAAAACCTGTGTATTGCTTCAGCTTAAAATATTTGTGGAATTTCCTTCCCTAAAGTTTTTACAGAATGTTACAGATAACCAGCTTTTTTGGAATAATTTAGGCCAGCTCTCTCTCCTCTTACTCTGAAAGTCAGGAATGAAGATAGAATTTTATCACACGGCATCCCATAAAGGGAATGGGAGTGCCTGGGTGGCTCACTCTGTTGAGCGTCCGACTTTGGCTCAGGTCATGATCTCAAGGTTGGTGGACTCGAGCCTCACATCAGGCTGTGTGCTATCAACACAGACCCCGCTTCAGATCCTCTGTCCCCTTTTCTCTCTGCCCATCCCCCGCTCATGCTCTCTCTCAAAAATGAAAGAAAAAAAACATTAAAAAACGGTAAAGGGAATGATATTCGAGACTTTCATGACACACAATAATGGTTAGGGGCTCATTTACTAAAATAAAAATAATTGCAATAGATCTCCCTGCCCACACGTGGCATATCTGGGAGTCAATTTATATTTGGATCCTTGCAAAATTCTGAGTATCGAGTAAAACAACACCAGCATCACCTAGGTTTGGGTGGGTGTATGTGTGTGTATGGGGATGTAGCAGGAGCACAGAGAGAAATACCACGGGAAGTAACTCATCTCTACGTTGAGACCATTGTTAATGCTTTCAAAGAGCTCAAAGAATAACAGGATAACTTAGACCAATACATAATTAATTATGATTCAAGGCAGAATGAAGTGCCTATAGAACAGTACCAGAATGAAGAAGGTTCAAAAGAGGAAAAACATTTCTCATTATAGGGATTTTTAAAGGTTTAAGACTCTTAGAGGAAATAGCCTGTGAAATGGGCTAAGTCAGTATATGTTGAACTTGACTATGGATTTTGTTAAAATGCAGATTCTGATTCAGTAGGCTGGATGCAGGGTCTGAGATTCTGCATTTCTAACAAACTCCCAGGTCATGCATACTGTTGGTCCTGGGACTCCTCTTCCAGAAGCAATGGTCTAAAGTCTATCTTAGGATGTCCAAAGATAGAGCTGGAAGAGAGAGATTTCCAAGCAGAGAAATCAGCATGAATGACACTACCAGGGTGACAGCAATGGGGTCGGTGGTGGGGAGTTTGGGAAGTTTTCTGGAGACATAAAATTCAGCCACATTGAGGCAGGTCTTGAAGGCTAGCTTGAGAAGCTTGGACTTAATTAGAGGCAATAAGGATCCATTGAAGGCTATGGGGCAAGGGAATGATATAATCAGTAATTAAAATGCTCATATATATCCCAGTGAATAAAACAAGCTTAATAAATCTATAAATATTTGAAGTTAGTTAATTTGGAGTCCATGAGCAAACATGCATTCATGTTCCCCTGCTCTTTATGAATACAAAATTAAGTGCAGGACCTTGGAAGGAGTCTATGCAAGTAGGAAGTCCTGAAGTTTAAATTTCACTTGGCTCATGGTGGGTCCATTTCTATATCTATTGTTCTTCCATATGTGAAGGATACAGAAGAGGTATAAGGGATCTCAAAGAGTTTACAGTGTCATTTAGGAGGGAAAGCATACCTATTGAAGAAACAAGCTTCATGCAAGGAGGAAGATTTTTTTTAAGTTTGTTTCTTTATAAATAATTTCTACACCCAACATGGGGCTGAAACTCACAACACCTGAGATCAAAAGTTGCATGCTACTGACTGAGCCAGCGAGACACCCAGGGAAATCATTTTTGATGGACGTTTCAACACAAAAAATCTGCTAAAGGAGACACTTCCCCCATCCATTCTTCCCTCCCCCCCTCATCCCCACAGGAGTAGCAGGTTTGTCTTCTTGGGAAGGAACAGAATACATGCTAGTCCAGGTCAGGTGCTTGTGACCTTGAGCCATGGAAGGCAGAAACTATACTTCCCTTGCAGTTAACATGGGGCTTGGCAGAAAAGTAGGCATGGATCAAATGTAACAAATGAACGAACAAGTTGAGGGAAAGAGATCATAGAGGACACTGAAGAAATGGCAGAGATTTGAGTTTGATGTGGCTGGCAAGGCAAAGCCACTGTACATTCTTGAGATGGGAAATGACAAACGGACCCAAAGTTCTTCGACCTCAACTGGATTGCCAATCCAATGGACACTGGTAGTAATCATCTAACAGACACCCTGCAGCACTCAGCACTACTGACTGCTCCACACTCTTGAAGCACTCTATTTCAAGCCTCCAGGACTCCATTCTCTCTCCTGGTTTTCTTCAGCTAACTCTACTGGATGCTCCTTTTCAAATTCCTCTAAGAACTTGTCCTATTTTCCCCAGTCTCTGAATGTCCATCAACGTGTATCTCCAGCCCAGAGTTTTTCTTCCAACCTCCGGATGTGCAAATTCAACTACTTTCTTGATATCTCGACTTGGATGTCTCCTAGACACATCAAATTTACCATCTGCAAAATTAAACTCTTAATTTTCTGCTTGGAACGCTCCTCCTCACTTGCAGATCTCAGCAACTGGGATTAACATCCACCCACTCATTAAACATCAGAGGCCTGGGAATCATTCTGTATTGTCTTCCTTTCTCTCCCACCAATTTCTAATCCGTCAGCAAATTCAGTTACTTCTACCCCCAAAATATATCTCTAACCTATCTCTCCAGGCCACCCCTCTAGTTAGGCATCAACATCCCAACAGATCTCCTCTCTTCTGCTTCTACCAGCCTCATTCATTTTCCACAGAAAAGCTGAGCAATTTTTCAATGATGTAAAGCAGATTATATCACTCTCTGCTTAAAACTCCTCCATGACTTCCCATGACACTTTGAATAAAAGGTAAACTGCGATCACTCAGGATCTTTGTATCCATTAGACACTACTGGCCAACGGCCTAAGGGCTGAGATCTTCATGGACCTATAAAAACTGTTCAGCGGGTTGGGGGGGGTGGTGAGTGGGGAAGAACTAACTCCAAAAAACTGCAGTCAAAATTAATAAATGTTCGTGACTTCATAATATAACAATATGCCAACTAATACTAAATATAAAGTCAATCTTTATGTAGTCATTTATGTATTTTATTTCAACGAAGGATGTGGGCTATAAGAGGAGTAGGTCCCCCACAGGGCTTCTAAAATAAGCTTCTTTTAAGGCCTTTATATAAGGTTCTACACACCCCCATCTGTGCTTACCTCTCCATGGTCTCCATGATGCTACTCTCCTATTTGCTCACTAAACTCAACCAGGCAGCGTGACAAATTCCTACAATGTACCAAAATCTTTCTTGCTTTTCCCTTTGCCCCCCATCCCTTTGCTTGACTGGCTCCTTCTCCTCCACTAGTTCTCAAAGTGTAACCTCCTCAAAGGGACCTTCCTGACCAATCCATCTAAAGTAGGCAGCCCCCCCCCCATACCACCTTGCCTTATTTCCTCCATAACACTGTTTATGTGGTCTTTTCCATTAAAGTAATAAGTTCCAGTAAGGCAGGAAAACGTGTCTTGTTCTCTGTTGTATCCCTACGGCCTACTCCAGTAACTGGCCCAGAGCAGGCTTTAATAAATAGCTATTGAATGAATGAATAAATGAATGTAAACTTCATTTTCAAGGGAAGAGGGGCAAGCTAGTAAGATCTGTCTTGGACTCCATCGTGGGAGGCTGGAGGCACAAATCCTCCTTTGATTCTAGGCACCCAGATAGATTTAAAAAGGAATGTTTGGAGGTTTCTTCCAACAGAAGTTTTGATCAAAGCTCTTGTAACTTACCCTACTGGGGTGGGGGCAATGGGAACAAAAATGGGCTCAGAACTAGGCTGAAGGGAAAGGAAGTGGTTTGGAGGAGATGCGTGGCGGGCCAGGTTGGGGCTCTTCGTTTGCACCCTCCCCTCCCCCAGATTCTAACGGCTCCACCCCTTCCTGTCTTCAGCTTGGAGCAAAGGGTGGCTTTGGCCTCCTTTCGGGCTCCGTGGACTACATCCTCGTAAATTATTCATGACGTGGGAGGGCACTATGCCTGCCGGGGCTTTTACTATTCATGAGGAGGCGGAGTCTCCTTCCCGCGGGGGGGCTCCTGAGAGCGTTCTAAAATATTCATGAGGGAGGAGGGTACTATGGGAGCAGGGGCTTCTTGCTATTCGTGAGGGGGCGGGGCTTCCTTCCCGCTGGGGCTCCTGGGAGGATTCTAAAACATTCTTGAGGCGACAGGGGCGCCTGGGAGGCGGGAACGCAACTCCGGAGCCGACCGGAGCTGAACCGGCCGTCTACCCGGCGGGAAAACCTTGAGGAGATACTTTTTTTTTAAACATTAAGAAATTTGAGGATGGTGGGGCAGACCAACTAAATCCCATTTGCCTGTGATTCCTTAGCCGGAAAACTGTCAAAATCTGTGGTAAAAAGAGATTTTTTCCCCCCAGTACTTACTTGGGATGGTTTCATCTTCTCGTGGACTGAAGGGGGTAAAAAATGCATCGACTTGTGGTTTGACTCTTCTGTCGGCCAGTTTCTCCTTTTATGGCCTCCCTGGTTTACCTCTCTGAGGTGTTTGGGGCCAATGCCCGTGCAGATGTGGCGGGTCTCTTCTAGGGTTTGTTAGGTTAAAACAAAACAAATCGCGGCGAATTGCTGTGGGACGGTTTTCTCCGAAAGCGGGGGGGGGGGGGGGGGGGAATTCAGCCAAGAAGGCCCTCAAAGCCTCTCGCAGTCCCAAACGAGCGGGCTGGAACAGAGGCATCGAAACATTTTATTACTATTATTTCGGGCAGTGATTCTCATTCTCTTGAGGGATACGGGGGGTGGGGGTGGGGGGGGAACCGGAAGTAGTTTGGATTACACCTTTAGGATTTTCTGGAAAGCCCGCTTCCCCGCCCTCCCCCTGCCCCAGAAGCCTCCAGGTCTGAGTGAGGAGAAACAAGGAATTGTAAGGGGAGACTTCGGTTTTGAAAGAATGGGCCCACTGCGTTTTAATCCTCAGGGTTTTTTTTTTTTTTTTTAATTTTTTTTTAACATTTATTTATTTTTGAGACAGAGAGAGACAGAGCATGAACGGGGGAGGGGCAGAGAGAGAGGGAGACACAGAATCAGAAACAGAAACAGGCTCCAGGCTCCGAGCCATCAGCCCAGAGCCCCACGCGGGGCTCGAACTCACGGACCACGAGATCGTGACCTGAGCTGAAGTCGGACGCTTAACCGACTGCGCCACCCAGGCGCCCCCTCAGGGGTTTCAATACACACGCTCGGTGGTTGACGCACTGAGTCAACCACTGGGTCTCAGGTGTTCGGCGAGGCCCTGAAGAGCCCGCAGGCCCCACCCAAGTCCCACTTGACACGTTCCTCAGGGGCAGGACAAGCCGTAGGCCAGGTTTATAATTTTAGAAATCGCATACTGTGAGAAGTGAAAAACAACCTCGCGGATTAAATAAATGAAGATTCTTCCATTTGGTGGATTTGCATGCAGCCTTTAAAATATCTATGCTTGTAGAAGTATCTGTTGGTATGGAAGGAAATTAGTTTCACTTACAATTGCAATTGAAAAAAAAACCCAGATTACAAAATAATATGAACCGTGATCCCTGTTTTGTTAGAAACATACATATATATATAATATATATGTGTATGTATATATATATAATATATATGTGTGTATATATAATATATGTATATATATTATATGTGTGTATATGTAATATATATGTGTATATATAATATATGTATATATATTATATATGTATATATTATATATGTGTGTATATTATATGTGTATATGTATTATATATGTATATATTATATGTGTATATATAACACATATACATAATATATATAATGTATGTGTTATATGTTATACATATGTTATTAAATATATAATTCTGGGATGATATGAACAAAAGTGTTTATCAGTGAATTTAATGGTCTTTTTGTTTTGCTGTATTTTGTAAACTTTTGACAATACAGTATGTTACTTCTGTAATTTTAACGAGTATTTTGAAATCTCTTCTAATTTAAATGCTCGTGGAATGCTAAAGCAAGGTGCTATGGTATGTTTTTAAAGGAGGGCCTCAGTATGCTTTTCACTAAGAACTACACTTATTGGCCATGTTTTCAAATGTAACTGATTTTAAGTTGCTATAAGTAACCTCTTAGAGGAATACATAACAATGTGATTTTAGCAATTGTGTGACAAAAGGAGGAAATGCATTTTGGTCAGATGTATTTGTAACTCTGATGAAATGTCTCAGTCGTTACTTCGGAGACAGAGAGCCTTAGATTGGAGTTGTAGTTATGCATCTGTACATCTACCTGTATGTGTATATACAAAAGACTGTGTTTTCTGAATGGGAGCAGTAGTGACACAAAGTCACTGCATGTTATGAATATTTTTTTTTAATAATTTTCTTGGTGTAAGTAAATTATAGAAGAAATGCTCATTTTTGAAATCAAGTTGTATAGGCCCTTCCTAAACCTTCTAAGTAACTAATATTAACCAAAAGTGGAATTAAGAGGAAAATCATTGCTCATTTATTTTTTCTAGTCTTATTAATTTTACAAGACTTTAATTTTACTGCTTATTTGTGTTATCCAGTACCTAATTGGTAATAGTAATGCAATCTTCTTAATCTGTTAGAGCTGGTAACTTTTAAAAGCTCTAAACTTAGAATTTTTTTTTAAGTTTATTTATTTTCAGAGAGAGAGAGCGAGTGGGGGGAGAGGTAGGGAGAGGGGGAGAGAGACAGAATCCCAAGCAGGCCCCACACTGTTAGCGTAGAGCCCAATGCAGGGCTTGAACTCACGAAGTGAGAGATTATAACCTGAGCTGAAACCAAGACTTCGTTGGACGTTTAACCAACTAAGCCACCCAGGTGCCCCTAAAATTTCTATTTCTTCTCTCTTTATTTTCACTATTTCCAACAAAAGAAAATGTTAGTACTCAGTTTTAAAGACACAAAGACTTTACTACAAAATTTTAAAGCTACATTGATATTTTGATTTCTTTTTAGAATGTAAAGATTGTGAAAACAACATACTAACGGACAGATACTGAATGTTTTGAATTTGTTATATTGGTTTTTTGTGTCAGATCTTTTACTTTTTCAAACTTTTGCATATTTCTTTTCTTAGACTATATCTTACCCAAATACGTGTTTCTTATTCTACTAAAATTCTTTACCTAGAATATTTGGCTAAGAGGGAAAAGATTTTTAAACATTTCATATCGTGTGAAATGAATAAATAGACTCTACGGGGGGGGAACTCCATAAATTGGATATTATATTAAAACGTTTGTAAATAGAGGGGTGCCTGGCTGACTCACTTGGTAGAGCATGTAACTCTTGATCTCGTGGTCATGAGTTCAAGCCCCACAATGGGAGTAGAGATCACTTAAGGAAAAAAAAAAAAAGATTTGTAAATAGACAGCTATTGCCCATCAAAGTGTCAAATTCATTTTAAAAGAACAGCTCTTCATTGCGATAATCTCCTTTCTTCTTTGTCTCTTATATTTTATTTTTCTAACCAGGATCAATTCATGAGATAAGAAAGAGGATGGCATCTAGAATAAATACCAGTTTCACTTTGATTCCCAACCAGAAATATAGACGTAGTAATCGTCGATCCAACAGCTATTTTTCCGATACCCTTGGCTCAGAATCTCAGCCCTTATCAACGCTTGGAAATTTTAAAGCCTTGCCATTGGAAATATTCCAAATAATCTTAAGATATTTGTCAGGTGAGGTCTGGGGACTATGAGTAGGTTATATAGACACTTGAATATTTTTTCCCAAGAACTAGTTTATCGTCTTAGGCCCTGCTAGAATATTAATGGTATTTACATTATGTTTATTTTCTAAATTTTCATCATTGTTAGGCAAGGGGTACAATGAAGAAAGTACGACACTCAAACTCTTTAAAGCATGCCTCTAATTATAATAACATGGTAACTTGACGGTTACATCCCTAAATATTTCCAATTCATTGAACGGTAGATTTTAAACAATTTAAAGATTATAAGTTAAGATTGTATAATAGTGCTACCCTTATCATTAAGCCATTTATATATATGTATTTATATTTCTTTTGATAGTGAAGGATATCAGCATGCTAAGCATGGTGTCCAAAACAGTCAGCCAGCACATTATTAATTATATCTCAACCTCATCAGGAAGCAAAAGACTTTTGCTACAGGATTTTCATAACCTTGAGCTGCCTAGCAAGAGACAAGACTCTGCCATACTGGAACATTACAGATCTCTAGGTAATTTATGTAATGAGAATTGTAACAAGTAAAGAACTACACTTAATTAAGGGGATTTTATTAAACAATTCTGTAAGGCCTGTGGGAAATGGGGTATTTCTTAAGATGTGCCTATTGCTATGATGCTTTTACCCTTCAGTGTGAGGACTTTCCCATAATAGTCTCTTATACTTATCTTTGAAGATGAGAGAATGCACTTTAATGTAAAGTATCAGTCCTTGTGATTTCATGTCCATACAATGTCACCTTTGCTTATTGTCTAGGTGGCTTATCAGTTTAGGAAACTGATGTATTTTCTATGCTTTACTTCCTGTGTATCTAATGAGTTTTATCTCGAAACCTGTTTTCTCTTTTAACCATAATCTATAGTCCTTAAAACAGAAATGTTGTGGAAGATCACTTATTCTCTTATCAGAAACAATGTGTTTTTTAAGATACTCTACACATTTACTAATAAATCTTTATGCTATAATAAATTAACCTTATCAAAGGAAATTACAATTTCTTCCCTTGATTTGTAGTTGTTTATGTCTTTCATCCCATTCATTGATTTTATTCTCCCTCAGAGTGCTGAAATAAAATTCTAATTTTGACTTGACTAGTGACACCAGTTTAATTATGAAACTACCTTGTAATTAACCAAAGTATGGCAATAAAACCAAAAATTAATGAGATACCTGGGTGGCTCAGTTGGTTAAGTATCCAACTTTGGCTCGGGTCATGATCTCATAGTTTGTGAGTTCAAGCCCCATGTCAGGCTCTGTGCTGACAGCTCAGAGCCTGGAGCCTGCTTCGGATTCTGTGTCTCCCTCTCTCTCTGTTCCTCCCCTATTCACACTCTGTCTCTCTTTCTTTTTCTAAAAAATAAACATTGGGGTGCCTGGGTGGCTCAGTCGGTTAAGCGGCCGACTTCGGCTCAGGTCATGATCTCGCAGTCCGTGAGTTCGAGCCCCGCATCGGGCTCTGTGCTGACAGCTCAGAGCCTGGACCCTGTTTCGGATTCTGTGTCTCCCTCTCTCTGACCCTCCCCTGTTCATGCTCTGTCTCTCCCTGTCTCAAAAATAAATAAAACGTTAAAAAAAAAAATTTAAAAATAAACATTAAAAAAATAAAAAAAAATTAAGATGATGTTTTCAGGTTTTAAATTAAGATATAATAGTTCAGTGATTATTATCTTTTAGTAGCCCAAGGATGCCTAGCTTTAAGATTGTATACCTGTGTAAATACATAAAAGTGTATTTGATAAGTGTATTTAATAAGATTAAATGAAAGGTATGTAATTTGATTGCAGTGTTACTGGTTTCAGTATTTATGATTAGACTTAGTAAAGCCTGTAACAGAATATAGCAATGGCTTTTTGCTACTTGTCATTGTAAATATCCTTTTCCAAACATCCTTAGTTACAGAACAAGTGGTGTGGTGAAAGAGCTTATTTTTTTGGTTTTGATCTGAAAGAATTTTCTTCTCCATGACCAAGACTTAGTCACTCAAATAAGCAAAACAGCCTTAAGATAATTATATGGATAATTCAGTGGAAAAATACAAATATGTATTGATCTTAATAGCCAGCTTTTAAAAACAGTTTTATTCACGTAATGATTTCAACCTTCCATTTAATTTTGGTGCAGACACCTGGCTTATGACTTATTCTTTAGGTAAATTTGATGTACCTACCATTTTCTCATGTTGCCATTCCTATCTGATCTGTTCTTGTTTTCAGACATCAAAATAACATTTTCAGAATTCTGTGCTCTGAAAATTATAAATTTTAATTTGCTTCTTCATACAAAACAGAGCAGATGGCCAGTGTGAAAAGAACATTACATCTGATTCTATTTTAGTGGGAAGAAATTTTAAAAGTTGGCCTCTAAAGGGTATAGCAGAGCACCTGTGTTAAAAAAAATAAATAAGCCAGCCAGTACTGGTTTTTATGGTAAATTGCAATCCTTAAAAATAGGAGTTTTACATTAGAAAAAGCAACCAACATACAATTATAGCTTACAATTCCCCGGCTATGCTATGCCATGGAACTGGATGCCAAAACATGAAAGGAAAAAGAACTCAGCTTAAAAACCAAGCACTGAAAATGTCTTTTTATGTACAAAAATAAGAAGGGTTTATATTTCAAACTCAATTCTGGTCATGTGTTATCCAAACATAGCAACTTCTAAAAATAAATTGGATTCCCATAGATTCTACAGAATTATATAAAGCAGTTATTATATGTGTTAAAAAGTAAATGCAGAGAAGATAAAAATGGAGAAATTCATGATATTCAGATATATATTTTCCTACCATGTATCTTATTTTTAGTGTAAGGACAACATTGCCCTTATAGGAATGTTAACAGTGTATTGCCATTTTAGGAAAACAGAACACATAAAGTTACAGGAAACAAATCATACACTGTCACTGTAGTTCAAGTTACATATCTCACTGGGAAATGGAAGAGTTTTTTTTTTCTTTTTTAAAATATCTGAATACAAAATTCTATACATTCTTAACATATAAGCCCCATAAAAGGATATCTTTGAAGGAAGAAATGGATATTTCATCCAAACTGTATACTTTCTGTGAGTGAAAATAACTTCTAACCCCTGAAATTTTAAGTACTTAATGCTTTAAAAATTTTTTTTATCTGGAGAAAGGAATACAAAATCCCTTTTTTCATTCTTTCCATGTTTTACGTTAACGACTCTTAAAACATTTTCCTTCGTGAACATGATGTTAATTTCAAGAACTATTGGAATCTGTTTTCTTGAGAATAAAGATAATATAAAGTTCCACTAGTGTATCTTTGTGTCTGTTGTTGTATCTTTTTAAGTCTAAATAGTTTCCGTATCTGTCTTATAATATCAATTTCATAATGTTTTGTAAGATTTTATGCCACTTAGTGGACATCAGAGTTACTTGGTAAATACCATATACTCTTACTCCCAAACTTCCTCTTCAGAACCATGTCAGCTCACAGTCTACTGTGATATACCATACTTGACTTTCAGGAAATGTTATGCTGTGCTTTATAGGTACTCTTAAATTAATTGCATTGTTATCTTTTTTTTTTTTTTTTTCATGTGTCTCTTTACTTTCTCAGGTCTGCTATTTAAAAGATGTACATTGCTGCTACCCACAAGGGAAAGACTAAAGTACATTCACAGGATACTGGCAGAAGTAAGATCACACTTCTTAATTAGTTCATAATCTTGGTTTCCAGTAAAGATATTTTAATGAATGTCTTACACTCATTTTAGATCCATCTTCAATTAGTAGAATTTCATAAGTTAGTACTAAAAACTGATTGATGATGATCTAATACCAAGTATCCAGAGATTATAAACCACCAAAATGCAGTAGTCTTTTACTTATCATATAACAATGTTTTAAATGTTTGTTTGTTTGTTTGTTTGTTTGTTTGTTTTGAGAGGGAGAGAGAGAGAATGAGCAGGGGAGAGAGGCAGAGGGAGAGACAGGTCCCACGCAGGCTCTGCACTGTCAGCGCAAAGCCTGATGTGGGGCTCAGTCCCACAAACCATGAGATCATGACCTGAGCCAAAATCAAGACTCAGATGCTTAATCAACTGAGCTACCCAGGCACCCCATAAAATAATATTTTTATGTAACTAAGAACATCATTCAAGTTTGTTAAGCTTATCAGAGTATAAAAGTATTTTTACCCTACATGAGAATCCTGAGGATGTTTTAAAGTGGTGATTTACGTATTTCATTAAAATGAAATCATTTCTTACTGCTTAAATTTTCAAAAAATAGGAAAGTGTTTTTAATATTAAAATAATACAACTTTTATGATAATTTATGACTTGGAAATATGTATCAATGTGTTTAGGCATAATCTCTGTATAAGCTTTTGAATTTCACTATACAAACTCAAATATACATCCAATGCTGCGGTTCAGTTCTACACTCAATAGTATGCAAACTGTTTCTGATGCATCAGCTTTTTTCATGTCGGCATTTGCATGAAGTTCAGATCTATATTATTGCAGCAGCTTCTCAGATGATCTTTCTGCCATCTATTTCTTCACTTCCCAGGACATTCTGTATGTTGAATCAAGATATTCTTCCTATGGGGCGCCTGGGTGGCACAGTCGGTTAAGCGTCCGACTTCAGCCAGGTTATGATCTCGCGGTCCGTGAGTTTGAGCCCCGCGTCGGGCTCTGGGCTGATGGCTCAGAGCCTGGAGCCTGTTTCCGATTCTGTGTCTCCCTCTCTCTCTGCCCCTCCCCCGTTCATGCTCTGTCTCTCTCTGTCCCAAAAATAAATAAACGTTAAAAAAAATTATAAAAAAAAAAAAAAGATATTCTTCCTAAAGCATCCCTTTCATCAAGTTAATTTTCTTGCTTAAAAATCTTTCGGTGGTTACTCAATTTCAGCAAGATAAAGTCCAAAGTCCAGGGTTCTCCCTGACGATGCAACCTTACTTCTACTACATTGAGCCCAATTAAGCATGTCATATCTTTCTTTCCATATAAACCTTTTTATCCTACCTCTATAAAATTTTGTCATTGTCATTTCCCTCACCTATCTTTTCCATTCATTATATTTGCATCTTACTCTAAGACAGTGCTTTTTTCACATCCTTCAGAAGCTGTTTTGATCAAATTTATCTTGTTTCTGCTTTCACAATATCTGATACAGTATATATTTGGTCATTTTAACATTTATATGTATTCTAACCTGAATTATCAAAATAATTTCATGTGCATGTATTTTATTCTAAATAAATTATGAACTTGAAGATGGACTCTGTTTATACTTCTTTTGAGATCCCACCTATTTAACACAATGCTAATTAGTTATTTAGTGTTTTAATTATTTTCAATACTGAAAAATTCCTGCATATTTCCATTAAATTTGAATGTCCAATCATTGTACAGTTCCATTGAAAAAGAGGAATTAATAGTTGTTTCTTTACAGGTTTCCTGTTTTAAATTCAATGGCTGTGCAGCCCCTATCCAATGCTTAGGATTACCATGTTATGGCATGTTTTTGCAGGTACATTTTTAAATTTTATTTTTTATAGGTACATTTCATGAAAGAAGAAGAAAAGGAATGCTTTTTGAAATGTTAACAAGTAGAGCATGTAATCTAGCTTTCTGTAGGTTAATAAAAATAATCTAGAAGAGAACAAAATATAAAGATCTGAGGATGTGTTAATCTAATAGTGTGTTTGCCACCTCAGATTTTTTTCTTGAATTTCTCAATGGTAAGAACATTTAATATTTATTTGCTCCATACCAACATCCTTGACATTTCCAGCCAACTGTAAAGACTAGTAATCTTGTGGGGTGGAGTGTGCGTGCATGTGTGTGTGTGTGTGTGTGTGTGTGTAATAAAGTTTTAGTCTTGAGCTAGTTATTTAAAATGTGGTTTTAGGGGTGCCTGGGTGGCTCAGTCGGTTAAGTGTCAGACTTCGGTTCAGATGATCTCGCAGTTCGTGGATTTGAGCCCTGCATCAGCTCTGTGATGACAGCTCAGAGCCTGGAGCCTGCTTCGAATTCTGTGTTTCCTTCTCTCTCTGCCCCTCCCCCACTTGCACTCTGTCTCTCTCTCTCTCTCAAAAATAAATAAACATTTTTTTTAAATGTGATTTTAGAAGTGAAAAAAATTGTAACTTTGGGAGATGATAGATGTGTTAATTATTGTAATTATTTTGCAGTATATACATATATAAAATCACTACACGGTACACCTTTGACCTACACAATGTTAATGTCAATTATATCTCAATTAAGTTGATAAAAAAAAGAAATAAAACTACATGATTTTAAAAGTTTTTGACAGGGTTGCCTGGGTGGCTCAGTCACCGGTTAAGCGGCCGACTTCGGCTCAGGTCATGATCTCACGGTCCGTGAGTTTGAGCCCCGCGTCGGGCTCTGTGCTGACAGCTCAGAGCCTGGAGCCTGTTTCAGATTCTGTGTCTCCCTCTCTCTGACCCTCCCCTGTTCATGCTCTGTCTCTCCCTGTCTCAAAAATAAATAAAACGTTAAAAAAATAAAAATAAAAAATTAAAAGTTTTTGACTAATCTTTTATTATAAACAAAGAAGATAA
The DNA here is from genome assembly GCF_018350175.1 of Felis catus. NCBI lineage: Eukaryota > Metazoa > Chordata > Mammalia > Carnivora > Felidae > Felis > Felis catus. Next base: position 38,157,559 of record NC_058381.1, on the reverse strand, counting down.
CAATACTATTATTTAATGTTATTCAATATTAATGATATATTATTAATCTAATACATCGTTCTAAGCAGTTTAAATGTACAGTATACCCTTGAACAACACAGGTTTGAACTGTCCAGGTCTACTTATAGGCAGATGTTTTTCAATAAATCAGTATAGTACTATAAATGTATTACCTCTTTCTTATTTTATTTTTCTTTTTGAGAGAGAGAGAGAGAGATCGGAGGAGGGGCAGAGAGAGAGGGAAACAGAGAATCCAAAGCAGGCCTTGCACTGTCAGCAGAGAGCGTGTGTGGGGCTCAAACTCATGAACCCTGAGATCGTGACCTGAGCCAAAGTTGGATGCTTAGCTGACTGAGCCACCCAGGCGCCCCTTTATGATTTTCTGAATAACATTTTTCTTCTCACTTTATTGTAAAAATACAGTATGCAATACATATACAAAATATATGTCAATTGGCTATGTTATTGGTAAGGCTTGTGGTCAACAGTAGACTATTAGTAGTTAAGTTTTGGGAGAGCCAAAATCTATATGTGGATTTTCGACTGTGAGGGGGTGTCAGTGCCCCAACCCCTGCCTTGTTCAAGGATCAGCTGTAATAACTTATTTAAAACTTAAACAACCTTACAATGTTTATAACAATCTTGCTCTATATCCCAGCCTCCCAGCCACCATCTGCCTGCCCAGATTCCAGGGGCCTAGTTCCTCTTACTATCCCTCTTTTAAGATAGACTTTTGCTTTGGGAGAGGGGGTAGGGACAGGTAATATAAACACACATATGCATATAAAATTCAAAAGGTACAAAATTGTATAAAGTGAAAAGTAAATCTCCCAACAAGGCCTGTCCCTTATCTACCAAGTTCCCTTCAACAGAAGTAACTGTTGTTAGCAGTTTCTTCTATGTCCTTCCAGAGAAAATGAGATTAATTTTTAAACTACTAAAATCCAGTTCAACTATTTTAAGAAAAATTTGTGTGATTAGTCAACCTTTTGAGAATCTAACTGTAGTGGTATACCATTTGAATTTCCTTTTCATATATATATAACTTTACATTATGGTTTGTTCAATGATAATTATTGAACTCTGTCCTAATAAAAATGTTTGCTTGTTCACATCAAAATGTCATTAATAAATAGTCATAACTGTCATATTAAAATGAAATCATTATCACTTGTATGTAATATCATAATTGATAGCTAGAGGAGATTAAAGGGATTCTGTTGAAGTCTAAAACTAAACTACAGTATGTTGTGAGTCAGATAGCTAATACTATGTTCTAGGGTTTTGGCTTTGTTATTTTACTCATACTGTCAGTTCAGGATTCAGGACCATTTGAAAGTTCTCTGAAAGGATACTCCCTTTACAACCAAAAAGAAACTGGATTTTGGAGCATTTCTGGGATTTGTTTATATAAATTTTCTTATTAAATATTCCATACTGCATAAAAATTGCACATCACCTCAATCATATGATACAGGTATTATGTTCATAAGGCAGTAGTGACTTACATTTTGATTTGATGGTCTGAACATCTACAATATTTCCTTTATTTTATTATTCTTAGACCTTAACAGCAGGTTGGGATGAACTCGAGTGCCATCGTGTGTATAACTTCTTATGTGAGCTGACTGATCTCTCCCGTAAGATGCAGACCGTTGTCTGCAGCAAACCAGGTAAAAAAAACTACAATTAATTAGTATTATTACAGATATTAAAATAGGGGGGAAAAAGGAGGGCACCTTGCCTGAGAGGCTCAGTCAACCTAGCGTCCAACATCGGCTCAGGTCATGATCTCATGGATCATGAGTTCAATCTCATGGATCATGTGCTGACAGCTCAGAGCCTGGAGCCAGCTTCAGATTCTGTGTCTCCCTGCCCCTCCATGCCCCTCCACCGACCTCCCCCCACCCACTCATGCCCTGTCTCTCAAAAATGAATAAACATTAAAAAAATTTTTTTTAATAGGAAAAAAAAAAGAGCAGAGTTCAAAAATGTATTTAAAAGTAAATCATGACAGGGGCACCTGGTTGGCTCAGTCGGTTAAGCCTCCAACTCTTGACCAGCTCAGGTCATGCTCCCAGGGTTCATGAGTTTGAGCCCTGTATCAAGCTCTGCACTGACAGAGTGAAGCTTGTTTGGGATATTGTCTCCCTCTCTGCCCCTCCCTACTTGCTCGCTATCTCTCTCTCAAAATAAATAAAAATAAACTTAAAAAAGTAAATCATGACATCCATATGTAGTAAAAGGACAAAGAAATGTAAGGGAATGATAAACACTGAATTAAACTGTGAAGCAAATATGGCATGTCATTAGAGAAAGAAGTACTCAGGGCTTAATTGTATTGATATTTTATTCCTTAAGTCTGGATAGAGGATACAAAGGTGTTTGTTATAGCATTATTTAAACCTTTGTGTATATATATGAAATATTTCATATTTTTAAAATTATGGAATCCTACAATCTAGCAATATCACTGGGAGACACTCCCACAGTGTGCATAAGGAGACATGTATAAGAATGAACATTCTTATACAGTATGGAACCATGAAAAACTGCAAACAATCTAAATGCCCATTGTCAGGTGAATGGATAAATAAATTAAGTATTCATACAATGAAATCCATTAGTAGTTAAAATGTATTAATGAGTAGTTAAAATGTATGGATAAATCTTAAAATATAATTTGAGAAAAAGGTAACCAAAGGATATTTTCAATATAATACTATTTATATACAAATTAAAAACATGTAAAATAATTCTATATATTCTTTATGATAACATACATGTATTAAAAAGTGTAAGAACAGGAGTGCCTGGTGGCTCAGTCAGTTAGGCCTCTGACTTTGGCTCAGGTCTTGATCTCACGGTTTGTGGGTTCAAGCCCCGTGTCAGGCTCTGTGCTAACAGCTCAGAGCCTGGAGCCTGCTTCAGATTCTGTGTCTCCCTCTTTCTCTGCCTCTCCCCTGCTTTCATTCTGTCTCTCTCTCAAAAATAAATAAACGTTTAAAAAATGTAAAAAAAGAAAAGTATAAGAACATAGTTGGGAGATGTGATAATTAAGTTTGAGTGCCCATGTGGCTAGGCCACAGTACCCAGATATTTGGTCAAACATTATTCTAGACATTTCTCTGAAATTATTTCTTAGATGAAATTAACATTTAAGCAGTAGACTTTGAGTAAACAGATTACCCTCATCAATCACTTGAAGGCCTTAGTAGAAAAAGACTGACCTTCCCAAGCAAGATAAAATTCTGCCAGCAGACTGCCTTTGGACTTGAACTGTAACTATTCTCTGTTCTCTAGTCTGCCAGCATATCCTGCAGATTTTGGATTGCCAAACCTCAACAATCTCATGAGCCAGTTTCTCAGAATAAATTCTTCTCTGTGTATACATACACACCCTGTTTGTTTTATTTTTCCAGAGAATGTTGACTAGGTACAAGAGGGTCAAAACCCAAATTCAAGATGGTGATCACCTCTGAGGATGAAGGGCAAGGGGATTGGGAGTGATATACAAGGAGCTGTAAATGTACCTATAATGTTTTATTTATTTTAAAAATCTGAAGCAAATATAGCAAAAAGTAAAGCTTTGACAAAGCTACGTGATTGGTACACAGTATTTTTGTAGTATCTCTGCTTTTTCTGACAGTTTGAGATGTTTCATTATGATACAAATTATGGATCAAAAAGGCAGATTAGAAGCCCAATGAAACAATAACAAAATTAATTTATCATGTCCCTTCCTTGATCAAAAACTTTCACTGGCTCCCTAATGTCTTCAAAATAAAGTCCAAACTTTTTATACTGGCCTTTACATTCTAATCCCACCCAACTTTTGCAGACTTATTCCCCACTATTCTCTGTATTTGTTTGACATAGAGTAGGCTTCTCACTCTACTCACTGTGTCTCACACATCTCTTAAACATTTCCACTTCATATCTTTTATTCATTCTCTATTTTTTTTTCTGAAATACCATCTCTCCTCATTTTTTAAAATGTTTTTATTTATTTTTGAGACAGAGAGACAGAGCATGAGCAGAGGAGGGGCAGAGAGAGAGGGAGACACAGGATCTGAAGCAGACTCCAGGCTCTGAGCTGTCAGCACAGAGCTCAACGTGGGGCTCGAACCCATGGACTGTGAGATCATGACCTGAGCTAAAGTCAGACACTCACCCAACTGAGCCACCCAGGCGCCCCTCTCCTCATTTTTTAAGACCCAACTTACCTGACTTTCCTCTGTAAAGCCTTTCTTGATCCCCAGGCCTTCAGTGATCTCTGATACCTACACATCTACGTTACGTTAAGCCTAATGTGGCTTAAACATTAGGAAGTACATACTTCATACGGCCTTAGATCATTGGTAGACTTTCCATTTATACTTGTCTTATCTATAAGTAAATAGATCATAAATTGTATAAAAATGTAAAATGGTGCCACCACTATGGAAGACAAGCTTGACCATTCCTCAAAAAGCTAAACATAGATTTATCATATGACCAAGCAATTCCACTCCTAGGTATTGAAAGCTGGGACTTGGAAAGATACATGTATGCCAATGTTCACCACAGCATTATTCACAATATCCAAAAAGTGGGAACAACCCAAGTGTTGAACAGATGAATAGATAAACAAAATGTGGTATATTCATACAATGGAATATTTTTCAGCCATAAGAGGGAATGAAGTCTTGATCCATGCTAAAATGGATGAACTTAGAAAGCATGCTAAGTGAAATAAGTCAGACACAAAAGGACAGATGTTGTGATTCCACTTAAATGAGGTACCTTAAACAGGCAAATTCATAAAAACAGAAAGCAGATTAGAGGTTATTAGGAACTGGGGGCAGAGGGAAATTGGAGTTATTGCTTAAATGGTTATAGAGTTTGTTTGAGGTGATAAAGAGTTCTGGAAATAAACAGTATGATGGTGGAACAATATTGTGAATGTAATTGAGGCCATTGTATTATACAAGCTTTAAAAATGGTTAAGATGGCGAACACTATGTTATATATATTTATATACATATAAATAAATATATATATTTACCACAATTTTTAAAAATTAATAATATAATAGATTTTTAAAGTTTATTTAAGTAATCTCTACATTCAACATAGGTTACAAACCCATGACCCCAAGATCAAGAGTCTCATGCTCTTCCGACTAGCCAGGCACCCCAATAATATGATAGATTATAAACTATTGAATTATATACTTTAAATGGGTGAATTATATGGTATGTAAATTATGTATATTTCAATAAGTCTGTTTAAAAAGCAAACACAAGATTCCACTTCATACCCACCAGAATGGCTAGAATCAAAAAGTCAAATAATAACAAATGTTGGCGAGAATGTGGAAAAATTGGAACCCTCATACATTGCTGTTTGGGATGTAAGACGGTACAGCCATTTTGGAAAGCAGTCTGGCAGTTCCTCAAATGATTAAACATAGCATTACTAGATGACCCAGAAATTCCACTCCTAGGTATTTCCCAAGAGAAATGAAAACATATGTCCACACAGAAACTGGTACACAAATGTTATAATAGCCGAAAGGTAGAAGCAACCCAAATGTCCATCAATGGGTGAATGGATAAACAAAATGAGGTATATCTATGCAATGGAATATTATTTGACAAAAGAAAAAAAAATGAAGGAAGTACTGATAGATGTCATAACATGGATGAACCTTAAAAACATGCCAGGTGTTGTATTTATGAACATTTAAAGTTACTTGCTTTATATATTGCTATAATAAAAATGTGATTTTAAAAAAAAAGCATGCTAAGTGAAAGAAGCCAGTTACAAAGACCACATACTATATGATTTCATTCATATGAAAGTCCAGAAAGAGGAAGGCTTTAGAGACAGAGGGTTGATTATTGTTGCTTAAGGCTAGGGGTGGTAAATAATGGAGGGGGGGGGGTGATAGCTAAAAGAACAGGATTTCTTTTTGAAGTGATGAAAGATTCTAAAATTGGCTTGGTGCTAGCTGTACATATCTGTGAATATACTAAAAGCCACTCAATTGTATGGTGTGTAAAGTATATCTCAATAAAATTGTTTAAAAAATAGTCCCTTGGGGCACCTGGGTGGCTCATTCAGTTAGGCGTCCGACTTCAGCTCAGGTCATGATCTCGCGGTTTGTGAGTTCGAGCCCCGCGTCGGGCTCTGTGCTGACAGCTCAGAGCCTGGAGCCTGCTTCGGATTCTGTGTCTCCCTCTCTCTCTGCCCCTCCCCTGCTCATGCTCTGTCTCTCTGTCTCAAAAATAAATAAAAACATTAAAAAAAATTTTTAATAAATAATAGTCCCTTGATAATCTAAAATTTTTACAGAGGAAAATGAAATAGCACTTTCAGTACAAAGCATGTTACAAATGTCTATCACTGACCTATCCAATATGCACATCAGCCTTTCTAGGAAGAATGGTTTACAATTCTTTTGTCTTCATAGGAAGTGCTCGAAAACTAGAGTTAAGGATCAGACTATTCTGTAGGAGCGTCCTGCTTGATCACTGGATACATCAAAGTGATTCTGCTTTTTGGTTGACGCGTATATTAAAACCATGGCCAATGGTGAATCAGGCAAGATTATTGTATATCATCTTTGGACCAATATCTCCTCAAGATGGTGAGCATCCATTTTTCAGGAATGTATGTTACAAAATTGGTTAATTACTCTTACTTTAGGAAGCATATCTTTTTGTACCTGCTCAGTTTCATCATTCCTATTGGCTATACTGTGTTTCATGATTTCATAGATGTACACTACATTGGTTTATGCATTGGTTTACTACATTGGTTTATGCACTTAAGACTGCAGGCCATTACCATATATATTCCAATCATCTTTGGTATACCTAAAAATCACTACATTTTATTCCTAAACATTACCTTAACTCAAGATTATGTTTGCTGCTGGAGGGGACTCATAATGCCTGTAAAGCACAGTAGTCGAAATTGATGTTTTGGGTGTATAATATGATTATTTGAAATTTTGCCTTTCTAGTTAAGTTTTGCTTAGGTTAACGTTAATATTAGCGTGCAGTGCTTTGTTTCACATTGTCTCTGTCAGGAAGTAACTAGTTTAAAGTACACTGAATAGGAACAGGAAGCCAATCTGGGATAAAATTTTGTTCTGTGTAATTCACAAAGCAAATTGGTCATAGATAAATAATGAAAAACTGACTGGATTACTGTGTTTTGGTATAAATGTTTGAAAGATACTCAGATACAGCATGCTCTCCTTTCAGAAGGACATCAATAGATTTGACATGATTTTACTAAGATTACATCATTTACTACAATTTCTGTTACAGGAATAGCATTATCTTTGAACTAGAAGCACTATTCTGCTTGGCGAAACTACCTTTACTTCATTTAGCTATTGTTCCTATGCTTCATCACGTCTTCCAGAGACATTCAAACTTAGACTGTTATCAAAATTGACTTTCATTATGAAAGTTAAAATGAAAGTAGCATATATAAGAAATGGGATTCCATTATGCAGTCCAATTTCCTTTTTAAACAATCCATGAAGTCTTTATCATAAATCCAACTATTCTGTCATAGCCTAGTTTTTGTTTCAATTATCTAGGACAGGTGGTTTGGCAGAAAATGATAGAAGAACCTACAGATGAATCCAGTCTGAAAGGTTTGGCTGATGCCATTAAATTACTATATGACACAGGCACGAAAGAATGGACAGCAGATGATGTTATCAGTCTTATAGATGAACTATCAGGTAAAAATACATATTTACCACATAGAATCATAGAAATGTATTCTCAGAATATGGTTATAAAATTGTAAGGATAATTCTATGGGTAATAAATGAATTACCTATTCGAGATCACTAAATGTTCTAAAATATTTAAAGAGTTTGACATTATGTTTGAAGAGAACGCATATCATCAATGTACTTTCCTCCACTTGCCAATACATATATATTTATTACCATTACTGTTTGAAAGTTGCACGAATTTAATTATAGCTCAATCATTCCCATTTTGTAAATTCTCACAAACACCCTCCTAGGCTGTGTAAGAAGAAAGCCCTCTCCTATTGGCAAGGAAAAGGAAAACAATTTTTCCCATTCTTGCAGAATTCTTTGGATTCTAAAGTTTATAAGATTTCTTTCCTTACACAGAATTAGACTATCATGCCTTTTGATCTATATGTAGGAGAAATGCTTTGACCATATTACTAGAACATTTGTAAAAGTCACCATAACTTGGCAATAATCTCTGTCTCTAGTTGAATGCTATACAACTAAAGCATTTTTTCTGAGCTTTTCCCTTGGCACTAGTTGTATTTCCAACAAGGTGATATAATATTGCATGTTCTTAATGGTGTTTACTAGAGCTATTATATAATTTTTCACTAAATAACTGTTCTCCCTCTAATAAAAGTGGTTCCCCGTGAATGGCTTCTAGAGAACAATGCACGTCTCCTAATCCTAAGTGGGAACAACATCTGTTTCACTTTCATGGCTAGTAAAGCTGTGAATGGACGGGCCATTGAATTGGCAAAGCTGATAGTCTTTTTGGCTTTGGTAAGTAAACGAGTTTTTCTCTAGTAAGTTAACATTACAGTTTACTTACTAGGGAGCTGCCCTGAAAGAACTGAAATATGTTCAAAACATTTTGAAAGAATAAGTATTTAAGCATATATTTTTATGATACTTAAAAATATTTTAATATAGTAATATAATATCATATTTGGAAACATTCCTTATATTCACCTCTCCCCACTTCATGTCTATATTGTTATTATACAACTCTGCCAAACTATATTCTTTTTTTAAAGTCCCATTTTCAAAAAGCGCTTTTTCTTTCTTTTTTTTAATTTTTACTGTTATTTATTTACTTTTGAGAGAGAGAGAGAGAGAGAGAGGGAGAGAGAGCATGATCAGGGGAGGGGCAGAGAGAAAGAGAGATACGAATCCAAAGCAGGCTCCAGGCTCTGAGCTGTCAGCACAGAGCCCGATGCAGGGCTTGAACTCGTGAACCTCGAGATCATGACCTGAGCTGAAGTTAGTCGCTCAACCGCCTGAGCCACTCAGGCATCCCTAAAAAAGCACTTTTTATGATTCGCTTCAAAATAATCAGTGGGCAGCAGGGCGAGGATGTAAAAGTAAATGATAGTAGAGAGGAGACAAGATTGGTGATTGTTGAAGCTAGGGAATGTATATTGGGGGTTCATTATACTATTATTTACACTTTGTATAGTTAAAATGTTTTTCAAAATAAAACATCGAAAAATATATTTAATATGCATTCATTTAACACAAATCGAGTGTTTTACTACGGGCCATACACTGTGTAATATTCTAAGACTGTGGAAATTGGGGAGCCTGGGTGGCTTAGTCAGTTGGGCATCTGGCCCTTGGTTTCAGCTCAGGTCATGATCCTGTGGTTCCTGGGATCAAAACCTGTGTCAGGCTCCACGCTGGGATTTTCTCTCTCTCTTCTCTCTCTGCCCCTCCCCTGCTTGTGTGTGCTCTCTCTGTCTCTGTCTTTATCTCTCTCTCTCGAAATAAATAAATAAATAAACATTAAAAAAAATACCTATTAAAAACTATGGAGATGAACAGAACAAATCTCTGACAAAAAGCGGCTTAAGGTCTTTTAAGAGGTATCAGTTTATTTATTTATAAATAAATTCAGTGTGATAAGTACAAAAATAATGTACAAATAGAAACAGAGGTAACAGAGAGGAGCCAATATTGGGTGAATATAGAGCACAGACAAGGCTTCCCCAATCCCAGTAGAAATATGTTTTTAAAAATGAATAGAAGTTTGCCAGAAGATTGAAGGGGGGGCGTTGCAAATTATTCAAGCATGTACCTGCACGTATTACATAAAATCTCATTGATTTAGCTACCATCACAGATGCCACCCCACCAGTGCTTCAAAAGCAGCAAGAATAGTCTTCCAGTTGACTATTATGAGGAGTAATTGAATGTGATCCATTTCCTATGAAATGGAGACCAGGTTCTTTACCAACTCAGCTGCTTAAAACATGAATGAAACCTCTGTGGCTCTTCTTAAAATGTGAAACTGTGAAGAAAGCTATAAATTAACTGAATTCGCAATGCAAATATTTATTTTAATAATTAAGCAGATTCCCTCAAAAGGAGAAAGAGATGGAACTGCCTGGCTATATTCAAAGGACTGTAAGCAGTTCAGTATTACTATTTCTGGAGTAAAATGTTCAGAGGAAGAGGAGGTGAGGTTAGATAGGAAGGGAGAGGCTAGGTAAGGAAGGGTTTTGTCAACCATCCTGTGGAGGTTGAACACATCCTCTAATAAGGAGCTGCTGAAAAGTTTTAGGAAGGTGAGTGACATGATCGGTTTTAAGTCTTTGGAAGTTTACTTTGGCAGCACTGTAGCAAGTGGAATGAAGAGGAAGTCACTAAGGATGACTTCCCTGCAAAACCTCTGATAAACATCTTAATTCTGATCCTTAATTTTCTCTAAATGGCGTCAGATTTGTCTTCTCTTTGTCTTCATTTGCTAATAGTGGTCATAAGCCATTGCATGTGTGGGGCAAGTCATCTCCCGGAATTGATCGCAAGCTCTTTGACATCCAGGACTATGTTGCTTATTAATTTCATAGTGCCTGGAACAGTGCCTATTACACAGTGCACAGTCCACAAATCTTCCCTGTCAGATTTACATTATAACTAAATTTTACACTACTATATGGTTTATTTTCATGTTGTGTGTTATTTGACTATGTGATTTAAGTTGGCCATTTAGAATGTTAGTAAATAAACCTTTGTCCTTTCAGCTACTCTTAACTATTAACATGTAATCTTTACTTTAAATATTTTATATTTTAAATAATAGAGAGGTAAATACTCCCTACAACTCTTATAGTAGAGAGTTGATAATACCATAGTTTTCTTGCCTTTTAAAATTTCCTGTTTGTCACCCTTATTGGATTCCCGGAAAATAGAAGCCCTGTCTTAATGGCTTAACCATTGTGTCTCCAGCTCTTAGCATCTGCTCAGTAAATAGTTGCTGATTGAATGAATGAGCATAAGTCTTATTTTTCATATGCTTAATAATTATTCGCAATGTTAGTTCTTACATTAATAAATAATGCACTATGATAATCTTGAGCAAAACTTTTAGTCACCTCACACTTTTTTCCCACTAAAATTGTACCATTTGAAAGCAAAGGAGAATTAAATGTAAGAGCATGTCTCACTTATAAACTCAATATGATGTTGTGTGTAATAAAATCATGTTAAGTCATAAACCGTTATTATTAGTACCATTTTAAAATTCTGCAGTTTCCTTTACATGAAGATTTACCATAATTCTTTTTATATCTAAATCAGGTGTGTGAGAAAGAACTATACTGCATGGATTGGGCGGTTAAAATGATGCAAAAAGTCTGTAAAGTCTTTAGCACTCCGGTGGAAAGAAATAACTTCCTGCAGAGTGTGGCAAGTGCATTTGCTTGTGTTATAATGGAAATGCTGCAGTCAGTTATGTCCGGTGAGTGTACATGTAGATGGTACACAGGTGTGAATAAAATGCATTCTAATCTCCACTTGAAACAGATAATTCTGTGTAGACTTTTACTTCTAAACTAAGAATAGAAGGAGCAGACATTTTTGGTTTGTTTTTCCATGAGATATATTTAGTTCCTGGTTTTGCTACTTTTTAAATCTGGTATGGATTTTAATGGAAAACATCAAGTTGAAGAGTCTGCTCCAGAAGGAACTCGTTTCAGTTTTGCACAGTAAAATGTTAACTTGCCAACTATCATAATCATCATAATAATATCCCATATTTTTTAGTTTCAACACATATTATTGTATAGTTTAATTAGCTAGTCAATATGATAATCAACCCTATTTTGCAGTTGAGAAAACTAAGTCTTAGCGAAATTACTTGACTTGCCCAAAGTCATATAGTTAGAGGCAGTAAAGCATGAACCAGCACCCTTTTCTTCTACTTCTTAGTACTCATATATAACTCCCTGATTTCAGTGGTTAGTGTATGACTTAGTAAAGATAACTAACTAGTCTTCTGTTACATATTATTAGGGAAAATTGGAACATCTTGTTCTGAATAAATCGTATATTTAAAAATTTAACTGTGATTTTCTTTTCCCTACTGTCCCTTCCTGTGTGGCATACAGGAGACCGTGATGAAGATGACAGAAGCTTTTTGAATCTGTTCCATCTTGTGCATGCTCAGGCTAACTTCCATAAGGAGGTCTTGTATTTGACCATGAATCCTCTTTCTACCTAACTACTCAGAAAGCCTTGCATTTAGAGAATACCTCACTGAACTAACAATTAGAAGAGCGCTACTTTTCCACACTCAGAGAACAGCATCCATGGGACTTTTTATCACCTAAGTAACCTAAGAACTCAAAAACCATAGAACTTTAGAGGCAACTACTTACACCATTATTAATATAAAAATTAAAGACAACCCCAAGAATGTATTGAGATTTCTCTGGAAAACAAGCTGTGCCTCCAGATTTTGATAAACCTAACACCCAACTAAATAGAGCATTAGTATCCAAGAATCTGGGGCCAACCTGTATGTGTGGATGTTTGAAGCAAGGGAGAATTCTGTTTTATAGGTAGAGATGACTCAAATTCACTAAATGGCTTGTATCTGTTCACTTTGCTTAGACTGTGTAGACATAACCTAAAATGTTTTGTGAAGATTTGTAATATGATATTTTGGAATGTATAGATATAAATCACATTTTTTACTACCTTTTGGCATATGATTACAAAGAACATATATTTTGTTCATGTTTTGCATGAGCTAACAGATCAAAAACCAAAGGAAGTGTGTGTATACATACACATGCATATATATGTATGTCTGTATATATATATATATATATATATATATATATATATATATATACTTCCTTCTTTAAGACAAAAATCTATAAATAGAGGAAAGTCTATAGTCTTTTTTTTTTAATAATTATTTATTTTTGAGAGAGAGACAGAGCACAAGTGGGGGAGGGGCAGAGAGAGGGGGAGACACAGAATCTGATTCAGGCCTCAGGCTCTGAGCTGTCAGCACAGAGCCCAACATGGGGCTCCCATGAACCATGAGATCATGGCCTAAGTGGAAGTCAGACGCTCAACCGACTGAGCCACCCAGGCACCCCAATTAAATCATCTTTTATTCCTTCCTAGAGATTAGAGTAAAATGTTGCAAGTGAGGGAGAATATAAAATGAAAGAAAGTACTTATTCTACTGCCAGAACAATCTTCACAAGTAATTTGCACTTCTTCCTAAAGCTTTCCTCCCAAAGAGTGGGACTTGAAGGAAAGTGGAAGCACACATGGGTAGAACAACCCTGGAGAGAGTGAGGTTTTCATTCAAGTAAATGGTTTCCAAGAGGCTCCAGGACTATTTCACTCTAACTGGCATCTACCACCACTCTTACTATTAAAATAGAAACTAATAGTGTCTCACGGGGCTGAAATCATGCTGGAGCCTTCCCGGATCTCCCATTTTCTTCTCTTTGGGTTTGATCATTTTATGTCTGCTAAAGATACACCCCCTCCCCCTGGAAAGGATGCTGGCTTGGTTTCTCTAAGCTCTTGACTTAACTCACCTCTGCAGCTGATGAAGGAAAGGAACACTAGAAAATATAGAAATTACCCATATAAGTGGGATGTAAATTGTGAGAAATTCTCAAGTGTTTGGCAAGAGGGACTCAGAGATTTAATAGGATTGAGGAAGAGTGAAATTTTTGGAGAAAGCGTAAATTGTGATAACAAGATTTTACTATAGTTCAGTAGCAAAAGCACTTTCCTTCATTTCTGGAATGTCAGAAATTAACTATCTTTCTCTGATGGATGGTCCAACTATACTTCCGTTGGTGGCCGGAATTTTTTCTCCAGAGTTTAGCATTTGCATATTCATGCAGAAACAAAGTTCTTGCTTTTATCCTGGTTTCAATTTCTTCCTCTCATTTTAAGAATTCACCCAGGGGCACCTGGGTGGCTCACTCATTTGAGTGTCTGACTTCAGATCGGGTCATGGTCTCGCATTTTGTGGGTCTGAGCCCCGCGTCAGGTTCTCTGCTGTCAGTGCTGAGCATGCTTCGGATCCTCTGTCCCCATCACTCTCTGCCTCTCCTTCGCTCGCTCTCTCTCTCTCTCTCTTTCAAAAATAAATAAACATTAAATTAAAAACAAAATTCACCCACAATTAAATTAGAAAGATTAAAAGTTGGCAGATACCAGAGTACAAAATAATACCTTGATTTTAGCCTTTTCTTCTCCCTCTCTCACTCTTTTTCCTATACACGCTTTGGAAAACCTAATCCATTTATTTATGAAAACACTGGTGATTCCAAGTTGCCAATATACCTATTAGATTATTTGGGGAGAAAAAAGGAAAATTGGGGGAAAGTAAAATTTTAAAATAAACAGTGAATATCTTTAGTATTTTACTAAATAGATGTTAAGTTTCATTCTCTTACAGAAAGAAATTTGGCATTGTGAAGTTTTCTTGAATTCCTTGAATTATCCCAGTCTCCACACCAGTTATTTTCAGCACGTTTACCAAAGAAGCATGCTTTAACTTAAAACATTTTAAAAAATTTATTTAAGTATGCTCCACACCTAATGTGGGGCTTGAACTCACAACCCTGAGATCAAGAACCGCAGGCTCTACCGACTGAGCAGGTCAGGTGCCCCTTAACTTAAAACATTTTTGGAGCCAATTTTCAATCTCATTATACACTTGAACAGACTTGACTATTGCTATACGATGTTTTAAAAACATCATTGTATTATCCCAGATAATTGTAAGACTATCATCTCATCCACCCCCAAAATTTGGAACATAAAGAAGTCTGATTCATTCTTTAGGTACAGTAGATACATGAAAAGAAAGTGAAAAGAAAAAGCTTACCAATAAAAAGTAAACTGGCAAGTTCTTCATTCAGTTATTAATAGATGAGACTAACATTGAAACTAAACTTGCAATTTCCTCAATTCAGCAGCCCAGTTTTTTGCCAAATACATCTGTCATCAGGAATGAAGTGTGATATCTGATGTTAAGGTGGGAGATTAACTTGCAAAAGCATGTATTATTATCACTGGTATTGATGTTTAAGTGACGATGCAGACATTCATAGTGCTACCGAAAAAGGAGCATTTGCAAAATGAGTGGCCTAACCATAACCAGGAGACTGGCCACTGCTAACTTGAGAACAGTTATAACAACGTGAGCTGCTAACAGGTCAGATCATTTATCCCATATCTTTTTCTAAATTAGAAGATTGACCTGGTCTTCTAACTCTTTTTTACCTTTTAATAGTGATTCCCTCAGTCTCCTTTGACTTTCATTTGATGCTGAGTTTCACTTCTACTAGAAGGCAAACCCAATGACACATCATTATATTTATCTTTACCATTGTTTCTAAACACACACACAGCCCCATACTGATAAACTAAGGACACTTCTTTTCCTGGAAACTCATTTAAAGTTTTAATCTTGTGAGATAAATAGACTGTACCTTAAGAGATCAGGGAACATCTATCTAACCTTAACACTTTTTTTTTTTTTTTAATAATTGTGTCTCATGCTCTTTGGACCCCTTAACTTCTTTATCATATTCACAAAGCAGGCCGTAAATTACTAAATTTGGGCAGCAGTTCAATCATTCAAGAAGTTCAGGTGGTTGCCTATCAGGCTGTTCTCCATAGCATGAACAATAGACACCTTATTTCACACTTTTCCCATCTTCTGATGACTTAGTTCTTGCTTCCAGTTCTTCTGTTATCACAAAGATTTTTATTGCCAGGATAATCATTCACCTCAAATGGAGATCAGAGCGAGCATGAGGTTTACAGGAAAAGATGCAACTGGAGGAACCATCTTACGTCAATAAAAAACAAACCTTAACCTCTTTGTGTGTTTGTCGCTCAAGAGTTAGCCTCTTTAAGTGAATAGTATCCAATTATACGATTACAGATTTCTTTGTCAGTAAGTGTTGTGAAGGGTAAAAACAAAACTGTTACGCTCTTTGGTTGCTGGACACCTTACTAGAGATGTCACTTCTTTCAATTCCACTAGCAGGTGGCAGTGAAACCTGTAAGAAATCAGGTTATGGACATATGTTTCTTCGTTGATTGAAACGTCACTAAGATAGGAAAAATGACCTGAAAAACTATTGGATATTCTTCTCTAGGTTAAAAAAAAAAAGTGCCAAAGCACTAAGGACACATTTGATTTTCATCAAGAAAGCAAATATAATTTCAGAAACTTCCTTAAGTAACCAGAGATGTAAAAAAAGGCTTAGTGTAGCCCTTGAAAGGCTTTCTTATAAATGTGTACAAAGCTGAAAAATATCAGTGTTATTTTTAAAGTATTATATTTATGATAAAATGTCTTTGATACCTAAGTATTTAATATTTGCTAAATTTTATTTAATTTGTTATTTATTCATATTAATAAAATTAAAATTAAAAACATTCTAACTTGTTCAGAGTTTTGTCATTATGTAAGTCATTGAATGTAATTCCTTTAATTTTTTTTAACATTTATTTATTATTGAGAGACAGAGAGAGACAGAGCATGAGCATGGGAGGGGCAGAGAGAGGGGGAGACACAGAATCCGAAGCAGGCTCTAGGCTCTGAGCTGTCAGCACAGAGCCCGATGCGGGGCTCGAACTCACAAACCACGAGATTATGACCTGAGTTGAAGTCAGGCGCTTAACTGACTGAGCCACCCAGGCACCCCAAATGTAATTCCTTTAAATTATTTCTTGTGGAGGAACTTATTTTTATTTAAGCTGTTAATTATAGCTCTACCGTGATCAAAACAAAACATCTTAATATAATGTTGCAATAAGCTATATATCTATGTTTACTTATGCTTAATACTACAGTATATAAATTAATTGGTTAAATAATTTCATTTGCTACCAAAAACTCATAAATTGAACAATAACCTATAAGTAGATCAGTATTCTATACTATTCTGCTATTTAATTCAGAGACCAAATTCCAAGCAATTGATATTCCAAATACTACAAGTATAGTTTAACATCAGTTTCAAAAAACAAAATATGTAATTAAGTATTGTGGATTGATTACTTGCAGTTTCCCGTGACAACAAGATCTGTTTTTCTAAGAACAAAAACGTTCTTAAGTATTTCTAGATGGATCTGCATGTTTGAGTTTATAATGGAAGTTGTGTCAATGGCTTTTTCTGTTTCCTCTTTTATATGTGACTGGTTTTATTTTTGTTTAAAATAGATGGGAGCAAAACTAACTTAGAAGAGGCCATTCTAGGCTTAGCAAATATTTGGAGTGTGATAAGCTAAAGCATGTAATTCAAAGACAATTTTCCACTTCAGCTATGCTTAAGTACTTTTTATTAAGGGAAAAATCCCCTTTTTTGAGCAATTTAACATTAAAATGGGACTTTTAAGGGATCTGAAGTCTGAATAATGCTAATTTTATTAATTTTTTGGATAATGCTAATTTTAAGCCTCTTAAAAGAACACAAATTTTCTGAAGTTTAGTAAATTATGTCATGCCAAGTTTCAAATTCAAAGAGTTTGGACATGATTCTGTACACCCAGAATAATGAGTCTTAGGTGGTTTAAAACTTAGTAATATTTATTATAATTTTCCATTATTTAACTGTTTCCCAAAATATATCCTCTTTCTCCTGAAATAAAATACATCACTTTCCCATACAAATTTCTATTTTTTTATCAAGAAAACAGGAATTAGTGTAATGCGACATTAACTATTTTCTAAGTGATCTACAATTATTTAGATTTATTACTGCATTGATGTGGACCAAGTGTAATACCCACTTTATAGGACAGGATTGCCTATGACAGATTTATAAAATGTATACAAAACTTTATATTATACGGGCGCCTGGGTGGCTCAGTTAAACGTCTGACTCTTGATTTTGGCTCAGGTCATGATCTCACGGTTCATGGGTTTGAGCCCTGCATCGGGCTCTAGCACTGACAGCGTGGAGACTGCTTGGGATTCTCTCTCTCCCTCTCTCTCTGCTCCTTCCCTGTGTATGCATGGGTGCTCTCTCTCTCAAAAATAAATAAACATTTTTTAAAAACCTTTATATTACAGAAGTAACTCTTTTCAGTGTTTTATTATGTATTAGGAGGCCAATATACAAGTAGTTTCAATATGAAATTTAAAATGTGTACTGAAATGATGAACCCAGTAAAAATCTATTATAAGCTGGCATTTTCTAGCACGGATAGAGGCACGAAGTCCTAAAATTTCTTCCAAAATATAATTACTTATTTTTTGAAACCATAATATTTCACAAGCAATATGGACACCCTTTCTGTGCTTACATTGCACCCAATATCGGTGATATGTATCAGTGGGCTAGGACTGAAACTGGCTGATTGTTTTCACTGAGTTGTTTAGCCATTTCAACTATGCGTGAATACAGGCTAAAGAGCCTTGACCTCATAAAAGACTTCAGAGTGAACCTGGTTAGAGACTAAACCTTGAAGATTCATACCACTATAATTCACTGTGTAACTTGGACCCCCTCCAAAACACTGACGCTTGCCTTACAGTAGAAAAAATTTCAGTGTGAGACACGAAGTTATGCCAGAGAGTCAGAGGAGTGTTTCAGTGGGAAATGTCATGTCAAGGCCTCCCCGGATAACTGAAGATCAGCCTCATCCCTGTATGTATGCTTCCTACACTAGCTTATCTGTCAGATCACCTCCTTGGGTCATATACCACCATATAGTATTGCACCTGTTAGTATTCCCTAAACAGCTTAGGCGAATTATCACTGATACAAGTTTGGAATAAATAAATATTGTCATTCTCTTCTCACAATGTAGCTGGTCGTGCCCAAAAAAGAAAAAAGAGAGAGAGTTTTCCAGTTGGATTTCCTTATCAAATGTCATTTAGAGAGAGCAGGAAAGCAAACTGCTGGTGAACTATTAAGAGTTTGTTCCACAGGAATTCTGCTCTCAAAGGTGTGGTGTCCAAAGCTAATGCATCCCAGGATTGAAGAAGTTTAAAACGGAAAGGGAAGATTTTAAATGAAAATTTAATAATAAAATAAAAAATAAATTTGAAATAAAAAATTTACCATTAACAATTTTCTAGTCTAACCCTTTCATTTGTCAGAATAAACAAAAGCCCTGAGCGTTAAATGACTTCTTGAAGGTCACATAATTTGTTGCCAAGACAATGCTCCTGGAGTAGTGTATTTTTCTTGGCCAGAATCTTAAAATGCAAGTTTTCCATTTTTATTGGATCATATATTGTATTGCCTCAATTTTACTGCTTTTTTAAAACACGGAAATTGAACACAATGTTGTAAATAAAAACTATTAAGTTAATCTGTCTCCTTGTTTATTTTTAAGCTAGAAAGGAAAATCCAGTGTAGAACCATCATGATGGACTTTTCAGAGGAATGGGTACCGCAGATTTGGGGCCCAAGTCTACTCTGGGTTCCAAAATATATAGTTTCTTCAACCCTAACTGGACAAAGAAATATGTTGAAAGTCTTTTTTCCAGAAAAGGAACATTTGACAATATAAAAAAAAAAAAAAACATTTATTTTGGGGCAAGAGAGAGATTTTTCCCACATAACAAGTAAGATGAGTTATAGCTACCCTATTTCAATAATTTATAATTCAGACAGTCTCAAAGAATAATGACTATATAACCATTTCTCTCTTTAAATGAGAAGCTGGGGCTCACGTGGTGAGGAGTGGAAAAAATATGATAAATCGTAAAAATTCAAATGACGAGTTCCTTCTGGCTAAAGAGTGAGACAAGGGATACTACACCACCTCAGGCTGTCTGCAAAGACAGTGATAAACTGAATACTTCAGAGATGAGGGTAGACAATGTGCTCTTGAACTATCCCCCCAGTGTGTGAGAGGGAAAGGGAAGAACATACTTTAGCATAATACGCAGTTGCATTTACACCTAGAGAGAGGCTATCAAAATGGATATGTGCGCAGTTCTCCGTGGTGACTTTCATGAGTCTGCATTTCAGCTCTGTGTCCTCAACACCTTCTATCCACAGCTCAAACGCACACAGCATCTGCCAGCCTTGCCCACGAATTCCTGACGTCCCGGCTGAGTGCCCCTCTGCCTCTGGGCTCAAAAAGCCCCTTGCTCCACAGTGGTTAGCCATATCCGGAAGGTTCTGGAAGAGGTCTGCTGGGCAGCAGGACTGCTGCTAAGAGGTCTCTGGTTGCAGTGGAGACCAGGAGCTGTGGGAAACCCAGAAACAAGGCTCAGATGGGAACAGCAAAGATACCAGCAGCCCAGTACTGGCTACGGACTAAGAAACAAATGAGGAATTCCTCCCTCCTGGCCACCAAACCCCACAGTTGGAAAAGAATGGATATCTCCCCCAGACCCCGCTCCCAAGTACATTTCATTAGCTGCTTCACCTTCCAGGGAAAAGGAGTCACTAATTAATTAATGCAATTATGGAAGCATAATTGCAAACCGCTCTGCTGACAAATAAAGATGTGTTTTACCTTTAATTACCAGGAGAAGAAAGGCAACTTGGACTAGGAGCACCGAACTTGAAGAAAAAAACTAGGAAAATAATAGTCCCTCCCCCGCCAAGCACACCACTCCCAACCCATTCTATCTAAAAATCCTTTGTACTGCGGGGCTTATTTTTCATTTTCAAAATCGTTCGAATTAGGTCTCAGAGAAAGAAGTTGGCATTTCTTATTCTTTTCAGGGTGGTCTGAGAAATGCTCTATCAGTGCGTCTGACGCAAAAAAAAAAAAAAACAAAAAAAACCAAACTAACAAGATCTCTTTCAATTTGGTTTTTGAATCAATACCCGAAATGACCAGAAGCAAAAATCCACCGGTGCGTCAGCAAAGCAGGATGCTCGGCCGGTCAGCTCCATCCTTCCCCCCCGAAGCTGTTCTGAGGGTTCCCCGCCGCAGCTAGAGCAGATAGATAATGTAGGACAGAATGACCAGGCCTATGATGGCAAAGAACATCAGGATGAAAATATCCAGCATGATGGAGTCCTCGGCCGAGGAGGCCTCGGGATTCCGGGCAAATGTGAGCTGTGAGCACGGAGGTCGCAGCCAGTGGAGAGAAATGGCTCCCTCTTCCCTCCACTGCTCGGTCTTTTCCCTTCCCCCTCCCGGGGCCCCAGCCGAAGGGATGCCGCAGCTCCATCAGCAGCCTACTGCCCCCCTCCCCCCCACCCCCTCTCCCCCCACAGCCAACCAATCACAAAGCCCGGGAGCGGGTAACCAAGGCACTGCTCGATTTAGACCCAGCAGAAGCGAAGAGGCTCAATTTCTCCCCAGGAACCCAATCCCACCCCTTCATATCTAAATGGAGGCTGCGTGATATGGACGGAGGAGGAGATCTGATCTCTATCCAGATGCCCTAGGAATGAATCCTCCTGGCTGCCTTCCTTCTTCCTTTTTCCTCTAACACATCTGTGGCCAATTACCTCAGAAAAATAATGGTGGGGAGCTGGGTGGGCCATGGGCAGGTGGTAAGGGTCACGTCGTGGAGGGACACGGACAAAGGTCTCGGGTGAGTCTCAGCGAACGCTTGGGGGATTCCTGAACTCTGCCAGATACTGCACATGCGCTGTAGGTCATTTCAACCTCCCCACAAGCCTTTTATAGATGAGGCTCAGAGATGGTCAGGAACCGGCCTGATGTCTCACTGGAAAATGGGGGAGACCAAGATTTAAAACTAGGCTTGCACACTCGGGAGTCCGTTCTCCCCCCCCCCCCACTTGACGGGCCCACCCTGTTCATCTGAAATGCCCCTCAGCCCTACCTGCACCGCTCAGATCACTCCATGGACAGTGTGAGCGCCAGAGATCTCTCCCTCCAGCGACTCCTTGTCTCTTCGTGGTCATTACCCGCATTCTTGTTCTCTTCAGAGAGCTCAGGGCAGTGTTTCATCAAAGAGCGTCCTGGGGCGCCTGGGTGACTCCATCAGTTAAGGGTCTGACTCTTGGTTTCGGCTCAGGTCGTGATCTCATGGTGCGTGGGTTCAAGCCCCACATCAGGCTCGGCACTGATGGCGTGGAGCCTGCTTGGAATTCTCTGTCTCCCTCTCTCTTTGCCCCTCCTCTGCTCACTCCCTCTCTCTCTCTCTCAAAATAAATAAATAAACTTAAAAAAAAAAAAAAGCACACTAATGAATTCCCAGGTCCCTCCTTGCAATGAGAGGGTCTAGATATACAAATTTAAGCGATGCCTTGAGGGGAAAGGAGGATCTTTTAAGCGGGGTGGTGGGTACTCAGTTACGTCTTGTGTTGTTTTTATTCCTTTTAATGTCTTAATGATTTCCTATTAAATTAAAAAAAAAAAATTCCCTGTGACATCTCTGAGGCCTAGTGTCCTTGGCCCTACCCTAAATAGTTCTTTTGAAGGCCCCAGGGGTGAGGGCATTAGTAACCCCCTTCCACATGTTAGGCCGCGGGAACTGAGGCCACTTCTAGAAGGGGGTCTAGAAACTGCTCCCATCGGCCAAGAGGAAGAGCCCAGGGTCTCTGTGAGCGGGGCGCCTCTAGAGACGGCGGATCCCCTCCCAAGCCCACTGCCCCCTTGAATGAAGGTGAATGAAGCCTCCTGGGAGAGAGGGCAGCAGCTCTGCAGACAAGAGGGGGCAGGCCAACAGGAGGCGAGATCTGCCAAGTCATTCCCTTCCGCCGGGAAACATTAGGCGGCAGCTCCTTCCCAGAGGGAGCGGGTGTCGGTACTGTCTTTAATTATCCCGCCCAGCGCCTCCTACGCTCCCTACACCCTCCAGCCCTGCCTCTCTCTTACTCTCCATTCCCAAGGCTCGGGGAGAGCCCTCTCCATCTCCGCTGCTGCTAACCTGAAGCCAGAGAATGCCTTTGTTCTGGGCCCCAAGCGGGAAAGGCCCCTTTCCACAAGACAGCTGGCAGGGCGGCATGGCTTGAGGCTGCGAGGGTCACACCCTGGGTCCTGAGACCTCTGGCCCTGCCACTAGCTGTGCAACTTCTGCCAAAGCACGGCCTCCCTGGGTTCCAGTGAGCCCCCATCGGTGAGGTAGACATCACCGTGGTGATTTGGCTTGTGAATACTGCTTTGGGTTGCCAGATCACCTGATCAGATGGCTTCATCCCCTGTCGTATCCCACCGCAGACCGCCCCTCTGCCATTCCACCCCTCAAACAAGCGCCCAACTCCTCCCATGTCCCAAAGCTGCCCCCCCCACCCAGCTGAGCTCATGCATTAATGCAACAGGTTTATTTGTTGAACAGCTATGTGCCTGGCCCCGGGCAGGCCCTGGGGATTTAGAGAACTTAAGTCCTGCCCTCTGAGTGCACTGGCTGGTGAGGAGACAGGTACATAACTAAGGAAGTCAGACAGGAAGAGGGAAATAAAAGAGCTCGGGGAAGTTTCTGGAAATGCCACCAAGCTGGGCAGAGGAACTGGTCACTCTGTCCCTGAAGGGCAGCAGTGCTCTCAGGAGGGTGCCAGGCTAATGCCCCCAAACAGGACACGGACACACACGCACACACACACACACACACACACACACACACACATACACACTCAGCAACAGTACCTCAGAGCCAGAGAGAAAACCAAGTCCGCAGGTAAAAATTATACTTTTATTATTTGAGTCACCAGGAGAAAGATTCACTTGTGGTCCAAGTCAAACGTTGAGAATCGTAACAGGCCAGAAAGAGTTGATCCCAAGCACAAGCCCACAAGGGAGGGGACCAAAACAGACCAAGAAAAGACAACCACCCCATATAAAAAGATGAACGGACGGCTTCACACACACACACACACACGGATGAAATGTTTGGACAGAGGCAAATTTCACATGGTCATTTGTATCTTTTTAAATACAGGTTTGTGGGGTGGTATTTTTTTTTTTTCCAGCTATTAAAAAAAAAAAAAGGCCCAAAAGTGCATATGTGAGAGGAAAAAGGCAGAAATTAAGCAACAAAGTAGTTTTCCCTGGAGGGACATGAGGAAGAAAACAGGAAGCAGTGTTGATAGAATTCACTTTTCTCACCATTGGGCTTACACTTTCTTATTGGTCCACTAAAGTTATATTCACATTCTAGCTTTAACGCATCTTCTTTCCTGGGATTAGATTGGCCAAAGACCTTTGTGAACTGTAAGAAAAGACCAGGGACTTGGCCCAGCCCTCGGTTCTGTGCTCTTTTAGGGATGGATGGTTCTGGAAAGGAGCAAGGACTCCCAGCAGCCCCTGGGTCCCTCAGCACCAGTGTGACAGCCCCTCTTCTCTCTGGGGGTGTGGAAAAGGTCCCCTATTTTTAGGACGGGAGGAGCAGAGGGGCCAGCAACAAGATTCCAGTGGCTGGCCTGCCTTGCTTTGGAAGGAAAATCAGGCTGAGGGAAAAACAGGCCGCCTCCTGCCTCTCACCACGCTGCCAGCCACAGGTGCTCCAACAGGATGCACCTCTGACCTTTGGTCCCCGAATCCGCGTTGTGCTTTGAGATCACGAAGAAAGGCAACGGAGCCTCCCCCATAGCGCCCTCAGCTTCCACATGGTCCGACGTAAAGACCCTCCACCCGCCTTCACCTCGGCTGGGGCCAGAGGAAAAGAGACGAGTCAAGCAGGGCTCTCCCCCAACACCAACAGCCATTTCTTTTCAACCTTCTGATTTGGGGAAAATATTCCCACGTCCACCCCCCCAAGCGGTGAGGACCGGATTGCTGAATTCGCCTGCAGGGTCCTCCTTCCCGAAGGAGGCGAAGATGTCAGCTGGGGAGCCTGAGTGGACTCAGGGCGAAGGCAGGAGGGGGGAGGCCCAGAGGGGTGTTGAGAGAGCCCAGAGATGAGTAAAGCCAAGCGAGGGTGGTCACAGCCACCGACAAGCGAGAGAAGGGACTTGGAAATAGCACCATTTTTCCCCTCCTCACCCCGGGGTCTGCGCTTCCAGTTTTGTAGCCCTGGGACCTTTTCCTTCTGCTTCCAGGGGGCCTTAGGTAAGCGAGGGAGAGGTCTGGTGGTGCGGGGGACGAGCCCCCAGAGCAAGACACCCACAGTGTGGGGGACATAGGGTCGTCTGATGCTCGACTCTGCAGCCAAGGACATGGACGTGAGGGGAGAGAATATGCCTGGAGCCATGAAACCTTGCCCCCCACCCTCACCCCAGCAAGCTGCAGGCCCCAACATCAGCCCCACCGACTCCAGGACCACCCCCTTACCTCTGCCCAGCACGCTGAAAAGGAGGCGGGTGGGCTCGCGCCATTTGGGGATACAAGGAAAGGAGGGGCCTTCACTCCAAAGAAGACACGAGGGACTTCTCTCTCCCACGGCCCTCCCTTCTCACCGTGGGGTCTGAGGAAACTATCAGGCAGAGACGGCCTCGCATAAGCCCAGAGACTCCCGCCGGCCGGGACCCTGGCTGCTTCGGTCACACGAGCCTGTCACGGATATAGACGCGCTCCTTCCCCCACATGCTGAGTCCTGGAGACACAGAAGGTCCTGTGGCTGTGTGCAGCTCCAGCGTGCTTGGGGCTGGACCAAGGAGGGGAGGCCGTGGGAGGCCTGAGACATCCTCCCGTGGGGAGTAGGGAGGAATGGGCCACCTAACCCAGAGCCCAGGGGCCCGGCGTGGCAGGCCAAGAGGCCCGAGGCTTCCTTGCCTCATGGTTCAGGAG
Organism: Felis catus; assembly: GCF_018350175.1. Taxonomy (NCBI): domain Eukaryota; kingdom Metazoa; phylum Chordata; class Mammalia; order Carnivora; family Felidae; genus Felis; species Felis catus. Next base: position 38,131,893 of record NC_058381.1, on the reverse strand, counting down.
CAACCGGGGTGTCTGGAGACGAGGGGTGGGAGGAGGAAAAAGGGCTGTGGGAGAGAACACCCTGTTCCCTTCCCTCCTGCAACTGTCCCTAAAAGTAAGAAAGGCGAGCACTTGACCCAAGCCATGCTTCCCGGGGAGCTCCTTGCCCGCACCAGGGCTGCGTGGGCAGGAGAGCAAAATCACAGTGTGAGAAGGAACACGTGTGGGGAGGGATGAATGAATCCCAAAGCAGGAACTCGACCCTCCTTCGTGGTCCTTGAGAGTGGGAGAGGGTGCTGGGGGGCCCCTCCGAGGGCCAGTCGCCCCGTCTCGGAGAGGCAGAGGCTAAGCCCATCCCGGAGGCAAGGGGCTATGGAGCCCCGTCCCCTGGGAGTCCTGGAAAGTTTGGGTGTGTGCGGAGGAGGGCAGGAAGGTCTGAGGGGGCAGGAAAGAGTGAAGGCAGAGGCCTGGGAGCCAACGGGTCTCCCATTCCAGACCAGCTCCCCGGGCCTCAGCCTCCCCCCGAGAGGTCCACGCCTGTTCCATCCAGAGAGAAAACCAAGAAGTTGGTCAAGGGGAAAACCCGCCAGAGGAAGGAGCCCGCGAAAGTGGCAGAACAAGGCTTCGGTTGGCAAAAGTAGCCGGAGGAGGGTGGGAATAAAACAAGCTGTCGCAGATTTAGAAAAAAAACAAAACAAAACAAAACAGAGACACTGAAGGGTGGGCAGGTCACGCCCAGGACAGACGCGATGCCATGGAACGCACTGAAGACGGGTGGGGGCGGGGCAGCACCCAGGGGAGGGGCTCAGATGGCCTCCACGTAGTTGGCCGGCAGCATCCCCGTGTCGCCGGTGCGCTCCACGGTCCCATACATCCAGCCATCGTCGATCTGCTGCACGTTGATGATGGTGTCCCCGTCCTGGAAGGAGACTTCGTCCTCGTCGGCGGCGCTGTAGTCATACACAGCGCGGTACCGCTTCTGCGGGGGTGGGGGACACAGTCAGGCCAGGGCCTGGCTCCCTTCTTTGTAAACCCTACAGGACCCAGCGCAGAGCCCAGCCCAGCAGCGGACCGGGGACTGGGAGACAGGGGAGGCCTGGGCTCTGCTACGCATTTTCTCACCCCTGTGTTTCCCTGTCTGAGACCCATCACCCTTCTCACAATCATCTGGCATCTACCAAGGGCTGGGTGCAGGACACGGACTGAAGTTGCCACAGCTCTACCCCACCTCTTGGAACAGGAATGCAATAGGTCCAATGAATACGATGCTCGGTAGCGCTTCAAAGACGTATTCTGGGGAGACAAATCTGCACTTGACCCAAGAATTTCCACCCTCCAACCTCAGCCACAATGATCTGCTTAAGCCCCTGAGAAAAGCCCAGTGAATCTGCAATCCAACCGCCGTGTGGGAGGCAGGCGAGACTCTAACGTCCTCTGATCCTCACTGCCCTTTACATCGACCGGTCTCCGGGGGTCGCCTCAGCCTTCGTGGTCCCCCAGGCCAGGCCCTGGGATCTGTGGGCCGACCGGTCCAGGATGGAGGAGCCCCCTCAACCTCCCACATCTGCCCCCACGGGTCCACTCCACTAGGACCACGGCTCAGGCTTTCTATTTCTGGCCTCCGATCTGCCCCCTCCAATTGTTCACCCACTGTGATCTCAGGGGGAGCTTTCCAAACCGCAAACCTGATCATGTCATTCTCTGGCTTAAAATCCTTCAGAGGTGTCCCGCTTTCTTTTTTTTTTCTTTTTAATGTTTATTTATTTTTGAGAGAGAGAGACAGAGTGCAAGCAGGGGAGGGGCAGAGAGAGGGAGGCACAGAATCCGAAGCAGGCTCCAGGCTCCGAGCTGTCAGCACAGAGCCCGACGCGGGGCTTGGGAACTCACAGACCGCAAGATCGTCACCTGAGCCAAAGTCGGATGTTTAACCGACTGAGCCACCCAGGCGCCCCTGTGTCCTACTTTCTTTAGACGAAATTTCTTTTTTTCTTTCTTTCTTTCTTTCTTTCTTTCTTTCTTTCTTTCTTTCTTTCTTTCTTTCTTTCTTTCTTTCTTTCTAATTTTAGAGACGGCGTGTGCTCACAATGGGGGGCGGGAGAGGGGCAGAAAGAGAGGGAGGGAGAGAATCCTAAGCAGGCTCCACGTTCAGCACAGAGCCTGACACGGGGCTCAATCTCATGACCCTGGGATGATGACCTGAGCCAAAATCAAGAGTTGGATGCTCAACCGACTGAGCTACCCAGGTGCCCCTCTTTTTGTTGTGGGTTTTTTTTTTTTAAAGATTTTATTTTTAAGTAATCTCTACGTCTAACGTGGGACTCGAACTTACAACCCCGAGATCAAGAGTTGCATGCTCCACCAACCGAGCCAGCCGGGTTCCCCTAGCACCAAAGTTCAAACTGTCTTTCAAGCAACAGAAACCAGCTCCATCAGCCCCAAAGGCTGTGGGATAAGTGGTCACACCCCCCAGAAGTGACCTTGGTCTCTTATCACCAAGTCTGTCTCTATCTCTTGGGTTGACGCCAGCTATGCCTGCTTCCCACAACAGCCTCCTCACCCACCTCCCTGCCTCCACCCTCAACCTCTTACTGCCTCTTCTCACACAGCTGCCGGAGCGATCCTTTAACAACATAAACCGAGGGGCGCCTGGGTGGCTCTGTCGGTTGAGCACCCGACTTCGGCTCAGGCCATGATCTTGCGGTTTGTGAGTTTGAGCCCCTCGCTGGGCTCTGTGCTGACAGCTCAGAGCCTGGAGCCTGCCTCGGAGTCTGGGTTTCCCCCTCTGTCTCCCCCTCCTCTCTCTCCCCCTCCCCTGCTCGTGCTCTGTCTCTGTCTCTTGATAATAAACGTGAAAGAAAAAAAAAATTAAAAACATAAGCCAAAATCTGTCACTCTGCGTAGCTCACTAATTGCAAAGGCCTTCCTGTGGCCTACAAGTCCCTGCATGATCTGACCTTATCTCCTACCCTCTTCTCCTCTAATCGCCTTGGCCTTCTTGCTGGCCCCAGGGCCTTTGCAGTTGCTATTCTCCCTGAATCATTCACCCTTTCATCATCCTGAGGACTTTGCTGCTTTCCTTCCCATCACCCTACTGTCTTTTTCTTCACAACACGTGCCACCATCTGACCTTATATATACACCCTCTTACTTTACTGCCTCGTTTGCCTCCCTGACTGGAACGTAAAGCACCAAGACTGCAGGAACGTGGTCTTTTAGTCAGGGCCAAATCCCTCATGTCCAAGATAGGTTTCGCAAGTATTTGAAGGACCGGCTGGTCTATCTGGAATCTAATCCTACAGACGGATTCTCGGTCCTGCCCTGTACCCTACGCAGCACGGACACTCCCTTGTTTACTGCCTCGTACCCAGGGCATAAGGCTCCAGGAGGACATGTATCTCAGGGCTATTTTACCTCTCTAGGTATTGTCTCTCTTGCTCCAACATGAGCTGCCTCGAACTCCCAGGAACCCAGCACAGAGGGGCTGAGCTCAGCCAGGAGCTCGGTGGTATGAGTGGCAGCCCCCTCGATGGGATAAGGACCAGGACTTACAGACGGGGCACTTCGACTCGAAGGGCCGGGAAGCCTGATCCTGCCCTACTTCCTACTCTTTACTCGTCGTTTACTTGGCAGCATCGATGAGTGCCCACTCTGGGCCTGGCTCACGGTAGCTGAGCCCAAGGAACACTGCCCTGCCCGCACAGAGCTTCACATTCAGCAGGGGAGGCACACAGAAGTTAACACACAGAACGGTTCTGAGTTGGGAAAAGTGTTCTGAAGGGCACCGGGGGGGAGTGATAGAGATGTCGGGGGAGACCCGCCTGACATGGGGGGCTGGGGACGGCCCCTCAGAGGCAGGGGCAAGCTGAGATCCGAAGGACATGGGGGTGGGTCATCCTCATGAAGGGTGGGGAGCGTGGCCTAGGTCTGGAAGGCCCCAAACAGAAAGGTACTTTGTGTGCTCCTGGGCAGCCGGAGTTAGGAAACCGGGCAGGGAGAGGTAACTTGTGCAAGGTGCACCCAGAGCTCGAACGCAGGGCCCCCATCCCAGCCCAGGGCTGAGTCCGCTAAGCACACTTCCTTGATCAGAGGCTGAGGTCCCTATCGCGGGCAGATGACGACAGGAGCTGGGATCAAAGGTCAGGGAAAGCCAGGCCTCCTGGGTGGGGTTTCTAAGGAGAACCTCTGAGCAATGTCCACCTGCCCATCCACCTCTGGCCTCCTCAGGCTTCCTGGGCCCCATCCAACCTCCCAGCTCCAGGAGCTCTCCCTCTGGCCAGAGCTACTCACCCCGCCCCCGCCTGGGGCACAGCGCGGTACGGACACCGGGGCTGCAGGCTCCTTGTAGCCACCATAAGACTGTCCCACCTGCTGCTGCTGGGGCTGCTGGTAAACTGGAAGACGGGGGGAGACGGGGCTCAAACGCAGTCCCTCCCGGATTCCCCTGCCTTCCCCCACAAAGCCCCTATCATGCATTTCCACCCCCCCCCCCAACCTGGCTCGGCCCCCACGCCTCAAAGGCTTGTGTGTCAGTGTTGCATATTCTACAGCAGGGGCTGTGTCTCTACCAACACGCTGGGGAGCCGGCATAGACCCTGACGCCGGTGCTCGATGCCCCTGGTGGGATGGATCTGAGGGTGTGCGTGAACAGGTGCCTGTGTGTGCACGGAGACAAGGCTTCTCTCCGACCTCCTCCCCATCCCACAGCCGGCCCGGTCGCAGGTCCTCTGCCCCACAGGCCTCAGGCTCACCCGGGGCGCTGGTGGGGATGTGGTGGGGCGGCTGCTGCTGCTCCTGGGGCCGCCGGTAGCTGCTGTCCTGGGAATCTCGGCGCTCAGGCTCCAGGCCCTCGCCCCCGCTGGGGCCCATGCGGCTCTTCTCAAACTCCTCGTGGTATTTTATCTGCAGCGGGAGAAAGTGCCGGGTGAAGGACTCACAGCAAACCAACCAAAGCTCCGGGCCACTTCAGATCTCCCAGGAGAGGAGAGACTCCCCGAGGGCTACAGGCAGAGAGAGCCAGGTCCTTGCGGGAGGCACGCCAGCTGTGTGCCCTTGGATAAGCTGCTTAACCTTGCTGGGCCTCAGGTTCCACCTCTGTAAGAGAGGGCATCGGTGTCTACCTCCGGTGTTGCTGCAGGGTGACAACTCCTGTTCCCTGACTACCTGCCGGGAGCCAGGCTCTGTGCTACGGGTGATGCACCATGGGCTCGTTTTAACTTGTCAGCACCTACGAGGGGGGATGTGACGGTCCCCAGTTAGTGCACAAGAAGGAAACCAAGGCGCTGACGAGCTGAGTGAGTTGTCCAAGATCACGCAGACTCCAGGGCCTATGCTCTTCAGCGTTAGGTAATTCTGCCTCTGCGGGCGTGACCTCACCGGGCTCTGTTGAGGATCCCAGGCTGCAGGACAAGAAATGCAGGGTCCTCCCTCCTCATCAAGGAAGGGAGGAGAGCAAAGCCTGCCCTGTTATCTGGAGCAGAAGGAACTAGTGATTCTGAGCCCCAAGGCCTGATAGGAGCTGTCCCAGCCCGGGGCAGTCCCTTCTGGCCGTCCTCTGGAAAGGCAGCAGGGCCTCACTTAGGGGTCTGGGTCAGGACCAGCCCTGCCCCTTCCCGTCATGCCCCAGGGGGGACTCACACCCAAATGGCAAAATGGGTTGAGCCCATTCCTCAGGGGGAGGCAGCCAGTCTTGGCCCGACTGAAAACCCCTGGGTTCCCTCAACTCCCACCCAGAAGGGCACCCAGGGGTGAAGCTCTCAGACACAGGGCCAGTGTCCGGCTCTGGGATTCCTAAGACAAGAGCAAAAGGCAAGTGTCCCCGAGCCCCACTCCCTCAGGGACCCCTGTCCACTGGTGGGGAGGGGGATAAGGAGAGGGGCCAACCCTCCTGAGGCCTTTAGGCACGCAAGGCAACTGCCCTTCCGACTTTTGTCCTGGGGGGTTAGAAAGGTCAGCTTCCTGTGTTTACTTTCTGTGAAGGAAAAGACGCCTGACCCCAGGAGCCAGTGACCAGGGAAGGGGAAGTGCATGTGTGGAAGAGGACAGAGGCCTGTGCTGGGGGCGTGTTTCCACAAGTAGCTGGTAGAATCGACCTTGCTTCTGACACAGCCACTACAGGAGTCAATACTGATAACATGAGGGCCAGCTGCCCCAGGTGGATGGAGGCGTGGCGAGCCCGAACACAAAGGAACCCTCCCCAGCACCCATGCACGTATCACCTGCTACTGTTAATATTAATAACCTTCGCATCTGCTCAGCGATTCACACTGAGTGCGTAAAAAGCCTCTCTGCACACGATCTCCCTTGGCCCTGGGGACAGTCCCCCTGAAGAAAGAAGCTGGGCTGGTACACTTTAATTCCCACTTTACAGAAGAGGAAAATGTGCTCAGAAGTTAAACGCCTTCCCAAGACAGAGCTTCCATTACTCAATAAGGGACAAAGGGACACAGGGACAAAGTCACAGCTACACGGGTCCTTTCCTGAGGGCAGGCGTGGAGCAGGGTGACCACAGGCCCAAGTCTGCCCTTCGCCCCAGGCCATGTCTTCTTGTTCTGGAATAACTATGAGTAAGCACGCCTTTCCCTTGCGACAGGGATGACGAGCACAAGGTCCCCCTAACTTTGAGGGAAGGAGAGGCAGCATGGCAGGGATAAGTGGCCTCAGAAAAGCAGGGTACAGTCCCTCTGTCTGGGCCACCTGGGCCACTACTCCCCACTTCCTCTCCCTCCGTTCCCCCGGCGAGTGAGAAACTTCTGTCATTGCTCTGCCAACCCACCGAATGATGGGAGAAGCAAATTGGCAGGTTAAAGGGTGTTCGCACATCCGAAAGGGAAAGCAACATTTTCCAGACTCTGGGGGTCTGGCTGGTCCCCGCTCCACATGCGGCAAAGTTCTGACCTTTTTTTAATTTTTTTTTTCAACGTTTATTTATTTTTGGGACAGAGAGAGCATGAACGGGGGAGGGGCAGAGAGAGAGGGAGACACAGAATCAAGCAGGCTCCAGGCTCTGAGCCATCAGCCCAGAGCCCGACGCGAGGCTCGAACTCACGGACCGCGAGATCGTGGCCTGAGCTGAAGTCGGACGCTTAACCGACTGAGCCACCGAGGCGCCCCTGAAGTTCTGACCTTCTAAAAGCCCCGAAGGGAGGGCCACCACAAGCCTAGAGCTGTCAGCAGATCCCCGGCTTAAGAACTGTTGTGGGCCACCGTGGAAGGACACCCTGTTCTGTGCCCAGAAGATCCAAGTGCACGTGGGTTGAGGGGCCCAGGCCCCTGCTAGCCAGGACTCTGGGATGACCAGCTGGGGGTCCCTTCCAAAGCTCCAGAAACCCATCTTCTCTGCTAGCCGACGTTCTGTGTTCTGAGCCCCTGCTCTCCTCACGCTGGTGGAAAACCAAGGTCTGACTCCCCACGATGCTGCCACATGATTCTACGTCATGGTCAACAGGGGAACATGGGTTCCGAATGGAATCAGCAACTCAGCAGCCAGGGTGCACTTTTTATAGCGTCTCCCACTTGCTGAGGGCCTGTTTTGTGCCCTTACATGGATTACTCATTTCCTTTTCTCAGCCAGCCCTACAACTATGTAGCACCCTCACCCCCATTTTATAGGTGGGGAAACGGACGCTCGGAGGTGGGTAACTGGTGGGTTATCGGAATCCAGCTCTAACATCACACCCTTGCTTCTCAACTACCGTGCAATATTGTTCCCGATTACAGACTAATAACATTTTGTTTTTAAAACAAACGTAAATCTTTGGGATGCCTGGGTGGCTCAGTTGGTTGAGCGTCTGATTCTTGATTTCAGCTCAGGTCCTGATCCCAGGGTTGTGGGATCGAGCCCCGCGTTGGGCTCTGTACTGAGCATAGAGCCTGCTTGAGATTCTCTCTCTCTCCCTCTCCCCAGCCTGTGCTCTCTCTCTCTCTGTCTCTCTCTAAAATAAAATAAAATAAAATAAAATAAAATAAAATAAAATAAAATAAAATAAAATAAAAATAAATAGGGGCACCTGGATGGCTCAGTCAGTTAAGCATCTGACTTTGGCTCAGGTCACGACCCCATGGTTCATGGGTTCAAGCCCCACGTTGGGCTCTGCACTCACAGCTCAGAGCCTGGAGCCTGCTTCAGATTCTGGGTCCCCCTCTCTCTCTGCCCTTCCCTTGCTCGTGCTCTGTCTCTGTCTCTCAAAAATACATAGACATTAAACAATTTTTTTTAAATAAATAAGTAAAACAAATGTAAATCCGTTTACCTTCATTAGTTATCAGAGAAAGGCAAGTTAAAATCGCGGTGAAATACCATGATATACAATCAAAATGGCTAAAATGAGTAAGTCTAAGGACGTGGCACTGTGGAGACTCTCTCATCACTGCTGGCGGGAGAGTAAGTCAGTCCAGCTACTTGAAAAATAGACGAGCATTACTTGGTAAGGTGAAGGGTCGTAAACTCTAAGACCCAGCAATTCCACTCCACACAAACACCAGCATCAATCAAATGCCGATATAAGCATTAAACGGAACACTACCCAGTGATGAAAAAGAGTGAGCTATAGCTACACGCGAATACGTAGCTGAATTTCTTTTTTTTAGTGTTTTGCTTATTTTTGAGAGGCAGCGAGCAAGTGTGCACAAGTGGGAGAGGGGCAGAGAGAGGGAGACAGAGGATCTGAAGCAGGCTCCGCGCTGATAGCAGAGGGCCCGATGCGGGGCTCAAACTCACGAACCATGAGATCGTGACCTGAGCCAAAGTCAGACACTCAACCGACTGAGCCACCCAGGCGCCCTGTGCCTGAATCTTTGAAATTTCGGGTCCTGTCGACCAAAGGAAGAAAGACACAAAAAGAATACCTACTAGATGTTCAAAGTCAGGAAAACCAAAACTATAGTGTTTAGAAATGCATGGTTCCATATTAAACTTATAAAGAAAAGAGCACATGTTTTCAAAAATTACCCCAGAGGGTTGTCCCACAAGCCTGCCTCCAGGTCACTTGACCCTGGGGATGGAATTTTTGTTTGACTTCACCATTTACTGCTGATTACGCCCAGATTCTAGAGACGGAAGCTAACTTACAGAATATGCACTGCCAGCTATTAGTTTTTTAAATGTTTATTTATCTTGAGAGAAAGAGAGAGTGAGCAGAGAAGGGGCAGAGAGAGAGGGAGAGAGAACCGGAAGCAGGCTCTCCCCACTGTCAGCTCAGAGCCCGATGTGGGGCTCGACCCCACGAACTGTGAGATCCTGACCTGAGCCGAAACCAAGAGCTGGATGCTTAACTGAGTGAGCCACCCAGGTGCCCAGCCCTGCTGATTATTTTTAACTAACAGAAAGGCAAAGCATTTCTGCCCCTGGCAAAGATATTCCCAGAGTTTATGGTTTTATGGTCCTGTAGAACATTAACCAGTCCTACAGATACTGGCAGGGCATGGACCAGCTCTGCATCTAACTGCATCCAGCACTTTCTTTCACCGAGGAGGCATCACCTCTGCCTTCCTACCCTCCAGCGTAATTGAGTGAAATATATGATAGGTGCTCACTGCAGGAGAATTATGTTTTTAACACTTTGGAAACTCGTAAGAGGAGTTCAGTAATATTGTTTCTTGACTGATCAGTACACACAGAGGTGTTTACGGCATGTGTTACCGGGTTGTTACATTTCACAGAAGAAGGAAAAGAACTGTATACAGAAAATCATCATGTAAGTAGAGACATGGGCAAATACAAGCGGAGCTTCTCTACTAGGCAGGGGCTTCCAGAAAAAGGGTGCCCACGACAAAAATTCCCCGGTCCCTTACAGCCGTTAGAGCTCATGACCAAAGGCCAGGATTCCAGAAGGATACACTGCATCCCAGAGGCCATCCCTGGCCTCGCCACGCTTTTGATGCCTTTCATGAAGACACAATCGCCCCAGAAGTATAACTTACTAGCACCTTGCCTCAAAAGTTTTCACACATTCTCAGTACCCACCACGGCCCAATTTTTCAACCAAGCTTTCCTCTTTGCCTCTTCTTTAAAAAATTTTTTTTTCAACGTTTATTTATTTTTGGGACAGAGAGAGACAGAGCATGAACGGGGGAGGCGCAGAGAGAGAGGGAGACACAGAATCGGAAACAGGCTCCAGGCTCCGAGCCATCAGCCCAGAGCCCGACGCGGGGCTCGAACTCCCGGACCGCGAGATCGTGACCTGGCTGAAGTCGGGCGCTTAACCGACTGCGCCACCCAGGCGCCCCTCCTCTTTGCCTCTTCTTTAGCCACAAGGTGGAAAGGAGACAGGTCTGCCTTTACAGAAATGAGAATAACATTGACAACACTGATCTGATGGATGACAGACCACACACGTCCAAAGTGTTGAAACACCACGGGGGGAGACCAGCCACTTTTTCAAAATGCTCTTGCTCGTAAATCCTGTAATCTGGAGCATATATTCCTCCCGGGAGGCAAATCTCATCTCTTTGCAAGATGCTCTGACCTCCCTGGAAACAGCTAACCTGGGAAGTGAGTGACAAACTATACACAGGATGCTATTTTGGATACAAAACAAAAGGTGTGGCTCTAAACACTATCTTTTCCCAAAACTCTTCTGGAGGTTGGGACAATTGAACAATGGCTCTAAGCATAGCTTCAAGTTCCCTTAGAGTTCGGGAGGCGGCCAGGCCTGACACCCTCTGACTAGGGCTTGGTGAAGTTTTTTCAGTGTTTTTGTTTTTATCTTTATTTTTTAAGGAGAGAGAGACAGGGTGCAAGCAGGGGCGGGACAGAGACAGAGGGAGACAGAGGACCTGAAGCGGGATCTGCACCGACAGCAGAGAGCCCGATGCGGGGCTTGAACTCACAAACTGTGAGATCATGACCCGAGCCGGAGTCGGACACTTAACCGACTGGGCTACCCAGGCGCCCCGAGTCTGCATTTTTAATAAACCTTTCCACGTGATTGTAGCATAGGTATTTGGAGGCCCACATTTGACAGACTCTAACTGCATTCACCAAAACCAAACGTCTCCCAGGTTCGTGGTCACACCTCAGAGGTCCCAGCTAAAGCTGCAAAAGCAGAATCGGGTCAGGTTCAAGTCACCTCCCCCAACTCAGAGCAGAGGACAATCAGCTAATTGCAGCCCTGTGGTTAACGAAAAGATAGTTATCTCCTTAGGTGTAGGTGTCCCGGCCACAGTGAGTTCTGTTACCAGGGCTCCTCAGATATTAACACCTCCAATAACTGGGTAGGGAATACTCTGGAAGCCTTCCAGAGAGGGAGGCAGAGATGACTGGGCTTGCTCGTCTTCTGCCCTCTAAAACCCACAGGCTGGAAGCAATGAGGGGATGTGCTGGGGAGCTGGGGTTGTGGAGGACAGCACGTGTCCTCGCAGTGGAAAGCCACAGAAGCTGGGGAGTCAGGATGCCAGCTTTGTGAGCCGTTCCAGGTTTTCCCCATTGCCCAAGGCTTTGCCCCCTCCCTCCCACTTGCCATGTGGAGAGTTGGAAGGCATAGACCTTCTTTAACCCTCTTTACCCTCCAGACGGTCTGGGCAGCATCAGCAGGGAAGCTCTAGGGTGTGGGGCCGGGCCCTGGCTTATAAAGAAGCAACTGAAACAGGCTTTATTTATGTGTGTCTTCCAGGGGAGGGGTGGCGGCGGTGGTGGTGTGGATTAGAGCCCTCCCAGCCCAAAGGAAGCGCTCCATTTCCTCAAACCACAAATTTCAAACTGCAGGGCAACAGCCTCGTGGCAAAACCCGCTCTGTTACCCGTTCGGTTACGTCTGCAACGAGCATCTTTACAAAATAAAATAAAACAGAAGATATCTGAACGCTCTCCAAGTAGCAAGGATTCTTTCACGTGAGTCTTGACTTGCTTTTCTCTCTAAATAAACAAGCGTGCCCGTTTGGGGCGTCGCTATGTGAAATGTATTTCGTAGCGTAGGTTGCAAAGTTTGAAGGCCATGGGCTTGGGCGTGACGGGTGCTCCCGGGGTAGGTTCTGGCTCTGAAATCCACCTGAGCCGCTGTGGAGCCCTTTCCCAGCACAGCCCCATCAAGGAGGCCGGGCGGAGGAAGAGGGAGGCCTGTGGAGCCCAGGGATGAGTGCCAGGTGGACCACCTGGCACCCAGGCCCTCAGCCCAGAGAGACACTGGGCAACCTGTTGACCCCCACCCTGTTCTAGACATAAAGACAACTGTTTGCCGAGGCGTCCATTCGTAGGACCTCCCAGACGAGGCTGGCCAGGCCCACACTGCAACTCTGTGCCCCGGGACCCTGTGCACGGGTCCGCAGCCCATGTTCTGTGCTTGTGGCTCAAAGCAGCGCTCCGCCCCCACATACCCAAAACCCCCCAGGCGGCCTCCCCACGAAGGCAGAGCTGCGCTGGCTGCTGGCCGCTGGCTCTACCAAGCAGGAAACCAATGCCTATCCCCTGGCCACAGGTGCCATGGGCCCATCGATCTACAACCCACTCTCTATACCCAGTCCTGCCCCAGCCACACACGGCTGACCATCCCCAGCCCAGGAGGGCCAGGCCAGGGGGTACGGGGCCAGCCGGCAAAGCCAGCTGGGGTTTTTACACAGGAAGGAAGAGCAGGCCGAGGTGGGGGAGGAGGCCGAGGGAGGGCGGAAATGACTGCAATGTCAGCACCCAGAGACAGACGAGGGGGAGGCTGGCCCCTCCCCACCCCTGCCACCCAGTTATGACCTCTGTGCTTAGACAAAACAGTCAGTCTGGACCCTGACACCCACCATAGCCAGGAGGGGAAAGGAAACAAAGGAAAAACTTCAGAGAGGGTGGGGAGTGATGTAGCACATAGGCCCATCCTGTCCACGTATCCCCAGAAGTATGGTGCTTTCAAGGCAGACATGCTCTGTGGGCAGAGGGCAGAACAGGGGAATACGGGGGCACAGAAAAAAAGGCCTCTGGGAACCCCACACCCCTTCTTCCCTCTGCTCAAGCGGCTGCCACCCAGGCACACCCAGAAGGGCCAGGGGAACAGCGGCGAACTGGCCTCGTTCATGCCTGCCAGACCGGCAGGGAGGGGAGGAGCGGGGAGGGCAGCAGGTCAGTGCAGGTTCCACGGCGGCGGGCAGGGGAGCATACGTTACTGATCTGGTCCTGGGTCTTCTTGATTCTCTGGAGTTCCGGTGTATCTGCCACCACACTGAAGCCTTTGCCCTTGTTCTTCTCAAACTCCTCCTTGTAGCGCACCTGGAGGACCAAGGAGGGGAAAGGGATTCGAGTGAAGGCAGGGGCAGCAGAGAGGGCCCCAGCCTGTGGCCACCTTTGAGGCGGCAACCGGCCAGGAGAGAGATCCCGACCAGAAATCCCCCTGCAGCGACATCTATCACCCACCCCCAAACGCAGAGCAGAAGCCTTAGCCAAGAAGTGTTAGGCCGCTAACAATAACCCGTTAACACGTACTCAGGGCATTCCGAGCACCAAGTGCTTTACGTGAATTCTCTCATGTGAGTCTTACGTGTTCTATTATTGGCTCCATCTTACAGATAAAGAAACTGAGCCAGAGCTAGGCAAAGTCCCCTGCCAAGGTCACACAGCTTGGCAATAAATGTCCAGAGCCACCATGGTGCAAACTCTCATCTGCCGGGACTCCTGACCCTTCACCGCTAGCCTATCCTGCCTGCAAGCTATAGGAAGAAGGTTCTTTCCAGAGCTCCAAAGACAGCCCCGGCCAGGATGTGGCCCTACCCACTGAGAGCCCGGAGGAGTGTTTAAGCAACCAGCCGAATGAAGGCTGTGCCAAGGGACAGAGTTAGCACCCAGAGAGAAGGGCAGTGAGACAGCCACTCGAAGACTCCATCAATGCGTCTTTGACAGGCCTGGCGGCTTCCTGGAGACTGCCAGGCCCGCTTCTAAGGTCAATGCCACATGAGGGGATGAAATTGGCGGGGGACAGACAGGACTTCACAACAGGGTTCCTACCACCCCACCACTGCCTTCTTCTTCTGAGAAATCCACAGATATTCAAGTATAGAGGGGCTCAAGTCGGACATACGAAAGGACTTCCTGAACACTAATAGAACTGAAATATGAAAAATATCTTGTTTTCTCCTGGGGGGTTTGAAGCACAGAATGGAGGCTGGGAATGCCCATGGGACAGAGAACCGTTCGGCTTCCAGAGGCTTCACTGTCCCCCTCAGAAGGCAGCTGTTCCAACCCCACCAGCTGCCTGGATTTCCTCCATGGGGGCTGCTCCACTGTCCTAGAAGCAGGTCAGCCCAGGACACGAGGCCCAGGACCTCGGGAGTTTCCAGGATGGGACGTCCGGGCAGCTCCCAGGCATGGAGACATCTGGCCACAGGGCTGAGCTGCACCCTGACCCGACCGACAACACACACGTATAAATCTGTGGCCACACCTGTCAGTTCCTCTGCACAACCCCCAGGGGTCAGAGGTCCTTGTCCACTGTCTGGAGCCCAGCTTACCCATCCATGGGGTTCTTCATCCTAAAAAGGTTTCAGAAGCTCCTCCGTTCTGATCCAGACTACAATCAAAGGCCTGGATATGCTAGTTCCCATCAGACTGGAAGTTAATGCAGTAAATACAAGTACTGACCCACCCCAAGGGCCCAGAACTGCCTCCAGCGCCACCTCTTCCAGGAAGGCCTGGAGCAGCAGGGCAACTTTTTGTGTTGGAGGTAGAGGGACCCTTTGGGAAAGGGGCATTAGGGAGGGGAAAGCATTAGAGCCAGAAAATTACAGCTCCAGATGCAGAAGCCCCAAATCCAAGGTCTCTGGCCTCGGTTTCCTCATCTGTAAAAGGGGTGTCACAGGAATCAGTTAAAATATGGAGAGGGGGGCTTCCCGTCACCGAGCATGGGCAAAGAGCCAGAGGGAGCTGGTTCTAACACGGGCGCAGTCTCCCACTTGCTAAGTGATCTCGGGCAAATGACTTAACCTCTTGAGCCTCCGTTTCCAATCTGTAAAATGGGGATAGTACCACTCATTCCAATCAATGGTACAGACTACAGACAGTGGCCCTCACACAGCAACTGCATCCTGAAGCATCCTGAAGCAAGGCAGGGCTCAATACCCACTGATAGGGCAGGCGTGGAAGTGCTCTGTCAACGTTCAAAGTGCGGAACAAGTGCCAGACCCCCATTCTCTCCTCCACTTCCTGGCCTTGTAAGGGTCAGGCCCCTAATCCAGGGGAATAATTGCCATGGCGACACTACAATGACATCAGCTAGTTCCCAAGCTCAGGAACTGCCTCTCCCTCCCTGCCGGGGAAGGAGAATTCATTTCACTCCTGGCACAGGCAGCCAGATAGGGCGGGGCTGGGGTGGAATGGGGGCTGAGAAAGGATGGAGGGAGGTCTGGGCTTGGCACCTCTTTGCTTATGTCACTAGGTAAGTCAGTCTCCCTCTCTGGAACCCCCTGAGCCGGGGGCCGGCCAGCTGATCTCTAAGAGCCCACCCAGCTCTGGAGTTTGTGACCATTTTTATGTACCTGCAGGCCTTAATTATGAAGAATCAAGGTGAGAAACGTTCTCTGAAAGGCCTTTTGGTGCTGGAGTGGGTGCACAGGGAAAAGGTCGAGAGCCAGGAGTGCGGGGAGGGCCCCGCTGCCTAGAGCCCCTCTGTCCGGGTTTCCTTGTCACCCAAGCAGGAGTGTTTGCCCTCATCTGGGATGGCTCGCCAGGACGTGATGGGGGTCTCGGAGGGAAGGGATCTGCCCAAGGTCATTCAGCCTAGTTGTTGGTAGGGTCAGGGTACAACTCAGCACTGTGGGCGGATGACTCCATGCCCAGGAACTGCCTGGGCCTCCCATCCTGGAAATTCCCAAGGCGGGGCCAGATCTGATGCCCGAGCAAAGGAGGTACAAATATAAGTGTTTGTCACATGAGTGGTGACTGAACTGAACAAACACAAAATCTCCCAACAGCATAATTTAGAACATAACTGCGTTGCTGACGTAACATAAAAGATCGTGACTTAAAAAAAAAAAAATTGTTTTCTGGAAAAAAAAAGACAATACCAACAATTTCCACCGACTATGTGCCTACTATGTGCTGGGCGCCCATACGATGTAACCCACCCCCTTCTAACAGAAAAGAAATCAGTTTTAAAATTAGACAGACACAGATGGGGAGGAGAACTAATGGAAAAGTCAGTGCTGGAAGCAATCATGAAAAGGTCATTGTGTCTACTCCCCAGCTTCATTGTGCCCAGGCAGGCTCCATTTCCTCTCCTTTCCAGGAGAATAGTTAATAGTGAACATTTATTGAGTGCTGACTCTATGCCAGGAACTGTTCTAAATGCCTAATATATACTAATATCCTCACAATAACCTTTGGAGAAAGGTAAGCCCCGTTTTACAGATGAAGACACTGAGGCTCACTCAGGAAGGTGAAATAACTTGCCCAGGGTCACACAGCTAGTGGTGGCAGACCCAGGATTTGACCCTCAGCTGGTTTAGGTAAGAGTGACAGAAGTGGGGCGACCGGGTGGCTCAGTCGCTTAAGCGTCCGACTTTGGCTCAGGTCACGATCTCAAGGTTTGTGAGTTCGAGACCCATATCGGGCTCTGCGCTTCCAGCTTGGAATCTGGATCCTGCTTCAGATTCTGTCTCTCTCTCTCTCTCTCTCTCTCTCTCTCTCTCTCTCTCTCAAAAATAAATCTCTAAACATTAGAGTGACACCAGTATGCTGCCTCCTGTGCTGGTCACAGACCACACTCTCCTGTGCCTCAGGGCATTTCTCACTCTGTGCTGGGACTGCCCAGCACCACGGGGGTGTGAGATGGGGGAAAAAATGAAAGAGGCATTCTCTTTGCACTTCTGCAGGGCCTCAGAGGGCCACACAGACACCCCCAGCTCAGCCCCACCCCAAAGATGTCGCCTCTCTGCTCAGCCTGGGGGCTGGAGGTGGGAGAGCTACCTCGGGTAGGGGATACAGCTGGGCCCCAGTCTCCCGTTCCCTGCTTCAGCCAGGCCCGGGCAGGACCACCCAGAAGGTCATTTCTGGTCAGTTCTGTGGTTACCTCCTCCGCAAGGGAGGCTCCAGGTGTCCCAGACACCCAAAGTACCACTTTGGGAACCAAACTGGAGACAGGAAAACAAATAAAGTTGAAATAGCACCAGCGGCTTCCAGAGGAGAGGGCTGAGACACGCGCACCCAGGCCAGGAAGGGGCCCTGGAAAGAGACCAACTGACACCCTGGTGGGGTGGGGCAGGGTAGGCAGAGGAGGCTCCCACTTCCCTTCCTGCCAGCCACAGACTGCTCTAGCAGGCCCTGCCCCCACAGCAGCCACAGGAGCCAGAACCTGTCACCGCCCCCGGTCAGGCCCACTCGTCCCTTCCAAACCCAGTGCATCGGCCAGCCCCGGACCTCCAGGCGACTGGGCTTTGCTGTCCCCATTTTACCAGGGAGGGGAAAAAAAGCTATGAGAGAAAAGCGGCCAGGCTCAGACCACAGAGCTGGGGGCGAGGTAGAAGGAAGACAGAACCAGGCTTGCAAAGAAGGCAGGGGCCCTACCCCCACCCGCCACCTACCCCAGTCCAGAGCCCCGACTCCGTGACTCACACCCCACGCGGCAGAAGCAAGGGGAGAGCTGGGGTCAGTTCCACCCACTCCCTGCCTGCCCCCCAGCCCAGCTCTAAGGTTCTGAGTATGTCCAAAAGGCTCACGAGAATCACCAGGGCAGTCAAAATGCAGATTCCTGGGCCCTGCCCAGAACTACCAAGCAGAAACCTCTTGGGTAGGGTCTAGGAATCTGTATTCCAGTACGCACATGCGCGCACGTGTCTGTGTGTGTGTGTGTGTGTGTGTGTGTGCGGTGTGTACACTCTCTCTCTCTCTCTCTCTCTCTCTCTCTCTGTCCCCCACCACTGGTAACGGCATCCTGTGGGTCAAGAGTACCAGGCTGGGCACCACATCAGACTACAGAACTGGTAAGAACAAAGGGTTTGAAATCTGCTTCTGTCACTGGGCTCTGGGCAAGGGGCCTAGCCTCTCTAAACCTGTGTCCCCATCTGTAGAATGGGGACAAAACAATCTCTCTTTCATCAGGTGGTCATAAGGATTAAATGAGGTCAGGGCCTGGCCCTCAGCGAGGACCGCATGGAGAATGGCCGCCATTCTCACAAAGTCCTCAGCCTGCCCTAGAGACAGGAGGAGCCCGGGAGCCCAAGAGGTGAGCAGCAGGCCAGGCCCCTGGGGAGCAGGGAGCAAAGGCAGAGGAACCTTTGGAGCCTGAGCACCGGGTGCTTCCTCCTACAGACCCCGCCCCTCAGGGATCTGGTTCCAGGGGCAAAAAGAGCTACAGCCGTGCTTTTGTGGGACTGACAAAGGCTGAGGGAATTAATAGGGTTTGAATTTCTCCTCCTGAGAGTAGGTGTGTGTGTGTGTGTGTGTGTGTGTGTGTGTGTGTGTGTGTGTGTGTGTGTGTGTCTGCCCTGGCCTCTGCCTGAGTGTGTGCACATACTCTCACACCTCTGGACCCACACCTTTCCAAAGACCTAATGTCCCCTCCCCATACCTCTTCTTCCAGGTTCCTCTGATGGGGCCCCCACCAACTGGGGATCTGACCGTCCCTCTCAAGCTGTGGGGGGAGTCCGGGTCGCCCTGGATCCTGTGGCCTACCCACCCCCCAAAGCCCCCTCCACCTCTGGCCCCAGGGGGCCTTCTACTGGATTGGGAGGCCAGGGCGGTAGTACGCGGCTGACCAAGGAGGGTCTGGCCAAAATCTTCCCTGTGTAGACTAGGCCCAGGCCCCAGAGCTGCCTCAGCCCCTCTCCCTGCCAGCTGGACCACCCTGACCTCCTCAGCTGGCAGGGGTCTGGTATCCATACCGGCTTCCCCTTAACTACAGGTCTCACGCCAAGCAGGGTCCGCCTCTGGGCTGGCAGATGTAAGCTGCTGCTGAGGGAAAAACCAGCTTCCCCTACTTGCTCCCAGCTGCTGTGGGAAACAGGGGAGGCCTGAGCCTCAGGCCTCACCAGGGCTGTACATGGTCAATGTCACTGTACTTGGGAGTGGAAAAACCAAAGGTCAGATCCTGCAACTTCATTTACTGGGCGTGTCAACAGGCAAAGCCTCAGTTCCTTCATCTGATATCCCCCAGAGTGGGGTCAAGGATCCATGAGGCAAAGTAACTAAAAGCACTTGCTAAACTATAAATGTTCCCAGCAGCACGAGGAACTATCGTGTTTAGTATCAAAGTGGAGACAGCGTTCCTTAGGGAGCTGGGTGGAAAACGGGAAAGAGCACAAGTCTCAGAATTAGATAAACCGGCCTTCAAAGTCAGCAGCATCCCTTCCCTCTTCCCTAAAGTAGAAGTGACCTTAGAAGCGACCTTGCCAGCCGCACAGGCTGAGAACCGAGGGAGCTTCGATGCCCAGGGCAACAGAGGCTCAACAAGTTAGTGGTTCACAGTGTTATTACCCCTACTACCACTGTCTGATCTTAGCAAGCCCCCTAATATCTCTGGGCCTCTGTTTCCTCATCTTGCACCACGGGAAAAAACAGAGCACCTTCCTCACAGCTGCTGGGAGGAGTCAGGGAGAGAGTGCGCCCACAGCCCCAGGCAGCACAGGGCTGGTCCTCCTCCACGGGACCTACTAGGAGACGGGGCCCCAGAGAGGTCATGTTAACATCAGACAGCAGGAGCCCCACTCCGGAGGGATCAGGAGAGATCCCCCTCTGTGGCCCAGGGGGACCTCCCAACATGTTCCTGGCCTTGGGCACCCTCCCCACTTGGCTAAGTCCCTCAGGGGGTCTCTGCAGAAGCCCCGCCCTGCCCTGCCCCCCTCTTCACAGTCCAGCCTAGGTTTGTCCCAGGAGCCCTCCCAGACCACTAGGGAGAGTGACCTGTTCAGGTCTCAGGGCTCTGGACCCTTTGCTTATTCCTCAGTGTCCCCTAAAGACCGAGTTCTCCCTGGGGCACCAATCCATCTCCCCCCTCTCCCCGCCCCCCCAGTGGCACGCACCACTCCCCACAAAGCAAGTGCTCAAGAAAATCAGGCCCAAGGAGACAAAGGTATAGGACAGGCCCCCAGGGCGAGGCCCCCTTCCCAGCGGCCCTCTGAGGGGTGGAGGAGGTTCGGAGACATGGCCATAAAGAGCCGACTGACCTCAGGCTGGCACCAGCCTGGAGAAGTGAGTGCCCTCCTTTGGGGGGTGGGGGTGGGGTGGGTTGTGAGTGGAGAGGACGGAGAAGGAAACAGCTTCCTGGAGGGAGTGGGCTTTAGAGGCCACACCATAGTTCCTGGAGCAGAAAGAATCAGATACCGATACCTCCCCAGCCCACTTTAGGTAGAAAGGGGAGGGGGCATGCCTTCCTCCACTCCTTTGATAAAGGCAGGAAATAAGAAGCAACTGGTGCCCGGGTGGGGGCAGGGAGACAAGGCAAGTACCAGGATTTCAGCACCCTGGCCTTGCTTCGTAACCACAGGGGGAAGGAGCCCTTGCCAAATCCAAGGGTTACAACAGCCCTCCCTCCCGGTCAGGCCGCAGGGCCAGCCCCGCCCCCTCACCTGACTCTGGAGCTCGCTCTGTTGCTTGAGGCGGAGGTTTTCCGGGGTGTCAGCCACCATGGTGAAGGACTGCTTGGGGTAGTGTCTGCAGGACAGAGAGAAAACTGAGTAGAGGTCACTCTGGAGAAGGGGCAGGAGCCTCCTGGCTTCTCAGAGACATGACTCTCCTGGAAACTTCCTCTTCTCCGCCAGCAGCCCCTGTCCCTGCCCCAGCAGCGCGAGCACGATGTGCATCACCCTGGGCTGAGGGGAGGCAAGCGCTTCTCAGATTTAGCCGGGGCGGAACTGGGAAGACAACATCAGGCCCGAGTGGCTGGCCGGCCGGCCATGGAGAACTGTCCTGAGCCAAAGGGAGGCCCTAGGGACAGTGTCTGAGGGTTTCGGATGACCCTTATTTGGGGATAATCCACGCCTTAGAATCTTGTGTGCAGGGAGGTTGAGTGGCCTGGGCCACCCAGGACGGCCCAACTAGACTGGGGAGACGATAGAGCAGAGGTCAGGACAAAGCTTTCAGCTAAAACCAGAAATGGGGACCAAGCAGAGGAAGGGCAGGAGGGGTATGGAGACAGAAGTAAAAGGGAATGGAAACAAAACAAACGAGCAAAGAAGGAAAAGAGAGAGACAGACAGAGAGAGAAACCAAAAAACAGACTCTTAACTACAGAGAATACTGATGGTTACCAGAGGGGAGGTGGGTGGGGGGATGGGTAAAATAGGTGATGGGGACTAAGGAGTGCACCTGGGATGAACACCAGATGATTAAAATAAGAACTTAAGAAAAAAAAAAAAGAAGAAGTAAAGGAGAATGGGACATACATGTCGGGGGGGGGCTTCCTGGGGGAGGTGGTGAAAGAGAGTAAATGCACACATCCCGAGTGGTGTTTCAAAGGGCCAACAAGGGCTAACTTAACTGGAGGTGAGAAATCAGCTGGACTCAGAAAGTCAGCTTGAGGCCCTCAAGTGCCAGATTAACACCGTAACAAAGGCTGATGTTCTCCTCGTGCCTTACTTAGTTCACCAAATCCTCACAAATGCCCTACTTTCCCACTTTGACAGAAGGGAGAACTGAGGCTCAGAGAGGTCGAACAATGTGGCCAAGGCACACAGCCAGTAAGTGGTAGCATCTAAATTTGCACCCAGTCTGCCCAGGGCCCAGCATCCTGAGCCAAACCCTCCAATTGGCAGACACGGGACAGACCAGGAGCCTGTTCCCCAGAAAGAGGGCTGGCTTGGAGGTAGCTGGAACCAGGGCAGCCCTCAGAGCCAAGCCTGTAGTGACCTCCAGGATCATGCAGTCATACCTCCTCATTTCCCAGGGGAGGAAATAGCGTGCTGGGACCACGCACTTAATACTTATCATAATTAACTTCTTTATCACATCGGTTTATTGTCCTCTCTCTACTTCTCCAGGAAACGAGGTGTTTTTGGTCTCTTCTGTCCACTGATTAACCTCAAACTCCTTAGAACAGTACCTGGTATTCAACGAACATTTGTTGGATACATGAAAGTCACATCAGACACTGAAGCTGAACCAAGACTAGAACTTGGATCTCCTACATCCCACTGGGTCATCACGAAGTCCCCCAGCAAACCAGCTAGAGGAGACGTAGCGCTGAATCACTGTGGCTTGTGGGTGTGTGCTGGTATGTGAAAAGGCTAGGGGGCCACATGGGTCCCAACTATTTCAGGGACTAGTGAGTGGCTTCTCTGAAAGGGAGCTGAGGTCCGGCTATTTTGCAGCCCTGGGTGACCGCACCTCACCATGACTGTGACCACCTGCAGATCTCCGATTCACACGCTGTCCTCAGGTAAGAGACGGATTGCTTCCTTCCAGGCATGTTTCATCCCAGCGGGCTGACGTGCGCCCTAGAGCCGGAAATGAGCGCCCCCCCCCCACTCCTGTGTGCTCCCCAGAGCTGGGAGGTTCTTGCTGGCACCACCCTGAGCCAGTGCTACCTATAAACACATAACTTCCCTGTGAGCCACCACTTGTGAAGGGTAGGACTTTGGATTTGCACAACTAAACCAAGGTGAGGAGGAGTGTGTGACCAGAATGGACACAGTGCTGGACTCTGGTCCTGCCGCTGACTCTCCGGGTGACTTTGGCAAATCCTTTTTGCTTCTGGGCTGGTTTCACTGTCCTGGACCTAGGTGATTCCAGCTCTGTCCCCCCACCCCCACCCCAGCCTCCACTGCCACACCTGGGTCCTGGCTCCCAGGTCACTTCAGGCCCTCAGCTCCCCCGCGGAGGGAGGGAGGGATGAGACTGAAAAGCAAACACAGGTGCCTGCAGCTGGCAACAGAAATGGCCCGTGGATGACTATGGGGCTAAGGCTACGGGTCCGGGCCCCAGGCCTGGCCCAGCTGCAGGAAGCTAGGGCCACCCACAGCTGAGGAGCTCCATTCAAAATTGCTTAGCAGTTCCAGAAAAAGGGAGGATCAACCAGGAGTCTGTTCCTAGAGACTAGAAAGATGACAGCAGGAGGGATCCAAGTAAGATCTCCAGCGGAACTGGCTAACCCTGAGGTCCTGGCAAGGAAGGCTTCAGAGATGACCCTCCCACCAGATCAGAGCCCTTCTGAAGGAGTCACGGGGTGCAGGGTATGGTGAGGAGAGCATCTGCAGGTAGAGAATCCTGTGGCAGAGAGAGGTGAGGTCTTGAAGCAAGGGCACCACGAGGAAGACATCCCAGCAGCTGTGGCCCAGAACTTGAAAGGTCAATTCTGAGATAGCACTGCTTAGCATCTGGGGGGGAAGGCTGGCAGGCTCAGCAAACACACGTGCTCTGGAGCGAATCTGCAAACCTGGGGTTTCTAATTTGCCTACATGTACAAGATTAATTAAAAAAAATTTTTTTTTTAAGTTTATTGATTTATTTTGAGAGAGAGCAAGGGCCAGTGGGGGGGGAGGGAGAGAGAGAATCAGAAGCAGGTGCACTGTCAGCATGGAGCCCGACGTGGGGCTCAATCTCACAAACCACAAGATCGTGACCTGAACTGAAATCAAGAGTCCGCCGCTTGGGGCGCCGCGTGGGTGGCTCAGGTGGTTAAGCGTCTGACTTCAACTCAGATCAAGACCTCACAGTTCACGGGTTCAAGCCCCGCATCGGGCTCTATGCTGACCACTCAGAGCCTGGAGCCTGCTTCAGATTCTGTGTCCGTCTGTCTCTCTCTCTGCCCCTCCCTCGCTCATGCTGCATCTCTCTGTCTCTTAAACAATAATAAACGTTAAAAAAGATTAAAAAGTGTCTCTCTCTGTTTCTTAAACAATAAACGTTAAAAAAAAAATTTTTTTTTTAAAGCCGCTTAAAGGACAGAGCCACTCAGGCACCCCCTGAATGTACAAGGTTAAAATGGAGCTCCTGTTCCAGTGGCCCAAGGACAGCCAGATACGTGCACCTGACATGCACCGCCCACCCCCCCACTGCAGTCCTGAGGCTCCTACAGCATACACGCTGTGTTGTTCCTCACACACGATGAATACATAGATGGGCCCCCTGCAGCGATGCACGTCCCGTAGCCACTGGAGCCAGAAGATCCACGCATAACAGCCCACATTCCAGGCCACATTCACGCATCTCCGACAGGCCACCAGAAGGGCATCAGGAGACCCTCCCAACAGGCAGCGAGTGCCTCTGGACGGGATTGTCGGGTATTCATCACCCTCTCTTTGGAGACACCACGACCCCCAGGTCTTAGCCCCCGACAGCCAGAGCACCAATCGCATCAGAAGGGAGGGGAGACCAGCCTAGACGTTCACGCAGCTTAATCTGGCAGGAAGGGGGGACGTGGGGGAGACTTTAATCCTGCACTAGATTAACTAGATTAAAGAGGAGCTCCAGAACCCCCAATCTCTTACCCTGCCCCCCGGAGCCCCAACCCTAAGCCAGAAGAAGGCAGGCAGACATCTATTCCTCCTACTGGGTCAACCCTGTCCCCTCCCCACAGCCCCCAGCCCTGGCGAGACAACCCTGTCTTTCCCTTCCCCTGCTCACTGCGCTTGAGGTTCCCATGGCAACCCCATCCTCAGCTCCAGGCAGGAGAGCGGCAGAGCAGGAAGACAGAGAGAGTCTGTGGGGGTGGGGGAAGAGGCGCAGACAGCAAGGGTGTCCTCAGCTGCGGAGTAGCTCATGAGGGCCAAAACCAGGAGGCCGTGAACGCAGGATCCTTATAGACAATGTCGGTGAGGAAGACAGGTGCCACGGGTGCGTTTCAGAAGGAAGGACGCGCAAACATCGGTGCTGTGCCCTTCCCCCACCAACATGACTGCCTTCCAAGAGGGCTGCAACTGATTTGACCTCCTTCCAGAAACAATTGCTGGGAATTCTACCTTTTCCCTCCCTCTCTGTTCTCAGGTTGAAGCTACCCCCCCACCACCACCACCCGCTACCCTCAGATCCCAGTTGGGATGAATGGATGTGTGTGTGTGCCAATGTGGGTGCTGAGGCAGACGAGGGGCTCCCACCCCAGCTAGTGACCCTGACGGAACCCCAGCCTCACCAACAGACTGCATCACGGTTGAGGGAATGAGGGAAGAGCTGGGTGTCCCAACCCTACCTGGAGCTTGATGCAGAGCACAGCTGCTCTTTGTCCCGTCTGTGGGCCAGCCTGCACCCAGCCCCTTGTTAACTATTCCAGGCAGTGGGCCCTCTGCCGATGCCCCTCCCCACCCTTGACAGCAGCATCAGCTGCTCTGGGGAAGAGAGAGGCATGGACACAGTCCAAGTTCACTAGGACGGGAAGCCGGGGATGGGGGGGGGGTAGGCGCAGGGAAAGGGACCTAGCATCCGTGAGGGCAAGAACAGGGACAAGGAGGGTAATGAGGCAGCAGTGGGCAGCAGCCTAGACCTCCGGGAGAACTTACAGGCATACCGAGTGACTTCTTGATAGACTGTATCCTGTGCACATCGTCTCTTGAGATTTGCCACAAGGCTTTGGGTTAGAAAAGGCAGGCGTTATCATTGTGCCCATTTTACAGAAAAAGAAACTGCTGCTCAGCGTCTAGGACAAAGACCTTGCCCAGTGCACTCCCCTCCACCACAGCTGCCCGGCCATCTAGGGGGAGGCTGCCATCCCTCTCTTTCTCTCTCTCTCTCTCTCTCTCTCTCTCTCTCTGATGGACCCAGTCCACCCCCAGCTCTCAGAGCCCTGGGGAAATGAAAGATGTGCTTAGCGGGGTGGGTGAAGAACAAAGTACTTTATCTCTCAAACCCAACCAGTTGCCAAGTTAGGGCGTCAAGAGAGACCCTGTGGGGTCTCAGTCAGAAGCCACCTCCTCCTTTAATTAAAACTTTTCCAAAGCAGGTGTCTCAAGAGTGCAGACAGTGATGCGCAGGGATGCAGGACAAGGGTCCTCTGACTAAGGACCTCTGAGTTACCTTCCTGCTCAGGACTCTGAGGACAGGGAGGATATCGAGGCTCCGGCTACAGACATACTGGTGACAGGGACAGCATATAAGGCACAGCCCCACTCCTGCTCCTGCCATTAGCTGCATTCCAGAGGCTGAGCCAGAATAGACCAGAGATCCCGAAAGCTCAGCACCCCCTTTCTATAAGCAACCTTGCCCCTTCCAGCCTTGGACCCCTTCAAAAACCACAGCTTTTTGTTCAAGGAGGAACAAAAATACATCAACAAAAGCAACAAGGAGCCTTTGGTTTTACCAAAGGAAAAAAAAAAATAGCCCCTACATCCTGCCTCTGGAAGGAGTTGCTGATTCTCCTGCTGGGAACACTGCCCGTGGGCAGGCGGGGAGGGCTCCTTTCTAACCCAGTTTCTTACCAGTCCCCCAGGCCTGAGGGGCTGAAATGGTGGGGATAGGAAGCAACAAGGAAGCATTGTTTGACCAGAGGAAAAACACAAGCAGCCAGAAGGATCAAGGCCAGACATGAAGAGGGACTTACCAGCCCTCAGGCTGCAAGATGCAAAATCAAAGCTGGTACCAGTCCCTGATGGCAGTACATAAAGAGAAATAATTCTGCCAAGTTGGGTAAGGCATAGAGACACTGGGCCTCAGTTTCCTCATCTATAAAACGGGTTCGTTCAGAAACAAAGTGATCTCTGAGGTTCCTTGAGGCCCTGACATCTCTGGATTTAAGGCTTTGGGAATGAGTCGGGGTGGGGATGGGGGGAAGAGACTGCATTTGGCCACTGTGGCTGCCCCTTTGAGCCTGCCTCCCCATCCCAAACACACATCACACACCCGCCCCGCCTCTCACTCCCACTCCTGGTGCTACACCTACTTCCTGACACGTCTGATCCCATTTTTCCCCATCAGAGGCAGGAAAGAGGGAAGTGGGAAAGCCCCAGACCCCAGTCCTAGATTTGCCCACCAATGCCCCATCCCCAAGAGCAGCTGGGATTCGACACAGTCTGGCAGAATCCAGAGACGTTTTGAGCACCCAGACCCCACACTCTGAGACCTGAGGGAAGGAGCAGGACCACAGTCAAGTTGTTCTCCAGTGCCGGGGCCATCTCCAGCCTCCTCAGCCCCGCATCACACAGCTCAAGGAAACTGTGAAGGATGGACCCCGAAATCTGTAGTCAGTGAAGAGGGGGAGGGGGCATCTGAGCGCCTCCCCCTTTCTTCCCTGGCCCGTGTCCACCTCCACACTTGATATCCCCAAACCTGGTTCCCCTGGTTGCAGACTGCACTGATTCGTGGCCCCCAAGGAGGAGGGCGCAGGCACATTTCTTCCCACCCCGACCCCACCTCTGACCTCCACACTCCCACACTATTTGCATGGAGGAAAAGGGGCAGGTTCGTGCATGCGGACAGATGAGCCCCACTTTCGGAAAACGTGGTTTACAAAACAAATAATCGAGGGCGTAAATATTCTTCTAACCCAAGGGAGCAGGCTCACTCCACCCACCCAGACGTTTCACGAAAGAATCTGAGGAACAGTGGTTCTGGTACCACGAGCCATTGTGCAAAAGCGGAAAGGCGCACCTCCCCCTTGCCATGGCAGTGCCTGGGCGGCTGTGCCTGGAAGTACGACACAGATGCAACCTATTCAGTCTGACTCCCTGGCTTCTCTCCCCGGCCCCACACCAGGAGAAAGCGTATGTGTCTGGATCCGCAGCAGGCACGGGTTTAAGGGTACGTTTGTGGGGGGTCCATCACGGCCCAGCAGGCTGGCTGTGATCTAGCCTGGGTTCTCTCTGCTGCCTAACCCCAAAACAAGCCTAGTGCAATGAGAGAAACAGAAGAGGCCCTTTGGCTGCTTACAGTCCCTTTCCGGAACATTTTAAAATCTCGGGTCTTGAGAAGCCAACCGGGGAATGACTGACAGCCCTCTGCTCTCTCTTGACCACCCCCTGCAAGATCCCGACTCAGGGACTGGCCAGAAAGAGGCAGAACACAGAAGCCTCCCTGCACAACAAACTCATACACTCTCGCTCACTGAGGTGGGGGGGGGGGTCCAACTCCCTGGCAAAGGGCGGGGAGAGATCACCTGCCCCCGTGGGTCTTGAGCAGACGCTACTTCTGAGAAGGAGGGAAGCCAGGCCTGAGGTCCACAAAGCAAGGCCAGGATGGGGGTGGGGGCAAAGCTACACCCTGGCAAACCCCAAGATTCAGGAACCTGAATGTCACTGGAGGATGGGGCCGGAGGCAGAAAGCAAACAGGAAGGAATGACAGGGGACGCGGGCACAGTGCCTGGCACATGGCAGGCGCTCAGTACTCTTTGGTCTAGGGGCCCCGCATCCCTGGGTGGGAATGTGTAACCATGGGGAAACTGAAGCTCAGACAGGCCCTGAGGGTGCTCCCTGCAGGCCGAGCCTACTACATCTGGCTTATCCTGGAATCACCTCGTCAGGCTTGCTGGGTCCGGACCAACTGCTAGCAGACGCTGGCTGAGGGAGTGTGAGCGCCTCGGGCAGGGTGTTACTCTGCCCACTCCCAGCGGAGGTGAGACACAGCCGGGCCACACATCCCCCCAGAGCTTCAGCTCTCATTCCGAGTCCTCTGAGTCCTCCGAGGTAACATCCCAGCTGGGCCAAAGGTCAACTGGGCAGGGCAGAGGCTGGGGCGGTAAAGCCTGGGGAAACAGAGAGAGGCCAGTCTGCTTCTCTGGCTGGGGGCCAGGACAGAGACAGGGGCCTCTGCCTGGGCACCGTGGAAGCAGCATCCGGGGAGAGGTGCTTCATCTTCTACCGCCCCCAGAGACCCCAACACCTCCAGGAGTCCCCACCCCCACTTACTGCAGTCTCCCCAGACGAGGGTGAGAGCAGTTAGCATCAGGCTGAGAAAACGCCGAGAAACAAGGACAAGGCTGACTGCTGTCACCAACTCCCAATGCTCACTGAATGCCAGGCTACTAGAGTCTTAGGAAGAGACGTGGCTCAGCCAGACTTCTGCCGGGTGGGGCCGAGGCTCAGAAACTGCCCCCAAAGGAGTCTCGGGGCCCAGAATCCAGCTCCAAGTGGTCCAGCCATGAAGGGGTTACACTGCCCGGGCCTCTGGCTTTATTGAACCCCACCCCGCTCCCCAACAGAGGGAGGAAGTGGCAGAGAATCAGGGCTTGTGTGAGCCTGTAAGAATTCTAAGAATGTCCCATTTCCCTTGGGGGGTGGGAGGGGTTGGTAGGGGGGAGAGGACCAGTGGAAGCTAATAGAAGAGAGGAGGCAGCTGAAGCAAAAGCCAGGAGAGAGTTGGGATCTTCCTTCTACCCCAGGCAGCCTTCCCAGTGCCCAATCCCTCCCAGAAAGGACAATATCCAGGTTGCTTCTTGGGCTTGAGATTTTTGTCATTTAGAAATCTCTTTTCCCAGGGGCCCCTGGGTGGCTCAGTCGGTTGAGCATCCGGTTGAGCATCCGACTTCGGCTCAGGTCGTGATGTTGTGGTTCGTGAGTCTGAGCCCCACACTGGGCTCTGTGCTGACAGCTCAGAGCCTGGAGCCTGAATCAGATTCTGTGTCTCCGTCTCTCCATGCAGCCCCCCTCCAACTCACGCTCTCTCTCAAAAATGAATAAACATTAGAAAAAAAATTTTTTTTAAGAAATCTCCTTTCCCAGTCCCTGACACAGGTTGGCATATAGCAGTTGGCAGGCACCCTTGCCTGATGAATGTTCAAACCCCCAGGGATGATGAGGTTGGGGGTATCAGGAGGGGACTGGGGCTGCTGTGAGGGAGAGGCAGCCTTTCAAGGGTGTTTAAGCCCCCTACCCCTTTCGACAAGTCCCAGTGTTCCCCTCCTCAGCGATTCTGCCGCGAAGAGCCTCCTGACCAAAGAAATTCCTAGACGCAAGTCAGATCCTGAATTTCTTTGAATATGGATTTTGCCGTGACTCAGTGACTTGACCTTCTGAAGCCCTCACTAGCAGGGTGGCTGGGAGGTCCTGCACATACCGTGGACCTGCACTGAGTTTACACTTGCTACATATGACGTCAACTTGAAGGTAGAAGGCGGTGCACTCTCCGGAACTGCAAGGGATGGGAGAGGGGTGTCCTTCTGGACGGAGGACCCCACCTCTACCCGCCTCCCTGCATCAGGACAGGCTGCGGGTCCCAGTGTGAAAGGAACAGAGCCCCAGCCAACTCCACTGGAAAAGACATGAAGGTCTCCACGGCCTCCCTCACCGGCAGGAAGAGGCCTGCCCCAGGCCCAGCCACCCCTTCACGTTGCCCTCAGTTCTCAAGAGATGAACGCCAGGAAGGGCTGCTGCCAGAAGGCCCCCCCAAGCCCCTCCGGCAGGGGGTAAGTAAGAGAGAGCACTGTTCCCTGAAGGACCGCGTTGGGCCCTCTCTCGCAGCAGGGTGCACTGGGAAGAACATGCTTGCCTGGCTGGGTTTCAACCAGCCTCTCGCTAGCCGTGTAATCTGGGGAAAGACTATGCCTTTCCCAAGCCTCAGTTTCCCTCCCTGTAAAATGGGCACACCAGCAGCCCTTACTTCATCCAGCCGGGGTGAGGACTAAACGCGCTGAACGCTTCTCACGTAGAGCGTGCAAGTGCTGGGCAACATCGCGAGAACAGAAGGAAGAGCTAGGGAGGGAGGCAGGACTCACGCGTTGCAGTAGGGCGTCTTCTCGTAGCCCTTGTAGTTCTTCATGTTGAGTGTCATCTTGCAGGTCTCACAGTGGAAGCATGCTTTATGCCAGAACTGGGGACAGAGGCACAGAGGGGGGACACCCATCAGACACCAGGACTTCGGGAAGGGGCACTCGGGCCCTAGGAAGGAGCCCTCCCTCCCAGGGACTGGAACACAGAATCACCCCGGGGGTGAGCCGGGGACATCTCAAGTCACAGGCTCTGGCAGCCGTTGACATTCTCCTCCCTTCCGCACTCCCCACCCGTCAGCCATTTGAGCTGTCAGGAGCAGGAGACGGGCAGGCACGAAGGGTGAGCGTGGAAGGGGCCGGTTCTAACAGTGGCAAGCTGTCCCCAGAAGGATGGCCCCACCTCCCCCGACCACTCCTGCTGCCCCCCCCCCCACCACCAGAAGCCTCATTGCTTATGCAAAGCTGCACCAGGGTTGCTAAGAAGCCACAGCTGCTGAACTCAGAGGGGCAGCCCCGCAGCCTGACAGGGTCTGGAGAAGGGGAGGAGGGCCGGCCACCAGGCCCCTGGGCCGAAACCCTGGCACTCCTCACTCTCGCTCCAGGACCGCCACACATGGGCCCCTGGCGCTGCTCCAGCTCTCATACCTCCCACTTCGAAGGACCCGTGACCAGGTGGGGGGTGGGTGCCCCAAGCTCTGGCCACCACACTCACACCCTTTCTCCTTCCCTTCCCCTTCTCCCAGCCCCAGTCAGATAACTGGGACGAGAGGACCCCCACAGCCGCTCTCCCTCTGAGGCATTACAGGAGGTACATCCCCCACAGTGGGCATCAAAGCTCCACCCTGACTAGCTGTGTGAACTTGGTCAGGGCGTATGCCTCCGAGCCATCTTCATGTCTGAAAAGAGTATCAGCAATAATGAGGAGCAAATGAGAAACCACCTGTAAGACACTCAGCACAGCGCTTGCCCCCTCCAAGTACTCGAATGTTAGGTGCTGGGCCCCATGACAGGTACAAACCCAGCAGAGGGGGCTCAGCAGCTCCCGCTGGAGGCTTGTGTGTGCTGGGAAGCAGGTGGGGCTTCCCTGTGCCCAACCACAGCTACAATGCGGGTAAGACTCCAGCAAAACCCAGGGACCAATCCAGGGGGGCCAGTCAAGGGGAACAGAGCCAAAGACCAGGAGGGAAGGGGGACCGATGCAACAGAAATGCTCCCATCCTCAGAAATGCTGATTCTCGGGCAAACCCACACAAAGGATATAGAAATCGCCCCCCCTGGCAGCCCAGGACCAACACCAACCTGGAGTCCAGCTTCCAGGACCCCAGAATCCGGGCTGTCTGGTGACCTGGCTGGCCCGTCTCAGCCCCATTTCCCAGCAGTCAGAGGAAGACACTCCTGACCCCTCAAAGAAGGAGGCCGGAAGCCAGGGAAGAGCCCAGGGAGACTTGCGAAGGTGCCCAGCACAGGGCTGGTTCGTAGCCATCTGTTAAGGAATCTCTCCAAGACAGGGCTTTTCAAAATGTGTTGCCCAGCCAAGGGATGTTTCTGGGACACTTTGGAAGAGGGGACAGAAAAAAGGAAGCTGAGAAGCTGGGATACCACCTCCTCGACCCTGGCCCACTTCAACCAGGGACCAGGGGATAATTTGGGGGTAATCACCTTCTAACAGGGTACTTTCCCTATCGAGGAGACTCTCCAAAGCTGGAGTAGTAAATGAAGTGATAGGAGAACCACTTTTTTGGGAAGATGGCCAGCTGGAAGTCTGGAAGCAAAGGCACGGCTGGCGTAAGCTTGGCCCTCACCCCAACCTGGGCCCATCCCAGAGCCCAGCCCAGACTCCTCTCCGTACAAAAACCCAGCACATGCAACCTGGCTGGCAGACCAGAACAGGGTAGTCCCGGCCCCCACCAGCCCCCAAAGTCACAGCCCCTCTCTCTCCCCCAATGCCTGGGAGGTGCTGGCAGAGTGCCCCAGCCCTGTCACCACCCAGTCTGCTGGCCGCTGCCTGCCTAGCTGCACAGGCCCCTGCCTGGGCCTCCGCCTCCCCCCCACCCCCTCAGGGGCCTGCCAGGAAAAACATTCTCTGGAATCCGGACCATGACCCACTTTCACACACATATATGCAGGAATATGCACTGTCCTAGGACTGGGGACCTCCAACGCTGCCTCCTGATCGACCTGGGGGAGACACAGGGAAAGAAAGAGACAGCCCTACCCTAGCAGATGGCCAGGTCCCCACCCTGGAGCTGAGCCCCTGGGGAAGGGGGGCAGAGCAGACTGGCCAGGCTGGGGGTGCAGGAGGTTCCACAAGAAACCTCCTAGCTGCCTTTTGGAGCAAGGGGGCCCCCATGAGGGGACAGGGCCCATTTCCATCATTAGCTCTTCCCCCCTCACCCCAAGACCCCTTGCTCTCAGCTAACACATTAAAGGCTGGGGCAGTAGTCACCTGTTCCCTACATGGGGCTCAGGAGCAGAATAATGAAAACAAGAGGGGACCGAGTGCCTTCAGGGTCACTACTGAACTCAGTCTCTGAGTCTGGAAAGTGGTCTCACAGAGGGGCGGGGTGGGGGTGGTGGGAGGAATGAGATGACCCAGTTCCAGGCTCCAAGCCCAGCACTGATAGCGGCTTCCTGTCACTTCCCTTCTCTCTCTAGAGGAGGGCTCCAAGGTTAAAGAAAATCCGGCAGCTCCCGCTACTGTGTCCTCTTTGGAGCGGGGCGAGGGAGGAGTGGAAGGGGGAACAGAAGATGACAAGTCACCCAACAGTCCCTGTGGACCAAGCCTGGGCTGGGGACCCCAAGGGGACCCCAAGAAGAAAGAAACCCCATCCCTGTTTCAGTCGGGTCCAGTGAATGACACAGGGAAATAAGTCAGTACGGCCCCACCAGGACCTGTCTGCCTCCCTCCCTTGCCCCACTGGCCCTGTCCCAGAGCAAGAGCACCCCCTTTTCCTGAAGGCCCCAGATAAGAAGGTTTCAGAGATGCATTCCTGAGCCTGTAGTCTCGGGGCGGGGGGGGGGGGGGGGGCAAAGTACACCTTTGGGCGTGCAACTCTAATCCTTCCTGCTGCCCTGGGAGTCCACAGTTTCCCTAGTCACAAAACCCAGACGTCCAGTGCCAATAAGAACCCTCTCAGCCCATCTCCAGGCACCGGCAGTGCCCTCCACGCTCTCACCCACAGCTCCAAAACTACAACCCGTTCCACTGAAACCCCACTCCACAGAAAGGCAAATGGAGGCTGATGAGGGCAGAAGCAAGGTCCTCCATACTTGGTCGAGGCTTGGGCCAGCCACTCTCCCTCTGGAATCACGGTGCAGGTAGGGGAAGTGGCTGCTTACAGCTCTGGGTGAGCGGGGAGTGAGCCGCATGACCTATCTGAGCCTCCGCTTAAGGGGTTCATAATTTAGAGGAGCAATCGCATCGGTTTTGTGAAGACTGAAGCTGACACGTCACAATAAGGAGTAGCTCCTGTGAACGGATGATCACAAAGTGATCGTGGGGTTCAGCTGGGAAAATGGGGCACTACGGCTTCATGGACCTGCCTCCTCTTCTGTGTCTAGCCCAGCCGCCTTCTGCCTTGCTGCCCCCTGGGGGGGTGGGGGGGGGTGGCTCAGACCACCAGAGGAGGAGAGCCCTCCCAAAGAAGCATTCCAGAAAAAAAAAAAAAAAAAAAAAAAAGCATTCCAGGGGAACTAGCAGCCTACCAGTCCTCTAGCCTTCCTGAATATCTCCACCTGTTTTCAGGAGCCTGGGAAAGCAAGCCAGGGGAGATTCTAGACAGTGCACAGGTCCCCAGATACAAATGCTTCCCAACAGGGTTGGAGACAAAACTCCACCCTTCTCAAAATGTAGAGGACGTGTCAAGACACAGACTCTCTTCCTCCCCAAACGTTCCTGCAGCAGTCATTCAGAGAGCCTGGCACAAAGCAGGTGCTCAATAAATATTTGTCGAATGAATGAGTGAATGAGGTCACCCCATTTCTCCCCCCAACTCTAAGCCCACAAGTCCTCTGGGGAAGCACATTTCGACCTCCTTCCTCAAACATCGTCATCAGCAATACATATTTATTCAGCGTGCACAGCATACTGGGTACTGCAGGTTGGGGGCAGGGTGGCCATCAGAGGTGACATGGCCTTTACCCACTTAAGCCTTCGGGAGATAAGGCTCAGGGAGGAGAAAAGACTAACACCAAGGACGTGGCTTGTGCTCTGGGTCACATCGTGAGCTATGTGTCATAGGGAAATCGTAGTGAAATGAGTCTAATTTGACTCTCTCCTATAAAATGGCATGCCTTGGGAAGTTGGTTAGCAACCACACCTATGGGACTGAATGTTCCCCCCTCCCAGGTCTCGGTCCTCTGGGCACCAGGTCCCTAGTCCAAGTGTCTGTCCTTACTGCCTGGGGAGGGTTACATGGAACAGGTCTGATACCTAAATATTCTAGGCCTCCTGCTCAGTGCAGGGGGTGAGGTCTCCCCAGGGCCACCTCCTGTAAGGAGAGCTCAAAAAAAGAGGAGGAAGGGCACCTGGGTGGCTCAGACAGTCAAGCGTCAGACTCAGGTCTTTACCTTAGAATCGTGAGTTTGAGCCCCTCACGGGGCTTTTTAAAAAAACCTCCTTCCCAGGGCAACCCCACCTGCCCCCACCTGCCTGAATGTCCTCTTCCAGCTAGGACAAGAGAACCCCCAGGGGAAGGCACTTTGTGGGATCACTACCCTCTCCCCTCTGGCACACAGCACTCTCAAAAGACTTTACGAGGGAGCTGAATGTGGGGCTGGACCGACTATCCCAGAAAGATAGGGAGGGCACAGCCTATACCACATCCCCTTCTGGGCACTTTAGTACACTGTCCCACCTCCAAGGAAATGACATCATTCATACCCATCTGACAGATGGTGAATACTGAGGCCTAGAGCCATTCATAAAGCTGGTGGGAGCAGACCTGGAACTAGGATCAAGTCTCCCAACTCCTGGCCCAATAATCCCTCCACCATACGTTGCTTCTGCCTTATACAGGTGAAAGAGCCCACAGCCTCTTCCCAGTCCATGACTATGGAGCATAAGAGAGGCACATGAAATGCAGAGGCCAAAATCCCTCCCCACCAGGGGAAGGTAAAAATCCCAGTATGCAAGGACAGTCTGTTCTTTAGCTAGTGCCTCCAAGCTCAAGTCCTGCCCTCCGGAGGCTGGCATGGTCTTTGGGAAGGTCAGCACCCACATCGCTTGTGTTCATAATATAAGCCCTCCTCTCCTCCTGCCCAGCCAAGACCAGGAGAGACAGAGAAACAGCAGCAGCCCTATACACTCGATTCCCCCAAGAGCAAGTTCAAATGTATTTCAGGACCTGGGAACACAATCCCATCTCCCTGATTCAGAGGCTAAAGATCACTGAGAAAGCATCAATCCCAAAGGGGAGGAAAGAGACCAAAAGTATCCAATGAACTATCCTTTCCCAAATAAACCCTGGCTCCAGGTGTGCAATGAAAAAGTTGGCCCCAGACTTCTGTACCCCTCTTCCATCCCATGCCCCCCAACCCCCGCCAGTTCAGACAGTTAGGAGGGAACATTTGGACTTGGAGCCAGCTTTGGGAGGTGGGCAAAAGGCATGATGAGGAGGGAGACAAAACCACAGAGGCTTCTCCTCCAGAGTGGGGAGAAGATGCAGAGGGGAGGCATCGCCTTAGTATCTCAGGGAGCTTAAAAGACCGGAACCTACCCCAAACTGCTGGAAACACCCAGTTCTACTCTCCGCCCCCCTCCAAAAGTATAATAGCAACCAGATGAACAAGTCCAGCATGGATGGGGGAGACGACGCGTAAGGGCCCCCAGGGGACCGTGAATTTCCAGAAGGCCACCTTCCCCTCTTCCTAACACCTCCCCCTTTTCTTGGCTTCCCCTGAACTCAGCCAACCTCACCCTCCATTGGGGAAACCTGCTTTGAAAAGTTAGCTCTTTGTTCTACAAGCCAGTCTCAGGCTCTGAGCACAATTTCAGGAGATCTCTGCAAAGCACCCCCACCCACCCTACTCCAGCACCCGACCCCGCCCCGCTCTGGCTGGGCAGCCCAGCCCCGGGAGTTGGCTTCTAATTTGAGGTGGGGGCTGGGAAGCTATAGAGGAGGTCTGCTGCTAGTCCATTAAGCGTTGAACCACCGAGGGGGGTGCAGGTCGTCCAAAAAAAGGGGTCTCGCAGAGGGGCTCGGATCCTTATCCGAAGCCCAGTTCACCAGATGCAACATTCGCCGGCTGATAGCCCCCGCCCCCTAGTCTCCAGGCCATGAAGTCCGGCCATTTGCGGCCAGAGCTGAAGGTTTCACTGGGCCCCCCAGCCTCTGCCCCGCCCCCCCCCCCCGCCGCCCCCTCCCTCTCCCCCTCCCCCTCCCCCAGCGCCCCGCGCTTCCGCCTACTTGGCGCTCAGCGCGCCGGGGAGAGGGAGCGGCCGTCTCCTCTCACTCTCCCGGCCCTAGGGGGCGGGACTGCACCCCTAACCTTCCCCCACCCCGGGGCCTGGCCTCCCTACTCCTCTTCCGTCCTCCCAGCCCCAGGGCACAGAGCCCACTCTTCTCCGGTAGTGGCCCTCCGCCAAGCGCGGACTCCTCGCCTTGCAGCAGATCTCCCGGTTTCCAGACTGGGGTCTGTCCCCATACCCTGTGACACCGCCCTCCTTCCCTCCTCCCGGGATCGCTGGGATGAGGCGGCAGAGACCCGGCCCTTCTCTCCTCCCCTAATCTGGAGCATTGCTCGGGGATCGCAACAACGCGTCTCCCGATCTCGGGGCTCACCTTATCCAGACAGTTCACCTTCTCCGTGGGGTACACAATCTTGCCGCACCGGGCGCAGTTGGGATTCATGGCTCCGGGAAGGGCTGGGGCGGGGACGCCCGAGCTCGCGCGCGTTCTCTTTTCCCCGGAGCGAGCTGGCGGGAGGCGGCCGCGGCTGCAACTACACAGGCAGCGACGACGGCGGCTGGAGCTAGGGAACTGGCCTCCGCCTCCGCCCTCCTTCCCCTAATAAACACAGCGGGGAGGAGGGGCTGCACCGGGGCGGGGACGCGCCGCGGGCGCGGACAGGGGCGCGCGCGGGCGGCGCGCTCCCCGGGCGACGTGGGGCTGCGCGGGGGCGGATTCCGGGGAGGGCTGCGGGGCCGGGGGCGCGCGTCTAGGTGCGTCTGGAGGGTCCCGCGTGCCCGGGCGCTCTCCAGCAAAAGGTGCCCGGGAGAGGTGCGCCCCGAGGCCAGGGCCCTTTGGCACTGGAGACCGCGCGGAGCCGGTCTGGCTGCACATCTGGGGAGCCCGGGCAGAGAGAGGCGCGCAAATCCCTCGCACCCGTCTAGGGTGGGGCTGGAACGCTCCGGAACGCCCGACTGGATTCACCAGATTCGGGGACTTTCCTTTGTGCCCGTAGGTACCTGGCGTGAACCTGCGGACGGAACGGGAAGCCCCTGCCCCGCCCCTCAGCCTCCCTTCCCCCCACATCCTTTTCCACATTTGTAGGGCGGAACCCGTCCCTACCGCCGGGACACTGCGCCTCGCAGCCCGAGCTAGTTCTACCCTTCCCGCGCTCTGCCCTGCAGCTTTCCCGGGGTTCTCCGGGTCCGGACACCTCTGCTTTCCCTTTGGCCCCCTTTCTTCCTTCATTCCTTTCCCCTTACTCTTTCTCCCTACCCTCAGTGTAGCAGTGTCTTAGCACCCAAAAGAGCCATCTCCAAGCGCAGCAGCGGCGCGGGGGTATAGCTCAGTGGTAGAGCATTTGACTGCAGATCAAGAGGTCCCTGGTTCAAATCCGGGTGCCCCCTTCGTGGCTTTTCCTTCACTCTGTGGTAAAGTAGTTAACAAACTACTGGATCTACTCTTAACATTGGATCCTAGATTAAAAGAAAACAGAAAGTCGAGTTTTGTAAAATGCCTTCCTCATTTTCCAACCGTTAGCAGAAAGCTTTCGCTTTTGCTCTGTACCCAGCAGGAGGAGGAGTGGATGTTCGCACAAATCAAGTACAAAAGCTGCGCGTCCCCATGATCTGCGCCCAAAGTGTCGGGATTTCTGGGGTGGCCGCCAGCCAGCCGCCTCACATGTGTCAGGCAGTTGGAGGCGCCAGGGTCAGGGGACAAGATTACTCCCCTATTTTGGCTTTCCGTTTCCGATGGGGGAGTTGGTCAAGAGAGGGAAACCCACAAATTAAGCCTTTCTCCAACTTTCTTTATTAACGGTGTCATAGACCTGTTGTGTTTGCCCTTCCCCAGAGCGCTTCAAATATGTCAAAATGGCGAAGGCACACCCATAGGCTCATTTTAATTTACAAAAATAAAGTTACAACCGGATGCAAACTGATATACTATTGCAGTGACTCTCAGACTTGAGTGTGCATCAGAATTACCAGAAGAGCTTGTTAAGACACCTCCAGTTTCTGATTCTGTAGGCCTGGGGTGGGACCTCAAGAATTTGCATTTGTAACCAGTTCCTGGGTGATGATGCTGCTGGTGGTGGGGGGACTACATTTTGAGAACCACTGAACTAGTAATAGGAGGCCGTCGAGTTTCACAACCTGAAGGCAGGACAGATATCTGTTGTCAGATCACTGTTGGGCCACAGGGAAATAATAAGAATTAAAGCAGCAACGGCGTCCCCCTTGACTAGATTTTGCCCAAAAAAAGGAAAAATAAAGGAGAAAGGGAGAGGCATGCTGCCTGGGTCAGGGGGCAGCTGTGATATTTTAAACCCGGAATCTGGTTGTGTCATCCTTTGGAGCCCCGGGGGAATGCTGGAGTGCATTTTTCCCAATGGCTCCCATAACTGAGAAGCGTCAAGAGCCTGGACATGGAGACTGTTGTCCTGGTGCAAAGCCCAGTCCCAAGAAATACCCAGCTTTTCACCCCTTTCCTGGACACCGGGCCTCAAACTTACCTCCTGTACATTGATCAGACCAAAGCTCTTGCCTTTGAGCTAATGTAAAGAAAGAGAACGCCGTCTACTTTTGACCTATCTTCTCTATGCCCTGGGTCTTAAACTTCGTGACCACATAGATAAACCTTTCAAACTTGGACTCTTTTCCCCTAGTCCTCTCAATTCAGAGTATGAACTAAGCAAAATAATATTGCCCTGGCCAGGCACTCCATTGTTACCCAAAAAGAAACTATAACATTAAACCAATAGATCTTGAACAGAACAATCTCAGGAAAATAGTTCTGAGTCTTCTTTCTACCCACAGGGATTCCACGAGTTTGGGGTATGTAGTAAGGCTTGGCAAAGTAATCCCTTTTCAACTTCCGGGGTGTTGCTCTTTGTTTCTCAGGTACAAGGGACAAGTACTTGCTGGAGGAAATCAGCCAAGTAAGTAGAAGCGACAAGGATTCCAGAGTTTCAGATTCAGAGAACCCTTAGATGTCTGGGTTATACCTGACTGTGAAAAACTTAAAGGTAGTCAAGGGGGCACCCGGATTTGAACCGGGGACCTCTTGATCTGCAGTCAAATGCTCTACCACTGAGCTATACCCCCTCTGCTGGTAAAGGCTTGGTAAATTCTTTTTACTGCAATCCTAAAATTTTCATCCTGAATATTATTTGTTCAAAGTTGGTTTCTTCTTACTAGATAATACTGAAATTTTTAATAAGGAGGAACAAAACTAAAACACCAATAGAAGACACGGCATTTTGAAAAGACGTGAACTCAGGTACCATTCTGCCTTTTCAAAATAGGCTCAATTCTGTATCCACAATCCCACCCATCTCTTTACCCAAAGAAGTCAGAAAACAACCTTTTGCAAAACCAGATAGGGAATCCTTTTCCCTGGTCTCTCTAAAAAGAATACAAACATCAGCTACCAAGACACCACTGAGAAACCTTCGCTGGCTACACTCTCTAGTGGTCGCTCCCTCTTTTAGTGGAGCCAACTACCCCACTTTAGGTGCAGAGCACGCTGTCTGTTCTCACGCCGAGTTTATAATTTAATGAAGGCAAACTGGACACTAGAAAGTTAAGATCTGGAAGAGGTGAAAGAGACAGTTGGGCACCTGACAGTTGACGGGCATTCTAGGCAGTGGGAATGATTACCGCAAAGGCGCCAGGACCAGAGAGGTTGGAGAGGTGGACAAGGCGAGAGCAATTCAACACAGCTGGACAGTTAGCCAGGGCCATAGAGGGCCTTATAGTCCAAGGTAAGGAGTCTGGATTTTATCCCAAATGGATGAAATGCCAGCCTTTGGCCAGTTTTGAGCGGGGATTTGAAATCATCACCCACACTGCTGTGGGAAAGATGTTTAGGGACTCAAGAACTGACATAGAGAATACGTACAATGGAATATTATTCAGCCTTAAAAAAAGAAGAAACTTTTGCAGTATTTTACAACATGGGATATCACGCTAAGTGAAATAAGCCTATCATAGAAGGACAAACACTGAGTTATGTGAGGTACCTAAAACAGTCAAACTCATGGAAGCAGAGAGTGGGATGGTGGTTGCCAGGGAGGAGGAAAGAGACACGGGGAGTTGCTAACCAATGGGTGTAAAGTTTCAATTACACAAAACGGGTAAGTTCTAGAGACCTGCTATACAACATTGTGCCTATAGTTAACAATATTGTCTTGCACACTTAAAAATCTGTGAAGAGGGTAGATCTCGTGTTAAGTGTTCTTACCACAATAAAGGAAAGGAAAAAGATGGACACAGAGAGACAGGTTAGGATTCTATTTCAGTAGTGCAGGTGAGAGATGGTGGTAGTATCTTAGATTACAACAGTGTATTTGTTTCCTATTGCTGCTATAAACAAATCACCACAAACTTATTTCCTTAAAACAACACAAATCTACTATCTTATACTTCGGGAGGTCAGAATTCCAAAATCAAATTCACTGGGCTAACCTCAGGTTGACATGCCTGTATTCTTTTGGGAGGCTTTAGGAGAGAATCCGTTTCCTTGGCTTCGGTTGCTTCCAGAGGCCACCTGCATTTCTTGGCTCATGGCCCCTCCCTCCATCTTCAAAGCCAAGGTAGAACCTCTCACCCCCTGATCTCTGCTTCCATCCTTACTTCATGTTGGTAGCTTGAAATTGGCAGGTGGGAGTATTTGCGCCATGGGAATTAGCAAATGCTATAAATCGGGTCCTTTGAAGCCAGTTGTCAGCCATTTACCAGCACAGCGCTACTCCTGATTCTGATTTTCTCGAAGAAGGAAGAGGCCAGCTCTTCAGCTAAGAGGGTGAGGAGAGAGACAATATGGAAGGTCTGAGACAGGAGAAAGTGTGTGAAATAGTCATTTTGGTGAGAAAGTGAACCTAGTCAGCCAGTAGTGTAGGGATACCAGAGAGGGTATTTTGAGATTGATGAGATGACACAGGACTTTTGAGCTCTCCTCCAACAAAATTCAGCTGCTTGGGTGCTAGTTTGGTGTAATCAATGTGAGAGTTGAGTTTAATTAGGATTGTGGTTTGGCTGGCAACTACAAACTAGGCTTATAGTGAACCAGGCGCTGTGCCAACTACTGTGGGGGAATACAAGGACGAATGTAAAGTGATCCCTGCCCTCAAGGAACTTACAGTCTAGTTGGAGAAACAAGATCCGTACTCCAAGGGGAAAAGATTGCTGGCAGTCGAGAAAGCAGATGCAGAGTAGCGGAACCGCAGACACAGGTGCTGGATAAAGAAATGAAGTCCCTGACTCTCTGGTAGTGAGAAAGAAGAAATGGACGGGCAATCACAGCTAAAGGAAGAGATTTCCAGCCTAGGGGAAACCTGTTGATGTTTGAAGAAGCAGGGGGAGAGGAAATGACTGAAGATGCTGAGAACTGAGACAATAGAAGCTCATCTGGTACAGGAGCAGAGGGGGTCAAAAAGGGCAAGGGAAGCACTTCCTCTCCTGCACACAGCACTGGACTGGGGGATTCAGTGCAGCTCAGGTTGCACGCAGGGAGGATGGCACTGCTAGGAAGAATCTTCCCTCGGTTCTTTGTATCACCCTGGGAAACTTGAAATCATCGGTTTAGTCAATCATAGGTACTAAACCACTATTAATCACCAGAGAAGTCTGGTCAGTGAACACTACAATTAAGGTATAATCCCTTCATCTTTGGCCAGGGGGGGTATAGCTCAGGGGTAGAGCATTTGACTGCAGATCAAGAGGTCCCCGGTTCAAATCCGGGTGCCCCCTGCCATGTTTACTTTTAAGCCTTACTACCATCAAAATAGTAGGAAAAGGACAATGACTAACCACACAGGTATCTTGTCCATTCTGCAGAATGTCCTGGGAATACAGCAAATATAAACTACAGTGGATTTCAGGTTCTATAATACCTGAGTCAACATGCAGACAAAGGAATTATCATACAAGCGGGTACTGTCTGCAACC
This sequence comes from Felis catus, assembly GCF_018350175.1. NCBI lineage: Eukaryota > Metazoa > Chordata > Mammalia > Carnivora > Felidae > Felis > Felis catus. Next base: position 38,089,114 of record NC_058381.1, on the reverse strand, counting down.
GTTCCAGAATCAGTGGATAGCAAATGGTGGCCTGGGGACTTTTTTGGGGAGTGGGGGGAGTCTCTGAGGCCCTTTCTAGCAAGAGAAAAGGTAATCGTATAATACGTTATTTACCTGTTTCTTGTTCTTTCATGAGGTTACAGTAGAGTTTTCCAGAAGTTACATGATGTGATATCATAACAGAATAAGTGCGGGAACATATAAATCCAAGCTGCCTTTCATTAAGCCAGCCATTAAAGGGATCTCCAGAAGAAGGTAAAGCAAAGTCACTCTTACTGTTTGGAAAAAAGTAGCTATTTTTCATTTTAAGATGTTAAGTATTTTTAAAAGGCAATGGACTTATTATTATCATAAGTGCATTAACAAATACATACATTTCACAGTTTAAATGTCTCGTAAATATCGATAGATATAACCTATATAAACAAAAACTCTTCGGGGCCCTCAATAACTTAAGGATGTTAAGGGGTCTTCAGATGAAAATTTGAGAACCACTGCTCTGAGTAAAGAGGTGGCTCAGGGGCGAGCGTGCTGCGGTTGTGAGACGGCACAGGGAAGAGATGACATTTGAGCACAAATTTGAAGAATACGAGGATAAGGCAAGAATCCCGAAATCCTAAGCCATATGGTGTTGCTGGAGAGTGAAGTCTAAGAGGCAAGGTGATAGGAAATGAGCCCAGGAAAAGACTCCAATACTGTGCTTAAGGAGCTTGGACTTTATCATATAAACACTAGTGGGCCAGCATAGGGTTTTAAGCAATGGAATCTTATGGTCAGACACTGGTGGTAGCACCTATTTAGAAGGCTAACACAGGGGAGCCCGGCTGGCTTCGTTGGTAGAGCATGTGACTCTTGATCTTGGGGTTGTGAGTTTGAGCCCCATGTTGGGTGTAGACTTTACTTAAAAAAATAAAAAGGAAAGAACACTAATACAGGCAGAAAAGCAGATTTCCTGGGGAAATGATGGTTTCTGTTTTGGACCTGGCAGGTTTGAAGAGCCTGTGGGGTAAAAGTATCCCAATCACCAGTTCCATATATTGGCTAGAGCTAAGCAGAAATGTCTGGGCTGGAGATATAGATGGGGGAAGTGATCAGCATATAGATGACAATTGAAGCTCTCAGGATGGGCGTGATCACCCAGGGAAGTACAGGAGGAGAGAGCATAGTGACTTTGAGCCTGTGCTTTGGAATCAGCCAGGTTTGGGGTGGTATTTCAGCTCTGCTTTTCACAAGCTATGTGGTCTCGGACACATGGCTTAACCTTTTTATTTCTCAGTTTTCTCATCTGTCAAGTGAGAATAATAATACGAGGGTTATTGGGAGGATCCAAGAAGTCACAGTCTAGTAAAATGCTTAACTCAATGACTAGTACTCAGTAACATTCCATAAATAGTAACTTCTATTGTTAGTAGCATCATGGAAACCATGGGTGAAGAGTGTTAAGAAGGTGGGAATGGTCACAATGTGAAATGCTGTGGAGGTCGAGTAGGATAAAGACTGAGGAGTGTCCTTGGATTTTGAAAACAAGTAGGTCATGGTGACATTTCTAGTATAATTTTTCAACATATATAATTTCTAGTATAATTTTAGTCATGTAGTGAGGACGTAAGCTAGATTACAGGAGTTCAAGGAATGTGTGCATGCAAGAAATAAGGAAGTAGAGACTGATCATTCCCAGGCCTTTGGTTTTCATGGACCATTGAAATTACACACACACACACACACACACAACAGTGGCATTGGGAGGGTAGAAAGCTGATATAGGCTGTAAGAAATATTTTTAACACCAAAAAAGATGAAAAGAAGATAATTCCAGAATAATAGGCAGTCCTTTAAATTGAGTAAATGTAACTTTATAAGAAACACTATATATTCCAAATATTTCTAATTTTGCCGTAAGTGAATGAAAGCTCCTTTATGCAAGGATGCTGACATATGGAGATGGTTGAGATCAACTTCTTCATTTGTTCAGCACCCAATCAACGTGTATTTACTGAGTGAGGCCCTATCCTAAGTGCTCGGGATATACTGTTGAACAAAAAAAGAACATGAACCCAGGCTTTATGCAACTTATAGACTAGTTATAGACTAGTTGGGGGGAGGGGTCATTCAATAAAAAATCTTCAAATGTATATTTATGAATTGTAATAAATAGTATAAAAAACATTTTAAAAATTAAAAAAAAAGAGGGGGATGCCTGGGTGGCTCAGTCGGTTAAGCATCTGACTTCGGCTCAGATCGTGATCTCACGGTTTGTGAGTTTGAGCCCCACATCCAGCTCTGTGCTGACAGCTCAGAGCCTGGAGCCTGCTTCGGATTCTGTGTCTCCCTCTCTCTCTCTCTCTGCCCTTCCCCCATTCACACAGTCTCTCTCTCTTTTTTTTTCTCTCTCTCTCTCTTAAAAATAAACATTAAAAAAAATAAAAATAGGGGCGCCTGGGTGGCTCAGTCAGTTAAGCATCCGACTTCGGCCTCAGGTCACGATCTCACGGTTCGTGGGTTTGAGGCCTGCATCGGGCTCTGTGCTGACAGCTCAGAGCCTGGAGCCCGTTTTAGATTCTGTGTCTCCCTCGCTCTCTGCCCCTCCCCGACTCACGCTCTGTCTCAAAAATAAACATTAAAAAAATTAAATAATAAAAATAAAATCGTATGAAAGAAAAATGCAGCATGTCAAAATAGGTTACAACAGGGGGACCTGACCTAGGATGGGGGTCAGGGCAGATTTCCCTAAGAGACATTTAAACTGAAATCTGAACTTCAGTAGACATGATGTACATGATGAGGGTAGGCAGGGTAGAGTGTTCCAAGCATGTGTGAGACTTACGGGTATTCAGGAGCATGGACAGTATCTGGGACTAAAATGTCAACTCTTTGAAACAAGAGCAAGCATGTTGCACGATAAGGTTGACAAGGTAGGATGAGGCCAGGTCAGGGCCTAGTAAACCACCATATGGATTTTAACTTTGATCTAAGAGCACTAGAAACCACTGGAGGATTTTCAGGAGAGTGACATTGTAATATTTGTATTTGTGAAAAATGATTCTTGGCCATGAGAGAGTGGGTGGAAGAGGGAGAAATAGAGGTCAGGAGGTATGCTAGGAGGCTTCAAAAGTAGTTTAAGTAAGAGATGGACCGTAGCAGGACTAGAGGAGATGGAAAGAAGTGGATAGACGTGACCGACACTGTTTTTTAAATGTTTATTTATTTTTGAGAGAGACAGACAGAACGCGAGTGGTGGAGGAGCAGGGAGACACAGAATCCGAAGTAGGCTCCAGGCTCTGAGCTGTCAGCACAGAGCCCGAAGCAGGACTCGAACCCACGAACCTCGAGATCATGACCTGAGCCAAAGTCAGAGGCTTAACTGACTGAGCCACCCAGGCACCCCAACAGACCCTTTTTTAAAAAAAAATTATTTATTTTGAGAGAGAAGAAGAGCATGAACCTGGGAAGGGCAGAGAGAGAATCCTAAGCAAGCTCCACGGAGCCCGATAGGGGGCTCAAACCCACAACTCTGAAATGAAGACCTGAGCTGAGCTCAAGACTTGGACGCTTAACCGACTGAGCCACCCAGGTGCCCCTAAGATTTATTTGTTTGCTTATTTATTTATAGATATTTTTTATTTTTTAAGTAATCTCCACATCCAACATGGGGCTTGGACTCACAACCCCAAGATCAAGAGTCCCATGCTCTACACAGAGCCAGCCAAGCACCCATACAACAGACCTTTAGAAGGCAACCTGAAAAGGACTTGGCTAAGAGTCTCAGATGGACACCTGGATGGATGGTGGTTCCATTTATCAAGAGAGACACATTTGCTAAGGAAATCATATGTTCAGAAACCCATGGAATTTGGTTGAGAAGTGAAAGAGAATGAATAATTGGTAGCTAGAGAAGTTGGTGGGATCAACTGAAGGCATTTGAAGAGTGATAAGAGAGATTTATAAATGTACAGATTTATAGACTTCTTAATGTTGAAGTGCCCCAGAGCTTAGCTCATGGTCTTTATTTATCCTTACTTTTTTTTTTTTTAGATTTTTAAATTTATTTATTTTGAGAGCAAGAGTGTGTATGTGAGTGGGGGAGGGGCAGAGAGAGAGAGAGAGAGAGAGAGAGAGAAAATCCCAAGTAGGCTCCACACTATTAGCACAGAGCCTGATGCAGGGCTTGAACTCACGAACCATGAGATCGTGACCTGAGCTGAAATCAAGAGTCAGATGCTTAACCGACTGAGCCACCCAGGCACCGCTAGATTTTTTTTATTTTGAATTAATCTCTACATCCAACATGGGGCTTGAACCTGCAACCCCAAGATCAAGAGTCGTTTGCTCCAGGTACCCCTATCCTTACTTCTTTATGATCTCATCCACTGTCATGGCTTTAAACACGGTTGACCCTTCAACAACATGGGTTTGAACTGCACTGGTCCACTTATATATGCATTTTAAAAAATATATATATTGTAGTACTGTAAATGTATTTTTTCTTCCCTATGATTTTCTTAAATTATTATTTTTTAAGTTTATTTATTTGAGGGGGAGGGGCAGAGAGAGTGGGAGAGAGAGTGAATCCCAAGCAGGCTTCACAACAGCAGCACAGAGCACAAGGTGGGGCTCGAACTCACAAACCCATGAGATCATGACCTGAATCAAAATCAAGAGTCGGCTGCTTAACTGACTGAGCCACCCAGGCACCCCTATTCCTTATTATTTCCTTAATAACATTTTATTTTCTGTCTTATATTCTAAGAATCCAGTATTCTGAATCCAGTACATACAACATATAAAATATGTTTATGCTATTGGTAAGGCTTCTGGTCAAGTAGGCTAGTAGTAAAGTTTTAGGGGAGTCAAAAGTTATACATGAATTTTTGAGTGCATGGAGGGGTCAGAGCCTCTAATCCCTGAATTGTTCAAGGGTCAACTGTATACCTATATGCTAACAACTCCCGAATTTATAGATCCTTCTCTCCAGAACTCCAGGCTAATAACTCCAACTTGTTATTTGAATTTTGTTTGGTTGTCTAATAGGCATCTAACTTAACATGTCCAAAATTGAAGTCCGGTTCTTAACCCCCAAATCTGTTCCCCCATAGTTTTCCCCAAGCCAGTTAATGGCAAGGCCATTTTCAGCTTGCTCAGACGTTTAAGGCCTTGGAGACATTTTGATTCCTTCCTTTCTTTCATGCCCCACAGTTTGTTGGCTGTACCTCCAAAACACATCCAGAACCTGACCACATTACATTACCTCTACTGCTACCACTCTAGTCCAAATCACCATCATTCTTTCCTGAGTATTGCAAGAGCTTCCTAGCACATCTCCTTACTTGTAACTTTGTGTCCTTTCCCACAGTCTAGCTTCAATTAGAGTGATCTCAGGCACACTCATGCCTTAGGAAGCCTTCACTGGCTCATGACTATCTGTACTGCCCTTCCCTGCGAACTCCCTCACCTAAAATCTAACATCAAATAATCTTATTTGCTTTAATGTCAGCTTCTCCCATGGAGCCCACACTGACCACATTGTTTCAAATTACAATTTGCCCCTCCACCCACTTCCTGATCCCCCTTACCTTGCTTTTACTTTTCCATGGTATGCATCATCTAACACACTATACACTGCAGTTATTGTATCTATTGTTTACTGTCTAATATCCTCTGTCATTGCCACCCTAGCAGAATCGTTTATCTGTTTTTCCCCCTGATGTAGTCTAATGTATGCCCATGACAGTACCTGGCATAAAGCAGGTGCTCAATTAATATTTGAATATATCAACAGAAGGAAAGAGGCCAGAATGGGGAGGTTGAAGCTATAAAAGGGGTAACTGACATACCAGGATCTCTAAAATACAAATGGGTATGGAACCAAACACACACACACACACACACACACACACACACACACACACACACACACCTACACACACCGCACACGGGATTATCTGCAGCACTAGAATGGCTCTTCCCAATACCACATCCTTTTGGGGGAGGGGGGGAGGGAACTTTCACATTTGTTTATTCTTACTCGCCATCTCTTTTTCAGCACAGTTTTTTTTTTTTCAATACCACATCCTAAGGGTACCGTTTAGAGCTTTCTCGCTCGGTCCCCCACGCCCTGTGTTCTTCGGGGGCCCCTACACAGCACAGAACCTTTTAATCAATCATTTCTGAACTTCTAAGGTCCAGCGAAGTTCCTGACGCATATTACGTGCTCAAAAGAGGTTTTTGGGTAAATTTACCAATGTTTCTGTGCCCCCGACTACATTAGACTTCTTAAAAAGGAGACTCCGGACGTCACTCGCTCCAGCTGCCCTCAGCGCCGACACCGCCCACTTCGCCGCGAGAACTTAACCCGACGTCCAGCATTTATTACGTAATAAAACTGCGCCCTGAAGCCGTGGAGGGAAGAGGTGGATTGAGCAGGCTCCGGGACACGTGACGGGATTGGGCGGGGCATCAAGGTTCATATCCCAGAGTCCTTTGCACTGACTCCTCTTCCGACTCCGTGTTGAGCAAAGATGTCGAAGCGGGGTGAGTGTCTGGGAGATCCTTCGCCATCTGTCGCGAGGTGGCTGCTGGTCGCGCCCGGAGCGGTGGCCACGGGCAGCTGTGGCGCTTTGCGCTCCTCCCGGGCGGAGAGGGAGAGGGGGGCCGCGAGAGAGCGCTGGAAGGGCTGCCGAAAGCAGCTGGGGGGGCCTGGCGGTTGAGTTGGCCGGGTCCGGACGGGACCCTAGACCGAACCTCGCGGGGTCGCTCTGCGCCTAGAGCTCCAGTAATGGAATTGAAGTGGGGCTGGCTTAGGCCCTATGCTGGGCGACTTGTGCGGGCTCCCGCCTTGCAAGAAGAGCTACGTGGTGCAAAAGCTGGAACGAAGATTGGGTGGTTCAGGCCCCTTACTCTCCACGTAAAGGCGGTAATAGTGTGGAATTGGCTGTTCGCCATGAGAACGGGGTGGCACATGGGGAGGGGTAGGTGGAATCCCAGAGAGAGGGAATTTAGTCTGCCGTTTCCCAAAGCACGTGCGAATGAATTTATACCTTACGAGTGTGAGGGCAACTCCGAACCATGACTAGACAGCGACCCCATTCCTGTGTTCCTTTCTACCCGCAGGACGTGGTGGGTCCTCCGGTGCGAAATTCCGGATTTCCCTGGGTCTTCCGGTCGGAGCCGTGATCAACTGCGCTGACAACACGGGTGAGACCTTCAGCTGCACCCTGCCAACCCCCCCCCCCTTTTAAAAGCACTCGTTGGGCCTTGACTAATGACCCACTGAGCCGTCAAGAAAGGGCAGAGGAAAAACACTGCTTTTGGGTGAAGCAGCAGCATGCTGTGTTGTTTTGCTTCAATCGGTGGTGTGACAAGGTATTGCACCTTGGTCAGGTGTGGGGGGGGCGACTAACTCTTTGGGAGTAAGAGGGGAGGGAGAGGGTCTGGAAGTGACGGGGTGTGGGGGGGGAATGTTATACCGGGAGAACTGCTTAATAAGCTCTCCAAAAAAGTCGTGTTTGTTTACATTGTTTTATAGGAGCCAAAAATCTGTATATCATCTCTGTGAAGGGGATCAAAGGAAGACTGAATAGACTTCCTGCTGCTGGCGTGGGTGACATGGTGATGGCCACAGTGAAGAAAGGCAAACCAGAGCTCAGAAAGAAGGGTGAGTGGAGGTCCTGAATCCTCCTGTTGCTTGGTGGACAGGTGCCCTTTACTAGAAAATGGAACAGTTACTCTACCATTTTCAAGGCTTCTTAAAAGCTTGATTTTCTTTGAGAGGAAGTCTGAGCTATTGATCTGCAGTTGAAGTTCTGCTCTTGGCTGTGTTAGAGACTATTCTCTTCCCTATCTGGTTTTGTTGTATCTGTCGCTTTTTTTTTTTTTTTTTTTTTGTAATTGTTTTAAGTAATCTCTGCCCAGCCTGGGGCTTGAACTCATTACCCTGAGATCAAGAGTGACATGCGCTAGTGACTGAGCCAGCCATGCACCCCATTGTTACATTTGCCCTTGTCCCCTTACGCCCTAAGTGTATTTGCCACACTGAAGTCAGGGCCCATCTTTTAAAAATGTAAGTCTGGGGTGCCTGGGTGGCTCAGTCAGTTAAGTGGCAGACTTCAGCTCAGGTCATGATCTCACGGTCTCTGGGTTGAGCCCAGCGTCGGGCTCTGTGCTGAGAGCCTGGAGCCTGCTTCAGATTTTGTGTCTCCCTCTCTCTCTGCCGCTCCCCTGCTTTCTCTCTCTCTGCCAGGAACTGAATAAATATTTGAAAAAAACAAAAAAAGATTAAAGTGTAAGTCTTGGGGCACCTGGCTGGCTTAAATGTAAACCTTGGCTTGTCATTTCCCTACTTAAGTTCTTTCTTGGTTCCCAATACAAGCTGCGAGGAAGTACATATTTACCCTGCCATCTCCCCGAGTTCAGTGGATAGTTCTAAACCACATCAGGTACCTATACCTGTAGAAACAAAAGCCCTGTCCTTGTAGAACTTAGTCCTTCTTCATGGTGTCTTCTCCAGCTCTATTGCTTTCAGGTCTTGATTTCTCCCTCCACCTTCCTTGGTGCTTCAGATCCTTTGTACTTTGTGCCTCCTGCCTGGAATACTCCAATTCAATCATCTTTAGCTCACTTCCTTGTTAACACATCTCCCCATCCACCAACAACCCCCTCCCCGCCCCCCATCCTCCAGTAACCTAAATCCAAGTGGTATTTTTTGTGTAGCATTAGAGTTGTTTCTTCTACTAAAGTTCAGAAGAGCAGGTAACTGTCTGGTTCATTGCTGATTTCTCAGCTACAAATGAATATGGTGGTGTTTAGTGTATATATATGTGTGTGTGTGTAATTTAAAAAGTTCTTTTAGTATTTATTTATTTTTGGGAGACACAGTGCAAGCAGGGGAGGGAGGGGCAGAGAGAGAGAGACAGAATCTGAAGCAGGCTCCAGGCTCCATGAGCTGTCAGCACCGAGCCCAACGCGGGGCTCGAACCCACGAAGTAGGGGATCATGACTTGGGCTGAAGTCAGACGCTTAACTGACTGAGCCACCTAGGTGCCCCCGTTTTTAAGTAATCTCTGCACCTAGCATGGGGCTTGAACTCAGGATCCCAAGATCAAGAGTCACATGCCCTGCCAACTGAGCCAGCCAGATGCCCCAGTAAATGTGGGGGTTGTTTGGTTTTTTGTTTTTTTGATAGGCATTTAGAGTTGACCAGGTGTCAGGCAAGTTTCCTTTCCTGGAACTACTGATTTGAAAGGGAAGGATGAAAACTTGCATAAAGTGGTTGTGAGATTCAGATAAAGCGTGTAGAGCATTTGGCCTGGGACACCTAGCACTTTGTAAGTACAGAATAACGTATTCTTCGTGTTTTAAGGCAGGCTCTTTTTATAGAGGAGATTAACTCAAGATTGTGACTTGTCAAAAGTTTGTCATGGTTGCTTCTAAATCTCTTCTGGTAGACACTAAAACGGGGAGCTGGTCATTGCTTAATCCCCACTAGGTGTAGGAGTTGGTCGAGGGGAGAAGGTTTTGGAGCACTTCTGACTTGTAATGTCTTGTCTGGTTTTAGAACTTCTGATACTCAGTGAACTTAACTTCAGCTCTTGGAACTTTCCTCCTGTACCTGTTTAGTCTGTCTGCCCTGGAATGTTTTCCTCTTCCTGAGGAGTCTGAGCTATCACTTGAATATAGAGTACAAATATGATGGGTCTTGGCCACATACTGCAGTTACTCCTGGTAAACCTGCATAAACACACGTCTCTACCGCTTGGTTTTTTTTAGCCTTTGGGTCAAAAATCTTTGTTCTCCTTTAATACCACTTGAGGGTTTGGTAGGCAAGGAGTACCAAGCATTGTGGTTAAACATCGATTAATCAATGTGTAAATTGAGATCTACATGTGACTAGACAGGCTTTCCTCTTAGAACACTTGCTGGGTCTGATCTGTGGCCTGGAAAGCTGTCAGAGAAGGGCAGAGCAACCCGCTTGTCACCGTTGGTGAGATGGCAGCAGTACATGTTATTGGTCTCCATCTGATTATTGTGGGACAGACCAGAGAACACTTCATGGTTTTAAAAATAGTTGTGAATTTCCAACTCCATCAATGTCTTACTTGTTCTGGGTTCTGCCAAATGAATACGTCCCCTCACGTTAGGCTTCCATATGGCAGAAACTTGAAATGCAGGCAGTGGAAAGGGGCAGTTTTGGAAGTCCAAAGTCTTGGATTTGTGTGGCCTTGTTCATCTGCTAGATTGGTCATTTGTGAGAATTTAAATGGTTATGAGTAGGGGTGCCTGACTGGCTCTGGGTAGAGCATACAACTCTTGATCTTGCGGTCATGAGTTGAAGCCCCATGTTGGGCGTAGAGTTTACTTTTAAAAAAATGGTTTTGAGTAGATAAGGGCTCAACAGGAGGCTCTTAGTAAATACTAGTTAACCCTCAACATGTATTTCATTGTTAAAAACTTGATCAGAGTCTATGTATAGAGACAGTATTTGCCTCAAGGATAGCCAGGATCCCTGTCCTATAAAAAATCCTGTATTTGCAGTGTCTGGCCTTGAATATGGCAATGTAACTGTTATCTCTATTTTCCAAGAGGAAAACTTGAACCTCAGATTATTAAGTAACTTGTTCAGTGACTGTCGAGGTTTGCATGCAGGTTGTGTCTGACTTTAGTTCTTTCAAGTGCAGTAGATAAAGATCTGGGAAAGTGTTCACTTTATGTGCAGGTAAGTTTTTAGAAGTTACTTAAGACCCTGGAGGGGCGCCTGGGTGGCGCAGTCGGTTAAGCGTCCGACTTCAGCCAGGTCACGATCTCGCGGTCCGGGAGTTCGAGCCCCGCGTCAGGCTCTGGGCTGATGGCTCAGAGCCTGGAGCCTGTTTCCGATTCTGTGTCTCCCTCTCTCTCTGCCCCTCCCCTGTTCATGCTCTGTCTCTCTCTGTCCCAAAAATAAATAAACGTTGAAAAAAAAAAAGACCCTGGAAAACAGTTCCTCAAAAAGTTAAACCCAGTTAATTACATAGGCAATAGAAGTTAAATTAAAATTGCCCAACTTTCAGACTTCCAAGAGATGATCACTGTTAATATTTTGCCGTATGTCCTTTTTTCCTGACTTCCGTGCAAAAAATTTGCCTAATGAGTTAATAGCTTGGCCTCTACTTTTTCAGGTTTTGTTTGTTTGTTTTTTAACGTTTATTCATTTTTGAGAGACAGAGCATGAGCAGGGAAGGGGCAGAGAGAGAGGGAGACACAGAATCTGAAGCAGGTTCCAGGCTCTGAGCTGTCAGCACAGAGCCCGATGCAGGGCTCGAACTCACAAACTGCGAGATCATGACCTGATTCGAAGTCGGACACTCAACCGACTGAGCCACCCAGGCGCCCTACTACTTTTTCAGTTCTAAAGGGGGTCCCATTTTGTGATACTAGGATCTTAACAGTCCCCACCTGTTGGGTGAAAGCGTAGAAGGTGCTTAGCAAGTTTCCTGCTGGTATGTTGCTAATTGTTCTCCTGAAAGAAGGTCCAAATTTACACTTGAAGGAAATGCAGGCAGTTTTGACTTGGAGTAAGGTCTTTCCATAAGGGGCGACTGGTGTTTGATAAGGGGTTTGTCTCTCAGACTTGCTTTTAGGGAATGAAAAGCTAATGGTGAGTATGCATTCCGTCCAAATGGAAATGTTGGGGAACTGGGTGGGATGTAAACTGCTCTCTTGTGGTGGCACTGGGACAGGTTAAATGACTGCTACCTTTTTTTCCCTTTTAGTACATCCAGCAGTGGTAATTCGACAACGAAAATCATACCGGAGAAAAGATGGAGTGTTCCTCTATTTTGAAGATAATGCGGGGGTCATAGTAAATAATAAAGGTGAAATGAAAGGTAAGAAAGTATCCACGTTGTTCCCTAGGTCTTTGAGATGGGACGATTTAACCTTGGGTCTGTCTGATCTTACCTGTCACCACATCTTTTTTTATGCAGGTTCTGCCATCACAGGACCCGTTGCAAAGGAGTGTGCAGACTTGTGGCCCAGGATTGCATCCAATGCTGGCAGCATCGCATGATTATTTCCTTTATCTGTTTTAAAAAAGAAGTAAAAGTTATGTGCTCCCAGTGTTTGCCTTCTTGTTCTCTTGTACACGTTACTCTTCTTGACACCACCTAGCCCTTGCCTCCTTTTGTAAAATGAAATTACTCAGTGCAAACTTCCTGGGGACGTGTGTGAAACAAAGATAAACAGTACTTGCATTTTTCGACTCTATAGACACTTACGGGCTTTCCAATTTCTGCTGTAAAAACGTATTTGGGTTTGGGGTCCTTAAATCGCAGATAGTAAGTACCGTTTGATAGGAGGTTACCCCAGGTAACTGCCTTGCAATTCATTTGAGATAATGTAGAGTGAATGGTCAGATCCTAGACACACATGGAGGTCCAGGAGCAACGTGAGGAAGGACCAGATACAGGTGTATATGTGCATATTTGTGCAGTTCTGGGTTTTGGGTAAACTGGCACATAAATGACTTTATTTGTAAAATCTAACATGTATGTAACTGCCATTGGGTTTGCTTTTATGAACCGTGATTAAATTATTTTATCTTATTTTAAATTATCAGGTTTTTTGCTATCAAAACATTTTGACAGAATGGCTGTATAATGTACCTGCTAAACCTTAGTTTGAGGATAAAAGGTGATGGGGGCACCTGGGTGGCACAGCCAGGTCACAAGCTCACAGTGCCTGAGTTGGAGGCCCAGATTGCAGAGCCTGCTTGGGATTCTCTCTGTCCCTTCCCCACTCTAAACTTAAAAAAAAAACTTCAAAACCTTAAAAGAAAAAAATAAAGGTGATGGGATGATACCAGCACAGTGGGTGTAAACCTTGGCAAATTCTACTTGAAGAAATTGGACATTGGTTTTTGTTTTTGTTTTTTTAAGAGAATCTATTTTTTTTAATTTTTTTTCAACTTTTATTTATTTTTGGGACAGAGAGAGACAGAGCATGAACAGGGGAGGGGCAGAGAGAGAGGGAGACACAGAATCGGAAACAGGCTCCAGGCTCCGAGCCATCAGCCCAGAGCCCGACGCGGGGCTCAAACCCACGGACCGCGAGATCGTGACCTGGCTGAAGTCGGACGCTTAACCGACTGCGCCACCCAGGCGCCCCTTTTTAAGAGAATCTAAAGCAGGCTCCACATAGAGTGTGGAGCCCTACACAGGACTCAATCTCACAACCGGGGCATCATGACCTGAGCTAAAATAAAGTTGGGTATTCAACCAACTGAGCCACCCAGGTGCCCCTGTAACTTTTCTTTCTAAACCATGAGAAGATTTATGTGATGTTTCAAGGCCTGAGGAAAAGTGACCATTTGGCAGGTTTGGGTCAATAGTCTGGCCTAAAGATGTTGGAATAGGCTTTTTAGATTGAGGTTTGTGTTCATGCATCTTATTTTCAGATTAACAGTATTCTGAAAATACCCAGCCTTGTGTTCTCTTGTAAGGCTAGAGATGAGAGGATATAAGGACCCCAGCACATACTCAGTAAGATTACCCTTTTGTCCTTCAAGATTCTGCATGGAATGTATTAGATTTAAGTAGTGGTCCTCAACCTGAGGAGTTAAAAAGACATGTACAGGCAATATCACAGGCCAATTAAGTCAGATTACGGAGGTAGGACCCAGACCTCAGTACCTTTTAAAGATTCCCCAGGAGATTCCGAGGTGCAGCAGCCAAGATTGAGATTTGAGATCTGGTGCTGTCTAGACTGAGCCTATCTTTTAGAAATACATTCAGAAGTCTAAAACAGACCTGTCTTCCTCCTGCCCCCTATCCTCCAGCCTGGTGAGATTGAAGTCTTTAATGTGACATGAGATGTAAAATTAGTCCTTTTTATCCTGTTGTGTGAACTCTACATGTGAAATTTCTCACCTTCAAATAGGAGTGAGGGCTGGGTCTCTTCCCTTCCTTGTCTTAATGTCTTACATGTTCTGCCTGGGTCCATTTCAAGTTGTAACAGAGTAGACTCAAACTATAGACATTAACCTATAATTTCAGGTTTCTAGGAATTTGCCTTTCATGGTATAGAAACCTTAGATATGCTGAGTATTGCCAGAATTAGTGGTTTTCTGCGTATATAAAGCAACCTTTTCTAATGCACGTGCCTTCATATAGTGAATATAAAAGACTTCTGATCCTGTTGTCTCGTGTAGGATAATCGCATCTCAGAGTTGGGTGTGAGGAGTAGTTTGATGGTTAAACCATCTGTGTAAGGGCTTCTTCAAGAGGAAAAGTTGAAGGAGGAAATAAAAATCACCTGTAGTCACAACAACTAGAGAAAATCTTTGTTCATGGTTTGCTATATCCTGTCACATATACAAAAAAAAATTAGCCAGGGGATAATGTGTCAACCTACTGGTTTCTTGTGTGTTTTTTGTTTTTGTTGTTGTTTTTAAGCTGGAGGAGGAATACTAGCTGATAGAAATAATTGGATTGGGTGGGGAGAAGTGCTTTAAGAGGACTTCCTGGGAGTCAGGAGACCTGAATTCTGGCTCTGGATCCACCACTAAGTGGGTTTAGGGAATATCCCAATGTTTCTTGAGCTTCAATTCCCACTTGTGTAAAATGAGTCGGAAGTAGGTGCTATCTGAACTTTCTGATCGTTCTGGGTACAAACAAGCTTCCCAAGGAGACGGAGTTTGGGAAATGTATATAGTAGGGCGGGGGGCGGGGCCCAGTTGCGTTCACACTGCCCACGTTCTGTAATCCCCCTCTTCAATCTCCAATTCCTCTTGCGTGGTCTCCTCTTGGTCATCCTTCATCTCACGGCCACGCAAGCAACTTCCCTCACAGCCCTAGGAGCCTACCCTATTAGATGGGGCCATAGGGTTTGTGTCGCAGGAGTCTCTGACACGTCACAATGCGCAGGGGAGCCCCTACCTAGGGCCCTCAATTCCCACCAGAAAGGCCCTCGGAGGCTGTAGTGGTTGGGATGTCGCGCGTGTGCGAGTGTCCTCTGCGGCTGGAAAAGGGCTTCATCTTGGATGGTGTGGCCGTGAGCACCATGGCCCACACCTATGAGCGCCTGAGGCCCAAGGTCTGGTCGGCGATTCCGCCCTACAACGCCCAGCAGGACTACCACGCCCGCCGATACTTCCGGAGCCGCGTGGTTCCGCCAGTGCTGCGCCGGACTGAACAGGTTATTTATAAGAGTGCCCCGGACGATCCCACTGTCTGTCCCCACAGAGCTCGACCCTGTGGCGGGGCGTTTTACCCCTCGGGCAGGCCCTCCCACCCCCTCGGTTTTCTTACGGAACCCCCGGAACTGGCGCAGGCGGATGACAGGTATTGAGTTCACTGGGCTCACAAAATCACTTTCCATCCCTGAATTGGAGAATGTTCCCATTTTGGGTTTCTGCAAGCCTTAGCGAACGGGCCTGGAACCTGGCCTCTCCCAAACAGATCGGTGTCATTGTCCTTTTTGACGTCATGGACCCGACCTTGGGGTGATCTCGCACCACAGATTGTCTAAGAGCGCGAAAATCCTTGTGACCTCAGCGAACACCTGCCAGGCGGGGCGCCCTCCATCGGTGACGTCATAGTTGCAGAGGCGCCCCCTCGATGGGACTTTCTGTGAACAGGCAGGAAGGAAGCTTCCCGAACCTCTGCTACCTCACTCTCCCCAGCCCTTTCCCCTCGTGGATGTTGCCCCCTCTCAGCAGAGTCCTACCCGGGATCAAAGATCCTGACGCTATTTGCTGATGGCTTCAACACCTTTGCCTCCAATATTTCTGTCTCCATATGTCACAGTGGTATGGGTAGGGGAGAGGAGGGCTTAGCGGGGGTTATTCTGGGAACAAATCTTGGGTTTTTTGTGTATGATCTCAGTGTTTGTGTCTGCGTGTCTGCGTGTATATCGCATGTATATGGACACATCTGTATGTGGCATGCTTGAGGGTGTACGTGTAATTACTCATGTAATTTTTATGACAGAACCAGAGTCTAGGAGGAAAAAAGAGAAAAACTTGAGTATTTAAAAGCTTGAAAATAATATGGTGTGCACACTTTTTAAATTTTCCATTTGTAAGTATTTAACCATCACAACTGTTTGTAGTAGGTATTACTTCATTTGCATAGAGATAATGGGGGTTTGGGGCTCCTGGGTGGCTCAGTGGGTTAAGCCTCCGACTTTGGCTCAGGCTCAGGTCATGATCTCACAGTTACTGGGTTCGAGCCCCGCTTTGGGCTCTGTGCTGACAGCTCAGAGCCTGGAGCCTGCTTCAGATTCTGTTTACCTCTCTCTCTGCCCCTCCCCTGCTCACATGTGTTCTCTCTCTCCCTCTCCCTCTCTCTCAGAAATAAATAAACACTTAAAAAAAAAAAGATAATGGGGATTTTTGTTTATTTTTTTGTTTTGTTTTTAAGTAAACCCTGCCCCCAATGTGGGGCTTGAACTTACACACCCAACATCAAGAATGGCACGCTCTACAGACTGAGCCAGCCAGGCTTCCCCAAATAATGTATGTATGTTTGTTTGTTTGTTTGTTTATATTTTGAGGGAGAAGTGTGCAAGTGAGCGAGGGGCAGAGAGAGAGAGAGAGAGAGAGAAGTGGGGCTCACCTGAAGCAGAGCTCGAGCTCACCCGATGTGGGACTTGAACTCACAAACCGTGAGATCATGACCTGAGCCAAAATCAGATGCTTAACGACTAAGCCACCAAGTTGCCCCGATAATGCATGTTTTTAAAGTGAATTAAGTAACTTTTACTATCCCAGGCCCTTTATTGGAACTATCTCACTTAAATCTCTCAGCAACCCTCCTTAAAGCCAGGAGGAAATTGAGGTCCAGAAAAGCTGTGTCATTGGCCCAGGGTCACACAGCTTGTTAGTGGCAGAGCTGGACTGGAACCAGTCTGTCTGGCAACAGACAGCCCTTAATTGCCCAGCTATGCTGCCTCTCCCTGAGAGATAATAGGTCAGTACGTATATTTATATTTAATCTGTCTGGCCCAGTTACCCCTGGCTGTGACCTCTTCTCTCTCCCCGAAATAAGCCCAAAGGGAGTTTGCGTGTGCACCTCTCAGCATGGTGGCTGACAGTCTGTTTTCTCCCTCACTTTCAGGATCTCGGGGGCACAGGCAGGGATGGCTGGATAGTGGATTATTTCCACATCTTCGGGCAAGGACAGAGATACCTGAACCGGAGAAACTGGGCAGGGGCAGGCAAGTGCCACCTGGCTTTCCAGCCTCACCATGGACCCACTTGGAAGAGCGATGTGCATTCCCCCAGTTCAGAGAGAGAAACCGGGCCACAGAGAGCCCTGTTTTCAGGGGAAGAGGCCCAAGGACTGCATCCTCCAGCTTTTCTTCTCACGCATGAGCAGATGGTGTCACTGTGCTCCTTATATTTAGTGATTGAGTGCCTACTGTATGTCAGATGCTTTCTGCCCTCACACTATCCCTGTGCTACAGCCGGGGAAACGGAAGTTTAGGGTGGTAAAGTGATTGGCCAAGAAGGGCTTAGCTGGGATCAGAGTTCCGCTCTTTCCAACTCTAAAACCCATGTTCCCCTCACTGCTCCCGGCCTGAGCTGGCTGTGTCCTGCTCCTTTTCCGAGCCCAACTTAGCAACAAGAAAGGAAGGGTTGAGAGCTGTTTTTCTGACAGTGTGAACCCTCCTCCCACCCAACCCCATCGCCCTTTCACCACACTCTAGTCACATGATCCTATGCACCATTTGGCCAAAGTGAGCTCATCCATTTTCTCCAGATGGGTCAGAAGCAAGGGTGAAATGTTTTCAGTCTTCCTGGGAGCAAGGCAAGTTCGGCCAAGCCCAGAATCTTCTGGCCCCTCCTGTGCTAGCACATACCATTCACGCTCCTCCTGTATACTACTCGTGGTATGTGGTTTGGTTTCTAGAAAGCTGTCTCCGTGACTTCATCAACCCTTGGCTTTTAATCAAGACCCTTGAGACACTCCAGGATTGAGGTTTTAGCTGGGACATGGGGAGCATGTTCTATACCAGCCCTGGGACGGCGGGGGCGGGGGGGGGGGCGAAGCAAGCGGGGCGGGGGTGGTGGCTGAATGCAGGCTCAGGCTTCTCTCTGTGCCCCCAAGGGCATTCCCTCCAGCAGGTGACAGGGCATGATAACTACAATGCTGATCTGAAAATGATCAACGGGTTCAATGGTCGGTTTGGCTATCGCAGGAACACCCCAGACCTCCGCCAGCGCCCATCGGTCTTTGGAGAGGTCACCCGATTCCCTCTCTTCTGACAGCATCTCTTCCCTTCCCACCCCTTGACCTGAATAGAAGACAGATGTTTAGACGATCTCTCAATTCTACTTTTATATAAACAGTGATGTTATTGTGCCTCCAAGTGTGCTGTTTCTTTCCCAAGTTTGGGACCGGGGCCAGCTAGTTTCTTCACCTTCTGCTTCTCTGGCCTTTGGAGAGGAGGTGGGAGGAGAGACGCCATCCTCAGGCCTGTGCCCTTATGCTCCATGCCCACGAGTGCCAGGCTAGAAAGGAGGCCTCAGTTCTCCCCCGCCCATGTAAGAAGAAACTGCACTGCTTACCGAGCCCTCCACAAAGCTCTGCCCCA
Organism: Felis catus; assembly: GCF_018350175.1. NCBI lineage: Eukaryota > Metazoa > Chordata > Mammalia > Carnivora > Felidae > Felis > Felis catus. The sequence goes on along the minus strand of NC_058381.1, from coordinate 38,070,550 downwards.
GGCAGCGGCAGGGCCCTGGGTTAGACACTGGCTACTGATTTTCCATCAAGAACTGAGCCAAAAGGGATTCGGCCAAAGGGATTGTCATTGGTTGCCCTGAGAAGGGTTTCCTGATTTTCCTGAGAGTCATCCCATCCAAAATAACTGACATCTTCCTTCTCCTTTCTACCCTCAGTCCATCAAGAGTCAGGGCATGAACAAGGGGATATCTGGGGGTGTTTTTTAGCCTCTGGATTCTGATCTAGTAATTCTGACACAGTGCTTGTGGGCACTTTCTCTGCTGGTGCTCTATCAGTTTCCTTTTCAGCTAGTTTCCAGGATGTCATTTTTCAAGTGTCCCCACCCAGTTTACTGGTGACCAAGAGAAAAGCCACAGCAGATGATGGATACAAAAGAAGGTGGAGCTTTAGAACACAAAGCCTGCCAGAGCTCTGGTGTGGGTGGAACCTGGTGGTATTGAGTCACCTTAAGTGGACAAGGAAGAGAAGAATAACAGGTCATGGGGGTATAGCTCAGGGGTAGAGCATTTGACTGCAGATCAAGAGGTCCCCGGTTCAAATCCGGGTGCCCCCTTCCTCCTCCCTTTTGTAATTCCATTAAATGGAAGTCAGTAAGGGCACCATACCTCTTAACTCCCAGCCAGAGTGTCTAGAGAGGACAAAGAATTGTCAATGCATTCTTTGATTGAAACACTACTGATCTCCCCAGATTCCAAAGGATACTTAGCTGAGACCCCTGGATGACCTTGTTGGGCTTCAATTAAGACAAAGTCCCCTGGGGCACCTGGGTGGCTCAGTGGGTTAAGCGTCCACCTTCAGCTCAGGTCATGATCTCACAGTCCGTGAGTTCAAGCCCCGCGTCAGGCTCTGTGCTGACAGCTCAGAGCCTGGAGCCTGCTTTGGATTCTGTGTCGCCCTCTCTCTCTCTACCCCTCCCCTGCTCATGCTCTGTCTCTCTATCTCAAAAGTAAATAAAAACATTAAAAAATAAAATAAAGACAAAGTCCCCTAAGGAAATTCTGAATCTAAAATTAGGTATGAGAGCTTTGAACATAAATGTAGCAATCTGAGGGATGAGAGTACAGGTAAAGAGGATCACACAACATGCGTTTTTGAGAGCTTAGGCCAGTGCATGTAAGGCAGCTGTAAATTAAAAGATGAAACAGGGCCCCTGCCCTCAGGGAGTTTTATGTCTGCTGGAAGTTGACATATTCAAACACAGCTATCAGAGGAAGACATCGGGTTGTAGCTCAAGGAAGAAACATCTTTTTTTTTTTTTTTAATGTTTATTTATTTTTGAGACAGAGAGAGACAGAGCATGAACAGGGGAGGGGCAGAGAGAGAGGGAGACACAGAATCTGAAACAGGCTCCAGGCTCTGAGCTGTCAGCACAGAGCCCGACGCGGGGCTCGAACTCATGGACTGTGAGATCATGACCTGAGCCGAAGTCGGACGCTTAACCGACCGAGCCACCCAGGCGCCCCAAGGAAGAAACAACTTTTAAAAATACCTACCCACCTTTTCTAGCCATAACTTCTAAGTGAAGCTATCCTACAATTTGAGGGGACATTTCTGCCTAATCTGAAGAGTTTATTATGGACATGTTGTTTCTGACACCACAATCCCTTCTAGATGGTTCAGGGCACTTTCCTGTTAGTAGTTTATTGTGCCAGTCAGAGTTCTTGGCATGGAATAGATACCCACTCTGGCCACTGAAAGGAGAAAAGGAGTCTACTAGAGGCAGGGGGGACTCATGGTGTTGATGGAAGTCTGGAGAACCTAACTCACGAAGCATTAACTATGAAGGACAGCAGAGGAGGGAAATCGAGCTCTGGTCTCCTCTCTCAGGAAGTGTCCACTGCTGATGTCACCAATTCAGGGCACTTATCACCAAGTCGTGGTATGGTTCCAGCTGGACCTGCATCTCCAGGATACTTCCTCAAGCTTCAAGATGCCAAGTGCAGGGCGCCCGGGTGGCTCAGTCGGTTAAGCGTCTGACTTTGGCTCAGGTCATGGTCCCAAGGTTTGTGGGTTTGAGCCCCGCATCGGGCTCTGTGCTGACAGCTCAGAGCCTGGACCCTGTTTCAGATTCTGTGTCTCCCTCTCTCTCTTTATGCCCCTCCCCTGCTCATACTCTATCAAAAGATTTGATTGGTTGAGTCATGGTCTGACGTGTGTGCAGTTTTCTGCCAGGAAGGGAAGGAGGTAGTGTTGCCTCATCAAGTTTGACAGTGCGAGATAGTCCCCCTGAATTGGAGGGGTGTTTGGTGCAAAAATGGATGTATGGCCACTTTCCCTTCCTTGAAGAAACAATTGTAAGGAGAGAGCGTGAAAATTCACTGGTTTATAGTTCTAGTGGTCAAGAATTTGCTCTCTCACACCCCTTGATTTCCCATTTGCTAAAGTTAGGTCAAAAACTTTTTTTAATGTTTATTTTGAGAGAGAGAGAGCAAGAGCAGGGAGGGAGGAGAGAGAGAGGGAGAGAGAAAATCCCAAGCAGGCTCTGCACTGTTAGTGATCTCAAGAACCGTGAAATCATGACCTGAGCTGAAATCAAGAGTCAGATGCTTATCCAACTGAGCCACTCAGGCGCCCCTGAAGAGGCATTTCATAAAGGAAGAGATGCAAATGGTGGATAAACCCATGAAAACGGATGCAACATCACGAGTCATCAGATAAATGCAAATCAAAATCATATTGTGACACCATACATGCATCAGAATGACTAAAATGAAAAAGACTGGTAACATCAGACGCCAACTCTTACTTGGTGGGAATGTCAAATAGTATGCCATTTTGGGGAAAGATCTGGCAGTTGGTACAAAACTGAAATGTACTGACCTTCTGGCCCAGCAATTCCATTCCTAGAATTTTACTCGGGGTAAATGAAAACATACTTACAAAAAGACCTATATAGGAATGTTCATAGAGACATTTTTCATAACAGGCAGAACTAAAAACAGACTAGGGTCCACCAATAGGAAGGTGATTTTTTTTAATCTGTGGTTTATTCATACAAGGAAATCCTACGCATCCATAACAAGGAACGAATTACTGATTCAAGATGGATGAATCTCACCAACACAATGCTGATAAAAAACCTTACAGAAAAGATTGTATGTTGTATTGTTCCAGTTATATGAAATTCTAGAACAGACACAACTAATCTATGGTGAAAACAAATCAAAAGAGTGGTTGCCTCTTGGGTGGGGGTGGGAAAGAGATTAGCCAGAAAGGGGAATGAGGGGAATTTTACGGGGATGATGTTAATGTTCCATTTGTTTCTTTCTTTCTTTTTTTAAGTACACTCCATTCCCATCATGGGGCTTGAACTCATGACCCTGAGATTCTGAGTCACATGTTCTACCAAATGAGCCAGCCAGGCACCCCACTGTTCCATTTCTTGATTGGGGTTTGGGTTACACTGGTGTATGTATCTGTCAGACTTAGTGAATGGACACTTAAGATTTATACATTTCATTTTATGTAACTTTAACATGAAATGAAAAACACTAAACAAATACGAACTCTAGTTAATGATATGCATGCTGAAGTATTTAGGAGGAAGTGTATTGTCTGCAATTTATTTTGATTTTTTAATTATTTTGATATATATAAGTATATAAGTTATATATATTTATATGTAATAATTAAATTAATATAATCATTATATTTTTATCTTATTTGTATCTATAGGTTACATATGTTTATATCACATATATAATTTTTGTATATAATATATTTATCATATATAATTATATATTTATATATTTTATTTAAATTTATATTTATACATTTATATTTTATTTAATATATATATATTTTTAATTTTTTTTAATGTTTATTTATGTTTGAGAGACAGAGAGAGGCAGAGTGTGGGCAGGTGAGGGAGACACAGAATCTGAAGCTCCAAGGCTCCAGGCTCCAAGCTGTCAGCACAGGGCCTGACGTGGGGCTTGAACTCACGAACTGTGAGATCATGACCTGAGTGAAGTCGGATGTTTAACCAATTGAGCCACCCAGGTGCCCCTAATATATTTTTATATAATATATTTATATATTTATATTTTATATTTTTATTTTTTACACATTAATTCTAATTTATATTAACTATATAAATCAACATAATAAATTATATATATTAAAATATAAATATATATTATATATAGAGAGAAAGAAATGTGATCAAGCCAGTATAGTAATATAGTAAAGTGTTCACTGTGTTCACTGTAGAATGTAGGTGGTGAGTTTATAGAGGTTCCGTGTAAAATTCGTTCACCTGTGTTGAATGTCTGAAATTTTTCATAATGAAATGTTGGGGACTGTTTTTAAAAAGGTGAACCAATATAAGTAAAAGTATTAAATAAATGTCATTGCTATATGAACATGACAAAAATCATGACAGTGGTACTTTTGAATGACTGAAGTAGGTGAGCAGAGCATTACTTCATTTAATACACACAGCAACCTTATGAGGTAGGTTAGGTACTAATAAAATCATTGTTTTGGTTATGGGGAAACTGAGGCTCAGAAAAGTTTCCCGACTTGCAATGTGGCATGCCAGCATCCCAGCCCAAGTGTGTTTTGACTCCAGAGCTCATTATGTTTTGCTGCTTGTGCAAAAATTTATTTCTCTGTGTTAATACATTACTTTATACATTTCTCAATTGTAGCCTTTGTTATACTATAGTGATGTCAGGTGTTTAGATGTCTGTCACCTCCTCCACACCATGAGCCTCCTCAGGGCAGAAACAGTTTCCATCTTTGTAGCTTCCATACAAAAGTATAGTGCTAACTAGCCTATAATCATCTCTCCCTTAAGGTGCTGATGGATGAAGGAAGGAAGAAAGAAAGAAATGCTTCCTAACTTCGATGTTTTGGCTAACTTACCCCCAAAGTTCCCTCTCCCACCACTTTCTGCAAAGATCTATGCTTAACCAGATCACTTGATCAGAGCCTATCTGTGTTCACCTTGGTCAACAGCTGTGGGGCTATTTATGATTACTTGACAGGGCTGGTTGCCACAAGCCCCAAAGAAGCAAAAGTTGGAGCATCTGTCTCTGGAATAGCTGAGGAGTAGCAAAGACCCGACTTTACCTCAGGAAGAGAATTTGTCAGTTTGCAGACTATGGCTATAATACAATTTGTCCAGTGTCTGACATCTATTGAATGGAGGGATGGATGGAAGGATGGATGGATGGATGGATGGATGAATGATGAATACCTGGATGAAAAGGCAACACAAGTCAGCCACGGTGATTAATTTCTTGATCAGTGACGTCTCGCCTCTCCTTATTGGGGAAGCATCTCTGTATCACGATGTTTGTAAACAACCTTCACGTTTCCTGGTTTCAGACAAGACTATATTTTTCCTTGAAAACTAACTTTATTCTAAACCATTTTCAAATTTTAGTGTGCATCTGAATCACACGAAGAACTTGTTAGAATCTGGGGATTCGACCCTTTGGGAAGTCTGATTCAGTGATTCAGGGGTAGGGCCCAGGGTTCTGTAGGGTTGAATAAGACCTTCAGGGCAATCCATTATGGGTAGTCCCCAGGTCACAATTTGGAAAACACTGGTGAAAAGAGATTATTTCCTGCAATTTCAGTTCTCTCTCCCTCAAATATAGGAAGTCTCGTATTAAAATATTTTCCACCACAAAACTATGGCACCATTGACTTTTAGAATCATCCTTGTCCTAATCTCTCATGTCAATCAGATAGAGTCCTAGAAAAGAAGTTCTACAGATGTTAGTAACATGGTAGAATTGTTATCATCCACTGAGCATCTGCTATCTGCCAGACACTTTGTGAAATGCTTTACAAATGCTGTTTCATGTAATACAACAACTTTCACGGTAGGTGGTAGTATATTTATTATACAGATGGGGAAAAACCCTCAGAGAGGTTATATAACTTGTCCAAAGTCACAGTAACCTGCATGGCATACAAAGTCATTGCTTTTTCAAATATACAACCCCTTTTATTGTTGTGTAATTATTTATTTTTTTTTAATTTTTTTTCAACGTTTATTTATTTTTGGGACAGAGAGAGACAGAGCATGAACGGGGGAGGGGCAGAGAGAGAGGGAGACACAGAATCGGAAACAGGCTCCAGGCTCTGAGCCATCAGCCCAGAGCCTGACGCGGGGCTTGAACCCATGGACCGCGAGATCGTGACCTGGCTGAAGTCGGACGCTTAGCCGACTGCACCACCCAGGCGCCCCATTATTTAATTTTTTTAATGTTCATTTATTCTTGAGGGAGAGAGAGCCAGAGTGAGAATGGGGTAGAGAGAGGGGGAGGGCAGAGAGAGAGGGAGACACAGAATTCGAAACAGGTTCCAGGCTCTGAGCTGTCAGCACAGAGCCTGACGCGGGGCTCAAACTCAGGAGCCATGAGATCATGACCTGAGCTGAAGTCAGATGCTTAACCGACTGAGCCACCCAGGCGCCCCCATTATTGTGTAATTATTATTATTATTATTAATTTTTTTTAACATTTATTTATTTTTGAGACAGAGAGAGACAGAGCATGAACGGGGGAGGGTCAGAGAGAGGGAGACACAGTATCTGAAACAGGCTCCAGGCTCTGAGCTGTCAGCACAGAGCCCGACGCGGGGCTCGAACTCACGGACCGTGAGATCATGACCTGAGCCGAAGTCGGCCGCTTAACCGACTGAGCCACCCAGGCGCCCCTATTATTGTGTAATTATTAACATTAATGATTGCTGTTATTTCTATGAGATCATACCCTAAAAAAATATGTTGGTCAACTCTGACTCCAGACATGAGCCTTTAAGGATTCAGCAATCCATTCACTCATTCATTTAACGACACTTAATTGAGCAACTATTGTGTGCCAGAATCTGTCCCAGGCATAAAGCACACAAAGATGACCTAAAGTCTCTAGTATTATGGAACTCACATGGATACAGACAAGTATACAGGCAATTTATAAAACAGCGTGATAAGTGCTATAATTCTAATTAATCTAAACATTGATATATCCTTCAATAAAAACAAAACAGCACTATTTCTGGAACTGGACAAGCTGACTTTAAAAGTTCACTTGGAAGAATAAAAGTGTAAGAAGAGCCAGGACATTCCAGAGAAAGAGTATTGAGAGAGAAGTAGGCATACCAGTCATTAAAAAAAAGTTACAATAATGAGGACAGTTTGGTAATAGTATATGAATAGAGGGATTAATGAAATGGAATAGAGAATCCAGAAACAAACTCAGATACGAATGGGAATACACTATATAATAAAGGGATATTTCACACCAGTGGGGAAAATACAAGATTATTCTGTAAAGCGTTGAGGCAAATGTGTAGCCAACGGGAAAGACAATACACACAAATAAATTCCAAATGGATCCGAGACATAAATATTTAATATAAAATTATAAAGTTACTTGCAGGAGGGGCGCTTGGGTGGCCCAGTTGATTAAGCGCTGAACTCCTGATTTTGGCTCAGGTCATGATCTCCCAGTTCATGATTTTGAGCTCCACGTTGGGCTCTGCGCTGACAGTGAGCAACCTGCTTAGGATTCTCTCTCTCTCTGCCCCTCTCCTGCTTGCTCCTCTCTCTCTCAAAATAAATAAACTTAAAAAAGAAGGTACTTGAAGGAAACATGAGATAAAATAACTCTGATCGAGGAGGGTATAGGATGGTGGGTGACTTTTTTAGTGTATTGCCTTTTGCATCTTTTAAAATGTATTTATAATGCATTAGCTATTTAAAATATGTTAAGAGTGTTTAGCCAGGGAGATAAAAGTTTTCCTGCCAGAAAACAGTGAATAAGGGGTAGGAAGTCTCATGAGGCTGGAGAGGTTAAGAAGGGACAGGTCATGAAGGGCCTAAATATGTTAAAAATATGGACTTTAGGGGCCCCTGGAGGGCTCAGTCGGTTGAGTGTTCTGACTCTTGATTTCTGTTCAGGTAATGATCCCAGGGTCATGGAATTGAGCCCTGGCTGGACTCCACACTGAATGTGGAACCTGCTTAAGATTCTCTCTCTCTCTCTCTCTCTCTCTCTCTCTCTCTCTCTCTCTCTCTCTCTCTCCTCCATTTGCTCTCTTTCTCCCTCTAAAAACAAATATATGGACATTATAGTATGAATAATGCCGAATTATAAAAGGGTTTAAAGCATGGGGATTGATACAGCGTTTTGCATTTTAGAGAGATCACTCAGTATAAAGTCATGCATAGATCCGTAAGGGATAAAACTTAAAGAAGGGACATAAGAATTCTCCCAGAGGAAGGATGATGGTAGTCTGAACCAAGCTGGCGGTGAATGGTGATAGAGAGGTGGATAGATGTGAGAGATGTTTAGCAGTGAGGATCTTGTTGACTGATTGGATGTTGGGAGGGGAGGGAGAGGTCTTGAATGATGCCGAGATGGAAGTGGGGGTAATAAGGGATAAAAGAGGTGGGTTGGGGGAATACGGATAGGTTAGATAAGAAGTTCAGTTTATGTGCCTCCCAGATGTCCAACTGGAAATATCTAACAGCCAGGCTTAAAAACCTGGAGCTTGAAAGATAAATATGACTGGAGGTAATGAATTTGGGATCCATCAGTTTATAGATGGTAACTGAAGCCCTGTGAGTAGATGAGATCACCCAGTGAGAGCATTTAGTGTGAAAAGACCCAAGACAGAACCTAAGAGGCAAGATGAAGTAGGAACAAAATGCTCCCTGAGAAGGGATTACAGAAGAAAACAACACTCTAGAGAGCGGTGCGGAGAAGTCAAGTGAAAAGTATTTTGATGAGGAGAGTGTGATGAACCGCCCCGCCTTAGGAACGACGCCCCTTCCAACGTAAACCAAGGGAAAGGAAATGGGGAAGCTGGCATTTTAAAGGTTTGGTGCAGGGAGGGGCGCCTGGCTGTCTCAGCGGGTAGAGCACGAGGCTTTTGATCTCTCAGAGTCGTGAGTTCGAGCCCAGGTTGGGGGTAAAGATTATTTGATAAACAAAAAATATTTTTTTATTTTTTATTTATTTTTTTAAATAAAGGTTTGATGCAGGGAAGCCGATGGAAGTTCGGTTCGATGCTTTCTCCTTCTTTCAGTAAACTCGGCCTGGAGTAAGGGAGTTGACCCTGCGTGGAGGTTGGAGGGGAGTGCGGGCTATTTTTTTTTGGAAAAGGCCGCTGCGGGGAGGTGTGCCCGGGCGAGGAGACAGACGTAGGCTGGTCGGCGCTGGGGCCCTGCGGGCAGAAGCCCGGTGCGGCCTGCGGAAGAGCCGGGAGGACGAGTCGTGGCGCGCTGCCATGGCAACGGGACCGCGGGGCGCAGCCCGCGGCCGACTGGTAACTGGACCGAGCGGCGGCGTTTCAACACAGCGCTCGCGAAAACGGGTGAGGTGCCAACCAAGAGGCCCAAAACGCGACGGCAGGCGCCGCCAATCTGGGCGTCACTGGCCGTGACGCTCGCGCTGCTGCGCGACAGAGTGCGAAACGTCATCATCCCGCGACGCCGACGCTGTAATAGGACGCCCTCCCGGAAGTGGGCTCTAGATCTGGCAGTCGAAGTGGCAGCCGGTGGCCTCCGAGACCAGATCCGGGGAGGTCGCAGCTGAACTGTTTGTCTACGTTTCCTCCGGATCCCTCCTGAATCCTCCAGGTCCGCGCAGAGAGGAAACTTCTTCGTCGTCATGGGGGGCGGAGATCTGGTAAGTGGGGGAAGCCTGGGCGGGAGAGGACTGAGCGAGAGACCGACCGGGTCTGGGGACGGAAATTGGGAGGGTGCGGGAGTGGGTGACCATGGCTACACAGCCGTGCTTTCGCGAGAAGGGAGCCGTAGCCTTGGAGAGGGGACCGATCTCTGGGGCCACGGAGGGACAGGGTGGAGACTTGGAAAGGTGTGTGAAGCGTGTCGCCAACGGTGGCGGCAGGTGTTTGTGTTGTTTGTTCGCGGGGACTCTCCCGACTGGAAATTCTGGGAGGGGGTGGTGGTGGTTGTGGTGGAACCATGCTTTCGAAAGGAGGCAGATATCGAGTCACGCAAGCTTTACTTTGTATGTCTTGTCTTGGGACACTTCTCTCTTCCTCAGCTGGGAGTTCAGTCATATTTTGGACTATAGTAGGAGTGGTTTGTGCCCCATTCTCTTTGCCCTTGAGCCGTATCCAGGGGCCTGTTTTAAACCTGAAGAGATCTTCTTCATGTCCACCTTTCTGACTTCCACTCCTCGTCAGTGCTTCATTCTGATCTGTAGTGACAGAGCTTTCTTCTGAATTTATAGCACTTAAATATAAGTGATGTGGCAATTTCTCTTGAACTGCATAGTTCATTTGTAGGGTGCTGAAGCCCCCGACGGGGCAAAAGACCCACAACGGCATGGTGCAAGGTCAGAAAGATGCTAATCTCTTTAAAGTGTAGCTGATTGAATCAGCAAATAGATCAATTCTACCTATCCAGTATCTGTATTAGAGTTTATTAGGTGTCACTGATTAGAATGACACCTAATTCTAATGCTGAGTGTGGCTCGATCCCATGACCCTGGGATCATGACCTGAGCTGAAATCAAGAGTCATATGCTCAACTGACTGAGCCACCCAGGCACCGCTTTTTGTTTTGCTTGTGTGTGTGTGTGTGTGTGTGTGTGTGTGTGTGTGTGTGTGTGTCGGGGGTGGGGGGATGATGGCCCTATGCATTGTAGGATGTTTAGCAGCATTCTTGGTCCCTAGCCACTGGATACCAGTAGCACTCTTCTCTGGATGGGACGACCAAAAATGTGTCTGGACATTGCCAAATGTGGAGTGCATGGGGGGGGGGCAAGATCACCCATGTTAAAGGAGAGAGAGGAAGACCAGTAGGCTAAGGCCAGGGATGGGGTGGGGACAGGGGATTGAGTGACCTGATGAAGGGAAAGGAAGGACAAGGAGGAAGAGAGAAAAGAAAGAAAAGAGAGCCCTCATTGACGGAATACCTTCTCCATGCCAGATACCTTGTGTTGGTTTTCTCATTTAGGCCTCTTAACGGGTCTCCTGGTCTCCAGTCTCTGCCCTCTCCAATCCATTCTTCACATGATAGCTAGTCATGCCTGCACTGTTTAGTGTTTCCTACTGTCCACAGGATGAAGCCCACTCCATTAACATGGTTTATAAGGCCCTTATTCTATTGCTTTCTTAGTTGGTTTTGTTGATTTCATCTTGGACCACCCCCCCCCCCCGGTCCCCCTTCATCAGCTTGCATGCCATCTTTAGCCACACGAAATCATCTGTGCTGTGTTCTTTGTTGCCGCTGGGCCTGCGGTTGTGTGTGCTGTTCCCTCTGGAAATCTGCCCCCACTCTACCCTGCTTCCTACATCACTGGGCTAAATTATAATTGTCCTTAGATGATCACTGCTTCCAGGAAACCTTCCCTGGTTGGGAAGCTGAACCCAAGTAGTGGCTTATGGGGAAGCGGGAGAGGAGAAGCATTCTTGAAGTCCGTCAAGGTGTAGTGCGAAGGGGAGCTCAGAACCAAGGGGAGAGTCCCAGGAAGGAAGGGGGAAAGAGGTACTCGGTGGGGTTGTAAACCACGAAAGGTTGGGGTTGTAAACCAAGGTGAAGGCAGGTTAAGTGGACTCGAGAGAAGGAAGATTGTGTTCGTGAAAATGAAAGGTCCCCTGCCAAAGGCACTTGAGTTCTGTTGCCTTTTAGAGTTTACCTTCCCACCTCTCTGCCCGTTCCTCCTTTACTGTCATCACTAACCCTTAGTTCAGGAATGGCCCGTGGAAGTCCGAGTCGTGTGCATTCCGAGTGAAAAGTGTTCAAAGGGAACCCGGACAAGGCCTGAAGCCTTACATACTTGAACAGAACCCCTGGATGTGTGGGAGATTGGTGGGGGCCAACCTCGCCGTTGTGAACGATGCCTTGCCCCTAGATGTCTGCCCTGGCACGCACAGGGAGCAGAGGGGTCGGTGGTGGTGGGGCCCACGCACCCACCGGCTCCCCGCATCGTCTTCTCCCTCCTTTCGCCACCACAGAATCTGAAGAAGAGCTGGCACCCCCAGACCCTCCGCAATGTGGAGAAGGTGTGGAAGGCCGAGCAGAAGCATGAGGCTGAGCGGAAGAAGATCGAAGAGCTTCAGCGGGAGCTGCGGGAGGAGCGGGCCCGGGAAGAGATGCAGCGCTATGCCGAGGACGTCGGGGCCGTCAAGTGAGGGGGCAGCCGGGGCTGCGGGGAGGCGGCGGGGCTGTGGGTGTCCCAGGGTGCGGGGCCGGCCCCCAGCGGCATCATCCTTTGGCTGCAGACCTGCTGGTTAAGAGCATGGGTTTGGGAGTCGGCCCGGCCTGAGCGCTGAGGCTGGCTTGGGGTGTCCTGGCCTCACTGTGGCACCGAGAGCAAGTTCAGGGCCTCGGTGACCTCGGTAGGACCAAGGAAGGGAGAGTGTCCAGTTCCCAAGGTTTGTGGAGGATCAAATGAGATGACACCCAAGGGGCCTAGCGCAGGCCTGGCTTGTGGCAGGCGATCGACCAATAACCAGGCCTGAGGATGATTGCCCCCCACCCCGCCTCTCGGGACGTGTCCAGGTCTCAGACCTGCTTTTGTTTGTTTACGTACCGCGGACTCATTTCAGGGGCGCAGTGAGGCCTCGTGGAGGGAGGCAGATGGTGCGTCTGTCAGTAAAAGCTACGTGAGCGTGGACAGTCCCACCGCTTGGTTTTACCTTATTTCAGTTTCCTCTTGTATGATATGGGGTAGGAGTAGCAGATAATTATCAGGCTACCCGTCTCATAAACTGAGGTGGGAGGACATGTGTTCTGAGAAAAATGCAAAGCATAAAGCGTACAGCGCATTCTTAAGTTTCGCCAGAACAACACAGAGCCAGAAATGGGGAAATCGGCACCGTCTCCTTGTTCATTCTCCTCGTACGTTTGCCTTGCTCGCGTTCTTGTGGGCAAGTCCCCGGGGTGCCGTGTGGCATACTCTCCCCACTGGGTATCTAGGGCTCTTCCTTAATACTTCATGACAGGGTCTGTGACATTCAGGGTTGTGTGTGTACGTGAGACTTAGTTTCACTTCATGGAAATGGCATTACGGACATGGTGCCCTGGGGACGTTCAGGATAATGGATTGGGGAGAAGGCCCTTCTGACTCAAGTATGAAACTTGGAATGTTTTAAAATAAATAAGAGTTTTTAGGGGCACCTGGGTGGCTCCGTCCCTCGAGCACCCAACTCTTGGTATCGGCTCAGGTCATGATCTCACGGCTTTGTGGGTTCGAGCCCTGCCTTGGGCCCTGCACTGACAGTGCGGAGCCTGCTTGAGATTCTCTCTCTCCCTCTCTCTCTGCCCCTCCCCCACTTGCGCTGTCTCTGTCTCTTTCAAAATGGATTTTTTGGGGCGCCTGGGTGGCGCAGTCGGTTAAGCGTCCGACTTCAGCCAGGTCACGATCTCGCGGTCCGGGAGTTCGAGCCCCGCGTCGGGCTCTGGGCTGATGATAGCTCAGAGCCTGGAGCCTGTTTCCGATTCTGTGTCTCCCTCTCTCTCTGCCCCTCCCCCGTTCATGCTCTGTCTCTCTCTGTCCCAAAAATAAATAAACGTTGAAAAAAAAAAATCAAAATAGATTTTTTAAAATTTGGGGAAAAAAAAGAATTTTAGAATTTTTAAATACAGCAAAATATGACATCAATATATCCAATGAGATAAGGGAATGAAGTTTTATGTTTTTTGGTACTGTAGACACGCCTTAAATTATTTTACTTTATATGCTTTATGTAAATTAAAGCCTATAAAGCAAAAAAAAAAAAATTTACTTTTTTTTTTTTATAGCGTGAGTGAGAGTATGTGGGGGAGGGAGCCGAGGGAGGGAGAGAGCGAGAATCTTAAGCAGGCTCCACCCTCAGCACGGAGCCCCAAGTGGAGCTAGATCCCACAACCCCGGGATCATGACACTGAACTGACTAAGTCACCCAGGTGCCCCTAAATTTTTTTTTTTTTTTTTTTTTTTAGGTAAATTCTGCCCCCCATGTGGGGGCTCAGACTCACAGCTCTGAGATCAAGAGTTGCATGCTCTACTGACTGAGCCAACCAGACATCTACGTTATAATTTAATGCAAATAGGGGCACGTGGATGGCTCAGTTCGTTAAGCAACCAACTCAGCTCAGGTCATGATCTCGTGGTTCATGAGTTCAAACCTCGCGTTGGGCTCATTGCTGTCAGCGCAGAGCCTGTTTTGGACTCTCTGTCCCCCCCCTCTCTTTCTGCCCCGCTGACTCTTGCATGCTCCATCTCTCTCTCAAAAATAAGTAAAAATTTTAAAAAATGTTTAATAAAAACTAACAATTGAATGTAAATAAATTTCACACATTCAAATTAATTCCTGGGCAGCTTACAAAGTGAACACACATTGTTCTATGTGAAATTTCAGACTTTGTGAACCCTTGATTTTCAAACAGATACCAATTTTAGATTCAATACTCCCTAGTCATAAGAGTTTGCTTTCCCACTAACCAAAAGTTAAAAAAAAAAAAAATTGTGAAATTCTCTCTCTGTCTTTTTTTTTGTTTGTTTGTTTTTAAATTTTTGTTTTAAAGTAATCTCTACACCCAGCGTGGGGCTCAAACTCACAATCCCAAGATCAAGCATTGCATGCTCTTATGACAGAGCCAGCCAGGTGCCCCCTTGCTAGAATGTTCTAGGCAACACTGATCTTCCTACTCAGACTTCCTTAAGATCTGAAGTGGTCTGCCTTTCACAATCAATCCTTTTTTTTTTTTTTTCTCGCCCCAGGCACAGAAATCCCAAAGGAAATGGTGGCCATGTTTCACGGCTATTTGCCCTTTGTCCTTGACCTTCTAAGCACTTATTATATATTTTATTTTAATGCTATTGGACATTTACTTTAGTCACAAATACAGTCCAAGGGTGGATAAAGAAATGTATTCTCTCTTTGCACCTCATCCCCTTCCCCCCGTGTGCTAAATGTCTCTTCATAGCCTGTTTGGCCATAGTTATCCTATGGTTTAAAAACAGACTGTACCTTGGTCTTCCCAAATCCTTCTTGAACTGCAACTTATTCTGTTAAAGAAGTCCTGGGAAAGAAGTCCTATTGGCATTGTCCATATAGTCTCCAATGGGGAGAGTGGTCACTGGGTTGAAGGCAACTGGGAGGAATCTTCAACAAACTAAGGACCATTGAGAAACCACCCAAAAGCGAAATAAGTCAGTCAGAGAAAGACAGATATATCCTATGTTTTCACTCATATGTGGATCTTGAGAAACTTAACAGAAGACCATGGGGGAAGGGAAAGGGGGGAAAAGTTACAAACAGAGAGGGAGGGAGGCAAACCATAAGAAACTCTTGAATACAGAGAACAAACTGAGGGTTGATGGGGGGTGGGGGAGAGGGGAACGTGGGTGATGGGCATTGAGGAGGACACTTGTTGGGATGAGCACTGGGTGTTGTATGGAAGCCAATTTGACAATAAATCATATTTAAAAAAAAAAGAAACTGCACAGAAGCAAATCTTGTCAACCAGATACCAGCTTGTCCAGTTAATCCTTGGATCGCCCATCACAGCTGACCCAACAACCATGGCCACTGGTCCATTTCTTGCTGCCAGTGTGGCTCCTATCAAGGCAGCACATGTGATGGAGTTTCAGAGGCCTTCGTTCCCTCTATCTTGAACCACACAACAATCGATCGTGGAAAACAGACCTCTCCAAACTACAAAGCTACCTCCCAGCTGCGGAGGCCTGATTTTAATAGCTGTCAAAGTCTCCTGTAGTCGCTGGTTTATTCCAGCTGGAGAATGGCAAGAACCTTTAATTGCTCGAAAGACTCCACTACCTGCGGTACTCATTGTAAAGGCCCCACCACAGTCTCCCACAGTTCGCCAGGGCACGGCCCTGTCTATACTCCTCCATCTTGACTCCAGTGGGGTGAGTGAGGCTGGGCAAGCTGGGTGGAGCCCGACCCCAGTGGCCCACGATCAGTTTTTAATTATAGACTAGAGGGTTTCTCAAACCGCTCCTTTTAATAGGAAAAACAAAAACAAAAACAAATCTAAAACGAAAGCATTATGACCCTCCATTGTTGGGTTAAAATATTCTTATTAAAAATGTCCAAAGACTGGGGCGCCTGGGTGGTGCAGTCGGTTAAGCGTCTGACTTCAGCCAGGTCACGATCTCGCGGTCCGGGAGTTCGAGCCCCGCGTCGGGCTCTGGGCTGATGGCTCAGAGCCTGGAGCCTGCTTCCGATTCTGTGTCTCCCTCTCTCTCTGCCCCTCCCCCGTTCATGCTCTGTCTCTCTCTGTCCCAAAAATAAATAAACGTTGGAAAAAAAAAATTAAAAAAAAAAAATGTCCAAAGACCTAACTAGGAAGACTTTCCTTATGCTCATAGTTGTTACGTAATCATAAACAAAAATAGATACGCCAGTTTTGAAAAGCCATATTCAAAAAACATTGAATTTAATGTTACAGGTAATACTGCTTTTGACGAAGCTACTTAGCCGCTCGCAGTGTAAACGTGCTATCGGCTGCTGCGGCGCGTGCACTTAATTTGGCGTGCCTTTGCCGTCTGTTGTGGGAAGGTTCAGTTCTCCCACCATTTTTTCCCCCTCAGAAGCACAGGGCCATGTTTGTTTGGCAAATACCAGACATGACTGACATTACTGATATTGATGACTCTCTTTTGGCTTGAAAGCGTAATTTCCTTCTTCACTTATTTTCTGGTCTTTTCTCATCATCTTGAGTTATCTCAAATGTGGAATTCCTGCTTGTGCCCACGCTCCAAAAGACACCTCGGACAACCGCACACGTGCTCCCTGAAACTGTGCTCGGTCACGAGGTGATGCAGAATCTCTTTATTGTTTCAGATTATCCTCAAAAGGAAAGCGTAACATAAGGACTTTGTAAAGGAGGCTTGAGAAGCCCTGAGCAAAGGTCCGTGTCTCGGAGGATACCTTTTTCACAGAAATTGCTTTAAGTGTGGGGGAGCGACCTCTCCACGAAGTGGCGAGCTCCATGCCGGCGAGCACCATTTCTTCTCACGTGCCACGGGGAGCACAGCGTTTAGTCCCTACTAGGTGCTTGGAGAATGGGTCGTGCTCTTGCCAGCTGCCATCTCTGCCTCGTGTTGGGGTTGTGCGTGTAGGTCTGCAAGAGCCCTACGCTTCCTTTGATTGTAGTTTTTTTTTGTCTTGACCTAGGAAAAAAGAAGAAAAATTGGACTGGATGTATCAGGGTCCTGGTGGGATGGTGAACCGTGATGAGTACTTGCTGGGGCGCCCCATTGACAAGTACGTTTTTGAGAAGATGGAGGAGAAGGAGGCAGGCTGTTCTTCGGAGACGGGACTGCTCCCAGGTTCCATTTTTGCCCCATCCGGTGCCAATTCCCTCCTCGACATGGCCAGCAAAATCCGGGAGGACCCGCTCTTCATCATCAGGTACTGGCGACGGGCCGGGGAGGGTTTCTTCATAGTTGCTGAGCTTTCCAGTCGGTTTCCTCTTGACTTTGGTCTGCTCTGTAAAAGGATTTGTCTCCGTTTGGGCTCCCTGATGTTGGGAAGGAGGCTCCATCAAGTGTGTCTTATCTAGGCCGTGTGGTAAGAGATGGCAAGTAGACCAGGGCAGACCAGATTTATTCATTTACCTTTGGCCCTTGAACAAAAAATGGGATAGAAGCAAGGTAAGGGGTACGTGGGTAGCTCAGTTGGTTAGGGGTGGTTTCGGCTCAAGTCATGATCTCGTGGTTCGTGAGATTGAGCCCCACACCAGGCTCTGTGCTGATAGTGCGGAGCTTGCTTGGGATTCGCTCTCTCTCTCTCTCTCTGTCTCTCAAAAAATTAAAAAAAAAAAAGATGAGAAAGGCTGGCAGCTTCTTGGAAATTTGGGGATATGTATATCGTGGGATAGGTGGGTGAACGGGCCTTCTACCTACCCCCCGGCCCTCCTTTTTTGTGCAGCCAAACCCTTTAAAAAGAATCTGCCTCGAAACCCTAATGTGTAATGTATCAAAGTGGAGTTGCATTTTGCCATATGTATAAATTTGTTTGGTTTAGTTTGCAGGATTTCATTTCAAGTGGATAGGTTGAATGTTGAAAAACCTTTGTCATTTATATTTCTTCTTTTGAAAACATGTTAAAGTTATTAACATATTGGGGCACCTGGGTGGCACAGTCGGTTGAGCGTCCAACTTCAGCTCAGGTCATGATCTCACGGTTCGTGGGTTCCAGCCCCGCATCAGGCTCTTGCTGACAGCTCGGAGCCTGGAACCTGCTTCAGATTCTGCGCCTGTCTCTCTCTCTGCCCCTCCCCAACTCACACTCTGTCTCTCTGTCTCAAAAATAAATAAACATTAAAAAAATTTTTTTTAATAAAAAAATAAAGTTATTTACATGTTAAAGGTGTTGCATAGATATATATATAAAGGTATTGTATAAAAACTTATTTATTTTGAGAGAGAGAGTGTGAGCAGGAGAGGTGCAGAGAGAGAGAGAGAGAGAGAGAGAGAATCCCAAGCAGGTTCCGTGCTAACAGCTCAGAGCCCGACTTGGGGCTTGAACTCAAGAACTGCGAGATCACGACCTGAGCTGAAATCAAGAGTCAGACGCTTAACTGACTGAGCCACCCAGGCGCCCCACCATTTTGTTAGCCTCTTAATTAATTAAATTGTGGTAATTGTGTTAGCTGTGCTGACAGGTTCAGAGCCTGGATCCCGCTCCTGATTCTGTGTGTCCCTCTCTCTCCGCTGCTTCTCCACTCGCACTCTCTCTCTCCCAAAATAAATACGTTAAAAAAAAAAAGGTTTTCACCTTACAAAGCTGAAACTCTTTACTCATGAAACAAGAACTCCACATTTCCCCTTGCCCCAGCTCCTGCGAACCACCATTCTCTTTTCTTTGAGTTCTACTACTCTAGGAACGTCATATAAGTGAAATCATACAGTAGTTATCTTTTTGTGGGACTGGGTTATTTCGCTCAGTATAATGTCTTCCAGGTTCGTCCATGTTATACCATGTATAACATGTCCTTCCTTTTTAAGGCCGAATAATATTCCGTTGTATACATTTTGTTTGTCTCTTTGTCTGTCGATGGACATTTGGGTTATTTCCACTTTTTGGCCATTGTGAATAATGCTACTGTGAACACTGATGTACAGATATTGTGCACATTATTTTATAAGCTTTTTTTTCACCTAATTATATATAGCAAGCATCTTTCTACGTCCCTATGTTTCTGTAATACCATTTTTTATGTCGATATTGTGGGGTATACCATAATTTTTTTTTTTAATTTTTTTTTTTTTCAACGTTTATTTATTTTTGGGACAGAGAGAGACAGAGCATGAACGGGGGAGGGGCAGAGAGAGAGGGAGACACAGAATCGGAAACAGGCTCCAGGCTCTGAGCCATCAGCCCAGAGCCCGACGCGGGGCTCGAACTCACCGACCGCGAGATCGTGACCTGGCTGAAGTCGGACGCTTAACCGACTGCGCCACCCAGGCGCCCCTAATTTTTTAATACTCTCTTATTAGGTCCCTAACCTGTTTCTGAATTTTCATTGTTATAATATGGACGACTCTGTAGGGACCTCTTGATTATATCCATACAGTAACAAATTCTTGGGAAAGAATTTGTAAGGTTAAAGAGTGTGCAGGCAGTGATAAGTATTGCCAAATTGTCTTCCATGAAGGCTGACCAGTTTACCCTCATGAATAATGAGAGTAAGACTCCTTTTTGTTTTTTTTTAATTTTTTAAAATGTTTATTTATTTTTGAGAGAAAGAGAGCAAGTGGGGGAGGAGCAGAGAGAGAGGGAGACACGGAATCCGAAGCAGGCTCCAGGCTCTGAGTTGTCAGCACAGAGCCTGACGCGGGCTTGAACTCACAAGCTATGAGATCATGACTTGAGCCCAAGTCAGATACTCAACTGACTGAGCCACTCAGGCGTTCCCCGTACTCATTCTTATACAACAGGGAGCCAGTGTGGACTTGCCCCACACCATTCAGTCCCTTCTGCAGATTTGAGGAAGAGTCCTGACTTCCACACCATCATGTAGCTTTTAACACAGGTCCTGTCTGCGTGTATTTGGAAAAACGATTGCTATATAGATGGTCTTGTGGAGAGTACAATGAATGACTTAATCCCCTTCCCCAAAGAGATAGTCATGATTTTTATAATGTTCTCTTTCTCTTTAGGAAGAAGGAGGAAGAGAAAAAAAGAGAGGTGTTGAATAACCCCGTGAAAATGAAGAAAATCAAAGAATTGGTAAGTAGTGCATCAAATTAGGCACCAAGAGTGCCTTTTAGCTACTTCTCGTGAGAACTACTCACCATTCACTCTTACCTTGTGAGAGGGCAGACAGAATGGCTTTTACATTCTGGCTTTTAGAGACCTTCCCTTGGTGATTTTATGCAGTCTTCGTTATCGAGCTCAATTAAGCTTACCTTCTCTTTTATTTTTTTGATTGGAAGAGCACCATGTGATGTCTTTTTGTTTGTTTGTTTAGAAAAAGGGGAGTATGGGATAGGCCTGTGCAAGTCCTAATCACACAGTGTGTTCAGGGGATCAGGTGATATCAAGCCTCGAGGGCCCATTTGTCATTCACGTGACATATTCCGCGATTGTGTTTTGGATTAGTTGGCAAGGAGAATGGAAAGCTGGATCCTGCGGTCCCCGATTGCTTTCGGTGTTGCTGGGAGTTCCTCTGACAGATTGGAAATTCCCAGGCACCGGTTCTGGGGATGGTTTAAAAATACAGATTCCGGGGCGCCTGGGTGGCGCAGTCGGTTAAGCGTCCGACTTCAGCCAGGTCACGATCTCGCGGTCCGGGAGTTCGAGCCCCGCGTCAGGCTCTGGGCTGATGGCTCAGAGCCTGGAGCCTGTTTCCGATTCTGTGTCTCCCTCTCTCTCTGCCCCTCCCCCATTCATGCTCTGTCTGTCTCTGTCCCAAAAATAAATAAAAAACGTTGAAAAAAAAAAACTTAAAAAAAAAAAATACAGATTCCTAGCCCCACTCGCCAGAGATTCTGTTCAGTAGTCTAGGGGCTGTTTATGCACCCCCCACCAAGGTAAGACTCGCCCCCTCTTGTTGGTGGGGAAACTCCGCTGGGGTCTTGGGCCTCTGTAGTCCCAGAGGACGAAGTCAGGTAGTTTCGGGCGTGAACCAGGCCCCTCGGAGGGACCGACAGGGGCCTTCGTGATCTTGCATGGTTATGTTCTGGGTGTTTTGTAGTTGCAAATGAGTCTGGAAAAAAAGGAGAAGAAGAAAAAGAAGGAGAAGAAAAAGAAGCACAAGAAACATAAGCACAGAAGCTCAAGTAGCGATGGCGGCAGCAGCCAGGATGAGCGCAGCCGGGGGAGGTGAGCACGTGGGGGCGGGCCTCCCTCATTGACTCATTCACTCATTCATTCCCCACGTAGTCACGGCTGCTCTAGGCGGGGAAGTGCCAGGCACTGGGGTTTCAGTGGTGAACGCTCGTACGTGGGCCCCGTGCCCACAGAACTTTGCCATCTAGCACCAGAGTTCCTTGGAGGTCTTGGCATGGCCCCTAAAGGGCTGCCCGTAGCCTTGTAGGTCTTAGCTCAGACATCCCGGCTGTGACTTTCGTCTCAGCTTATGACTCCTCCAAGACCGAAGTGGGTTTTATGTAGGCCTTTTTTTTTTTTTTTTTTTTTTTTTTTTTTTAAATGCATTAATGGGCCCATCTGGGCGCATTCTGTGTGCCTTCTCTGTGGGAACAGTGAGCATTGTCACCGCTGACTCACTCTTAGTCGCTGGAATAGCAAGCAGCACGAGGTGAGGGGAGAATGTGTTCAGGCGGTGGGGCTGAAGAGCCAGGCCCACGTGTTTTCACAGGAAAAACATGACTGTGCTGATGCATCTTCCAAAGACAGTCCAAAGCGAGAGCCACGCTCCCAAGTAATAGAAGAAGTGGGGAAGGTCACGTTTGAAGCAGGAGGAGGCGTGTTTCAGCACGAGACATTTAAACTGGACCTTCATACATTTTCTTTTTCAATGAATGTGTGTTTTAATCTCTTAGAGCTCAAAAGAAGACGGCAGATTCTTCCCCTGTTTTGTCCAAAGCCCCTGGATACGGCTTACAGGTAAGGGTGTGGGCGTCTCAGAGGGAGTGACCGTGGACCAGGGAATGCGTTAACTTGAGAGCCTTTTTGGACAGAGAGCATTTCGAGCAGCCAGTCAGGCATCACATGGGAAAAGGGGAGTTTGGGCAGCCAAAGCGGGCACCGCTGGGGAACTGGCCCATTCCTTGTCCTTGAGCCTCCGACCGGGGCTGGGGCCCCTCTGAGTGGAGAGTCTAAACCACCAGTGGGGCCTGCAGGCGTTCTGCCCGTCTCTCTGCAGATAACTTACGTGAAATGCAGGCATTTTAAGCTTCAAGGTTGATGACTTTTGACAGATGGACATCCCTCTGGATCCCTTTTTCCCCTAGTAGGTTTAACCTTAGGGCCTGTTCTCCACGCTCTGTCTCTTGCACCTGCTCAGGCTTTGGTGAAGCGCCAAGCCAGTGGAGGTGACTGGGTGGGTACATTCTCTTAGGGGACCCTGCAGATAACTTTGCTAAGTTTGAGTGGTTCTCTGCGGTAACTGTGCTTCGTACAGACCCTCATTGCTCATTCATTTCCTTGCTGCACTGCATTTCCTCCTGAGCTGCACATTTTCCTCTGAATACCTTTTCTTCCTTTCCTTGGTGCTACAGATCAGGGACTCCTACCACAGCCAGGGACTGCAGAGTCCTCTGACGGCCAAGCAAAAGGGAATGCACGGGTTGAAGAATTATTCCAGGTCCAGAAGCTCCTCCCACTCACCTCCCAGACATGTCAGCAAGAAGAACACCAGAGAAGCAGGGTCCCGGGACAGGAGTTCTCGATCCCCAGGCAGAAGGTCACGGTCCCCAAGGCCAAGCAAACCGTGAGTGTAGGAATTCACTGGGAAATGGCTTGTAAGGGTGGGGGTTGCTCACCGCAGGTATTTCTGTTCATTCATTTTTCCAAACGCCTTTGCTTTATTTCCTTTACATCATTTTCCCCCACCGCTATGTAAAGCTCAGTCCCCTAGAGCTACATATTTATATATGTAGGCTCTTTGGAGTGAGTTTAGTACCGAATCTTCTGTTTCTTTAGGTATTTGTTTTTCTTCCACCTCTGCCCTCTGTTCCCTTCAATTTGGATTGTAATTCTAAGACTGTTAGCTTTTCTCCCATCATTTGAGGGACACGATAAAAGCCCCTACCTTGAAAAGGCTTTTCTCCTTTCTGCCCTCTGTGTGTCTGTCCCAGGCACAACTCTAAGGTCAACAGGAGAGAGAGAGGCCGCACTAAGAGCCCATCGCCTAAAAAAGAGGTCTATCAAAGGCGCCACGCTCCTGGATACACCAGGTGAGTCAAGAACCCCGTAGGTGAACTTCAGACTCTGCGGGCCTGAGTCTCGGAGTGGCTCAAACCAGGGCAGGTGGATAATCTAAATCACCTTTTTTCTTTCTTTTTTTAATTAAAAAAAAATTTTTTTTTTTTTAATTTTTTTTTTCAACGTTTATTTTATTTTTGGGACAGAGAGAGACAGAGCATGAGCGGGGGAGGGGCAGAGAGAGAGGGAGACACAGAATCGGAAACAGGCTCCAGGCTCTGAGCCATCAGCCCAGAGCCTGACGCGGGGCTCGAACTCCCGGACCGCGAGATCGTGACCTGGCTGAAGTCGGACGCTTAACCGACTGCGCCACCCAGGCGCCCCTAAAAATTTTTTTTAATTAAAAAAAATTTTAACCCAAACCTCTCTCTTTGAGAGAGAACGAGACAGTGCATGAGGAGAGGAGGGGCAGAGAGAGAGGGAGACACAGAATCCAAAGCAGGCTCCAGGTTCCCAGGTGTCAGCAGAGAGCCCGACGTGGGGCTTGATCTCACAAGCCATCAGTCAGATCGTGACCCGAGCCAAAGTTGGACGCTTAACCGACTAAGCCACCCAGGCACCCCTACATCACCTTTTTGCCAAACCTGCTTTTATTCTTCATGTCAGCTTTTTTTTTTAATATTTTATTTTTTATTTTTGAGAGAGAGAGAGAGAGAGCGTGAGCAAGGGAGGGGCAGAGAGAGAGAGGAAGACACAGAATTTGAAGCAGGCTTCAGGCTCTGCACTGTCAGTACAGGGCCCAACGTGGGGCTTGAACTCACGAACTGTGAGATCCTGACCTCATGAGCTGAAGTCAGATGCCATCCAGGGACCCCTCTTCCTGTCAGCTGTTAACAGTCTGTCCCGCCTCCCTACACTGCACACACTGAAAGGACAAAGTAAGAGTTTTAACTTGATGAACAATCGATTAAGCGACTGTCTCTGGACATCTAAGCATGTTCATTCTCTCAAGAGATTTCCACCGAGAAGCTTTTCTTGAGAGAGTGCTCCTTTCTTGAGGCACCAGCTGAAGGAGAAGCAGGGTGCTCTCCTTGAGGGCCGACACCCTAAGATGGACTCCGTGTGCACGTTGGGTGTGTGGTGGGTCAGACAGAACAGGGGCATGAAGCCCTGGGACCTGAGGGGAGTTGGTTGTGCCCATGAAAGGCTGTCCCTAGGGGTCCGTCTTGCTCTTAGAATTTAGAGGAGCCAGGCAACTCTTGTGAACTTCCTTTTACTGCCCAAATTGGCTGCACGTTCGAATCACCTGGGAAGCATAAAAAAGAAAAAATTCCGTTACCCAGCTACACCCCAGCCCTACCACGTCAGAACCTCTGGGGGTGGGCAGCCAACGTTGAGAACCGCCGAGAGTCTATACCCACCTCTTTTATTCACTGTGTTAAAACAGAGGCAGACCCTACATGTTCCTTGCAACTCTTAATTGCCCGACTCCCTGAGTCTCCAAGGAACAGAAACTTTTAAAAGGTTTAGTCTTGACTGACAACCTTGAAAAGTATGTTATATATTTCCCTGCCTTCCCAGACAGAGTATGTTACGTAGAATTTGACCTATTATCAGTTGGCAGTTTTTCAGCTGTGCTGTAATTCCTGCTGCTCTTAGGGTAGATACTCGTGAGTGTAAGTATTTGTTTCTGTGTTTTAAGGCTTGTGGGCGGCAGGCTTTTTCAGATCCTGCTTTGTTTTTCTCTCGTTTGCCATCTACCATCACTTTATGTATTTATTTTGAGAGAGAGACAGCACGAGCAGGGGAGAGGCAGAGAGAGAGGGAGAGAGAGAATCCCAAGCAGGCTCCACACTCAGCACAGAGCCTGATGCGGGGCTTGAACTCAGGAACCGTGAGATCATGACCTGAGCCGAGACCAAGAGTTGGATACTTAACCGACTGAGCCACCCAGGTGCCCCTCACTTTAGTTTGTTTTATTTTATCAGCCTTCCTTACCTCCCTTTCAATTTGTGTTGAATTTTGTGACATAAATGGTTTAGAGCCCTCAAGACCTCTCTTCCCCAGGAGTAAAAGCACAGAAACTTTAATGCATAGACTTTATGATTTCATTGTCTGTTTTGGTTTGGTGTTCCAAGTGGTCAAGGTTGTTTTATGTACTTAAGATGATGCTGAATTAAGAAAAAGAAAAATTAGGGCCATAATTGAGAATTCTGTGAGAACTCTTTCTTTTGTGTATTTTAGCTGGCGATCTAAAATGACTTTCTTAATGGCTGAAAAGATGAAGGTTGTCTTTTATAGTGAGATGCTCACTTTAAAGTAATTTTTAGGGGCGCCTGGGTGGCTCAGTCGGTTAAGCCTCCGACTTCGGCTCAGGTCACGATATCGCGGTCCGGGAGTTCGAGCCCCGCGTCGGGCTCTGGGCTGACGACTCGGAGCCTGGAGCCTGCTTCCGATTCTGTGTCTCCCTCTCTCTCTGCCCCTCCCCCGTTCATGCTCTGTCTCTCTCTGTCTCAAAAATAAATAAACGTTCAAAAAATTAAAAAAAATTAAAAAATGAAGTAATTTTTATGGGCCAAGACTGTATTTTGTCTTGTAAAAAATTTTCGGGGTCTTTTGGGATTCCCATTTAATTAATATTAGTTTTGATTGCTTTTGAAATTTCTTACAGGCAACACAGCCCTTTTATAAGTTAAAAATATATGTACTCAAAACAGACCAAAAAACCACTACTATGTCACACCCCAGAAATGCCTAAAATTCCTTCTATTGGGCTTATAAATTGCCCAGAATAAAAGTGGCTACAAGCAATAAAAAATAAAGCTATTACTCTTATATTAATTACTATTATTTTAGAGGCACAATTACTGTTATTATCGAGGCTTAAATTATTTTGATCAGATAATACCCCTTAGAGATACATTTCATTTTATTTTATTTTATTTTATTTTATTTTATTTTATTTTATTTTATTTTATTTTATTTTAATTTAATTTAATTTTATTCTATTTTATTTTATTTTATTCTCTTTTCTTTTCTTTTCTTTTCTTTTCTTTTCTTTTCTTTTCTTTTCTTTTCTTTTCTTTTCTTTTCTTCTTTTCTAACATTTTATTTATTTTTAAAGAGAGAGTGAGCACAACCGGGAAAGGGGCAGAGAGAGACGGGGACATAGGATCCGAAGCGGGTTCTGCGCTCTCAGCACAAGCCTGATGCGGGTCTCAAACTCACATACCCTGAGATCATGACCTGAGCTGAAGTTGGACACTCAACTGACTGTGCCACCCAGGCTCCTAATGGTTATTATTTTCTTTATTTTCGAGAGAGAGACTGCGAGTGGGGGAGAGGGGCAGAGGGAGAAGGAGATCGAGAGAGAATTCCAAGCAGGGGCTTGAACTCACAAACTGTGAGATGGTGACCTGGGCTAAAATGAAGTCAGAGGCTTAACGGACTGAGCCACCCAGGCACCCCTAATAATACACATTTTTAAAAGTTAAAAACTATTAAAAATCTTCTCACAAGAGGTGCCTTGTGAGACCCAGAGCCTGCTTCAGATTGTGTCTCCCTCGCTCTCTCTGCCCCTCCCCCTCACACTCTGGCTTTCTCTCAAAAATAAAATAAACATGAAAAAAAAAATCTCACAAAAATTACCAGTTCCTTGCTCTGCCTGACCTCACTTCCAGTCATGCTGCCTAGTGGCAAACACTTTCAGCTTTTTGAGTGGTTTCTTTTGGCAGCTACCTGTCTCTAAAAATATGCACATGTTGCTGTCTCTTAAGTCATCAATTTTATGTATGTATGTATGTATGTATGTATGTATTATTTATTTATTTATTTTAAGATTTGATTTTTTTAAAGTAATCTCTACCCCTAATGTGGGGCTTGAACTCACAATCCCAAGATCAAGAGTCTCATGTTCTACCAACTGAGCCAGCCAGGCACCCCTTAAGTCATCAATTTTATCTATCTATCTATCTATCTATCTATCTATCTATCTATCTATCTATCTATATTTATATCTATTTACTTATTTATTTATTCCTATTTATCTATCTATCTATTTATTTATTTATTTTTATTATTATTTTTTTCAACGTTTATTTTTGGGACAGAGAGAGACAGAGCATGAACGGGCGAGGGGCAGAGAGAGAGGGAGACACAGAATCGGAAACAGGCTCCAGGCTCTGAGCCATCAGCCCAGAGCCCGACGCGGGGCTCGAATTCACGGACCGCGAGATCGTGACCTGGCTGAAGTCGGACGCTCAACCGACTGCGCCACCCAGGCGCCCCTATCTATTTATTTTTAAGTTTACTTATTTTGAGAGAGAAAGAGCACAAGCAGGGGAGGGGAAGAAAGAAAGGGGGAGAGAGAGAGAGAGAGACAGAGAGGGAGAGAAACCCAAGCAGGCTCTGCACTGTTAGCACAGTGCCCGACACAGGGCTCGAACCCACAAACCGTGAGATCAATACCTGAGCCAGAGTCCAGAGCTGGGCGCTTAACCGATTGAGCCACCCAGCTGCCCCTTAAGTCATCAATTTTAGACATTAGGTATTTTCTTACTATTGGAGTAAATGAGCTCTTATACACTCCCAGTCCCATATTTCTTCTCCCTCCATTTATTCCATTAGGTAAATATCACAGTTTTTGGTTTTGTCAATAAGTGGATTCATGTTCTTCCATTATGTAAATATTGTTCATCGATACTTTTCATCGCCAAGCAGAATATTGAGGTTATATCTCTTTTCTTGTATGAGTTTCATATTTTTTCTAGGGTCAATATTTGCCTCTTTCAGTTTTGACTTACGGATTTTATTTCTGGGAAATGTTCTTGTATCATTTCTTTGATAACTTCTTTGTTCTCTCTGATTTTTCAGAGCTCTTGTATGTTTTGATTGTTCCTTTTTAAAAGCCTTTCTCGGGGTGCCTGGGTGGCTCAGTCTCCTGAGCATCCAACTCTTGGTTTCGACTTTGGCCATGATCCCAGGGTTGTGGGATTGAGCCCTGCGTTGGGCTCCGAGCTGAGCCCGGAGCCTGCTTAGGAGTCTCTCTCTCTCTCTCTCTCTCTCTCTCTCTCTCTCTCTCTCTCTCCGCCTGCCCCTTTCCCCTGCTTGCAGTCTCTCTCTCTCTCAAAAAATTAAAAGCAAGTAAAACAAAAGCCTTTCCCATTTCAATGATGTAATATCTTTTATTTATCATCTCTGAGTGAGATTTTTGATCACTTTTTGTTGCCAATTTTAAATAGTTTTATTTAAGATGAATTGTACATTTTTTAAAAGTTTCGTGGTTTATCTTTGTTATGTTCTCTTTTCCTCTTCCTTTGGTTGCTTTCATGTGAGAGGCTTTCCTGAAATGTTTGGTGATATTTCACTGTCTCTTCATAGGCATTAAAAAGCTGAGATCACTGTATTGTGTATGGGCAGGGCTTGTCTACTGGTGGAGATTGGTTTTTTGTACTGGTTTTTAGCTGGGGACATTCTTATACCCTCTGGTTACCTTTGGTTCTCCTGTCAGGAACCATTAAATTTTTGTAGAAGAAAAAAAAATCCCCTCTGGTTGCCTGACCAATGGCTCTAACTCTGGCTGCTGGCATTTTGGGACGTTTGGCTATGCCGGATACCTCTGCAACTTCTGATTTCTTATCTGGTTAATTCCTCAGACACTACAAGAAACATCCCCCCTTTGGAGGGTCTCCTGTATTCGTTTGGGAGAAAAATCACTGGCCTCCCCCAAGTTAGGCATGAGGTCCCAGGGTGTCTTAATTGCTTCCCATACAGACTTTAAATCATTCCCTTTGTTTTCAGCCTTACTGCCATCCTTCAAAGTACTGGGTGCCAGCAGTCCCTGGGCCTTTCCTGGATTTTGCTTCTGATTAGTATTGGGCACTTTATTTATTTAAAAAAAAAATTTTTTTTAATGTTTATTTTTGAGAGGGAGGGAGACAGAGCACAAGCGGGGAAGGGACAGAGAGAGAGGGAGACACAGAATCCAAAGCAGGCTCCAGGCTCTGAGCTGTCAGCACAGAGCCCGATGCGGGGCTCGAACTCACAAGCCGTGAGATCATGACCCGAGCCGAAGTCAGACATTTAACCAACGGAGCCACCCAGGTGCCCCCTAGTATTGGGCACTTTAAAGGGATTCAGTTTTCTCTAACCTGTTAAAGTAGTTATCACTTCTTTATCCACTTCCATCTTCCAAAAATTTTTAGACATCTCTTATCCAGTGTCGTCTCCTCTCCCGTTCTCTTTGTGGTTTTTTTTGAAAGGGAGCATTGCCATTTCATTGTAGACAACCGAATGTCAAGTTTTAGTGTCTTAAGTTTGTTTCTCAAAATTTGGTTCCATTTATGTATGTATGTATTTGTTTTAAAGTTTTATTTATTTATTTTTAAGTAATCTTTATGCCCATTGTGGGGCTTGAACTCATGACCCTGAGATCAAGAGTCACATGCTCTTCCGACTATGCCAGCCAGGCACCCCTTATTTTTTCTTTTAAAGGGGGATCTTTCATGGGGTACCTGGCTGGCTCAATGTGAAGAGCTGCGACTCATGATCTCGGGGTTGTTAAGTTTGAGCCCCACGTTGGGTGTAGAGATTACTACAAAAAAATAAACTTAGAGAGGGATCTTTTTTTTTTTCTCTAAAGACTTTATTTTTAAGTAATCTCTACACCCCACATGGGGCTTAAACTTACAACCCCAAGATCAAGAGTCGCATGCTCTACCAACTGAGTTAGCCAGGCACCTCTAAAGGGGAATCTTCCAAATGGGTACATCACAGCCATTTGAGAAGCAATGGATTCCGATTTCTCATATTGTTAAATAGTGATTGAGCTCCTTCATCACCTCCTCTTCTTGCTCCGACTTCATTTTCAATGAGTGCCAGGAAAGACTTACCTATTACTTTCTGAGGTTAAGTTGAATTGACTTGAATTCTTCAGGCATCTGGCTTCTGGCTTAGTCCTAAAGTGGTATACTCATGGGCTACGTCCATGAATTTCTAAGCATTTCCAGTGGGTAGATGGTAGATGTCAACAGTCACCTGGCTAACTTAGTCCTCCATACTTCAATAGGTTGTTGAGCAAACAGTGGAATATTTTGTTTTTTGGGGGGGAATATTTTGTTTTTAATGTTTCAGAATAATCACTCCAGGGATTATTGAGAGAGTATGGAATCCTTCATTACAAGTCTTTGAAATTTGGATGAAACCACCTGACCCAAGATGTTAGGAAGGAAGGAAACTCATGCTGAGTTTGGCCCTGGCTTGGGCATTTCCATGGAGAGAGCAGTGCGATGGAGAACCTGGGGTCCTACCTGATTTCTGTTCTCCCTGAAGTGTTTGTTTTTTTTTGCTGGGAGAGAAGTAGACCTGATGGTTTTTGTGTTCAACAGAAAGCTCTCATCAGAGGAACTAGAGCGAAAACGGCAAGAGATGATGGAAAATGCCAAGTGGCGGGAGGAAGAGAGGCTAAACATCCTCAAGAGGCACGCTAAGGATGACGAACGGGAGCAGAAGCTGGAGAAGCTGGGCTCCCGAGATGGAAGGTTTATCCAGTGAGTGCATCTTCCTGCTGCCTAAAGGCTTTCATGGCTATGGTTCCAAGGAGGCAGTTGGGCAGCTGACTCACTCATCGTGTTCCTGGTGTTTCTGTGACTATGCAGAGAGAACGGGGAGGTCACCCTCCAAGCCACCTTTGTTACTACTCCCAGCATCTAGCCAGACAGTGGGATGGTTTTGATTTGAGGAGAGGAGAAGTGAATTAGTATTTTCATTGAATCTCCTTGCCTTCCATTTAAATAAGAGTTCATGGCTCAGGGGGCCTTTTTCCTTTTCTTTTTTTTTTTTTTTTTCTTTTTTTCTTTTTTTGCATGAACAGGGGAAGGGCAGAGGGAGGGGGGGGGAGAGAGAATCCCAAGCAGGCTCCACGCTGTCAGCACAGAGCCTGACATGGGGCTTGATCTCATGAACTGTGAGATCATGACCTGAGCTGAAATCAAGAGTCGGATGCTTAACTGACTGAGCCACCCAGGCGCCTCTCAGGAGGCCTTTTTCCAATGAGGCTTTACTTACTTTCCAAAACAGATAAATTTGCCCTTAGGGATATTGGTTTAAAGAATGGAGTTCCAAATGGACTCACTCCAAAGTTATCTACATGGGCTTAAAAGAGCTTGTATTTCTACATGGGCTATATGACTGGCAACCCGTTTCTTCTAATTCTGCCAAAGAGTTGACCAGCTGACAAATATTTGTAACTCACATTATTCTCCTCTCTTCTGTTCCTAGTCGCATGAAGCTGGAGAGTGCATCTACCTCCTCCCTGGAGGACCGGGTAAAACGGAATATCTACTCTCTGCAGAGAACCTCAATAGCTCTGGAGAAGAACTTTATGAAAAGATGAAAACCATCCCCTCTTTTGTTGGTTTTCCTGAATTTTCCAGGGAGGCTGCTGATCCCTTAAAAATTCTCTTTATAAGAGTTCAAGTGACTTCTTCCACAGTTGTCAAACCACCACTGTTCAAAGTGACTCTCCTCCAGCGATTCCCGAAACAGCTCACTTCCTTTAAGAACCAGTGTGACTCGCTTTATGGGACCCTCAGTAACTTTTGCTGGGTGCTGAGTGGGTTTTGACTGTGTTTTTAATGAGTGGGCACTGGACCATGTAGGTGTGAGCACTTGCCCTGCCGTGGAAGGGCTGCTCCCTGTGGTCGTGATACTGATTATGCCACTTCTTTCCCACCCGTGTAAACTGTGTGCCTCGGTATAGACTGGACCTTTCAGAAACCTCCCTCCAGAGTCACCCAGGTAGATGGCGCCTAGTGGGGTAAATGAACATTTACTGGGTTTAGTAGATAATGGGACAGAATGATGTCTGCTTAGGGCAGAGCGAAGGGGGTGACAAAGAATCTGGAAGGGAAAACAATACAAAAAAGCACTAAATGAGCTGTTGAACTATTTGGACTATCTTTTCAACTGTAAAAGTGTAGTGTGTGTGTGTATAAATGTATAATTTTTACAAGCTTTTTAAAAAGTTAGCTTTGTGAGAATATCCTGTTCGGTAAGTGACTTTACTATGTCATGGAAATGTATCTTGTTATCGAGTAATACGGTAAGGCAGGTCAGCTTTTTTTTCCCCTCTGAATCCAGCTAGTTTAGGAGAAGCCTGGGTTTGTAGATCGGATCTAGTGTATCTATCCTTTTACACTGCTTATAGTCTCCCACGTGGGCAGTGCAGTGGTGAAGTCAAATGATTTTAGGAGTCAGGACCAAATTACCAGTGTGCTCCCACCCTGGCTCTTAAAAGAAAATAAAATGGAAGCTGTTCCTTTCATGGCTTCCTTTTTATCATGTAGTAATCTTATTACAATGCTAAAATTTCAGGAGGTGTTTGCTACTAATTTTTAGTCAGGTATTAAAAAAAACCCAAAACTCATGGGACCGGTCTCCTGTCTTTACTCCTTCCCCTTTTCTATTCTTTTACCAGAAGGCTTTCATTTGACCCATGCAGTCCTAGGTCCTGTTGACCCACACATTAGCTGGGCCAGTTCCTTGTTCTGCCAATCCCTAATTCTGCTTAAAACGACGTTGGATCTATATTTTTGAGCACTTACGATGCCAGGCACTGCAATACTTAAAACCCAGTCTTTCCCCAGAAAGAAAGTAACGTCCGCTTGTTAATTCATTTAATCACCTCATCGTGCTTCTCTATGGTAGAGTTAATTATGTCTTTTATTTTATTACTTGGTAATAAAGGCTACATTTATTTTTTGTAACTGTTTAAAGAGCAACCACGCGCGGAGTACCGAATTCACGAATTCCCCCACAGAACGATATTGACCTGTTAATTTGTGTCGCATGTATGGAGATCCTTCGTCCAAGAGGAATTATGTAACAAAGCGTGGGCAGTTTACCGAACGATTTCATGAAGTGAGCCAGAGAATAAGACGATTATGTTTCTCGGCTGTAGGATAGAAGTCTTAAGGTGCCGCCGGTCTTTTAACTGGACCCTCTGGAGGGAGGAGGCCAAGCGGCAGGTGGGTGGACGCGCGACCCATTCATAAAACCCAGGGCTCTCGGCTTGCTTCTCTCATTGGCCCCGGGGGGAAGGGGCGTGACCCGCGGGTGGAGCGCGCTCCAGGCCCCAGGGAGTGGGAAGATCCACGCTTGGGTGGAGCGAGGGGGCGTTCCTTAGTTTTCCCGGCAGGACTGCCTTTTCCCCTCGCCGTGTTCCTCCTCTCTCCCCTGGGGTGGGATGGTACGTCCCACCCTCCTCGCATTCCCGCCCCCTCCTCCCCGCCGGAGCTGTGGCGCTGCCGCCATCTTGGCACGTCAGGTTGAGGGAAAGAGCCAAACCCTGGCTTCAGGGGGCCCGGACAGGAGGGACCCTCCGGCGGTAGACAGCGAGCCCTACCCCCAACCCTCCTCCCGTTTTTGCTCCGGCGCGGGGCTCTGAGGCGTCCCAAGGCCGGCCGGTTCCTGTCAGGCCCGGGGAGGAGGGGCGGGCGGGGCGGCCTCTGCCTCCCCGGGACGGGCGCTACCACCCGGGCGGGGAGGAGAGAGCCTGGTGACGGTGGGGCGGTGGCGGCGCCCGGGGGCGGGGTGCGGAGCGAGCCGGCCGACTCCCAGGAGCGGAGCGGGGCGGGGCGGGGCGGGCCGTGGGGGCGGGCCGTGGGGCGGACGGAACCACCGGGGCGGGGTGGGGAGGTAACGGGACGGGCGCTACCATGGCGCGGTGAGGGAGCGGGGGTGGGGATCGGTCCCGGGGAGGCCTGGGGCCGCTGGCTTGTGCGCCGTCTCGGCCGCCCCCCCTTTTGCCGCCGCCGCCGCCGCCGCCCCGGGCATGTCGTCCAACTGCACCAGCACCACGGCGGTGGCGGTGGCGCCGCTCAGCGCCAGCAAGACCAAGACCAAAAAGAAGCATTTCGTGTGCCAGAAAGTGAAGCTATTCCGGGCCAGCGAGCCGATCCTCAGCGTCCTGATGTGGGGGGTGAACCACACGGTAACCAGCTCCCCCGCGCGCGCCCCTCCGAGCGCGGCGCCGCGCGCTCCCACGCCCCCCGCAGGCCCGGCCCTCGCCCCGCGGGCCCTGCCGGTGACGCCTGCAGCCCCTCGCCAAGCCACTTGCACGCCCACCCCACCCTTGCACGCCGTCCCGGCCGGGTGTGCACTCCCCGAGCGCCACGCGAGGCCTGGTGTCTCCGACGGTGGTATGCCGTCGCCCCCTCCCTTCCCTCCAGCCCCTCTAGCTTCCTGCGTCTGGCTTGCTCGCTTCGGGCAGTCCCTGGAGCGCTGGGGGAAGGCCTGGGTGCGGCGGAATCGCTTTCATCCCTTCACCCTGTTTGTTGCATGTGTTTCCCCCCTTGTTCCTTTAACCGGCTGCCAGCTCACTGTCCAGTTGACGGAGCAAGTGGCATTGGCCTGCCTGAATATTCCTCTATTTCTGGTTATTTGGTTGGTGTGGCTGCTTAAAGTTTCCCACCCTCCAGATCTCCCTACCCCTGACTGTGGAAATCCTTCCTGGGTTTCCTTTTTTTCTTCTTGAACAAGATGTATCAACGGGAGAAGCACAGGCTTCCTTGAACCACAGACACTTTACCAGGGTCTTCCTTGGTTAGGGAGAAGAGAGAATGTAACCATTTGAGAGAAGGTGAGGCCTGATTATAAGGAGGGCTATTCATAGTAGAAATAATGTGTCTTCTTGCATTCGCCTATGGTGTTCATGTCAAAGACACTGACTTCTCTTTTGATTGAGCTTTCTGTTGTATGGTCATGAAGGGTGTGATAGTGGATGGTGGTTAGGGTGAGAGGGCGGTCCCCTGGACCTTTGGGGTGCTTTGAGATTGCCCTAGGAAGTTGGAGCCCAGCATTAGTGCTTGAGCTGGAAGACTTTGTGCCCTGATTGTTTAGGGTCTTTCTTTTCTTTTCCATCCACTTGCTCCTTGCCTCCTGACCACTTGCACTGTGAGTCCCTACACCAGGAATGAGCAGAGGAAGTTAAGGGACCTGAAACACCAACTTCACCAACTGCAAGTTTGGAATGAGGAAGATGAAGCTGATGGCTTGGGTTTCCTGCGAATTTCAGTTTAGGCACCTGACTTTTCAGAGCACTTGCAATTATCCTCAAGATCAAATGATGACAAAGGGGCCTGGGGCCAGCAAGACTTTGTGCTTTGCTTTGGTAGAGGAGCCTTCGGCTGGAGATCGATGAACCTTAGTCTGAGCCAGGGTTTTAGATCTTTACATCTAGTACAGAAAAGTACATGCATATGATGAGGTCTTTGTTGGTGTTTTGGTCTTGGGCAGGTTACGGTTTTCAGTAACCTCACTCAGGCGAGGGTCCTCCTGGCCAGGGGTAGGGACTAGCATTGCCTGGAAGCTGCTCTGGGCGAGTAGTCCAGCAGACTTTGTTTCTCCTGCTTCCTGCTGCTTCAGGGGTCATCTGACAACATTGCAAGGGAAACTGGGTCATCAAAATGTGAACCTTGTGTCCCTGCCTGGAAGTCAATCCTTAATTTTGTTCTACAGCCTGCTTCTCACTAGAAAGCATCCTGTCTATATAGAGAACTGGTGGAGGTCTGAGAGTCAGGAATATTGCAGCTAGCTACCTTGGGTCCTTATTTTATACACGAAGAAATGGAGGCCTCAGGTGGGGGATTAGCTCACCCGTGGCCACGGCAAAAGATGCAGCTCATTGTCCGACACCATGGGCTGTGTTGGCCACTGGTGGTGCTTGAATGGCAGGTCTCACTTTCTGTGCTTCCTGTTGTTCATTCCATCTCTCAACCGAGTGCCAGGATAGGTGGGGATTATCGTCTTGTTGGAGAACCGGAATGCACCCTCAGGTACGTGTGCTTGTGCACGCCGTTTCTCGGGAGTGTGTGCGACGTTTGGCAATGAGTCTGCCCAGATGTGGGCCTCGGAATGGCAGATGGATAGGCATCCGTGATTCTTACTTTCTTGGACTAGGGGGTCACCCTCCTTCATTGCTAACTTGAAGAAAGTTCGTTCGAGGGCTAGTTGGGAAGGCATTGACTTTAAGTAAGGCCCACGGTTCTGGGTGTAATGAGTGAGCACCTCAGGGGAAAGGCACTGGGCACCACTCCCTGGACAGGCCAAGCAGCACAGGGCAGTTAGTTCCAAGCTTTATTGCATTCATCTTGGCCTGCCATAAGGTCTGATACTTTAGGGTCCCCATCTGGGAGATGGAGGTGTCTCTGCAGAAGAAGAGTGGTATAAAATCTTGCAGTTCTCTAGGGGGTCAGGACTGCGTTGTGCTTGGCGGATTGCTAGCCTTTCTGGGAGGTTACCTTCCTTCAGAAGCCCACTGTTGCCACTCTTTGCAATCTGAGGTTTCAGATACCACGTTTCTTTGATTCTTTAGTCTCTCACCCACTTAGGCGTTTAGAGCATGATGGTCTGTGACTGACGGTGCATGAGATGCTATGTCTTTATCGAGAGCAAAAGTCAGTTACTCTGTCCTGAAGTGGTTGATTGACTTCTAGATGGAAAAAGACAGGTGTTTGAGCTTGGTGTTGTTACAGGAGCTCCTCTCCTGGACAAGAGATGCGGCCCGTGGACTTTGTGGAGGGAGACTGAAGGAAAAGGAGAAGTGTCAGAAGACTTTGGATCTGTCAGGGAAGAACTAGTAAAGAGAGAAAACCAGGGTTTTTGTGGATGAAAAACAGTTTAGAGGCTCTTGAGTTAGGGAAGAGATTGTCTTGGAGAGGGGCGTGGAAACCAGAGATCTCCAGACCTGGATCGATAACCTGTTGGCCATTTCAGGAATCAGGTATGTGTGAAGATTCACCCAGGTTATCAGAAAGAGTGGGAGCAATCCATGGTAGCGATATTTAACCACACAGGAAACTGATAGACTCTTCTACACCATTTTACATTTCCCCCAGCAGGGTTGTGGGGTTTCCAATTTCTCCTCATCCTTGGCAACACTTGTTATTGTCTGTCTTTTTTGTTATAGCCCCCCCTGGTGGATTTGAAGTGTTACCTCCTTGTAATTATGATTTGTGTTTCCTTGATAACTAATGGTGTCGAGTATCTTTTCATGTGCTAATAAGCCTTTTTTATGTTTTCATTGGAGAAACATCTAAGACCCTTTGCCCGTTCTTTTAAAAACACTATTGTCCATTTTTTAATTGGGTTGCCTTTTTATTACTGAGTTGTAAGAGTTCTTTATATATTTTCGATACAAGTCCCTTATCAGATATATGATTTGCAAATATTTTCTCACATTCTTTGGATTATCTTTTCTGCTTTCTTGATGGTATCTTTTGAAGCTCAGGTTTTTTAATTTTGATAAAGTCCAATTTATGTATTTTTGTTTGTTTGCTTGTACTTTTGGTGTCATATCTAAGAAGGCTTCCCCTTATCCAAGGTCAGTGAAAATTTACTCCTATATTTTCTTCTTCTAAGAAAAAGTCTGATAGTTTTAGCTCTTACATTTAGGTCTGTAATCCATTTTGCATTAATTTTTGTGTACGGTGGAAGGGACAGATTCATTCTTAAGTCTGCTCAGTTCTCCCCCCACACTTCACCCCTGTTCTGCCCATGTATTTTCTTTGCCTAATGCAGACCCAGAACCTCTTCTACCTGCCTTTTGGTCTTGCTCTGCCACTTTTAAAACCTTCAGTAAATATTCCCATTCTAGTGAGGCCTTTGGACAACTTTGCCCTTTGCCAGGGCTTCCCACCTCACCGAGAAGAAAAGGAGAAGAAAACCCACGGTGTGCAGAAGGACGAGTAAACGTAGGGGTGAATTTGTTGGCACGTGTGGCTCTGTTCGTGCTTTTTTCCTCTCTGGTTTGAGGTCTTGCTTGGACTTCCTTGGTCTTGGGAGTGTGTTTTTCAACACAACATGTTTTCTGATGGAGGCAGGTGACACATGATTGTCAGCGGTAGCCAGCCCATTGCTGAGCCAACCACAGAATTGCAGGACAGGTCAGGAAACCAGCACGTCCCGCCCACGCCTTCTGTGTAACAATTCCTATGAAGGTCACACAGGGAAGTAGAGGCTTCTGGAGTCAGAAGTTCACCAGACGAGAACTAGCGACTGAATTTTCATCTCTAGTAGGATCAGCCGAGGGTGAATTCTCTGCTCCTAAATTTCTCACTCAGCTTGTTTAGCCTCCTTATTATTCATGCTGATGGCTCATGGAGTTAATCATGTGGATAATCCAAAAACCACTTACGTGATGTGAGATACAACAGATTTACCATCCTAACACGTTGTATTTAGCGTGATACTTGAATGAATATGCATTCCGCAAGTGCACTTCTGCTGAAGGGCAGGGGGGTTGGTTGGCCCAGAAATGTGCTGGGTAATAAAGGAAAGGCACATCTTCCTGAAACGTTGCTTTAAGTCATGACCTTTCAGGTTTCGAAACTTTTAGTTACTCCCCTTTACCTACCAAATAAAGTTTCTTCTTCTCTCCCTGGTATTTAAGACTTTTTAAGGTCTAGTCATAGCCTTCTCCATAGCTGACTTAATCTTCGTTCCCATTCTCCAGACCATGAGTCTTTGGCAAAGTCACAACAGCTTTTTTTTTTTTTTTTTTTTTAATTTTTTTTTTTTCCAACATTTATTTATTTTTGGGACAGAGAGAGACAGAGCATGAACGGGGGAGGGGCAGAGAGAGAGGGAGACACAGAATCGGAAACAGGCTCCAGGCTCTGAGCCATCAGCCCAGAGCCCGACGCGGGGCTCGAACTCCCGGACCGCGAGATCGTGACCTGGCTGAAGTCGGACGCTTAACCGACTGCGCCACCCAGGCGCCCCAAGTCACAACAGCTTTGCTGTCTCTTTTCTCTTTGTCCTGGTGTTGCCATCCTTCAGTCCCCTTTTTCTAGCCATGCATCCCTCTGGCCAACATTTATTGTGCAATTACTATGTGCCAGTCATTGTGCTGGGGCATAAACATGGGTAAGGTGGTCTCTTCCTTCTAGGGGCTCACAGCCTAGTGGAAAAATCAAGCATGTAAGCAAACAGTTACCCAAGTGAGTGTGATATTTAGGTTATAAAGATGCACAGAGGAATGAATAATTAATTCAGCCTGGGAAAGACAGAGTGGGTCTCACAGAGGAAGTGTCATTTAGCCAGATCTTGTATGATTCTCTTAGCTTTATCCTTTCCTCAATTCCTGGTGCCAGAGTCTGTCACCTGAACTATTGTAATGGCCCCATAAATGGTCTTACTGCTGCTTATTTTTGCCTTTTCCAGTCCTTGATTTTGATTCCAGGATACCTTTCTGTTCCATTTGAACATGTGAATTCCCAGACTTAAACCCAAGAGGACTTCCCATTTCCTGCCTAGTTAAGTCCAGATTTATATAGTGGACAAGTCTAAGTTCAAATCCAGGCTCTGCCCTTTGTTATAGCTTTGGAGCTTCATTTTCCTTTTCTATAAAATAAGCAAAAACACTTGCCTTGCAGATTATTAGAATAGAGGCAAGGGATGGAAAATGCTTCCTTAGTCAAGGTAGCTATCCATAAGAAGGATCACACAGCACAGTATAGGGGCATCAGACCGACCTGGGAGCAAATCCTGACTCTGCACATCCTGTCTATGTGACCTTGAGCAAGGTACTCTGAACTTCTTTTGCAAAATCAGATTAATAGCAGTTCATGTGACCAACCAGGTATTAGAAATAATAGCACAGAGCAGAAAATATGTGATACATGTGATATCTATGTATTTGTATATACAATGTATGACAATATAAAGCACCAGCCACTTTTAGGTATTTGGTAAAAAGAAGCGGCTGTTCTTTATTAATACTGATAATATGAACATGTTAGACCAGTCACCTATCTTCCTATGTTGTCTCCCTCCACTCCTTAGTGCTGCTGACCTACCCTCTCACCCTCCAGCCTTCTCCTCACCCCCCAGCTCTGTACTTAGGCTGGGCAATAGACTTTTACAACTCTGAGGCTTGGTTCTGACTGTTCCCACCACCTGGGATTCCCTTCCTCTTATTTATTTATTTATTTATTTATTTTTTTTTTTTTTTTGAGAACTACCATCCTAGGCCTTTCTCACACATTCTCCACAGCTTCCTCTAGCCAGCAACTCTGACTCCCACTCCCAGGCAGCACCAGTTCCTTAATCTGTTTTGCCACCTCCCTTTATTCATAACTCCATAGCACTCATCACATTGTATTCTTTGTCATCTGTCTTCTCAGCTAGACAGAGATCATGTCTTTTTATCTTTGTATCCCCAGCTCTGGCACAGCCCTGGCACATAGAGTAAGGCCCTTGGTACACTGAGTGGAAATTAGCTGAAGGGGAGTTTGGCAGAGTCTGAGCCAGGTCAGGAAAGGCCTTAAATGTCAGGCTAAGGAGGCTTGCCCTGCGGTTGATGAAGAGCCATGGAAGATCTTAAGTAGGGGTGTAACATGATCTTGTAGATTCTTCCAGTGTCAAGTGCCCTTGGCAATACCAGGAGAGGCATTGGGTGCCCTGTTTCAAGCCTGACAGAGAGAGAGCCTGACAGTGTGAGAGCCAGGAGTCTTTGTGACCACATTAACCTCACCCTCTGAGCCTCTCCTGTTCTTGATGTCTCTGTGCTGTGTTCGCACTTACTTGTATACTACTTGACTTTGAATTTCTCTTATGTCACGGGTTTGTCTCATCTCCCTGATTAGAGGAGAAGCCTCCTACTTCTTTTGGGTACATAGTGTGCGTGTTTCCCCCGCTGTGCGCCCCCTCCTCCCTAACATGAAGTGAAGCATGTAGTAGGTATTTTAGTAAGTGCTTGTTCAATTGAAATTGAATAGAACTCTCTGGGGATGTAAAATTTAGCACAACTAAAAAAAAAAAAAATAGTACAGCTAATCCCCAGAGTGAATCATCTACATGGGGCCCAGTGGAAATGAGAGGTGAGTCTCCATAGTTCAGATGTATGGATTGTTCGCCAAAAAGTATCTCAGAAATTTCCTCCCGTTGGGTTGTGTAGTCAAGAATAGAGATGAAGGGAGAGCTGAAAACCAACCAACTGAACAACCACTCGAACTAGGCTGAACTAAAAGTTAACAGAGAATTAATGAGTGTTCCTGAATAGCTGCTGTTAGAATAATTCCCCCCGGCTTGCCGCAGCTGACCCTCGCAGGCAAGGGCTTCAGTCTTTTCTAGTCCTCGCAGCATCAAGCCCTGCCCTGGCACCAAATCTGGATGTGAGACGATCCCAGAATCTATGGATGGCAAACGCTAGAACATTTTGGTATAAAACCATACTCTTGGAGCCAGTGGTGTGTCCTTTCTAGGGTGGAGGTGTGAACTAGAAAATCCGGAAGCTGCACATGCTCTATGAACTTCTTAACTTCTTTAGCTGTCAGAGCCGGGCAGTATATGCTGGGGCGGGGGCGAGGGGGGCAGGGGGAGGAGGTGGGCCAGCTACCATGAATTGTTTGTGTTGGCAGGAAAACGAGGAAGTAGAATGGTTTCCTCCATAGGCACAAGCTTAACAATCGGGCTCCCTTGTGAGCAGCCCCGGGAATGGGAAGTGTGTGTGTGTGTGTGTGTGTGTGTGTGTGTGTGTGTGTGTGTGTGTGTGTGTGGCTGGTAAGCCAATGCAGGCATCACAGACCTGAATGCTGGGAATTTTCAGGTCCAGTCTGATGAGTTTCGGCAAATGTATATAGCCATGTAATTATCAACCCAAACAACATATAGAACACTTCTGTCACCCCAGAATCACACCTGTCATGTCCCTTTACAGTCAACCACCTCCAGCCCAAACCCAGGCAGCCTCTTTTTGGATTTCTCTCACTGTAGATTTCTGCTCTAGAATGTCCTGTAAATGGACCCATACAGGATATACTCTCGTGTGTATGCCTGTCCGTTTTTGCCAGCAGTTTATTGAGTCTCTGCCCCACTGCCAACTTCTGCCAGTACCCTGCTTACCCACCCTCTCCCCCCCCCCCCCCCGCCCCTCCGCCACATATATATGCCTGTGCCTTCCTTCATTTCCCCAGAAGCAAATTAGGTTTTTCACTAACTCTAGGAAAATATGGTTCCCCAGCCTGGTTACTGCATTAACTTCTATCCTCTGACATTTCTAAATAAAAAAGGTTTGGAGCATGAAAGGGGCAGCAAATTAAATGCTGTTTCCCCCATTCATGCTCCTAATGACTCTAGGTTATTCCCTCACTGCCACATGGGCCTCATTGAGATAATAGGATTTGCAAGGAAAGTCTCTGGGAGACATAAGGCTGTGTGTCCCCTCCCCCCCAGCCATTAAGGCAGACCTAAGGTTTCCTCTGTAAATCCTGCATGCATTAGTGGCCACTGGGTAGAGGGTCAAGTGTCAAATACTCTGCTGTGAAGGGAGAGGACATCTGTGGCTAATTAGACCACTAATTGGCTAAGCTGGGGACAGGGAAGGGCAGGATGAGCTCTCTCAGCTCTGCACCAATGGGAAGCCTGCTCTCCGGCAGCCTCCTGCTCCCTGAAGGGAGAAGAAAGCCCATGGGAAGGTTTGTAAGGCACCCCACCCCATCTCCCCCAGTTTAGCAGAA
Organism: Felis catus; assembly: GCF_018350175.1. Classification (NCBI taxonomy): domain Eukaryota; kingdom Metazoa; phylum Chordata; class Mammalia; order Carnivora; family Felidae; genus Felis; species Felis catus. The sequence goes on along the minus strand of NC_058381.1, from coordinate 38,027,730 downwards.
GGCAGGACCTGGCTTTAGGAACTGGCCCTTTTAAATTTTAATTATTTAAAATTTATTTTTAGTTTTTTTATTTTTGAAAGAGAGAGCATGAACATCCATGAAGATGGAGTTGGGGGGGGGGCGGGGGACAGAGGATCCAAAGCGGGCTCTGCGCTGACAGCCCAGAGCCCAGTGTGGGGCTCGAACTTCACGAACTGTGAGATCGTGACCTGAGCTGAAGTCAGACACTCACCCAGGCGCCCCTATTTTTAATTTAAAAAAAAAAGTGTATTTATTATGAGAGAGTACAAGTGGGGGAGGGGCAGAGAGGGAGAGAGAATCCCAAGCAGGCTCCCTGCTGTCAGCTCAGAGCCTGACGTGGAGCTCGATCTGAAGAACCTTGAGCCGAAATCAAGAGTTGGCTGCTTACCCAGGCACCCCAAGAACTGGCCCTTTTTTAATCAGGAGAGTGAGAGTGAGCCAGTGGCCAGATGTCTACCTCATCTTTTCACTTAGTCCTTTATTTTAGGGGCACCTGGGTGGCTGAGTCAGTTAAACATCTGATTCTTGATTTTGGCTCAGGGCATGATCTCATGGTTCATGAGTTCAAGTCCTGCATCTGGCTGTGTGCAGGCAGCAGGGAGACTACTTGGGACTCTCTCTCCGTGTCTCTCTGTTCCTCTCTCTCTCTCTCTCAAATAAGTAAACTTAGGGGCGCCTGGTGGCTCAGTCGGTCAAGCGGCCAACTTCGGCTCAGGTCATGATCTCCCGGTCTGTGAGTTTGAGCCCCACGTCAGGCTCTGTACTGACAGCTCGGAGCCTGGAGCCTGCTGTGGATTCTGTGTCTCCCTCTCTTTCTAGCCCTCCCCCGTTCGCGCTCTGTCTCTGTCTTTCAAAAATGAATAAATGTTAAAAAAAAATTTGTTTTAATAAATAAGTAAACTTATACAAATAAATTTAATCCTTCACTTTGGAGATGAGTTATCCACCCACACAAACTCATCCAGCTGCTTTCGTACCATAACCTGGTTTCTTGAGTGACCTCAATTTGTATGAAGATGTTAAAGGCCACCATACCCACATAGGTTGTGCGATGTTTCTTCATTGATCTACTTATTACTACATTTGACAAATATTTATACAGTATCTGCCAGATGCAAATCATGGTGCCAAACACCATGGAGCCTCTGGAGATCAGTTAGATGACCTTTGCTTACAAGGATCAGTAATAGGGTCTTGCCTCGCTTAGAGTCTAGCAAGCTTGTGAGGTTGATAAGCACTAACCACAATAGGAGGGAGGCTGTGTGATGGCCCAAAGGACAGATGCAAACACGGCTTCAGGAATTCCAAAATCAGAAAGAATATTTACAGTCTAGAGAATCACGGGGAGCTTCCTGGAGGGAGGTGCCTTTTGAGCTGGACCTTATCAGGTGGGGAGAATTTCAGTAGGTAGAGATGAAGTTGGGAACTTAACTGGAAGAGAAGAGCAGAAATACAAAGACCAGGAGGGACTCCACAGACCCGTTTTTGGTGAGATGGCGGCATTCACGTTTGTAGCATATCGCGTCTCTTGCTTTGCAGATCAATGAGCTGAGCAATGTCCCCGTCCCTGTCATGCTAATGCCAGATGACTTCAAAGCATACAGCAAGATCAAGGTGGACAATCATCTCTTCAATAAGTAAGTTACCTACTGAGTGGGCTCAGGTTTTGTGGGCAGTCCTTTCCCTCAAGGCAGAGAGCTTCTGAAAACTGGCGCACGATAGTGCCAAGCCAGCGCCTGGCAGGGTGTGACAGGGACACCTGGATCTCAGAGCTGACAGACTGGCAGGGAAAATCCATTCATTGTGGGCCTCTCCCCTTTGCGGTGTTCTGTCATCGCCTTTGTCTACCTGCCTCCGGTGTCCCTCGGGGCATGTGGCCAGGCCCAGGGTGATTCATCTGGGGCCAGGTTAGGTAGCAGTGAGCTGCTCACGAGCTGTGGTGTCTAGTGTGAGGCTGACAGCAGTGGCCCTATCTTGATCTCCGTCTGAGGCAAGAAGCTGCCAGACATGTTCCTGGCCCGGAATGCAGCCAAGCTCTTCCCTCTCCAACGGGTGTGTGAAAGACAGGCCGAGCATGGGGCCCAGGGGCGCCATCCAAAGCAATTCTTCCCACTTTCGTTCGCTGTGGCTTCTGGGATCGGCACTGGGGTCGGAAGCTTGTCTCAGGCTGTTGGAGCAGCCATCTCACCTGGTCCAGTGTGGGGCCGGCTCTGAGCCCTCTGGAAGCCTCACGTTTTCATCCCACTGTGGGTCACCCCGGGAACCATTCGCTGTGCACACTCCCCTCCGTTCTGCGTTTGCATCCTGGCTCCACTTTCCATTGCCCCACCGTCCCCGCACCTCACCAGCTGGGCTCTGTCACCCCACCATTGCCAGACTGCTAGCCTGGAGGGAAGCTTGATTTGAAAATATCCCTTAGTGGCCTCTCTGCCACAGTAAGTAATAACGACATCTTATTCTAGAAGACCTCTGTCTTCATGGCTAAGCGGCCACCTGTATAGACGGAAAACTCCTGTGTTTCTCACACCACTACCACACGTCACTTCACTGGGTTTTCCACACGTCAAGCAATTCTGTAGGACACTAGTCGGGTGCCCTGCCAATTCAGTTCAGCTCTGACACTGTCCACCTGCAGTTAGCGTCAGGCCCCACAGGTGAAGAGCTTAGTCCCACAGAACTGCCCCCCACCTTCAGACGCCAATCGCAAATCTAGGTCGTCACCTGTGCTTCTGACCAGCCTGCTGTGGGGCCCATGTTCCCCCGACCCTCCCCCTTGGGTTCGGTTAATTTGCTGGAGGGGCTCACAGAACTCAGGAAAACAGTTTATTTACTTGATTACTAGTTTATCATCAAGGGTACAGCTCAGGAACAACCAGTTAGAAGAGACACATGGGGGAAGGTATGTGGGAAGGGGTGCGGAGGGCCCATGCCCTCTCCAGGTACACCGCCCTCCCCACACCTGCATGCATGCAACACCTGCGAACTCCGGAGCCCTGTCTTCATTAAGAAGGCATGATTGAGGAAATCGACTGGTGATTGGTTCAGCCTCTAGCCCCTCTCCCCTCCCTGCCATCCAGGGAGTGGGACTGAAAGTTCCAGCCCTCTCATCCTGGTTGGTTCCCCTGGCAACCAGCACCTATCCTTTGAGGCTTTCCAAAAATCACCTTATTCACATAAGCTCAGATGTGGTTGAAAGGGGATTGTTATGAATTTAAAAAAAGACCTCTTTATTGCTCTTATGACTTAGGAAATTCCAAGGTTTGTAGCTGCTCTGTGTCCGAAACAGGAATGAAGACCAAATATATATATTTCTTATTATATCACAATATCACACCCGGTAAGGAAGAAGAGGCAGCCCTTGGCTCTGAGGCAGGAAAGGAGGTTGTTCTTTCCCAGGGGTCAGGGCTCTGGAAGTGGGCATCGAACCACTGCCCATTTCAGGGTCCGTGGCCTCTGGTGAAGTTCCGGGACCTTGACATCTTGGCCTAAGGCAGAGCATCAATTTCTGCTTTTCTTTCTTTGTTCCTTTTGACCTTTCAACGACTGTTTATGTGCTAGTTATTAGCCTGCAGTGCTCCTTACTAAAAGATGGGTACATGAGGCAGACCAGGCCCCTGCCCTCATGAGAAGCCACTGCTTTTTTATTTCCTCGAGGTATATCATCCTGGAGTAGTCAGAGGGATGTATTTCTCAAAGGGACTCCCCAAGGAAGGTGGCCATTGTAACGACGGAGGATTTGGAGGAGGCATCCCTTCAAGGCGATTCTCTACCCTCCTGGGAGTCTGAGCTTTTGACCAAGGAGTGGGAAGGGTTGAGGTTGGTGCCAGCAGCCCACAGACAAGGCTTCCTGAAAAGAGAGGATTCCAGTCATTTGAGATCTCTTTAATCCGAAGCACCCTTGTCCTCCGTCCCGGGGGAAGCCCGAGGCAGGGCCTCAGGACGTGTTGATAGCAGCGTCCCGAGGAGAGGGTCCCTTGGTGGAGAAAGTCCGCTCCCTTTAGCAGTCAGACTGCTGTCTGCCTCACAACTGCTGTTCCCATGCAGCCATTGACAGGTAGCAAGTACAGCTCTCGTGCGTGCAGGAAGGGCCTGCACTCCGTCTCACTTCTTGGCAGCTAAGGTTTTTTCCCTTTAATGTCGATTTCGTCTAAAGATAACACACAGGAAAAGTACACAGATTGTAAGTACACAGCTCGACTAATTTTTACCAAGTGAACACAAGGGATGTAAAGTTTTAAAACTCTTACGTGCTCAGAATCACCAGGAGTATTTGTTAAAAATGCAGTTTTTCCAGACTCCTCTCCAGAATTTCTGGGGCCTAGAAACCTCCATTCTAAGCGCCACAAATTGTTCCGATTCTGATGACCTGTGGACCAAACCCACAGAAGTTCTGATGTAAGGATTAGATGGGCAAGGAGAGGCTCACGAAGACATTTCTCTGCTTTGCCCTAGGGAGAACCTTCCCAGCCGTTTTAAGTTTAAGGAGTACTGCCCCATGGTGTTCCGGAATCTCCGGGAGAGGTTTGGGATTGATGATCAGGATTACCAGGTACCGGGTGTCTTTGCAAAGTCGGAGGGGTCAGGGAGTGAAGTGGGGCCAGGAAGCCACAGGACGAGGAGAGGCAAGACTGGTCCACCGTTCTTATGCTACATCTTCCTGTCCTGTCCTGCTCCCGCCCACCTGGCGGTCTTTCCCCCGGTGCTGGCAGGCTTCTGGAGGGGTGAGGGCCCTGGAAGTGGTTCTGAAACTGCCTCGAAGGCTCAGGCTGTCTCCCTGGGAGGGAGAGGCGCGGGAGGGAGAGGGCTGCGGGAGCTGCTTCATCTCAGTCTGACATTCCCAGTCTAGGCCGAAGAACCCTTCTCCTTCGTAGTTTGGCTTAAAAGAGAATTGTTGCCAGCGGGAGATGAGGCCTCTTAAAGCAGATAAGACAGAGTAGAAAAGGAAGACTTCAAGGGTAGTGTAACCTTGCCAGGTATGAGTGCCACCTCCTAAACTCGTCCCCTGTCCTCTGTTGGGAGGGGGGGATTGGCGAGACTGGTGACTGCCCCCTCCAGGGGCTGATAATGCCATAGAGGCCTTTGGCCTGCTGGAAGGAATCAGTCCCAGTATGAGGGACGTTATAGTCTGACTCCTAGTGTGTGGTTTCTGTTACTGCTCCGCCTAGCACCTTCCTTGGACCTTCTCCCCCTGGCAGATAGCCTGCTGGTGATGGTGGGAGAATTTTCCACTTCACTTTGGTAGCAGTAAGAAATACAACTGACTTTCAGTTGTCTGGGGGGGCAGGGGGGAAGAAAAAAAAAGGAGTGTACAGCCTACTGAAATCGAAAATGGACGCCCGAATCTTTTTAGAGACCATAACACCTCCCGGCCTGGTCCCAGTAAGCCCTTCATAGCGTAGTTCCTGAGGAGCAGAACGCGCCTCGGTGAGTCCCCCTGCCCTCCCCCTCCGCTCTGGAGGGCCTCCTGCAAAGATGCCATCCCCGAGAGGAGGGCACGGGGATGTGGGAGGAGGAGATGCCAGGCCCGGAACGGTCAAGAATGGCTGTGTCTAGGAGGTACTGGGAGGTCCCTCCAGCCCCGTCTGTTCGGACTGAGCCCTGAGCTGAATCACGACCTGATTGGAGCTGGAGGTTTTCTGAAAACTCTTGCCACTACTGCAACCCCACGTTGCTCGGACGTCTTCCTTCCGCCGTGGCCCCTTCCCTTCCCCTCAGTATTCTAACCACATCCTCTCGGTGTCTGCATTTTTCCTCTAATAACCTTGTGGGCGAATGATTGTGCTCACAACTGACAGAGGCAGGGCGGGCGTAGTTCAGAGAGGGGACTCGAAGGATTTGGAGTCAGAAAGCGCTGCCTGCAGACAAGGCAGCATCCTTCGCACCTGGGCTGGAGGCCGGCATGTCTGACTGGGAGAAGGACCAGGCTGGGAGGGTGAGGCCCTCAGCTGTGTAGCCTACTCAACATTTCTGGGTCGGGGACACCCTGCTTTGGGGATGCCCTTTTAATTCAGGGAGCATCTCACCATGCCACATTTCAGTCTCCCCATGACGGTGGTGCTCCCTCCTTCCCCCGGGGTCCCGTGAGGAGGCATTCAGTGAGGGGAAAGCGTCGAATCCTAGGTAAGAGCTGAGGAAAGGGCTTGGAGAGGAGGCGTTTCTGTGAGCAGATCCCCACACGTGTGCTTGGGAACGGGGACATCTGGGACCTCCCTCTCTGCCTCGCCTTGCAAAGGTCTGCTCGGTGAACACATCCCTTCGGTTGACTCACGTGTCCCCCGCCACCCCCTCTAGAGGCTTCTACTGCTCTCTGATCCTAATGGGAGTAGGGCCTCGAGGAGGAGCGGTGGCACTAAGCTTTGTCTTTGTCGCCCCAGGAAACTGGGAAAATCATCTCCGTCTGCCTCGTGTTCCAGGTCAGGGAATTCAGGAGTGGACAAGTTAAATGGCTCACCCAAGGTCATGTTACCTGTGAGCGTCAGGATTCAAGCTCCGCCCCAACGTCTGAGGCAGAGATTTAGTTTACAGGGCAGTTCTAGGGGGTCAGAATGAGAGGAAGTGTCTCATAGTCAGCCCTCTTCCCACCCAGTCAGGGATTAGGAGCTGGTGGAAAGGAACAGCTCTTGTCACTCTGCAGGAGGACTTTCGGGAGAGAGGTGAACTTCCGGTGAGGCAAGGGGTGGGTAAGGCCCTGCCTGTCTCGGCGTGGCTGGCTTCAGAGCAGTCTGGCCCAAGTAAAGGTCAGAGTCTTTGTTCCCCTCCCAAGACCGGCCCGCTCTTGTCTTGGTCCGTCAGAATTCGGTGACGCGCAGCGCCCCTATCAACAGTGACAGCCAGGGCCGATGTGGCACACGTTTCCTCACCACCTACGACCGGCGCTTTGTCATCAAGACCGTGTCAAGTGAGGATGTGGCCGAGATGCACAACATCTTAAAGAAATACCACCAGGTATGGTGAGTCCCCAGCCTGGGCGGTAGAGGAAGGATGGCAAGAGGGAGAAGAGAGCCCCTGGGGAGGGACGGGTCCTCTCACAGCGGCCCACACCTCCTGAGAACCAAGCACTTGGCCCTTCCCGGTGCCATGTGTCTGTGAGCTGAAGTGCCTACTGGAAAAAAGGGAGAAAGGAGACGTGAAGGCGTGTTACCGATTCAGTCCCATCGAACAGCTGCTTCTTGTCAGAGTCGGGAAGTTTCACACTCGGGCACCTGCCGCGTGTCTTCTAAAAGAGGCCCTGTGGGCTCGGCAGGCTCGCTGCTTTTCCCCTTCTGACTCCCCGCTCGTCAGGAACCGGTCCCGGAGAAAAGCAGGGGGCGGGGCGGCGGCCTGCTTGCGTCTTCGGGGAAAGCTGGCTGGTCTCTGGGGCCCCTGAGGAGTGGTGAAAGGGACTCCTGGTCTTTGGGGGGACAACGAAAACCCTGCCCGTGGCATGGCTAAGGCCTCCCGGCGCAGGGCCGTTCATTTTTCCCCGACAGCCGGCCGGCAGCCCCGCCTCTGCACGCCCCGTGCCCTCCGGCTTGCCCGTTCAGGCCGGCGGAGGAGAGGCCAGACCCGTCTGAGGTGCTGACACACCTCTGAAATGGCAGACACGTTCAGTGGCGTCCCGGTAGTGCGAAACCAGAAGGGCTCTGGAACTGCCTCAGCCTCTCCCTCTGCCATGCCCGCTGGGGGCGGGGGTGGCCGTGGCCCGCCGTGTGTCCAGGAAACCCCTGTGACTTCACAGGACCCCTTTGAAACCGACCGGTCTGGGAGCTAGACTCCCCGGGAGCGTCTGAGCCTGGGGCGAGCCCCGTCCGTCCTGGCGCCTTCACACGTTCCTCAGCATCCGCCTTCCTCCCTTCGCTCTAGTTCATCGTGGAGTGTCACGGCAACACCCTTTTGCCGCAGTTCCTGGGCATGTACCGCTTGACCGTGGATGGCGTGGAGACCTACATGGTGGTCACCAGGAACGTGTTCAGCCATCGGCTCACTGTGCACCGCAAGTATGACCTCAAGGTAAAGGGCTCTGTGGCCGCCCTCCCACGTGTCGGGAGAGCCGGGGCACGGTTTTGGCGCGGACGGGAGACTCGGGAGTCGATGTGCCTAATTCTTACGGGTCAAAGGCTGTTTGAGGTCCAGATGACAGTGACAAGGGGTTATTTATCGTACCATATTTATGGCACGGTCGATGTCCTTCAACTCCTGTCAGTGGGACGTGCACGCCGAGGGCAGCGCTTTAGGGACAGGCTGTGCTGATACACGCACTCAGGCGTGTGTCCGGGCCCCGCGGACTGACTGACAGCACAAGCACGGTTCTGGACACGGAGAGGAACACGCTTGTGACTGTGAGCCACCGTGCTCCACTGTTCTCGAAGCTGGCTTCCTGACGTGTCCCCTCACACCTCTCTCTCCCTGCTACAGCCACGAGGGTTTCTTTCCATTCCAGTGCCCGTGCTCTCCTCCTCCAGCAGCTCGCGCGGGCTGCCTCGCCTGCGTTCCCTCCCTGCCCTTTTCTCCACCTCCACCAGCTCCCACCTCATTGCTTCCTGCTTTCCCTTCTGGGCTCAGCTCAGATATCACTTCTTGCAGGAAGCCGGCCTTGGCCTCCACCGCTGTCCCTCCCCAGTCTGGACCCGCCCTGTGCTAGTGCTCTTGGCGTCCTCCTCCTCGCACCACCTAGTACTGTTGTAACTAACGGATTAATTAATCGCGTAACTGCTTCTTACTGCCTGTCTCCCCTGTTAGAAGGAGAGTCCCCTAAGGGCAGACACCGGGTCTTGGTTCGGGGCTGTTGGCCGAGCACGTGCCTAGTGTCCGATCAGAGCTCGGTCAGTGGTCCGTGACACGGGACGTGAACAAGTTGCTGCCTCCTGGCCTCTAGGACTCTAACCAGCCTCCTTCAGTTCACCTGCTGCCTCTCCCCCAAGACTGGTGCATGTTTTCTCGCTCAAAGGACTTTGCCTCAGCTGGACCTCTCCTGACGGCTCTTATCCTTTCAGGGCTCCACTGTTGCCAGAGAAGCGAGCGACAAGGAGAAGGTATGCCGGGACCTGTACTGAGCGAGTGTGGAATGGGCTGCTTGGAATCAGAAACACCTTCTGTCCGTCACCCTGTCCCTTCCTCCACCACAGCCCCCAGCCCAGTTCCCAGACGTGTGGCCTGTCGGTGCTGTGTCACCAAGCTCCCGCCCGTCCTCATCCTCGGCCCCGGCCTCTCTTTCCAGCCTTTAATCTCCACCCTTGCTGGGTTGGTCATCGTCCTACAGGGCTGGCGATCTCTGTCTCATAGTCCAGCCTGAAGTGGGGAGTGGCTGCCTGAGCCCCGAGGTAGTTCCGGCTCAGCAGGAAGACGTGCTTTGGTCAGTCCTCAGTGTCTGACGTATGTCAGATATTTGCCATCCCTGCCTGCCCGAGGCCTGGGACTGTAGCCTCCTGCGCTGAACCTATTGATTGGGCAGGCGACCATCTGTGCTCTAAGGACCCTTCCCTCTCCTGGACCATCACCTCTGGGGGTGAATGGTACCCAGCCTAACACACTGCTGTTGCTCTCCCAGGCCAAGGACTTGCCGACATTCAAAGACAATGACTTCCTCAATGAGGGGCAGAAGCTGCATGTGGGAGAGGAGAGTAAAAAGAACTTCCTGGAAAAACTGAAACGGGACGTGGAGGTACTTACTAACCCTCGTTTTCACCTTGGTTGAGGAGGCCCCCTCTTGTCCTCAGAGCAGGAGCCTGTTCAGCCTTAAGAAAAATTGAATTCACTACTTTCCAGGAGTGTGGACAAAAGGAAGGCTGGTGATCTGAACAGTGTGGGTGCGAATGAGTATTCCATTGCGGGGGAGACATTTGTGCCGGTAGAAGCTTTGTAACTCAAGTTGGAATGCTTTCCTTCACCTCTTCACTAATCTATTCCAGCACCGTTTTCAAACGCCCCGAAACTTTCTTTCTGGAGGTGTCCCTGTAGTGGAGAGGGTGGCAACGAGTTGCTGAGATCCACCAAGCAGGCCCTTCTTTGGCTCCCATTCTCCACTTACCCAGCAGCCTTCTGGTGGAATGGGGCTTCCTGTGGAGAAGGTCTCCCAGGGCGGGCAGGTGCTAAATAGTGAATGCGTTACTGGACCGCTTGATAACTCAGTGTTTCCTATTTTAACAAATTGGGAGCCTGCTCATTAAAACGAAACCCTACAAACTTTTAAAATGTTTTCTTTTTTTTTATTATTGTGGCAAAACACGCATAAGATAAAATTTGCTGTCTTAACCATTTGTGAGTATATCGTTGAGTGACATCAAGTACATTCACGCTGTTGTGCAGCCGTCATCACCATCCATCTCCAGAACTTTTCATCTTCCCAAACCGAAACTCTGTACTCATTAAACACTAATTCCCCGTTTCTCCTTCTGCCTAGCCCCTGGCAGCCGTCACGCTGCTTTCTGTCTCTGTCAATCAGACATTTTTTTAATGTTTATTTATTTATTTTGGGGGGGGGGCAGGAAATGTGATTGGGGGAGGGACAGAGGGAGAGGGAGAATCTCAAGCAGGCTCCATGCTGTCAGCGCAGAGCCCAACATGGGGTGTGATCCCATGAACCACAAGGTCATGACTTGAGCCAAAATCAAGGGTCATATGCTCAACTGACTGAGCCACCCAGGCGCCCCGTGAATCGGGCTATTTTAAGTGCTTTATATATAAATGGATTCATACAGTTTTTGTCTTTTGTGTCAGGCTTATTTCACTTACCATCATGTCTTCAAGGTTCATGCGTGTTATATATAACACATGTCAAAGTGGCCTTCCTTTTTGGGGCCGAATAATATTCCACTGTATGTTTATACCACATTTCGTTTACCTGTTCATCCATCAGAGGGGAATTGGTTAAGGTTCTCCAGAGAAATAGACTAGGGTGCCGACAGATAGATACACAGACAGATAGACAGACAGACAGATGTTTATTGTAAGGAATCCGCTCACAGCTGTAGCTGGCACGTTAGAGACCCAGGAGAGTGGGTGGTTGAGAGTGTCGCCCGGCTGTGGCTTTCTTTTTTTTTTTTTAATTTTTAAAATTTTTTTAATTTGAGACAGAGAGAGAGAGAGAATGAGCGGGGCAGGGGCAGAGAGAGACGGAGACAGAATCTGAAGCAGGCTCCAGGCTCTGAGCTGACAGCTCAGAGCCGGATGCGGGGCTCAAACTCATCAGCTGTGAGATAGTGACCTGAGCCAAAGTCCGACACTTAACCAATAGAGCCACCCAGGCAGGCGCCCCGGCTCTGGCTTTCTTATGGGGTGTTTGTTCCCTTTTCTTTTCCTCCTCATTTTCATCCTGACTGTTAAATAGCTGAATTACATAGTTTTTCAAGCTTTGCCTGTGCCCCTCAATTAGAAGTACATTTTACCTCACAGCCCAACACGCACAACTGAAACACTGCCTGCCTACGTCGTGTTACATATGTTTTCTATCCTGTTCCACAGTATTTAATAATAAAAACTGCCTAGTCCCAGCCAACTAAATTAGATTTCCGGCTCCCAGTGGGTTGAGACCTGTGGCTTGAAAGCCACTGCCCCGTCACACCCACCTCTCCAGCCTCCGTGCCGTGTGGGACTCCTTTCTTCGCTGGGACTCACCGCAGCGTCTCTCGGGCGGTTTCCTCTTCCCTCAGTGTTCTACATCCTCCCGCAGCTTCTGCCTGCCTGCCTGTCTGCTCCTCCTCCGTCAGGCCGCCTGGGCTCCTCTCCCCAGAGAGGCCCCTCTCCTTGCCGCCCTGGCTCCCGCAGCTACTTCCCTTGAGGGACGGCCTCGTCCCTCGAGGGACAGCCGTCTTCCCCACTGGGCACTGAGCTCACTGAAGGCGGAGACTGATGTTTTATTCTCACCCGGGGCTCAGAATCGGAGAAGGGACTTGAAGGGAGTGCCTTTTCTCCTCTTTCCAGATGCCACTGGGGTGTCCCCGTAACCTCTCCCTCCCATCTCTCCCTCCTCACCCTCCCTAGTTCCTGGCCCAGCTGAAGATCATGGACTACAGCCTGCTGGTGGGCATCCACGACGTGGACCGGGCGGAGCAGGAGGAGATGGAGGTGGAGGAGCGGGCAGAGGACGAGGAGTGCGAGAATGACGGGCCGGGCGGCAACCTGCTGTGCTCCTACGGCACGCCTCCGGACAGCCCCGGCAACCTCCTCAGCTTCCCCCGCTTCTTTGGTCCTGGGGAGTTCGACCCCTCTGTCGACGTCTATGCCATGAAAAGCCATGAAAGTAAGTGGGAGCCGCGTCTGTCTGGCCACGGGGCCAGCTGCTTGCTGCCCTCCTCCCTGCCGCCTCTTCTTCCTTTCCTGCTTCCCTCCCCTGCAGGTGCCCCCAAGAAAGAGGTCTATTTCATGGCCATCATCGACATCCTCACGCCGTATGATGCTAAGAAGAAAGCCGCGCACGCTGCCAAAACAGTGAAGCACGGGGTGAGTCCTCCCTGCCACGTCGAGGCCCCGGGGCGGGCAGCCTTGGGCCTCCTGCTCTGAGCCGCTCCCCACCCCGCCCCCACAGGGAGCAGGCCCTCTCCCAGCCTCCCGGTTCTCCCTGCCGCCCACCCCTGTGCTCTCCCCACCAGCTGATCTGCCCAGCCCAGTGGCCCCTACTTCTCAGCTTATTGGTTCCCTTCCCAGAGCTGCTGGGCAAGTTGTGCGTCCTGTTGCCTGCAGGGAATAGCTCTGTGTACACGCCCACGCTGCTCCCCAGAGGCCCTTTTCCCCATGGACTTGAAGTTACTGTCTCCAAACACGGACCCCGCCCAGAGATCCAGTCTCTCCACCACCTCCCCACCGCCTTGCCGCTACTCAGTGGGTTCAGGCTGGGGCTTGTGAGTCAGAGGAGCAAGGCCACGGTGGTTCTGAGACGGGAACTGCTCCTCGAGGGCCTGCCCAGGCGGGGGCACAGCATTCAGTTCAAACGCTGGGCCAGAGACTTCCGGATACCCAGGCTCCTCCCGGCTGTAGGCTCTCAGGGCCAGGGAGCTCGACCTGAGTCAGCCTCTGTGTGTTACAGGCGGGGGCCGAGATCTCGACTGTGAACCCTGAGCAGTACTCCAAACGCTTCAACGAGTTCATGTCCAACATCCTGACGTAGTTACCTTCTACCTTCAGCCAGAGCCGGAGAGCCGGATGTGGGGTCGGGCCAGAAAAGGGAGAGGGTGTATTTGGGCTAGATGGGAGGGTGGGGAGCGTGGGGAGCAGTGTAGGGGGAGGGGAGGGCTTCAGTGATGAGACTGCAGCCTGTGACATTGAAAGACTCTAGCTGGGGAGGAGGGGATGTGCTGTGTGAGCACGTACCCACAGGGTGTAGCCTTGATCTTTCCCCCATTTGACCCAGGTTGAAAAGGGGTTTCCTTTTTGTTCCCTTGTAACCTTTTTAACAATACGTTGGGGCTAGAGATGACTTTGTGGGTTTATGTGGGTTTTGTTTCTGAAATCTCATTGCTCCAGGTTTGCTATTTATAATGATGTGTGTCATCACCCCATCACCCTCCCCATCCCTGCCCTGCTCTCGGTTCCCTTCAGTGAAAGAGGCACCCCCATGGACCCGGCCAAGGGGCCTCTCAGGGCCAAGTGCTCTGATGGCAGAGGAGAGGTCAGACACTTCAGTCCTGCTGCATTTGATCTTGTCTGGATTAACTTTTTCATTTTATGGAGTATTGTGCACAAACTTCCTCCACCTTTTCACCTTGGATCCAAGTGAAATGGTACCTGATTCCTCCATCTAAATGCTGTCCTCCAAATCAACAGCAGGCATCTTGGATCAGAATCAGAGATCTCACAGGGGCGTGAGTTCATCCTCATGGGATGGTGAGGGGTGGGGGTAGCGGCTGGGCTCTTGGACAGCTGGTTCTCACAGAACCCTGCGATCATCACCCACGCCTCTGAGCTCCTTTGGCTGCTGGAGTTCAGATGTCCTCTGTCTAAAGCCTGCCTCCCGTTGGTCAAGAGGAACTAGAAAGCATCTTTAGGTACAGCAGGAGCCTTCATGCTTCGATGGTTATTTCCCCTTGGGAAACCCCCAGAACCTGATGAGTATCCAGTGAGGCCTTGTGCCCTCCATCCATTGACTTCCTCCTGACCTTCTCCCACGCACCCTCCCTTGTAGTTGAGCTTTTAGCTGGGGGAGACCTCCACGTGCCTGGGATGCTCCTTGCAGAGAGGCCTCCTCAAGCCCCAGGGCCACCATGTAGATAATCTGATGCCCTGTGCCTGTGGTCTGTCCCCCTGGACAGTTCTGGCCATCAGGGAGTGCTGCCCCCCACCGTGGAGTGTGGCACCCAAGCCTGAGCTTGCCGCGGAGTCACTTGAAGATGTGACCCAGGAAATCCAATGTGGAGGCCTGAAACGAGATTCGACCTGGCCCAGCTTTGGGGCTGTTTTCCTTGATGCCCCCGTCTTAACTTTGAGCAGATCTGCCACCCCAGGGGTGCTTCGGGAGTGGCTTCCTGCAGCTTCGTGCAGGGTCCCCACCCACCTGCTGAGCTACCCAGGCCTCAGAACTGAGCCGGGTGTCATTCTGTGATGCCATCAGAGCAGTCTGGTCTGGCTCAGAGAGAACAGCCCCGTGTTGGGGGAGGTACATTCCTGCCCCTTCGCACCCCCTCACCCGGAACTGGGGATTTGGGATGATCTATGGCAAAACTTTTGTAGATAACCCCACAGGTGCGATGAAAGTTTATGGAAACATTTCAAATGGATGGATTGGTTTCCTGCGGCTCCCTCCAAACCTGGCCAAGTTCAGCTTCTGGAGCAGGAACCACCGCCTCCGTGCCCTACCTGCAGCGTTTAGGTGAGGGGAGAATGGAGGCAGCACTCTTGGACTCCAGTGAGGCTGCTGGAACTGTTCTGGAAGAGGCAAATAGGTCAGACAACCGCCCCCCGGCCCAGGAAGGGGCCGTAGGCAGCTCTGAATGATCAGCAGCAGCAAGGCCATGTAGTGACTTGGGGAAGAACTTGGAACCAAGTGGCTCACGGAGAAAACAGATCTGACTTAGGACGGGATTACGTAGGAACGATGTTTGGACTTGATTTCCCCACCTCCTAATCAAGAATGGAAATTTGGATCTGTCCCTCGGGAGGCCCGCATCTTCCGAGCTTGGCGGGCTGTCCTCCAGCAGAGGCCACAGCCTTGGGCTCCCACCGGCTTCCTGCGTTTGGTCTGCTGATTATGTTGCCATCATGTGTGTGAAAAGTGTAACACAATCCATCGGTTAAAAATGAGCTACCAGGTATCTAACTTCTTTAACATTGAGTTTTGTGTTTTTTGTGGGGTTTTTGGGTTGGTTTTTTTTTTTTTTTTTTGTATATTGTTTACATTTTGAGAGTAGCATTCTGTTTCAAATGCTTTTTTTTTTTTTTTTTTTTGACAGTATTGTTGTTTGGATCAAAACATTTGAGCTGTGGTCGGGTGGACTTTAGAATTTTTTAAAAGGTCATTCTCTGTGCTATCTTCAAAACCTTGGGTTTGGCCCTCTAATTCCTTTGGCATTCAAATGTTTAAAAGCTATTTATCTTGGTTTATGCCAGTTTTCTTTCTCTTCTTTCTGTAATGATGCCGATGTGTTTGGTTTGTGGTCTGAATGTGGAGAAAGTGAACTGATGGCCAAGCCTTTGTCTGCCCCCACTCCTTTCTCAGAGCCCCACCTTCCCGCTCTCCCTGCAGAAGGCATCCAAGAGCAAAGGACTACCCTCAGCCTTCCTCTCTGGAGCCCTGAAGAAAAGCTCAGCTGTCCCACGGCACCCTAGAATAATTGGGGGGTCTCCTAAGAACCAGGTGTAAGGATAGGACGTGACGGACTGGGTGAAGCCCGGGATGGGGGTCAGGGCAGGATTCCTCTCCATTCCCCCCACCTTGACCACCTAGCCAGTCGTAGCTTCACCCGTCCCGAGAGTCTGGGGCTGAGAAACCCAGGCTGGTCCTCTGAAGACTCCGCGTAGACCACTAGATGAAGGCCTCTGGCCCTTGTTCCTATTAGTGAACCACTGAGTCTTTGTCCCCCCCACCCCCCCACCCCAGTGCAAGCTCCTTCCCTGTGCCCTGCGGTTTGGGGGTACAGGGCGGGCTGGGAAGCCAGCAGTTCCGGTTCCGGGAGCAGACTGAAGCAGCGCTCCATCTCTCCTTATCTAGCTCAGGGGTTACTGGTCTGTGGCGGGTGCCACGAGTCGCCCCCGTGGCTGTTCTCAGTGGCACCTTCTAAGTTCCCACCACAGGCAGCTCTCCCTCCCCTCTCCCTACTCCTACTGTTTCTCTCGCCTGTGCTTTAGGCCTCAAACAGGTCCCCTGGTAGCGCTCAGGGCTTGGGACTAGACTCCTGCCCTAGTTGACTTTCCCTCTTCAGTCTGCCAGGGTCTGCCCTGGGGAGGTGGGCCAAAGACACAGGACTTCTCTCAGTAGCCAATCCCCACCCCCCCAATTGTCTTACCAATTCAAGTTGGGAGGGAAAAAAAACTTCAGCACTCCCTAGCATCTGAGCTACTCGAGTGTTAGGGGCCAGAAGGGACAGTGTGTTTAAATGGCCCTTACAGCTCTGGCCTTATATGGCTCCCCCGAGTCTAGGGACCTCACTTCTTTCTGGCAGAAATGGGGGGGCGGGGGTCCAGCCTGAGCACAGAAATCAAAGGGAAAACACATCCGAACAACTGCCCCCAGACCTACCAGCCACCTGCGGGGGCAGTGACTGCCTAGCTTTCCTCTGAGATGCGCCGCGTACGAAGAGTGCCTCCAGAGGGAAGGGGAGACTCAGCTGTCCCCAGCGAGTTGTGCCGAGATCCTTCAGAGGCTGGGGAGGAAACTTCCAGAGGAGTTCCTTCCCCCTCGCTCAGAGCTATTTTGTGAGTTGTGAACCAACAAACAGCCTTTAGGGGGAGGCCGGTGCCGCTCAGCACACCTCAACATCAGGTCAAATCATTGTAATCAAAAAATGTGAATGAAGCTGAGATTCAGCTTTTGGGGGAGCAGGATAAATACGACCCCTTCACGTGTGTGTCACTTCTCGGTTCTCACCGCACTCTCCATTTTTTAAATAGGAATTTTCAACCCCTTGTGCTTGTCTAATGTCTGCTCGGAACAGTTCGAGACACTGTTACTGTTTAAAAATGCATGCATGTGAAGATGAATCTCCAACCCAAGGAACAAATAAAACTCAAAAAACTTTGTGTACACATCTGTCATGTGTCAGTCCTTTGGAAACGAGCCTTTATTTTTCTCAGAATTAAAAGGATCTGGCCCCGGTTTCAAAGGCTGCTTGGGTGAAATCAGTGTCTGGCTTGAGTTTGGAGAAAGAGTATTTACAGGCCGTGACTCTGGCCGCCTGCTTTCAGATGTGGCTAACAGAGCAGCGGTTAAGAGCACAGGCACCACAACTGGGCAGCCGTCGTGACCTTACTGCGCACATTGAGAAATGGACAAACCACCCGCTTCTCGCCTCTCTACGTAAAACCAGCACTGGCTAAGAGCCACACACAACTACCACCCCTGTCCCAGCTCTCCCTTGACTGGCTATGTGGCTGACTTTGAACAGGTGACCTCTGTGTACCTCATGTTCTCCATTTAGATTGAGCTTAAAAATCTAGGGGCGCCTGGGTGGCTCAGTCGGTTAAGCGTCCGACTTCAGCTCAGGTTATGATCTCGCGGTCCGTGAGTTCAAGCCCCGTGTCGGGCTCTGAGCTAATGGCTCAGAGCCTGGAGCCTGCTTCCGATTCTGTGTCTCCCTCTCTCTCTGCCCCTCCCTCATTCATGCTCTGTCTCTCTCTGTCCCCAAAATAAATAAACGTTAAAAAATTAAAAAAAAAAAAAAAAATCTAGTGATCCTCCCTGTGTGGTTCTGGGAGAATAGGATCAGCAGCGCCTGGGAATCAGAAATTCCGGGTCCCTCTGCAGATCTGAATCAGAAAGTTTTTTTTTTAATTTAATTCTATTTAAATCCAAACATGAGGTGTAATAATGGTTTCAGGTGAATCAGACTTTTAACAGGTCCTCCAGGAGATTCTGATGGAGGCTCAAGTTTGGGAGCCGCCACCACAGGTTGGAAGCTGGAATAATTTGGGGAGCTTTTTGGAAAGACAGGCACCCAGGCCTTTAAAAGCCAGTTAAATCAGAATCTTGAAGGATGGTATCAAAGTATCTTTGTGGCTAATGTGCACCCAAGGTTAAAAGACACCTGGGTGGCTCAGTCGGTTAAGCGTCCGACCTCGGCTCAGGTCATGATCTCCAATTTGTGGGTTCGAGCCCCATGTCGGGCTCTTTGTGGACATCTCGGAGCCTGGAGCCTGCTTCGGATTCTGTCTCCCTCTCTCTCTCCCTTTCCCCTGCTTGTATTCTCGCTCTCTCTTTCAAAAATAAGCAAACATTTTAATAAAAAACAACAAAACACTGATCCATAAGCCCATTACTTGTAGTTACTTAGCCAAATTTCTACCTGAAACTATGAAAGATTTAAGAGTTTTCCTATAGGGGTGCCTGGGTGGCTCAGTTGGTTAAGGGTCTGACTCTTGATTTCAGCTCAGGTCACGTTCTCATGGTTTGTGTGTTGGAGCCCTGGGTCAGGCTTGTTACAGTGCAGAGCCTTCTTGGGATTCTCTCTGCCCCTCCCCTGCTCATGTGCTCACTTTCTCTCTCTCTGAAGGAAAAAAAAAAAAAAAAAAAAGTTTTCCTGTAGAATTGAGTGGAAAGCATTCTAGGCTTTGGGGTCAAATAGAATATGGGTTTACATCTTTGCTTTACCATTTATTAAAGTCACCCTGAACAAGTTAACTGCCCATAAAAGAAGATTACGTCAGCTGCCTTAAGTCACCATGATGATTAAATTCTAGAATGTGTAAAGCACTTTGTGCCGGGCCTACCACACAGCAGACACTCAGCAAGTGACGTGTCGATGTTCTCCCCGCTGGTGTACCGGTAGGGTTGGCTGCAAGTCCAGAAGAAAACCCAAGGGCTGAGCTACACCCTGAGGAGCTATCTGTAAGTGCCTAGCGGGGATCAAAGATCTCGGGTAAAAGTCCCAAAGACAAAGAAGCAGAAGTGAAAGAAAAAAACTATTTTATTTAAAAAAAAAAAAAAAAAAAGTAGGCTCTGAGAACAGAGGGTTAGTCCATGCGGGCCTTCAGTGTCCTGGTGGTAATCCTGTCCTTCTCACTGCAGAGGGAGAAAAGTCACAAAACATCTACGCCATTCTAGACTGCAGAACGGAGCTGTCCAGCCAATTCTAGGTTTGACTGTCTTGCTCATGTTCCACTAACCTTAGCCTGTCTGCTCAGCCTGGGATGAGGAAGGGGGGAAAGACAGGAGACTAGTGACAGCTCTCCAGGGCGGGAACCACCAAGAGTAAGAGGACGGCCTGACTGCACAGCCCGCCGAAGAAGGACAGGAGCTCCCCCAGGCCCGGAGGACCAGTCATTTAGGAAGGACGTTTCATCCCAAGGAACATAAAAGGGCCCGAGGGTGAATTGTCTGCTATCAGCCCCAGTCTGTTTTTCGTGATAATTGAGCAAGCCACCCCATAACTAAAGGGTCCAAATGCTTATTTGGGGATGTGCCCAAGGAAAGCTGTCGGGAGGACATCTACTTCATCCATTCGGGTTCCTGGTGACAGCTCCAGACGAGAGGAAAGGGGATGGCAGTTAGGGAGCCGGCTGGGGCTGGAAAATCATTCCCGGCGCCCGGAGCACCAGCCAGTCGTGGCTCAGAATGTCACCCAGAGGCGGGAGTTGGGAGAGGAGGGAGTCACCTAGAGTCTTGACCAGTCTGCAGTAGCGCTGCTGTGGCTCATCCCCACACAGGTCCCTGAGACTTTGGGGACACTTCCTACTGTGAGCAAGTAGGGAGGAAACTCAGGGTCACGGAGCCTCACCTGACAGAGGCCAGGGGAACCGCAAGAGGCTCCTTGCCGCCACCCTTGGAGAAGCATGGATTTCTGCTATCCCAAGCCTGCCACAAGCACCTTTCCTCCCTCACTCCTGATCAGGGGGATGGGAAGATGGGGTGTCTGTGGGGGAGGGGAGAGGCAGGTGTACGCAAAGCTTCTAGACTTTTTCCAGCTCGTACTCACATGACGTGGACAATGACTCCCATGCCTGACACTGCATCCCGATCCACGGCATTCAGCATGGCTTGTGAGATGGTTTCAAATAGGTGTTCTGGATCCTGCCAACAAGCAGAAGCCTCAGACCCTAACTTGGTTGAACCCTTTACCTCTCTCTTTTCTAGGCTCAAGGTCCCCAACTCTGGCCACCCTCACGCCTGAAGTGAGGGACGGTTCCCGGGATGTGGGAAGCCCCCTCGGCTGCTCAGAAGGAAGCAGGTTACGTAAGGGAAAGCGAAGCCCTGAACTGCCTCTACTAACCAGCAGTGTGACCTTGGACAAGTCACATGTTCCTCCGCTAAGTTCAATCCCCCTTCTGTAAAATGGGGAGAATCCCTATTTGACTTCCACGTGCTTTAGGAGTTGTCTATGGGCTCTCCTGCTGGGTGTCACACAGGTACCTCAAAACTCGATCTGTCCAACCGTCAACCCACTCCCCAGCCCCCCAACCTTCTCCTTCTCCTACGTCCTCCATCTGGGTTGGCTTCGTGAGAAAACTCAAGACACCCTCATTGTCTCCACCTCCCTCGCTTCTGGTTGAAATGACCAAATGCTCTAGACGCCAGAGGCACCCCTGCCCCTCCCCTGACGATCTTTGCTCAGGCCTCGCTCAGGGCCTCCTGCAGGCGAGCACGAGAGCCTATGGCATCTACCTGCGGGTGCCGGTTCCTACCCACCTTTGACATCAGGTACCGGGGAAAAGTTCAGACTCTGGAACGGCATTCAAGGCCTTTTGAAGTCGCAGCCCACTCTTGCTCTCCGCCATCATCTCCCCCCACAGAGCAGCCACAGCAAGCTCTCTCATCACCGAACACACTCGCCCCTCTGGTACCTTGGCACAGGCTGTTTCTTCCGCCAATCAGACCTTTTGTTTCCTCTCATCCTGGCAAACTGCATTTTTTACCACGCGTTTGGGGGTCTGTCTTGCTTCACCAGACTGCAGTGAGCCCTTGAAGACCGGCCAGCGGGGCCCGGCAGAGATGGTGCGACAGCCACCCCTTCCCGTCAGGGACCGTTCCAGTCTTCATGTGTTTCCCTCACACTGCCCCTCCTAAGGTAGACTACGCCGTTATCCCCATTCTACAGCCGAGGTAATGGAGGCACAAAGAGACAAAGTGACATACCTGAGGACATAACTAAGTGACGGGTGGATCCAGGTTTCCAACCCAGACAACCCTGCTCCAGAGCCCATTCCGCTGACCCGCCTCGGCTGTGACCCTACACCTTGTAAAATGTTTGTTCAACGAACGGGTGTGAAAAGCCCGTAAGGAGTTACTCCAAGGTAAGGAACCATCTGCTGTTGCGGCAAATATCTGACCGGGGTCTCCTGACAGATGCTGTTCTCCCTGGAGCCAGCCTGCACCAAGGCCCGGCCGTTTCTGGACACCGTCCCGAGGCCAAGCAGCTGTGGCTCTCTCCTACCTGCGTCACTCTCTTCATCGTGTGCCACACAAACACATTTTTCCCCGATGGCCAAGGGGTGGACACCTCAGAGCCCGGCCCCACTCCATGCCACCAACTCACCATGTTGGGCTCCCAGAGGGACTCGCACATCCCATACATTTGTTCGGAGCAGGTGCCGCTGACCACAAAGTCGTCAGTCACCATGGGGCAGCCGATGAGGTCTAGGGAGCAGATGAAGGGCTTGAAGGTCTTCGGGTCCAACCCGGCGATGACTGGCTCTGTGTAGTAGGGGCCAAACCTGTGCAGGCCAGGAGCAGAGAGAAACCAGAACTCAAGAACAATCGCCTTCTTGTTCAGACCTACCCAGAAGACTTTTTTTTTTTTTTAATGTTTATTTATTTTTGAGAGAGCAAGCGAGCATGAGTGGGAGAGGGGCAGAGAAAGAGAGAGAGAGAGAGAGAGAGAGAGAAGGAGGGAGGGAGACACAGAACCCGAAGCAGGCTCCAGGCTCCAAGCTGCCAGCACAGAGCCCGACGCGGGGCTCGAACTCACAAACTGTGAGATCACGACCCGAGCCAAAGTCGGTCGCTTAACCGACTGAGCCACCCGGGCGCCCCTCAAGACTCTAAGAGTCACATGTTCTACTGACTCAGCCAGCCAGTTGCCTCCCATAGGGCCAGCTTTGATTCACCCTTCCCCACCTCCTGGCATCTGACAGTGCTTTAAGACTTCTTTTCCCTGACACCTGCCTTCATAGCCTCCGCCCCCCTGACCCTCTCTTCCACTTCCTATTTCTGGGAATTCTGAGTTCTACTCTTCCCTATCCTCACCAAAGTCCTACCACCATTCAATTCTCTATTCATGTATCTACCTATACCTCCACTCCTTTCGAAAACGGACTTGAAGCAGTTTATAGGAAACACACTAAAAAATAAAAATCATTAAAACAATGACAAGACACCCGGACTGAACACAAAGTTTTGTGCTGAGTCTCTTGGCAGACAAGGCAAAGAAGGATACTCAGGAAGCTGGGTTATTTTCGTTGTCTGCCTACAGGAAATAGGAGATTATCGGACACTTGTCCGAGACCCTGAGCTCTGAGTAGAATTAATCTCAGAAATAGGGGCGCCTGGGTGGCGCAGTCGGTTAAGCGTCCGACTTCAGCCAGGTCACGATCTCGCGGTCCGTGAGTTCGAGCCCCGCGTCGGGCTCTGGGCTGATGGCTCGGAGCCTGGAGCCTGTTTCCGATTCTGTGTCTCCCTCTCTCTCTGCCCCTCCCCCGTTCGTGCTCTGTCTCTCTCTGTCCCAAAAAAATAAATAAAAGTGGGAAAAAAAAAAAAAAAAAGAATTAATCTCAGAAATCTATCATAAAATACTCAAAAGCTGGGACACCTGGGGGGCTCAGTCAGTTAAGCATCCGACTTCGGGTCAGGTCATGATCTTGCAGTTTGTGAGTTCCAGCCCAGAGCCTAGAGCCTGCTTCAGGTTCTGTGTCTCACTCTCTCTCTGCCCTTCCCCCACTCATACTGTGTTTCTCTCTCTCTCTCTCTCAAAAATAAACATTAAACCCCCCCCAAAAAAAAAAAAATAACCGCAAAAGCTAATGGCTGTTATTCTCAATAAAAATAGTAAGTGGGGCACCTGGGTGGCGCAGTCGGTTGGGCATCCGACTTCAGCTCAGGTCACGATCTCGTGGTCCGTGAGTTCGAGCCCCGCGTCAGGCTCTGGGCTGATGGCTCAGAGCCTGGAGCCTGTTTCCGATTCTGTGTCTCCCTCTCTCTCTGCCCCTCCCCCGTTCATGCTCTCTCTCTCTCTCTCTGTCTCAAAAATAAATAAACGTTAAAAAAAAAAAATAGTAAGTAAAGATGTCTTATCTTTATTTTTAAAAAAATGTTGACGTATTTGTTTTGAGAGAGAGAGAGAGAGAGAGAGGGAGCAAGCACGAGCAGGGGAGGGGCAGAGAGACAGGGAAAGAGAGAGAATCCCGAGCAGACTCCCCGCTGACAGTGCAGAGACCAACACCGGGCTAGATCTCACGAACTGAGATGATGATCTTGAGCCGAAATCAAGAGTCGGACACTTAACTGACTGAACCACCCAGTCGCCCCATCTTGTCTTTATTTACCCATGTCTTATATTGGCTCTCAGTAATACCTGAGAGCATGACCTTAAATTATAGCTCCGTAAAAAATAATTCTAAAAAAAAAAAAAAAAAAAAAAAAAAAGGTTCTGTCCACTGCTCAAGTTTGCAAATCACAGAATTCGTCGATCCTGCTAGAAAATCCCTGACTTCAGGTGGGCTTGTACAGAAAGCTCCCGGTTAGCTGAGAAGCTAGGACTTATCAGGTCAGCCTCAAAAATCCTGTAGTTTTCTTTTTCTTGTTAAAAGATTGTTTTAGGGGCGCCTGGGTGGCACAGTCAGTTAAGCGTCCGACTGCAGCTCAGGTCACGATCTCGCGGTCCGTGAGTTCGAGCCCCGCGTCGGGCTCTGGGCTGATGGCTCAGAGCCTGGAGTCTGTTTCCGATTCTGTGTCTCCCTCTCTCTGCCCCTCCCCCATTCATGCTCTGTCTCTCTCTGTCCCCCCCGCCAAAAAAATAATAAATAAACGTTGAAAAAAAAAAAAAAAAAAAAAGATTGTTTTTAAGTTATCTCTACGCCCAGCATGGGACGCGGACTCATGACCCTGAGATCAAGAGCCGTACCGCCTGAGCCAGCCAGGTGCCCCCGTATTTTTATTCCCAATAAACACGATGGGGCACTGGCTCAGTCAGTAGAGCATGTGACTCTTTTCTTTTTTAAGTTTACTTACTGATTTTAAGTAATCTCTGTACCCAGCACGGGGCTTGAACTCACTACCTTGGTTGTGAGTTCAAGCCCCGTGCTGGGTGTAAAGTTTGCTTGTTCTGCGCTGACGGTACGGAGTCTACTTGGGATTCTTTCTTTCTCTCTCTCTCTCTCTCTCTCTCTGCCGCTCCCCTACTCTCTCTCTCAAAATAAATAAACATTCTAAAAAACAAAAACAGAAACATGAGCCATTATTCATATACTTAAATGTGAGGTAATTTTTACAGGTGTGAAAGACATTTCCCCCATCTACAATCAGTTTAAAAAATTGTTTACGGGCACCTGGGTGGTACAATCCGTTGAACATCCAACTCTCGAATCCGGCTCAGGTCATGATCCCGGGGTCATGGGATCAAGCCCTTCATTGGGCTCTGCGCTGAGTGTGGAGCCTGCTACGAGTCTCCCTCTCCCCCTCTGCCCCTTCTCCCTGCTCTCTGTAAAATAAAGTTTAATTTTTTTTAAACATTTATTCACTTTGGAGAGACAGAGCATGAGTGGGGGAGGGGCAGAGAGAAAGGGAGACACAGAATCCGAAGCAGGCTCCAGGCTCCGAGCCGTCAGCACAGAGCCCAATGCGGGGCTCGAACCCACAAGATGTGAGATCATGACCTGAGCCGAAGTCGAACACTTAAACAACTGGGCTCACCCAGGCACCACACTCTAAAAAGTCATCTAAGGAGCACCTAGCTGCCTCAATCAGAGTGGCGTGCTACACTTGATCTTGGGGTTGTGAGTTTGAGCCCCACGTTAGGTGTAGAGATTACTTAAATAAAAACTTAAGACAAAAATCATTTAAACCTTTTTCTTTCTTTTTTTTTTTTAAATTTTTTTTTTTCAACGTTTATTTATTTTTTGGGACAGAGAGAGACAGAGCATGAACGGGGGAGGGGCAGAGAGAGAGGGAGACACAGAATCGGAAACAGGCTCCAGGCTCTGAGCCATCAGCCCAGAGCCTGACGCGGGGCTCGAACTCACGGACCGTGAGATCGTGACCTGGTTGAAGTCGGACGCTTAACCGACTGCGCCACCCAGGCGCCCCCATTTAAACCTTTTTCAATTCGGGATTTTGATAAACACAGTTACACGTGGCAGACAATTCACAGCTGAGGATATTAAAATACACCTAAAAAAAGGTAACCCTTCTTACAGTTTTTAGCTTTTTAATACTACAAAGGCAACAGTATCGATCCAGGTATGAAAATGGCAACGACTCAGCTTTGAAAGCTAAAGAGTACTTCTGTGACTTTTCCATAAAGTTCAAAATTATTTCAAGCTAAATGATTTAAAAAGAAATAAAAGGGAAAAAAAAAAGAACTCCACTTGTCATTTTGCTACCCAGCTGTGCCCAGTAGAAAAGTCCCTGTGGGGGGTGCCTGGGTGGCTCAGTGGGTTAAGCGTCCGACTTCGGCTCAGGTCACGATCTCACGGTTTGTGGGTTCGAGCCCCGTGTCGGGCTCTGTGCTGACAGCTCAGAGCCTGGAGCCTGCTTCGGATTCTGTGTCTCTCCCTCTCTCTCTGCCGCTCCCCTGCTCGCACTCTGTCTCTCTCTCTCAAAAATAAACAAACAGTAAAAAAATTTAACAAAAAGAAAAAGAGAGAAAAGGAAAGTCCCTGTGGGGCTCTCCTTTGCTTCCATGCCAGCTTCTGCACTGGATTCTAGAGCTAGGCCTCTGCTTTCCTCGTCACAAAGTCTTCAAAGAAAACGGACAAAAATTCAGGTACCCAATCCCTAGGTCCCGAGACTCTAGGGCACACTTTGGTGGGGTCAGTTCTGCTGCCTGGAAGCAAGTTTGTCTGCTGTGTGCGTTCCCTGCCTTCTTCTGAAGTAGCCCTTTCTTTCCTGGTTGGTCGTCAGGCCCACAGAAAACAGACCCATAAAACAGGGTTATCACCCTGCAAACGAGAAATGGGAGAGGGAGGAGGAGGAATCATCCTCCAGCCATGACCACGTGGCCACAAAGTCCCGGGCTACACTTCCGCTCACCGTTTCTCATACAAGAGGTTGGCCACCATGCTCATGAGGGTGTAAGGCTTGATCTGCCGACCTTCCTTCAGCTCATACAGGTTCAGCCGGAACTTGAGGCGCTGGGCACTGTGACAGGAGGAGAAAGGAGTTAGGACGTCACTCCTGAAGGTGCCCGAGGGTCCACTCTGCGGAGGGCAGGAGGTACGTGGGGAAACATACAATCGCCGCCCTTGCCAAGCAAGACTCCTCTCTTCCTCTCCCGGTGATTTTCTCACCAGAAGTCCGGCCTCATGTCCACGTTTCAGACTTGCCCAACAAAGGCCACCAGTGCCTTTGAGCTCTGAGCCCAGGACAGGCCCCGGCAGGGAGGAGGAGCAGACCAATGCCAGAAGCAAAGCTGCTGAGTGGGTCAAAGGACGCCAGAACAAAGAGCCTTAGACACAACCTGAGCTTCTCTTACAGGTGAGGAAACTGAGGCCTTGCAAAATTAGCAGTTACCTCCCACAAGCCTACAAAGGCGGTGAGAAAGCCTCCAGAGGAAAAGGAAACGGTGTGAGGGGCGCAGAGGAAGGCCGATGGAGGCCTTTACAGTGACGGCAACTTGAAGCTGTCGCCCTGATGCCAGAAGGAAGCATTTCCAAGTCACGTGTTCTTGAGACTTAGGGAGCTTCGACGGAAACGAGAGAAAACGTTCTGACCAACTTCCACCCACATTAGTGAACTAGTCTCTTGATCTTCCAAGAACTAAGTCCGGGAACTGCTGTTCTTTGGGCCACCAGCTTCCTGGAGGACCTGCCACTTGTGACATCTTCCCTCTTGAAACCCTAACCTGATCCTTTTCCTCTGGCCTCTCGTCTTCCCCCACCACTAAATGTACAGTTCAGCTCTCAAACGGCAGCTAATTTTTCTCCTCTACATAGTCTGTCCAAAATCTGTTCCCAGAGGTTTAAAAGATCACCGATGCCTCTCTAGCCCCGAGATACGATTTCAAGTTCCCAACTGCCCGAAAGATGTTCCTTAGGTCGCCTCGTCCCTTCAAAATTGGGGTCAAAAATCAGTCACCACCTTCCCCTAAAACTAGCCCGCCCGAATTTCTGGATTTCGGTCAACACGCTCAAATCAAAAATCATCTTTCAGACATTTCTGGATCACCTATATGCCAAGTAGTAATCTAGACACTAGTAGCAGATGAAAAAGACACAGAGCCCACCCTCAGTGAATGACTCTTTGGCCTCACAGTAGCCAAGCAGCCACTAAGGCTGCTAAACTCTCAGAAATGCCTTCCTTTCCTTTCCCATCACTACCATCCCATTCGGACAATAACCCTCATACCTTTTTTTTTTCTTTTGGACCAACACAATAGCTACCTCTTTCATCTCCCAGACTCCTCTTCCTCTTAAATCACAGGGCTTCTATCCACTAGATGAGGAATCTAGCAGTTAATATGCACTCATCTTGGATCAGGTATCTTTCTGTATCCCCTTCCCAACTAGGCCTGAAGTTATTTAGGGACTGAGCACAAGCCCCAGGAAGAGCTGCGTTGAGATCCTGAGTGACATTCATCAACTTGCACCTTGGGCAAGAAACTCTAAGACCTTCAGTTTCTTCATCTGCAAAATGGGACGGCAGCATGGTAATGTACTTAAGCGGTTTAAATGAGCCCCTGCATGTAAGGTGCTCCGTGCAGAGAAAATGAGTAAATGCTGGTGAAAGCTGGCTAGGGTACAATTCTTTATGGCTTACGGTGTGTCCGGCAAAGTCTCTGATTCACTGGTGCTGTTTGGTAGACGACTGACACCTGGGCCACTCAAGACACCAGGCAATGCTAGTCCAAGAAGAGGCCTGCGTGTGGGCGGGGACCCCCGACACTTACACAGTCTGGACATCGGTGGCCAGTCCGGCCAGGCCTATGTACAGCCGATCGCCCATGGGAAAGATCTTCTGGAAGTCCGTGGTCACCATCTGGGCCTGGATCCCGAAGCGCCTGTCGGCAGCGATGGCCACACAGTTCTTCCCCTTCATGGCCATGACGGCCCCTCCGTTATAGGACATAATAGACTGCGGCAGACAGAGCGGAGGAACTCAGCGTGACGGGCCAAATGCGGCCAGAGTCCCCGGCGCAGCCCCTGATCCGAAGGCTCCTATGTGCACCGTCCTCCCCTCTGGAGGCGCCTGGACACCCCGAAGCCCAGCTGTGACATTAGCGCTGTGCAGCTGCGGGGAGCCGCCTTCGAACCCCTGGTCCTCACCGCGGTCGGCTTCCCTTCAAACGACCACCAGGCCCTCTCCGCCTCCCAAAGCTCCCGTGCCCCCTCCCCGTTCTTCAATCCCTACCCCGCGTCCCTTCTCCTCGCTCCCCATCTCACCATGACTGCGGCGTACTGGGACCTGCAATCGCCACAATTCCACTCAACCGGCTGAGGCCCCCACTGCACAACCACTCTTGCTGCCTTTTCCCTGTTCGCCCAAAGGCCGACCCTTCCGGGACATTTTGACTTCCTACTGGCTGTGACTATCTGTCAGTCATCAGAACCGGAGTTTGGTTGAGAAGCCAAAACCCAGAATGGGAAGGCGGAAAGTGAAAAGTCACTGTTGAGTGCGGAAGAGCCTGGCGCCGCGGTGCAAGCTGGGATCGCGGCGGACCGGGACTCCCGGCTCGGAGGACCTGGGCTGGGACCTGTGTGCACGTGGGCTGGTGAAGCCCAGAATAGGGGCTGCGGTCCCAGCTGAAGGACCACGGTGTTGTGATCGCGCCGTGTGGCTCGGGTGTATTACGCTAGCTTGTTTCATTTATTCTTTCCAGAAATCCTTCCGTCTCTTATGTGCCAGGTACTATGCTAGGCTCTGCACATTCGCTGGCCTAGAACGGTGCCTGGTATTTAGGAGGCGCCGATTCAGTACACATTGAATGTTTCGAGGGGGAGGGGCAAAGGGAGGGCGTCGCGGATGGGCTGCGGCTGCAGGGGTTCAGGTTCAAAGGGGAGGTTTGGAGACCAAAGGTGTTTATGCTTTTTGAGACCCCCCCTCCCCACGTATCCCCAAGACTCAGGTCACCCTAAAAAAAAGGACGTTTCGGGCTTTTCCATCTTCTTATCTTCCCCTAAGAGCGATCTAGAGGAAGCCCCGACTACCCCCTCCCAGAACCAATAGAGGAGGGACGTAAAGGTCCCTCCTCGTCCCTTTCCTTGATTGGGACCCTTTCCTTTCTCCCCAGGGCCTGACTGCTTTCGCCCGATTGCAGGGTTTCCGTTGGATTCCTGCGCCGTCATAGGCTCGCTCCCATTGACTCGGCTCACCGCCACGCTGGCAGTTGTCGCAGTCTCTGTGGCGCAATCGGTTAGCGCGTTCGGCTGTTAACCGAAAGGTTGGTGGTTCGAGCCCACCCAGGGACGCTGCCTCTTTTTTTCCCCCCCTTTCTACTAAAAGAAAAACCTAAGCGGTATCCTCCCAACATCTAAGATGCCAAATTCCGTTTTGAAACGGCAGATGTTTTTATCTATAGCAAGTCAGAGGGTCATTGTGATTGAAAATTCCTTGATGTTCAGTCAATGATGGGATTATTTCTCCAGCACTTTCCTCCACCGCCTATCTCCCACCCCGCCCCCAGGCTGGATTGCAGGAAAGGCAAAGACAGAGGTTTTTGTCTCGCTGTGCAATACGTTTCAGGTTGCATTTTTCGTAGGATTAAGAATGAATTTACAGTGGAGGTGGGACAGTTTTCCATTGTCTGCCTCAATCGATGTTACCCTCTCGAAATATTATGTTTGAAAGGGAAGAAAGTGGCGCCAGAGACAAAGGCAGGGAGAAATTGTGGGATGAAGCAAAAGGTGAGAGACAACAGAGCGGTGATAGAGACAGAAAAGGGAGATGACAGGGAAATAGGTGCGGTGAGTGGAAGGAAGACACCAAGAAAATGGAGGGAAAAGAGAAGCAGTTCATATGCGAAGCCTCCAAAAAAGGAAAACAACAACAACAAAACTATTTTTTCTAGAAATACAGAGCAGTGGGGCAGAGAAGGAGAAATAGAAGCAGAAACTGACAAACGACATTGTCTTGGGGAGAGAGAAGGAGCGAAGGACACAGAGGCAAAGACAGTCATAAAATCATTAGAGGAGCCATCCTCTCCTGCCCTTGTCATCATCTTCTAGGGGATCTTAATTTCACAGTAGCTCTTGGCATGTGCCAGAAATAATTAATTAGATTTCCCAGGGTTCCTGCCCTCTGGAGGCTTCTAGTCTGCGCCAGACACAGTGATTCTTCTGATGAGAAGTCGTCAGCTAGAGACCCCTGTGAGGTCGTACAACTAGCACAGAAGGCAGGGGAAGCATTGGCACCTAATGGCAGCCGGAGGCACATTCCAGGATGAAGAGCTAAGCAAAGGACTCAGGCAGTTCTCTTGGATATCTGGCTTCTCCTCAAGATTGGGCCCAAAGGACACCTCTTGTGAAAACCTTTCTCAGTGCTTACCCACCCTTACCAGGTGCTCACAGGGCTGGTGCGGGCAACCTGGAGGGATACCCAGTGCCATGGAAGCTAACGGGACAGGTTATGTAACCCACTGGGCCGTGAGCTCCTTGCAGGCTAAAGCCTGGCTCATCAGCTTTAGGTCTCCAGTACCTAGTACAGTATTTCACATTGGTACATGACAGGTGCTTCTTTGTCAAGAGACCAGAGAGCCTCACATGTGAGAAAGATTGGCTCTCAGAAAGTTCTCCTGATAAGTCAGAAAGGCCAGGGAGGTGGGGACTGGTTGCCCAGGATGGAAACGATTAAAACGAAGTTTTAGTGAGTAGTGGGGTGTTCATCCCTCTGTCTTGTGGTTTGCTAGTGACTGATGTTTAATAACTCTCCTAGGAATGAGTGGATGGACCCGCGTGAGTGTGATGGGCCCCCTAGCTGCAACACTCTGGGATGAAAGGACCAAAGTGTGGATTTACCAGCCCTCCTCCTCCTGGCTGATACCTGTCCCCCACCATCCCCCCCCCTCCGGTACACACACTTGGAAGGCAGCCCTAGGTGCCCCTGTGGATCGTGTGTAGGATGGAGGTCTTCGGGAAGCCCCTACAGGTTTCTCTTGCCCCAGGAATCTTTTAGCAGGAAAGGAGTGACACTCCCTGCTGCGCTCCCCTCCCCACAAGGCAACTGGGGGACAGTAGAGGATGCGCGAGTCTTCCCTGGCAGAATTCGGGTTGCTGTCGACCCGCTTGCCCTGGGGACAGTGGGTGTGTCCATGCCAAAAGCCCCCTTTCCAAGAGGGGCGGCAAACTCCTGGTATTCCCGCGTAAGGACAGGGGAGTAGGTGACCGGGCTCTCTAACCCCTCCCCGCATCTTCTCCCGCGGGTTCTCCGAGCACCCCCTCTAAGAGGAAATCTCTCCCGCCCATCCTCTTCCTCTCCGCCCCATTTGGCTGTTGTGAGCTGAAGGCTGAAGCTTCTGAGGTCACTTGGCGGCCAATGTCCGCAGGTCTCCTTGTCGCCGGCCAAAGGGTGAAGGCATTCAGTCCAGGGGGGCCCGGCTTCGGGGCGGCCTGAGCTGCGAGCGTTTAAGGAAGCAGGAGGCAGGCGCTACGAAGCTTGCGGAATATTTGTCTCCTAATTTCCTAACTCGAGCCACCCACCGCCAGCGCGCTTAATGGCCCTTCTGGCCGGATAATCAAGCTCTCTGGAGGGACAGACCCGGTGACCATCTCTAATAAATCTTGAATAACGAATAAGCGAATCGACCGTCCTAATGAGGCAGGGCCCGGGTCGTCGCCGTAACGGAGTATCGATTGGCTTTCCCGGCGCCAGCCTCAGCCGCTCCTCCCTGCCTTTCCAAGCCTCCCTCTTCGTTTTCCCCTCCCAGCGGGAGCCACTGGGGACGGGAGCCCGAGCGCTGGGAGGAGCCGGGAGCGACGGTCGGAGGCGGACTGGCACCAGCCGCCTTTGCGCTCGCCCGGCTCCTCCCGCCGCCGGGGCGAGGGAGGCGCACCAACCGCGCAGAGCTCGGAGCGCCCCGGCGAAAAATGCGGGAAGCAGCGCAGGGGAGGAGAAAAAGCGCGGGCCCGCTCTCGGGCCCCGGCGCCTGGTTTTCTAGTCCAGTCGGGCCTCTTGCACTCGAGCGGGTTATTGTGTCCCGGACCGGGAGTGAGTCCCGGTCTTCAGCTGGTCTCCCAGCCCAGGTTACGTTCCATTCTTCTCCGCGCGAGCACGCGGGAGGCGCCAGCCTCCACCCCAGCAAACCGACCCCCCCCCCCCGACTCAGACTACCCCCTCGGCCTCTCCCTCCGTCCCCCGGCAGTTCGCTTCCCCGGGGCGCCCTGGCTGGGTCCCGGGCGGTGGCGTTTTAGAGCCAGTGATCCCGCCGCCGAGAGGGGCCAGGGGGGTGGGGAGGACACGCTCTCTTCCCACCGTTGCAGTTGTTAATTTTAAGGGAGTGTCACTTAGAGTGAATGAAAATACCCTGGACGCGTGGCCGGAGGTGTCGGGTCCCCCGCCGGAACCCAGCGCCCTTTGGTCCAGGCCGTGTAGGACTGCAGAACGAACCACATCTCAGCCCGGTCCCCCTCATTTCACCATTTTCCAGGCGCCCCAGCTTAGGGGCGGGGATCGCAGGGTCAGGGGGTTGGGGGGCACACACACAACTTGGGGGGGGGAGGGTTAATTGCAGAGGTTAACAGAGAAGAGGATACATCCTCCAGGGTCAGGGTCTGTTTGGGAAGAGTGAGGTCGCGTCCTAGTTTAGGGGGCCCGGCACCCGGTGTGGGGGCAGCCGCGTTAGCCTCTCCCCCTCCTCCTCTTCCCCTCTCCGCAAACACCCTGAAGGAATGAGGTCACGTGGGTGAGTAGTGGGCGGGACCTACTCTTGTCTGGAGGAAAAAAAGCCATTTTGTACCCCCCCAGCCCCGGTCCCTCCCATCCCCCCTCCGTCCCCTCCCCTCCCCTCTCTCCCTCCCACCCCAAGCCGCTTTCACAAACTCCTTTCTTACCGTAGGTTTCTCCCCTCCCGCCGCCAGAGCGAGCGACACGGCTGCGGCCCCCCTCCCCCCCCTTCCCTCCCTCCCTCCCATCCCCCCCTCCCCGAGACCCACCGGACCCCGAACCCAGGTAAGTGGAGGCAGACTCCCTGTCCTTTCCTTCTCCGCAACTGGAACGGGGCTGGGGGGCCGGTCCATCCCTCCTTACACACCCCTGCGGGAGGGGGAGACTCCGAACCGGGCCTGCTTCTCGCGTCCCCGCCCCACCCCGCCAGCCCCTATCCTAGCTCGCCCCGTCCGCCTTTCTTTCTCCCTTTTCTCTCCCCTTTTCCCTTTCCTCCCTTCCAAGATGGCCGAAATGGATTCCCCCTTTTAGCGATTTGGCGTCTCCCTCGACCACCACCTCTTTGTGCCGCAGCCCCCTCGCAGACCTGCTCCTGAGGTAGCGAGGGGGAGGGTCCGAGGCAGCCACCAGGGCTGTGGGCTGCGCGCGGGGCCGGATCTCTGCCCCCCTCGCCCGCCCCACGAGCCAGAGCGGCCTCTGGCCCTGCCCCACTACCCCTTTCGGTCTGGGGAGGGGTCGCTCTCTGCTTCTTCCGTGGGCACTGGGGCGTCGTGGACGCGCAGGGACTTGAGACCGGGAGGAAAGCGACATGCCTTTTTGATCGCTGCGGGGCCGGGGGAGGGCGCTCCTCCATGCCCGGGTCCCCGGCCTCTCGGGCACCTCCCCCAGCGGGTCCCTTTCCCCCCAGCCCCGGACTGGGCGCCCCGCCCCCTCCCCGAACCACCCGGGCAGAGCCTCTTTCTCCGGAACACCCCTCCTTGGGCTCCGCCGAAAGTTTGACTCTAGGGAAGGTAGGAACGGCCACCCGGTAACTGAGGTCCCTGATCCTCTGACCCAGGCTCCGGGGGAAGCCCGGGAGGAGGGAGTAGAAGGGAGAAGGGGGGAGAGTTATCGCGATATTTCCCATCGCCAGCGGAGGCAGGAGGGGTCTGACCGACTGGCCCCTCTTCCACCGAGGAGCCGGGCTGCCCCCTCCCACCCCCGGCCCTCCTTCCTCTAGCTCTGAGGGGGTGGGACCTCTTGGCCAGCAGACACCCCTGCCCCTCCTGTCTCCACGGTGGGCCTAGGCATGCCTCTCCCCCTCCCCCACTGCCCCCATCTGCCCAGAATTGCTTCGGATGGCTTGAGGTGGGGAAGGAAGAGGCCTGGGGGTGGTGGATTTGCCTGTAAATATCGTGGAAGTGTTACCCCGCGCTTCTTCCTGGTCTTTGTCTCTTAGAGGAACCCCCACCATACGTATATATGCCTCAGTCTCTCCTGAGCTCCCTGTTGCTTGGGGGGCGAGAGGGGGGGAAGTAGGGGGTTTGTCTCCTGGTTGTCTCCCGCTGTCTTCTGATGCCTCCTTCTCTGGGCCTCTCGCAGTTTGTATCTGTTCCTGAAACTCATTTCTCTTCTCCCCGTCTCCACTCTGTTCCAAGGTGTTAGTACTTGCAGAAGGAGCATAAAGCCGGCTCTGTTGCAGCTTTTGGGTAGGGAGGTTTTCCCAGGGGCTCCCTGGTTTGGAGTTGGAGGTTGTGGCCTTAGAGCTGTCTTTGGAATGAGGCCGGAAACAGACCCCAGGTGAGACCTGGGACTCAGTATCCACCCTATGTGGCTTGAGTGGAGTTCAAGTTGGAGTCTTTGGGGGTGGGCAGGAGGGCGGGGGGGCTCTCTGCTGCCCCTGGCCTTGCCTGAGAGGTCTAGGTTGATGGAGCTGTTGCCATGGAAATGGAGACAGCCTGAACAGGAAGAGGCTACATCTTTGTGCAGGTCAGATGCCCACCCTACTCCTCCAGCCTCTGGCCCCCCGAGTGGAGGTTGGGAGCTGCACTGCCTTTGTTGCTGGAAGACTTATGTTATAATTTATCCTGGGTGGACCGGGGATGCACAAAAGGTTAGTGTGTATTTCCAGCTCTGGTTTCAGGCAGGGATGTCAGACGGTGTGCTGCTGGGGTGGGTGGGGGTGGCTTATACATCTGGCAAGTGTGGGCCTGGCTCTGGTCTGGCTGTATGTGTGATGGGGTGTGTCTGGCCTGGTGTGTGTGTGTGTGTGTGTGTGTGTGTGTGTGTGTGTGTGTGTGTAGTGTCTGTCTGGCCTTGTGTGTTGTGTGAGAGAGATGGAGGGGGTGTGTCTGGCTTTGTGTGCCTCTGTGTATATTCGGCAATGTGTAGCTCTGGGTGTATATTTTGGGTTTTTTGTCTTTGTTTGATCTTAGGAAGCTGAGGGGGGAGAGCAGAGAGGGGACAATGAGCCCGGCTTCAGGAGACTAGAGGATGTTTTTGACGCCGCTGGCAAGGAGGGGCAGGTCCCGGGGTCAAGGATCAGGGAACATGGAGAGGTTGACATTGTCCCCAGGCGGACCCCTGTGCTCCCCCTCCATACACAAATACACAGAGCTTGTGCAGTTGGACCCACACAGCTACCAGAGGAATGCACCTAGTACATTCTGGCTCGCTGTGCTTCCATGGAGCCTCAGTTTCTCTAACGGTCCCGTGGAAGTGGGGTGAGGCAATTAGTCTCTGTCCCTCTTCCTACTTCAAGGTGAGAATGTGTGCTGATGGTCCTGTTTCGGCCAGACTCTGACCTCCCCCAGAAGGCTCACTGAGCAGTCTTCTAAGGAACCTGTAGTCCTTCTGCCTTCCACCTGCCTGGATGGAGTCAGGCCAGGCTTATTGGTTTCTTAGATGAGAGGGGAGCCTGGCCTGGGTGCCAGTGTGTAGGGAGCACTGGAACAGGAGCCAGGCAGTTTCCACTCCTAGGACTGCCACTGTGTTACTGCATGACCTTGGCTAAGTCACTTCTTTCCGAACTTCTTCATCTGGAAAATGAAAGGATTGGACAAGACGCCTTCTAAGATCCCTTCTACTTCCGCAGTTCTAGGTGTCTGCATGTGACCTTGGGTGACTTTTCCTAAGACCTGGTGATTTTCTAGTGGGGAGTGGGGCTAATTTCATGTGCAGGAAAGGCAGAGCAGAGAATGCTGTCGTGGGGCATCTGAAGGAGCAGAGACCTCTGGGTTATCAAAGACAGCCGGTTTTGCAGAAGAAAATCAAAACAACACAAAACAAAAACAAGAGAGCCCTAAAGTGCAGAGAGCTTCCAGAAAAAGACTGGCTAGAATGGAGAGATGGGGGTGGTCTCTAATTAGTAGGGGCTTTGAAGAAGAGGAAAGACAAAGGTCAGGCTTGACTGGCAGGGAGGAGCTGGCGCTGGGTGCTGACCCGAGCTCCTTTCTTGCCGCTGTGGCCAAGACCCGGATCCCCAGGGGCCAGGATGGGCTGCCCAGCCATCATGCCCTTGCAGAGAACAGTGGTTTGGGGACAAAAGGTGTTGAATGACTTGGCTGCGGTTGGGCATGGGGGACAGGGCACAGGTCCGCTGTGGTGGTGTCAGTGGGACTGACCTGTTAAGAGCTCCACAGAGGCCACTTCCAAACGGCCCTTGGCTCCCTTTTCTGCTTCACGGAACTTCTCTGTCTTTCTCCCTCACGCTGTTTCCCATCTCCCAACCTCTTCCCTAGCGTGATGACAGCCAGAAGTCCAGCCACCGTCCCCCCTCTTCCGTCTCCTTCCCCGCGATACACCTGCCAGTTGCAGCTGGGAAGGAATTGGGTGTCAGGTGTGGGGGGCGAACAGTGGGGGAACCAAGCTCCTGTTTACGGTTGTTCTTGGCACCTGCTGGCAGGGCCCTGCAGGTAACCATGGCAATCAGGTGAGGAGCCAATCAGTGCTTCTCCCCACCCCCAGCCCCAGAGGTAGCAGTCTGAGGCCCCTGGGGATAGGGTGGGGGGAGCTGGGAGTGCGGGCGAGGGGGGCCTGCTCTTACACCAGACGAGGAGGAATATTTCTATACAGTCAGCTCCACAGCTCCCTCCTTCTCCCGCGCGTCTAGAAAGGAGCTTGAGAGATGATCTTGGCCCGAATTCGCACAAATGCTCGCGGAAGTGAGAGGGTAAAGGTCACGGCCCCTTGCCTAGGAACTCCTGCGTGTTGAGGCCACAGTCTACCCGGCAGGACCTGCATGCAAGTTCTTAAGAGCCAGTGTGTGTTGTGAAAATCCAGCCAGTGTGTGAATGAGGTGACCGAGGCAGTGGGAAGCGCCTGTGTGTTTTGTGTGTACGTACGTGTGCGTACGTGAGAGGGAGAGACGGAGCCGGGTGTGAGATGCGCTAATAGCAACCAGCATCGACCAGAATGTGTTGTTTCTGTCTGTGCATGCACACAGAGGTTCATTTGGATACACACGCACAAACGCACACACGCACACACGCACACACGCACAGGTCAAGCAGTCGTACAAAGTAGTTTTGGAAGCCCAGACATCACGTACACATCCAATGGATATTACACACACTCAGCGAGACAGCCACTTGGAGTTTGTTCTCTCCTCTGGATGGTTGTAATAATATTTGGGCATCTTGCCAGGGACAGGGTTACTATGGAAACGACCAAACAGTGGAGTAGCCAGCAAGCCTTCTGCGTAATTGTCAAGGGGGGAACCTTTGCAGGGAGGCGGGCCTAGGCCGCCCTCCTTGGGACAGGAGCCCCTTTCCTTCCCTAGGCCGCTGTGTCTCCGCTGGCTCTCTGGGCTTGCTTGGTCCCCTCTGTCTGCCCTGCAGACTTGGTGTCTCTCCCGCGTGTGGCCTTTGTGTCTGTCTCTCCATCTCTTTGGGTCTCTGGCCAGCCTCTGTTGGCTGTTTGGGTCCTGGCCAAACTCATCCTGGGGTCTCTATAGAAACTGTTGATCCTGGCTGTGAATTTCTGGTCCTAGAAAACCCAATATGGTGGCTTTAGAAATCTCTCTGGAAAGGAGAGAAGGGGGTATGTTGTGAAGGAGTCATTGGGGCTTGGCCACTCTCCCAAGCCCCACGCCTTGGGCTTTTACTCTGGGAAAGAGGAGGGAGGGAGGGAGGGAAGGGCCTTCCCTTCTAGGTGCAGGTTTGGTTTTTATACCGAGAAGTTAGGCATATCAGCCAATTCAGAGTTGGGCTCTGACTGACCTCCCAGGTCCCTGCCAAGGCCTGGCTGGGTGCTCGGGGCTGCTGCAGAG
This sequence comes from Felis catus, assembly GCF_018350175.1. NCBI lineage: Eukaryota > Metazoa > Chordata > Mammalia > Carnivora > Felidae > Felis > Felis catus. The sequence goes on along the minus strand of NC_058381.1, from coordinate 37,989,376 downwards.
AGAACTTTCTGCCCAGCTTTGGCGGGCATATCTCTGAGAGCCTGTGATGTGTCACTGGACAGCCTGGGGACAGGCAGCCGGAGTGGCAGCAGTGTCCACGTGGAGAAATTGGCTGTGTGTGCCTGGGAGGGAGGTCCCGGACTGCGTGTGGGACCGGGGGACTTGCACGGTGGGCCGTCCAGCGGGGACTGTGCAGAAGGGGCAAGAGCAGTCTTTTTTGCCCAGGCTCTTTGCCACTACCTGCAGGGTCGGGGCTGGGGTCAGGCTGGAGCTGCGTGCTCCCAACTTCGGGCGTGTAAGGACCATCCTCCGTGTTTCCTGCCTGAGCGCCAGGCCTGGCACCTGCATGGCCAGCGTATGGTGGACCTCCAGGGAGCCACTCCGGGCCCAGTCTGGATGTAGAGCTAGGAGGACGAGGTGGTGGGGTGCTCCCTCTAAACCTAGGGTATCCCGTGGCCACAGTGTTCCCGGGACTGCCTTCCTGGGGGAAGGGTGATGGGGTGGAAGGAGGGGAGGATGGAGTAGAAAGACTGAGGCAGGGGCCTTGCACCTGGGTAGAGGGGGGTCTAAGTGTCCTCAGCTCCTAGCACTCACTTCAGTGAATGTGGATTGGGATCAGGGACATTTTGAAAAACTCTGTTCTCTTCAATTTTCCTGCCTCCTCTGGAGAGTTGGTCTAACTTCATCTTTCCTCCTGCCCTTGAGATGGAGCCCGATGGTGTCGCTCAAGGTGGCACGCGTCTCCAGAGCCCCCGTACCCGGTGAATACTCAAGAGGGGCCAGGAGGAGCCAACCCCATGCACGTAGCCAGTCTGGCCTCGGAGGCAGAGAGCAAAAGCCTTGCGCTTCGGGACAGACGCTGGGTGGTGTGGACTGTGGGAGGGGCTCTTGGGCCTCTGGGTTTCTGATTCCACTTTCATTTCTCAGGGTGACGCTCCCCAGGCCCCCTGCCCCCCACCCCGGCATCATGCATCGGACCACACGGATCAAAATCACAGAGCTGAACCCTCACCTCATGTGTGCCCTCTGCGGGGGGTACTTCATCGACGCCACTACCATCGTGGAGTGCTTGCATTCCTGTGAGTTGGGCAGAGGGGCCGCTGCTCAGGACGGGCAGTCTTTGGCCAGGTCGGAGGGGCACTGCCTGGGGAGGGCAGAGCACAAGGCCCTGCCCTGGAGAGCACACGCATCCGTGCACCCCGTGGCGGTCCCTGGCCGCAGAGAGACTCCTGAGGGGCAGGGGGGAGACGGGAGGGGTCAGCCCGGAGGTTTATTTCAGGAGCTTTCACCTACCTGACCCCTCGGTTCCCTCCTCCATCCTCTGGCTGGAGCTGCAGCCCCTGAAGATGCACGTGCCCCCCCACGTGCACACTGGGCTTGGTGGCAGAGGTCCAGGACCCTGGGAGGTGTCCAGCAGGCGGGCTGTTGTTTTGTACTCCATCGGACTTGGGGCTCCCCTTCTGCTTGGTACATGACACTGGCCTGACACCCGCACGCACGCACTCCCACGGCCCCTCCTCCCCCAAGGACGGAGGAGGGGTGAGACCAGGACCACGTTGAGCCTTTGAATGGGCTGAGCTGCGGGGACAAGGTGGAGAGGAAGGGATACCTGAATCTGAGCAGAGGCCGTCGGGGGCTGGTCCTGGATCACGAAGGGGGCTCTGACTCTCCTTTCTTTCTCCACCCCCCCCACCCCCAAGTCTGCAAAACCTGCATCGTGCGCTACCTGGAGACCAACAAGTACTGCCCCATGTGTGATGTGCAGGTCCACAAAACCAGGCCGCTGCTGAGCATCAGGTGGGCCCGGCACTGTCCCTCCCGCCCACGCGGACTCTCTGGGTCATCTGCCCTCTGTCCCTCAGCCCTCTTTGCATCCTATAGCCAAGGTGGCAGGTGGGGGAGAAGCAAGGCCCCTCCCCTCCCTCTGTGTCGTATCCGGCTTGTCTAGGCTGAGAAGTACTAGAGGGGTAAAGACCGTGCCTCTGGGGACCCTGGTGCCTGTGCCCCGGATCTAAGGAGGGGAGGTGGGAATAAGGGTTCCTGGCTGGGGAGAGCAGGGTGAGGTGGTTGCTGACGGGACTCCATGCTTTTTCCAGATCTGACAAAACCCTGCAAGACATCGTCTATAAACTGGTCCCTGGGCTTTTTAAAGGTATCTACCCCTGTTTCATCCTGCCCACAGCCCCACGCTTCCCTGCCTAGTGCTCCATCCTCACCCTGCTTTCCTCTTCCAGATGAGATGAAGCGGCGGCGGGATTTCTATGCAGCGTACCCCCTGACTGAAGGTGAGCGTGTTCGCTTGCCTGTTCCCCCGAGCAGGTGGTGCCGCCCCGGGCTGTCCGCCCTGCACGTGCCGCCGCGTCACCGCCCCGGCCCAGAGGATGGTTGCGCTCACCACCCCCACCCCGAGCTGTGAGATCCAGGGTCCTTGGTGGGGCTCCTGTCCCCGTCCTAGGCCAGCCCCTCAGCTCTCTCTCCTTCTGCAGTCCCCAACGGCTCCAATGAGGACCGCGGCGAGGTCCTGGAGCAGGAGAAGGGAGCTCTGAGCGACAACGAGATCGTCAGCCTCTCCATCGAGTTCTACGAAGGTGTCAGGCAAGTCTGAGCCACGCCTGGTTTTGGGGGTCCTAGGTTGGGTCGCCCCTCTCTCCCACCCTGGCCCCCTTCCCCTAGCAGGAGAAGGTGTCTCCAGGAAGGTCTTCTGGATGTGTGTGTTGGGGGATCCTGCCTGCTTCAGGGGTTCCCTAGCTTCATTGTTTCTCCTCCCCCAGGGACCGGGAGGAAAAGAAGGGTCCTCTGGAGAATGGGGATGGGGACAAGGAGAAGGTGAGTGCTGGGGACCTGCCTAGGGGTGGGATGCGGACTGGGAGAGAGTGCCTGGGGCGGACCCCAGCCCTTGGGTGCTTCTCCCTCAGCAGACGGGGGTGCGGTTCCTGCAATGCCCAGCAGCCATGACTGTCATGCATCTCGCCAAGTTTCTTCGCAACAAGATGGATGTGCCCAGCAAATACAAGGTGAGTCCCTGGGCCCTCTCAGAAACCGAGTGCCCGTTGTGTGGCTGCATCTGGCAATCTGTGCATCCCAGCCACTGTTCTGAGCAGGCTGGGTGACACGAGGACCTGCGTGGTTGTGTAATTGAGCTGAGTAGAAGGGTAATTGAAACCAAGATTAGGGTGGAGTAGTCTTTGTCTGTTGAAGCCAGTGTACAGAGATGCACGGGAACCAAGACGGAGTGTACGTGTGTGTGTGTGCATATGTGTGCACATGTGCATGCTTGCATGTTCAGAACTGTGGCAGAGGTATGTGTGCAGAAATATAGGGGGTTGTCTGGGGCCATCTGGCTGAAGGAAGGCCAGTCTGAAATTCCACTGGAGGTCTTGGACAGCACTTCTCAAATTCGAATACGTCACTGGTTCTCTAAAGATCTTGTTAAAGCATAGATAGGTTCTGCATTTCTAGCAGGTTCCCAGGTGTTGCCAATACTACTGGTCTGTGTACCACACTTTGGGTATCAAGGCTCTAGGACAACGGATCCCAAACTTTGCTGCAGATCAGAATCGTGTGGGAGGCTTTAAAACTTGACTCATGTCATACCAATTAAATCAGAATCTCTGGTGAGATCCAAGCATGTGTTGTTGTTTTTTTTAAATTTTTTGTTAATGTTTATTTTTGAGAGGGAGAGACACAGAGCGTGCGTGGGGGGAGGGACAGAGAGAGAGAGCGGGTGCAGAATCTGAAGCAGGCTCCAGGCTCTGAGCTGTCCTCACAGAGCCTGATAGGGGGCTTGAACTCACGAACGGCCAGATCATGACCTGAGTTGAAGTCGGACGCTCAACCGACTGAGCCACCCAGCTGCCCCAAGCATGTGTTTTTTTTTTAATGCGTCCAGGGTCATTCCACTGCAGCCTGGGCAAGAGCCAGTGCTCTGCGAGATCTTTCTCACCTGGGCTTTTTCTTTGCCCCCCCCCCCCGCCCCCCCTTTATCTCTGGAGGACCTGCCAGAGATTGAGGGATTCAGACAGCTGTGTGGGTGGCGGGAGGCAGGGGTTGTTAATGATGTGGGTATCTTCTCTGGATCCTTCCTTCTCCGTCTGGTGGTCTGGAGTTCGGTTGGGACAAGCCTGACCGGGAAGTCAAACCCACCGCGAAACCCCAAAGTAGTAAGGGAATACCTGCAAGTCCCTCCTCCCCATCGCCCACTTCCCACCCCTAGCTAGGAGCCTCTCTGCCAAATGGCTGGAGCCTTGAGCCTGAACCGGGTAATGGTGTTCTCCATCTCCTCCTCCAGGTGGAGGTTCTATACGAGGACGAGCCACTGAAGGAGTACTACACTCTCATGGATATAGCCTACATCTATCCCTGGCGGCGGGTGAGCTGGGTGGGAGGGTGCAGGGCGGGGACAGGGCCGGGAGGGGAGCCCTGCAGGGTCTGGCATTGGTCTGTGGCCACAGTGACCACATAGTGACCAGTAATCACGGTTCATGCCTTGTCCCATGAGCTGGGCACGTCCAGGGTGGTCTGCCACAGCAGGCCGGCCGCTTCCGGCCGTCTTCCGATGATGGCCTCCCACACTCTAAAGGGAAAAAGGACCCTTTGGCAGATGACATGCCCTGATTTGGGGCAGAAAGCAGGGTCGGGTGGCCGTGGAGGAGCGGATGCTGCTTCCTGCCTCCCAGCCTCTCTCCTCTCCGGTCCCTGGCCTTGCACGTTCTGTCTGCCTCTCTGGGTCTTTGTGTGCCCCTGTATCTCTGGCCTTGCTTGGTCAGTCTTGTTTGCCTATCTGCTCCTCTCCAAGGCCCGGACCCCGTTCCTCTATCTGGCCACTGTGGGGTGAGGGTTGGGTAGCTTCCTGGGTGGCCTCTTTCTCCCGACACCCTCCCCTTCACTGCCTCTCTGCCCCCTCTCCCTGCAGAATGGCCCTCTCCCCCTCAAGTATCGGGTCCAGCCGGCCTGCAAGCGGCTCACCTTGCCCACAGCACCCACCCCCTCGGAGGGCACCAACACCAGCGGGGCATCTGAGTGTGAGTCAGTCAGCGACAAGGCTCCCAGCCCTGCCACCCTGCCAGCCACCTCCTCCTCCCTTCCCAGCCCAGCCACCCCCTGCCATGGCTCTCCCAGCTCCCACGGGCCCCCGGCTACCCACCCTACCTCCCCTACTCCCCCTGCGACAGCCAGTGGGGCCACCACAGCTGCCAACGGGGGTACCTCGAACTGCCTGCAGACACCATCTTCCACCAGCAGGGGGCGCAAGATGACTGTCAACGGAGCTCCTGTGCCCCCCTTAACTTGAGGAAAGGGACCCTCTCCCTCCTTTTCCAGCCATGCCTCTCCACCCCTCCACTTTTTCTGGGCCCCTTTTCCACCTCTTCTACTTGCCCCAGCTCCTCCCGCCTTAGGGGTGGGGGGCGGGTTTTATAAATAAATCTATATATATATGTACATAGGAAAAACCAAATATACATACTTATTTTCTATGGACCAACCAGATTAATTTAAATGCCACAGGAAACAAACTTTATGTGTGTGTGTATGTGTGGGGGGTGGAGTGTTCATTTTTAGGGGGTCTTGTGTAATTTGCCCTGCTCTTATTTTGGGGGTGTCTGGCGGTGGACCCGAAGGGCCACTTGAGGCTCAGTAAAGCTCTACTCCATCCTCCTGTTTCCCAAGGCAGATGGGGTGTTGGGGGAGCCCCACCAGCCCCCAAAGCTTTAGGCACAACTCCAGCCGGCTGTGAACGGGGTCTACCCTCTCTCTTTCCCCATTTTGGCTGCTGTCCGGCCCCACCAGCACCCCCCCCCCCATTGTTGAATGTCCAGAGACTTGCTAAGACAGTGCCTTTTACAAATGCAGTCTATCCCCTGGTTCGGAGGAGTGAGTGGGTGGTGGAGATGGCATCTCCCTTACCTCCTCCTCTTGCAGTGGAAACTTTGTGCAAAGAATAGATAGTTCTGCCATTTTCTTTTTTTTCCTGTGTGTGTGGCCTTTGCATCGTTATCTCGTGGAAGAGAAGATTCGGGCCACGGGAGGCCTCAGCCCTTGAAATTCCACTGTGGCTTTAGCAATGTGAACTGCTTCACCCCGTTCTGCCCCTGCCCCCCACCCCACCCCGAAACTCTGACTAGCAAGGCTGGGAGGAAAGTCCCATCTGGGGGCCTGGAGTGCCGTGGAGAGGCGGAGTGGGGCTAACCTCAGACAAGCACAGACCCCAGATTGTGCCAAAGGCCAGCAGCCCTCCAGTCCCCTCCCCACCCCCAGCTGAGGCAGAGTCAAGAAAGAGCGACAGAGGCATCTAAAAGCACAAGAAGACAGAAGCCTGTAGGCTCTGACCTCTGCTCCGTCCCGCGAGGTCAGTGGACTGCCCCCTGAAGGGCAGACCCCACCAGATTCCTGCCCACCTGTTTTCCCTCCAGTGTACATAGCTCAGATCGGGGAGGAGGTGAGGAGGCTAGACTCCCTTGCAACCTAGGTGTTTGGGGTTGGGAGCCCCCCCCCCCCCCATCAGGTTTGTCTGTGTTTGCACCTTGTCCTGTGTCTGAGGTGCTGTGACTGTACCCTCCTGCCCTGGGACATTTGTATCTCCTGGCTTTGTAATAAATGCTGCATACTCTCTGGACCTGTAGTTCTTTGGGGGACAGGGAAAGTGGCGGGGGGGTCCTTTGCCCTCCTCCTCGTGTCTCTCGTCTCTGGGCTCAGCCTGCCTTGGGAGACCCCGTATGGAATGAATGTGAGCTGCTCCCTCCCTATGGCCAGTGGGGTGCCCCATCCCAGGTTAAGATCCCGAGCTGGGGTAGGCCACGCGCCTCACGCCAGCGACCACAGGAGCACCATTCTGGGTGCGTATTCTGTTTAATGCCATTTTCACCAGCAGGCGTTGAACCAGGGGCATGTTCCCCGGCTGCCCAAGAGACCTCAGGTATTGGGAGCAAGCCCTTCACAAGCCCAGCAGTGGGTACTGGGGTCCCTGGGTGGTCCCTTCTTGGGTTCAGCAGTTTCCTTCCCCACAAATGGGGTACCTGTCAGAGGCCTGGGAGCCACGCCCTCAGAGCGGGGAGCCCACTTCTGCCTTCTGCACCCGCTCACTCCTGTGAGTGCCATCGCAGTACGGGGGTTTCTGGGTGGCCTTGCAGGTACAGAGGGCCACTACACGGGTCTCCTGGGCCTTGAACTTGAGTGGGGATAGGCCAGTGCGTTGGAAGAAGTGGGAGCCATCACAGAAGGGCTGGTAAGGGAAAGAGAGAAGTTAGAGACGCAACCCCACCTGCTGGGCTGAATAGCGCACAGGCACAGTGTTTAGGGCTCAGGCTCCTGAATGAGACTGCCTGGGCCCCCTAGTTTTACCTCCTTCATCTGCAGTGTGAAGGTAATAGGAGAGCAGTCCCTAGGCAGTAAAACAAATAATGGTTCTTTTGCATTTTGCCTGTAGGAAGCGTTCGGTAAGTAGGAGTCTTTAATGCATTAGTCTCTGGGGGATCCAGAGGGCCAGGATAAAAGGGCAGAATTTTCAAGGTGAAACAGCACTGATAGGTTTTTTTGATTTTTGAAGGTTTATTTATTTATTTAATTTTTGAGAGAGAGATGGGGCACAAGTGAGGGGGGGGCAGAAAGGGGGGGAGAGAGAGAGAAGCTGGGCTCACCCGAAGCGGGGCTCAAACTTACCCAATTCGGAGCTCAAATTCCCCCGATGCAGGGCTCAAACTCACAAACTGTGAGATGATGACCTGAACTGAAGTCCGATGCTTAACTGACTGAGCAGTTAAAACCCCACTGATAGGTTTTTCTAAAACATCTCTGATGGGGAGTTTGCGTGGCTCAGTCGCTTAAGTGTCCCAACTCTTGGTTTTGGCTCAGGTCGTGATCTCAAGGTTCGAGAGTTCGAGCCCCACGCAGCATGGAGCTTGCTTGGGACTCTCCATCTCTCCCTCGCTCTCTGCCCCTCCCCAGCTTGTGTGCTCACTCACTCAACTCTCTCTCTCTCAAAATAAGTAAACTTAAAAAAATAATAAAGTAAAATGTCTCGGAGTCTCCACCGGCTCGTGAAATTCATTTCCATCCACATATTCTATGGGTAAAAACTTCTCCGTGTGGGAGACAGCCTGCCATGTACAATGCTTTAAGACTGGGGTATCAGTTTTGTTCGGCTCCAGGAAACATGGGCGCATGTTACAGGGAGTGGATGTTACAGGGAGGAAGGGGATGTCCCACGGGGAACTGGCTGCCTGTTGCAGGAATATATTTAATATATTTCCCATCCTTCCGAAAGCTGCTCAAGCAGAGACTGGGTAATGGAAACTGAGGCCTGCCTTGACTTGCTAGTTAGTTAGGCAGGCCTCCTGACCTTGAGGTCAAGGTAGGGTAGGAGACGAGAGAAGTATACAAATAAAACCCAGCAACCTGTCCCAGAGGGCAAAAGCCAAGAAGGCAGAGTGCCAGACTGTGCTAGGCCACACTATGGCTGGCATTCCCTAGAGCTGCTCCACCCTCACGAGGACCCGCTCAGGGTCAAGAGAGTGGCAAAGTAGGACTTGGGACCCTGGGCTGGGGCACCACATGACACCGCTTGGAGGCGCACAGTTCAGAGCTCAGTTTAGGAAGGAAAGGGGCTCAGAGGCTAAGAATGTGGGTCAGGTTCCTGCTGGAAGGAAGGCTCCTGGGGCGGAAGGGAGAGGAAGGTGAGAGCAGGCAAGGCGACCAAGGAAGCCCCATCACTAGAGGCTTTGCAGAAGACACTGGCAAGGGGCACCTGGGGGTCTTCCCAATGTTGGGGTCCAAAGCCTGGGAGCCTTTGGCTCAGATGCTTCCTGGAAGGGGGAAGAGAGGGGGAGAAAGACAACCCAGCCTCTCTCCTTTGAGCGGGGAGTCCAGACCACGCCTCCGAGGGGTCGCACCAGAAGAGGGCAGAGCCCTCTCAGAACTCAGAGAGACTGAGTTTCTCTCTGGCCTTGTGTCAAAGAGTGGATACAGAGAACAGGGAGCTCAGGGCTGTGGGTGGTGGTGCTGGCCAGACAGCATTCTTTCACCCCCAGCCTCCCTTTTTGTGTGTGTATGGGTGGGCGGGAGGAAGAGGAAGGTCTTGGGCAGGAGCTCCCAGGAGATACCTGCTGTCCCAACCAGGGGTGTCATATGTTAATGACAGGGGGTAGGGGTCTCTCACCTGCTGCTTGCTGCGGCCACACACACACCACCTGTAGGTTTTCCCAGCCACCAGCTCCACCCTAATGGGTGTCTTCAAGGCCACCACGGACTTGGCTGGCGTTTTAGGGAACCACCGGGCCTGTGGCAAGGGAAGACGAAGGGCTTGGGGTCAGCCCCATGCCCAGCAAGCACTTTCCTGCCTTTGGACTTGTCCAGTTTCCCAGTGGCTTAGGGCAGGCTTCCTCCGCAAGAGGCTGATCTGATGCCACCCCACAAGGACATTCCCCCAGGTTCCCACAGGACACCATAAGGACCCTGAGCTCCAGACAGGGAAGAGATTTCAAGCCCATGTAGGCGCTCCGGCTGGCTTCTGGGCCCAGCTACCTTCCTTTCAACTCCAGGCTCCCACTTGGGGACTAGGAAGGGAAGGGCCAGGATCCTGCCAGCCTAAGCAGGGTCACCTGCACCTGGGGCTGTGTTTATCAGGCACTGCTGTTCCCAGCGTGGAAGCCTGGCTCCCTGCCCTGTGCCCTCTGGTCACCCTACCTCCCCTGAGCCAGTGGGAAGGTGGCTACAGTCAGGGCTTTCTGAGGTTGGAGTCTGGGAAACAGGGCTGACTCTCTCGTTCCTTCTCTGATCTCTAGTTTTAGGGTCTCCGGGACTGGGGGGACTTGGGCGGAGGCAAGGGGAAACTGGGTACTTACCAGCCAGGAGGAGACGCCCCGCCTCTGATTCAGCGTCTGCAAGGTATGTAGGCATGACTAGACGGTGGTTTGGAAACACACAAAAAGAAAAGAAAGAAAAAGTCAGTGGAAAGCGTTGGACTTCCAAAAGGGTCATCTGGGAGGGACGACAGGACCTGGCGGGGGAAGGGGGAGGTAGCAGAAATAAGAGGGTAAGAAAAAGGGGTCACAAGACAGGAAGTGGAGTTGCTGGAAGGTGCCGGGGGCACCCAGCCTGCGCTCAGCGAGGGAGGGCCGCAGGGCGCCCGGCGAAGCGGGACTTGGGGACGCGCAGCCGCGGGACAGCGGGGCGGGGCCCTGGAGGGGCGAAGGGGCGGGGGTGGGCAGGCGGCCGGCGGCGCGGGCTCGGGGTGCTCACCCAGGCCGCGGGCCGCAGGGGCGCCCCCACGCCACCCATGCCGGTCCCCGCCGCTGCGCCGCGCCGGCTCCGCCCCGCGCCCGGGTCACCTCTCGCTCCCGCCCTCCCGGCCGGCCCAGCCCGCCGCGGCCCGGAAGACGCCGCGGGGCTCCGCGCGGGTGGGGGCCGGGGCCTGCGCGGTCCGGTGCCCGCCGCCGCCGGAAGCCAGGCCGCCCCCCCCTCCCCGCAGCCTCCCCCCCCCCCGCCCCGCAGCCTCCCCGGCCCCCCCGGGGGCGTGTGGCGGGGGCCGTCCCGGCGTCCGCTCCGGTTGCTGCGTGCGCGCGGAGCCACCGGCGGGGAGCTTCGCCTCCGCCTTCCTGGCGTCCCCGTGTGGGCGGGGACCTCCCGGGAGCCGGCCTCTCTGGCGGAGGCCGAGGCAGCGGCTCCGTCTCCTCACCCAGGGAACCTGCTTTTTCAACAGATTCCCGCCTGGCCCAGGCGTACACATCACGTCCCTGTGGGTGGGCACAGGTATTTGGGTCTTTGGAGCATACCGGTGCGCGAACTACTCATTCTAAGTGCTTAGAGAAATGGAACCGACCCCCCCCCCCGCCCCCGCCCCCCTCCCGAGGCTCCCACAGTTGGCACGCCCCTCCCTTTCCCTTCAATAAAGCCAGACAATGCAGGGGTCTTTGGATTTTTTTTTTTTTTTTTTTGTAAAACATTCTTTTATTAAAAGAACAAGTGCTGTTTACGAACTGCCCTTCGTACAAATAACATCCGTTATACAAAGATACAAGATCCGGGTTATGCACAATTCCAGGCTCGGAAGTGAAAGGAGGGGGCATTGCCTTTCGGGCTGAGGATATAAAGGAGGTTCTAGAAAGAATGTAAAAGGAGCCCCTGGGTTTGCAAACTCTGGCTTCCCCTCCCTGCTCCCCTAGGAAGGGTCTGCTACATTGAGACAGGCTGGGATGGACAGAGGGAAATGGGGCTGGGAGTCAGGGTTTGGGTCTCCAGTCCTGCCACCTGAGTCCCAAGTTGGGCTGGAGGAAGTGAACAAAGGACAATGAAGGCACCCCTCAGTCCCCAACTTTTCAGTAGATCAAGTCAAAGTGGTCGGGAGCTGGACACACTTTGAATCCAGATTGATGTGACTGGAGGGAGCCAGGGTACTGTGCCCTGCCCCCTCCACATTCCCCACTGAAGGGACCTTAATCCCTCTGGGCACCTCTCCCCAGGAAAAATACATTGAGATAGAGGAAAATTGGGAGCAAGCTGCCTACTCCTAACTTTGGCCCACCGCTCACCAGGGAAGATGCTCGAAGTTGGCCAAGGGGAGCCCGTGCCTCTGAAAAGTTGTCTGCATTTCCAGCTCAGGGGGGAAAGGGAAGTGTGGAGGTTACCCTTTCTCAGAGCTGGCCCCTGGCTCTGGCTCCCCTCACTTGTCTAGGCCTTCCCCAGGAGTACTTCCCTAGCCCTCAGTACAGGAATGGGTGGGGTGCTCTCGGCCTCAAGGTTAGGGCACCAGGAGGCAGCAGCAGACCCAGGAGCCTGAGGGGAAGACACACACAAATAGGAAAAACTTAAAAAAAAAAAAAAAAGCAATCTTTAAAGTGTCATTGTCTATGGAAAGGATCCATCAGCTCTGAGCTAAGACAATCAGTGCTACATAGATACCCTCCCACCCGGGCACAGCCCTGCACTCACACACACAGGGACAGACAGACAGCCACATGGAGGTGGTGCAGTGGGGGGCAAGAGAGCCCAGGACCAGGAGGCCTGGGTCCTGAGGGCTGGTCCTGGCTCTGCCCCGAGCCCCTGCCCCTCCTAGGCTTGGAGCTATCACCTGTGAAGCAAGGAACTGGCTCAAACCACCCCTAAAGACAGGTCTCTTCCAGCTGTGACATTCATGCACCAGTCGTGACTTCGGAGCTCGACAGGGGTTCTGCATGCACAGCCCTCACACCTCCACACTGAGCGTGATTACACACGAAGCTCTGCTCATGCATTTTCAGACTTCATTTCCGCCCTGCAAACCACATCCTTTCGCTCTGCTAGGTAGAGATATACAAATCTGTGTCTTTTTCCCACTCCCCATCCAAATTCGTCCTGGAAAAAGGGACCAAGGCTGGGAAAGGAGGGTGAGGTCAGTATAGCCATTCCCCCTGCATTGGGACCATGAAGATCTCCGGAACTTTCTTATAAAGCTCCCTCCGAAGAAGGAAACGTACTCTCTCTCTCATGCCCCTCTGTCCCAAACTGAGGGACAACAGCAATCCATACCCAGCCTGGGTCCCTTCTTCAAATCTAACCTACCTGGTGCTGCACCCCAGCCTGGGGAAAGCTGGAAAACAAAACTCTTGGAGATGAGAACCCCAGACTCTCGGGTGCTGGGAGGGAGGGGGGAGGTCTTGGTTCCAGTGCACTAAATCATAGGGACCTCTCACTCTCTGCCCCAGCAGCCTTGGAGCGGGTTTACTTTCCTCAGCATCCAGAACAGAAGTTGACTTCAGTTCTTAGAGGGCCGGCCTTGGGCAAGGGTGTGAGTGTGAATGGGCAACTTTTCTAAGAACCTCTGAAGGTTATTTTTCTTTTCAGTGGTTCGGGGGCAGGGAATTAGAGAGCTTAATAGATGAAGATGAATAAAATGCGGAATTCTATCGTTTCTTCCTAATTGATATTTAGCATTAATAAAAAGTGAGTATTTCTGAGGTCATCACAACTGCCTTCCCCCCTCCCCCCAAGCCCTTGCAAGTGCCTAAGAAATTGCCTCTGAAGGATTCCCACCCACCCCCTCCTTTATCAGCTCCCTAACATCTTACAAAGTCTTATCAACAGGAATATTAATATTATTTTCAGTATCAGAAAAAAACCAGTTGAGCAGCACAGGCAAAAATATATCTGCACTACGTTTCTGTCGTTGCCAAAAATATACACATCTTCTTTTCTTTATTTAAAAAAAAAAAAAAAACCAACAACAACAAAAACCCAAACGGAAACACACACAAAAAAATCCACACATGCAAACACTGACGAGACATGAGCTTCAGGGAAAGCTGGAAAAGCCTTCTCCTGGCTCCAACCCCAGTGCAACTGAAACACAGACACAGGCTTCACCCTTGCCCTTCTCTCCTGGCTGCCCTACTGGCCCCTCACTCAGCCTTTGCCACCAAAGGCTCTGAGCAGGTGGGGGCTCTTTAAGGTGAGAATTGCCCCCACACCCTGAGGGGGGGAATAGCTGGTGGGTGAAGGGACAGTTGTCAGGTCAGCTCAAGCTGAAGGCTCCCCTGGTTGGTGGGGGCAGGGGTGGGGGTAGGGTGCAGGGGAGCAAGCTGGCTAATTCAGGGAGGGAGGTTTTCACTAAAGGAAGTGGCACTTTACCCCCCCCCTTTGCCCCATCCCCCCATCCCTGGGACTCCCTTCGTGCCAGGGAAGCAGGACAGACCATCAGCGGCGGTGGGGGGGGGGGGGAGAGGGGAGGTTTGAGGGGGCACTGAGACCATGTGGGGTCTGGGGGAGGGAAGGCAGGATATTACCCTGATTCAAAGCCCCCAGCCCCCGGTTACTCTCCAATATTGGAGTACTGTTCTGGTTTTGTTAACCATTCACGCCCCAGAAAGGGACCAAAGTTGGTGAGGTGGGGAGGGTGCAAACAGAAGCTGGGAGCCCCCCCCTTCTGGTGCCGCCTCATCTGAGCACTGCTCCTATCCCTGCCCTCGGCTGCCCCAGGTCCAGGGGGAGTCAGACAGACAGACGCGAGCACACACACACACACACATACACACACGCACGCAGACACACATGCACAGGCTCACAGGCACACGCTCTCTGAGTCAGGCAGCTCCATCTTCCCACCCTCCGCACTCCTAAATCCAATAGTGCAAACAAGGGACAGGGCACTAAAGGGGGCTGGGCCTCCTCCCCTGCCCTTCCCCAGCCCGTCACTGGGGGCTCCAGAGAGGTGGGGAGGCCTGGGCTGAGTTTGATGCCATCCTGCCCCTTCTTCCTCAGCTCCCTAGTCTGTGGGCTTTTACAAGCTCAGCTTGTAACCCTTGTTGGGGCGCAGGGGCAAGGGACCGGCGAGACACAGTCCAAGGGATCTCTTCTGCCACCTGCCCAAGTTGGGAAGAAACTGCAGGTAAAGCAGGACTACTCCTTTCATAAGAGATTTCCGCGCAGGGGCAGGCCCAGGGCCTATCCCTCCCCGCCTCTCCCCACTCAAGTGCTGATCCATTTTATGTGGAAGGTCCAACCAACCCCCCACTTATGCCATGGCCCACTTTGCTCTTGGAGGACTTCAAAACATTTGCTGAGAGTGGGGGCTCCTAGGTGGGCTTGGAGCCTGTCCTCCCTGAGCCCCTCACAAAGGGGTCAGTGCAGAGGGAGAGGGGGCCAATGGAAGGGGCATCCCTCTCCGTCTCAGTCCTCGGCACCAGGAGCACCCCACACTCCCCAGGCCTCGGCACATGATCTGGGCTGAGGCTCTCCAGTGTCTGGGTGCAGGTGCCTGCTCCAGGCTAGGACCCCTCAGGCCAAGATCTGCCCCCTCCATCTGGGGGTCAGGAGGGGCTGGGTGGATTTAGCCTTTTTCCTGGTTGGCTGAGGTTCCTTTGTCAGCGGTCTGGAAAGAGAGGAAGGGAGGCTGGGGGTTTAGGAGGTGTCTGGTCCTAACACCCAGTTGAGAACAGCTGCCTGGGTCAAGGAAGCTGTTGTAGGGTACAGTGAGGGAGCCCCGCTGAAGCCCCTGCCCTGGGCTCTTGGGCTAACGTGTTCTTTATTTCGTGGGTGTTTGTGTGTGTGGGAGGGGGGGAAGCGGGGAGGTGGGGGGGCAAGTTGCCCTGCACAAGGGCACCCAGCTAAGCAGGTACGTTCCAGCCAATACCAGCACCCTGGGCTCTGCCTGTATACCTTAAGAGGAAAAAGAGAGGACCTTTCTCCAAATGGGCCACCCAGAGCATCATCTTTTTCTAACTGGTCCACTCAGAGAGGAAACAGACTTTTCTAACTGGTCTTCCCAGAGGAACACTATTTTCTAATTGGTCCTTTTTCTGTTAGCCCATGCTCAGAGTTTATCGTGGATCTAGCCCAGGCCCTGGGGTGTGGGGCAGGGCACTTTGCTGGCCTAGGGGTAGTTTCCTTCCTCCTTCTGATGACACATCTAATGATGTACCTTCTGATGTTCCACCTCTGCCCATCCCGGAGAAGGGAGACAGGAGGACGGCCTTGGGCCCCCTACTCACCCCTCCTTTGGGACCACTGCCGTCCGCCCCCGACAGGCTGAGGAAGGGGTTGGTCTGGGCAGTGAGGACTGGAGGTCCGCCCGCTGCTGCTACTGCTGCGGCCGCAGCTGCTGCAGCCATGAGACTCGTGTTGTTGCCAAGCGAGGGAGCCACCAGGGCTCCGGCGGGCAGCAGAGGTGGGGCAGACGCCGTGGGCAGCAGGCCAGGGGTGCCCGCGGACAGCAACGGGGTGGAGCTTCCTGCCAGCAGGCTGGCCATGGGCAGCTGGGAGCCCCCGGCCATCTGCAGCCGCTGCAGCTCCCGCTTCTGCTGGATCTGCTGGATCATCTGGTAGACAACAGTCTGGTGTTCCTGCAAGGGGGCCACACCACTCATGGGCCAGTGGTCCCCAGGGCTAGCTTGCCCTGCTTGGCCCAGGCCCCATCCCATCACCCTGGAACTATGAGGAAGGAGACCTGGGGGACCGTCAAGTTTCTGTTTCCATCTCCCTACCTGGGGATTCAAATCTTTCCATCTGGATCAGAAAGCAGTCACTGCCATCAGTGTTTGGCAACTGGGGCACTACTGGCCAAGTGCTGGAGGATGTTTAACATCCTTGGCCCCACCCCCTCACTGAATCAGTTCCTGTTGTTATGACAACCACAAATGCCCTAGGGGTGGCACGACCCCAAGTTGAGCTATAACTAAGCTAGGTCGATAGTATTCCAGCCCTCCCACCTTTTGTTTTGTTTTGTTTTGTTTCATTTAAGACTCATTTATTTTTGCTTTAAATAGGCAAGGCATTTTCAGTGTTCCAAAAACCAAAACAAAATATCAAGGTTTACCTTAAGAGATCTTGCCCCCACCCCTGTTCCCAATGGGCCCCTATAGGTAACCAGCTGAATTGGTTTCCTGTGTATCTTTCTAATGTTTCTTTAGGGGAAAACGATTATGTTTTCTGTTTTTTCAACTCTCTCCTTTTTAAAAGGAAGAACTCCTTTTCTCCACAGGAAATCTTAGCAGAACCCAGCATGTAAGACAGACCCAAAAGGGGCTGCTCTGGTTGAGAGGGTGTCACCGGCTCAGCCACAGACCCTGAAGATCCCCCTGAAGATCCTTGGGGCTGGGATTGGAAATGCTCAGTAACTGAGGACCCACCACCCTCCAGACCTTGTCACTAGGATGTTATCTGGGGCCACTGGAGCACCCCTTCCGCAATGCCCAGGGGCCTGAGAGCAACTCTCATCCCCTTTGCCCCCACATGCCCCACAGGGGCCCAGCCTGGGGCTGCCTTCCCTCCTTCTATGCCGGCCTGGCCCAGGCTGGCCCAGCCCCTGACATGGGCCCTCCCCACGGAGCCGGAGCAGGCTGGGAGGGGCGGGCATTACCGGGGTCAGCTGTGGGGAGGCCAGGAGCTGTTGGAGCTGCTGAAGCTGCTGCTCTTGCTGCTGCAGGAGATGTCTCTGCTGCTCGGTTAGGCTGAGACAGGGGGGACAAAACACACACTATGGAAAGGGGCAGGGACATACGCCTCCCCCCTCCCCGCCAAGTTCCCGGACTCCCTCAGACCCAGGTGGAGAAAGGCAGGGATGTGCGGTTTTGGAGGGCTAAGGAGAAACAGAGCGAGCTCAGATACTGCCCTGGGAGGGATACAAGTCAGATGGCAGAGCTTTCCCAAAAGGGAAATCAAGATTGGGGGTGCAAGAAAGAAACCGGCGACTTTGTCCCTGGAGAGCTACCATCCAGAGGGCACTCACATCTAACATCTGGGGAGTACCTGGGACCAAGAAGTGACTAGGTTCTATACCTTGTGAGACTGGAGAACATTCTTCCTTTAAGGGGGACTGTGGGTGTTTGGGGGAGTCCCTCCCAGAGCCAGCCTCCCCGTTCCCTTCCCCAGGCTGAGCTCTCCCTCACCTGTTAAGACAACCTGGCAGCTGCAGCGTGGGGGCCCCGCCAGCCTGGCTCAAGCCCGCAGGGTTGGGGGCGGCAGCCCCATTCAACCCCCCCAGGAGCCCATTGAGGGGCAGGGCCCCGCTGCCCGCCAGCCCCCCCAACAGCCCCTCAGCCATGGGCATGGCCCCCAGTCCCGCTGCCCCCGGTGCCCGACCCAGCCCGTTCTGCGGCTGGGGCGGGAGCGGGGCAGGGGCCCCGGGCAGGGCCAGGGGCAGAGTAGCAGGGCTCTGCTGGAGCAGGGGCAGCGGTGGGGGCGTGCTGTGGAAGGACAGCGACGAGCTGCTGCGGCTGGGGCAGCCTGAGTGTGGGTCCTGGGGAGGGAGGGGGAAGGGAGGGGTCAGAGGGGCAGGGGGCCAGCATGACCTCTCTGGCCCCCGGCCCAGCACCCACCAGCATTCTCACAGAGCACAGCCCCCCTCCACCTCACCCAGCAGAGCCACCCAGGAGAGAGAAGCAAGGCCCAGGGATACAGGCTAAGAATCCAAAGAGTCCTTCACAAATCACGTTTACAAATCACTTCCTGGGGGCCCAGCACCCCTTGCAATCCTGGTTTAATCATGAACAGTGACGATGGTGGTGGCCATCTAGCGAACCAGAGCCAGGGTTCAATGTGTGACCTGTACCATCTCGTTATTCCCACACGTGGGTGAAGCCATTGATTCTTAGACAGGCTCTGTTAACTCTGCAGGCAGGAGAGCAGTGGCTGGAGTGAAAGGCTCAGGTTCAAACTCTACGGTCCACAATTCAATGGCTTCACTGGCTTCTGTGTTAGTTTACTCACAATGTGGGGGTGACGGCAGTCCCTACTCCACAAGGTTATTGTGAGGGCTAAACAAGCCAATGCTTTGAAAGCCTCAGCACAGGACGTGATTTCAGAGGGCGAGTCTGTCATTGATATTCGCCATGATGATGATGGTGATTGCGCAAGTATGTTAAGAAGCCAGTTCGATAGATTCCAGTAGCAACCACCACATAACAATAGCGACCGGTACCCTAACCCCCACCAATTACACAGGGATTGTTTTGTGTGAGGCACTGTAATGAGCCCTTCGCAAATACTTCTCAGGGGCCTTCCCTAACCACCTCATAACTCCAGAAGAACCCCACCCCCACTCTTCCTCACCACCCTCAAATTATTTCCATTTCAGCCCCTTTCCTGGTTCGTGATTATCATTTTCTTGGATTTACAGTCTACCTTCAGGAGCAGGACTGCGTCCGTTTTGCTCACTGATTGCGTAGCCAGTGCCTGGCATCAAAAGTAGGCACCTCATACTCATTATTTATTGAAGGAATGAACGGATCAGTCAACCAATTGCTCGGCCAATCACTTCACTGCCCAGCCTCCAATAGCTGTAGGGTGGAGATGAGACCAGAAGGCCCTGGCGCTTCCCCTCCTGCCCCCCCCCCCTTGCCTCTCCCCGCGGCGCCCACCTCGGAAGACGTGGACAGAGAGTTGTCCAGGCCAAGGCTGTTCTTCCCCGGGGGGCTCTTGCTGGTGCTTAAGGAATCGCTGCTGCCGGCTGAGGGAGGGGAGCAGGGAAGGAGGTCAAGGGCTGGAATCAGGGCCACGTCGCATCGCCCGGCAGAGGCCCCTACTCCCAGACTGGGTGGGAGTCCCCTTACCTTGGGGAGGCAGGCCATAGGGCCCAGGGACCGGGCCGTTGGCGGCAGGCAGGGCGGCAGGCAGGGCGGGGAAGGGCACAGAGAGCTGCACGTTGAGAATCTGCAGCCGCTCCTTCTTGGCCGTCAGGCTCAGAATCTGTTCCTGAAGCCGCTGGTTTTCCTTCTGCAGCGCGTGCAGTGCCTTCAGCATCTCCACGACTGCGGAGAGAGGGTGAGAGCGCCTGAGCCCGCAGGCCTGGAAACGGGAGGCCAGGCCTGGGGGCGGGGCGAGAGACCCGGAGGCGGGGCCTGGAGGGCGGGGCCTGGAGGAGGAAATCGGTCTGAGACCTAAAAAGAGAAGGCGAGGCGCCTGCCGGCGAGACTTGGGCGAGCTCGGAGAGGCGGGACCTCGGGAGCCGGAGGTGTGAGGACTGGGGGCGGGGCCTGAGGTTCGCGGGTAGAAGCTGTGATAAGGGTTGTGGAGGCCGGAGGAAGTTGGAGCATAGGAAGGTAAGGGCCAGGAGGCCGCGGGGGCCGAAGGCCGGGTGCACAGGTGGCGGGTCCAGGTGCGGGGCCTAGCAAAGGTTAAATACAGATCAGGCCCGGGTAGCCAAGAGTTAAGGCCGAGGCGGGGCCAAATGCGAAATCTTAAAAGGTCTGGGGACCTCGGAGAAAAAGGTGACCGAGTCTGGGGGTCCTAGGGCAGGTCTCCCAGCCCGGCTGCACCCCTCCTCACTGTTGACACCGGCCTCGCCGTCGCCCTGCTTCTCCAACAGCTGCTCCATGTTAGTTGTTCCGGGGGCTGCTGGGTCTAATTGGCTGCCCCCGCAGGATGCAGACGCTGTCTGGTCAAAGAGTGCGGGGAGGCTGCTGATGGGGGACCTGGGGTCAGAAGAGAAAACCAGGGTCAGGCTTACCTCACGTCCCCACTCCTGTCTCCCTCCTCCTCCCTCAGGGGTTCCAGTCGTCCCCTTTTGGACCCCACCCTCTCCTGGCGCCCTTCTCTCCGCCCTCTCCTCCCCTCAGTGTCCCTCCAGCCCCGCTCCCAGCCCCTCCCCCAAGCCGCCGCCCCCTCCCTCACATGGAAGACAGACTCTCCTGGGGGGAGGTCCCCCGACACCGGAAGCTGCAGTCCTCCAGGTCTGGCTCTTGGAAGGAGAAGGGGAGCAGGGATCAGCGGGGAAGGGGTGCCGTCGGCCTCACGGTCCCCGCCTGGGAAGTGGTGCGGGATCTGGGACTTTACCGCACACCCCTTTCCCCCAGCATCTCCCCCAACCCCAGACTGGCAGTTCTAGCTCTTAAGACGCTGGTAGCCCTGGCTTAGAAACCTGGCCCCTTGGGAGCCACAGCCAAGGGATCTGGTCTCTTCCCCTTTCTCTAGGCACAAAGGCGGCCGCTGCCTGGCTTCTTTTGGACCCCCCCCTCCCAATTTCTTTCCTGGTGTTTTCAGGGTTATAGAAATTCGGGGTCTACAGTCTTGGATTGAACTTGGGCCCGATACTTGCTCTGTGACCTTGGGCTTGAAACTAATATCTCTGAATTGGTTGTGATGAAGATTAAAAATAAGGTAATAAATGTGAAGTGTTGGCTGTCCTGCAGCAAGCCCGTAATAACTGTAGCTATTATAGTTTTGTGCGACTTTTCACGTTCATAAACTCACAAGTTGGGTTGCCAAACCTTTTTGTTGGGCCACAGAATTCCAATGTGCGGTTTGGAAAATGTAGTCACCCTGCGCTGTCGGGTCATTAATTCTGGAGTCGGATTCGGCCCCTTTTAGAAAGTTTACCTGAACTGGCGGCCGGGAGGTAGGCTCCGCCCCCTAACCGGCCAGGTGGTGTCTCTGTGCCAATCAGCTCTCTGGGGCTGGGACAACTCTCCCGGGAGAGGGAGGGGCGCTTGTGATCCTCCCCCTTAACTCCTAAATACCCGGAGAGCAGGTTGCCCAGCTAGTGGACTCCCTAGACGCCCATCCCAAGGACTTACTAAGAGGCCAGCGGGGAATTACGCTGCAGTGACCAGAGAACGGGGCTTGAAGTCAGGACCAGAATTGAGCTCCAGCTCTGCCCTTCTCTACTTGAACTGCCTTGAGCAAGTCATTAAGCCTTTTTCTTCTGTGAGATGGAGCAGTAGTAATTAATTCTGCCAGGTCCTACCCGTCCCATCAGGGGATTTTAACGTGAAAGTGTACCCTGGTTTGCTGTGTGTGGATTTTTTTTTTCAGGGTGGGCAACGGCCAGAGGGAGGGGGCAGCCAGAAAGCCCTCCCATCCTTTCTGGGGTGACATGCAGGTGACGGGTGCCCCTTTGGTCTTTGGGAAGAAAGGGGAATGGGATCAGAGACACGTACCTGTGTGGCTGCTCTCGGCCTGGGTGAGGAGGGGGTTAACGGCACCCATGGGGGTTCCAAAGATGTGGGTAGAAGGAAGGCTAAAGGTAGAGCCAGCCAGAGAAAACACCTGAGGGAAAGGAGGTATAGTCCAGCCTGGTGGTTATTCTTGGATCTAGGGCACAACTGTGTGGGGGGAGGAGGGGATCAGGTAGGTGTACTGGGGAGGAGAGAGGGCCAGTGAGAGGAAGACATTCTCAATCTCTCCCATGGAGACCTGGGGTCCTAGGCAGCCTGTCCCCCACATGTCTAGGGATGGAGGAGCCCAGGAGTAAGGCCTCACCTGAGTGGTGGAGATAGAAGCAGAGGAGGAGGGGAGGGTGCTGGTGAATGGGGAGCGGCTGAGGCGGGGCAGGGCCGAGGTCCCTGGGGGCCCCAGCAGGCTGGAGGAGAGGGGGGTGCTGCAGACAGCTCGCAGCATTCCACCACTGCCGCCGTGGGAGATGGGGTCCTTATTACTGGTGTAGATGCCTACAGGCAGAAGGAGGACACAGAGGGAAGCTTAGTCACCATTCCCCCTCGCCCTTCCTCCACCAGGTGGCTGGGGCAGCCCCTCCCCAGAGAGAACACTCCCCTGGGTCTGGCCACACACAGCAGTCTAATGCTCTCGCTACAAAGATGTCACATCTGCCTGTGACGTCTGCTTGATGTACCTGCTTATTAGACTGCCCTGCCCAGACCTGGGGGAGTCCTGGCTTTTCTATTAGGTAGGTCCTGTTGGCAGTCTACCCCAAACTCTCTCACTGCAAGCCTGCAGATGATGGGTATGGGGGAGTGTCTTAGAGGTGACTATCTCTTCCCTCCTTTATCTCTGTCTTTTGGAGCAGCTTCTATCATTTCCCTCTCACTGCATGTTTATGCCTCTGTTCCCTCACTAGACTGGCTGGGCCCTGAGATGTCCAAGGGTCACTAACCTGCCCCTAGCAGGGGAGACTCCAGGCTCAGGCTGGGAAGGCTCCCTGAAGGCCCAAAGGTGCGGGAAGCCAGACCACCCAGGCCAGAGCTGACCAGGGAACCTCCGGAGAAGGGTGAAGCAGCAGTGGCAGTAAAGCCAGCCAGCTGGGCACTGGGCAGCGAGGGAGCAGCTGGACCCCCAGCCCCCTCCTTGTTCCGGCTGCCCTTGGGACGTCCTGGTCCATGTCGGCTCCTCTTGCTAGCTTTGTGCTTCTTCTCCTTCAGGCCTGTCTCGGGGGTCTCCTCAGCAGGCGCAGGGGCAGCACTCAGTGTGGGCATCCGCTTGTGGGTGCCTGCTGAGGCCCCGGACCCCGACACGTGGGGAGACTTATAGTCTCCAGGGGACGGGGCCCGGGCCCGGCCCGAGCTGGAGGTGGTGGTGGAGAAGCGCATGATGGGCCCAAAGCCAGAGAAGACCACCTTCTGCTCAAAGAGATCAGCCTTGGGGGGCTCGGGGGCTGAGGGAGAGGGGGGAGCCGAAGGGGTGGGGGCTGCGGGCTTGGAGTACTTGTCCTCCTCTGGCTGCTCCAACTTGGGGAATGCCGAAAAGTCGGGAGAGCTCTGCAGGGACGAGACTGCACAGAGGGAAAACTGAGTTACAGCTGGGCCCCATGTCCCTCCCACCCCACTCCCAAGGGCACTAGCTGGAGAGAGCTCTGGGCAGGGGTTGGGGAAGCCACCGTTCCTGTCCCAGCTCTGCCGCTGTCTCTATGTCTTGGGACGAGTGTCCCCAGCTCCGGCTTTCCCACATGTGATAAAAGAGAAGGAGAAGAACTCCTGCCTAACTGATCTCACTGTACTGTAGAGATTATAGGAGATCATTAGTGTTGACACTTTAAAAATGCCACCTTATGGCACGAGGGGATAACAAGTGCATACTGTTAGGGCAGCAGAGGAGTGGGACCTGAGAGGGACCGGCTGGGGGGGGGGGTGGTTTGGAGAGGAGTCATTTGGTGGGGATCTCCCATCTTTAACCAATTTAAGAAGCAAATGAGATGCAAACCAGTATGCAGAGGCCCTTGCTAGAGAAGCTCTGGGCTGGCTGAAGGCTGTCCCACCCCCAGCTTCCTCCAGGATGCCCACACTCACCTGCAGGCTGGAAGGGCCCCCCAGAGGAGGAGGAAGAGGAGGAGGAAGAGGAGGAGGAGGAAGAGGCGGAGGTGAAACTGCTCACACCTTTCCCACTGCTCAGTTTCTTCCCCTTGTGACTCAGGCTATGGCTGGAAGACTTTTTCCCCTTCGAGTCCCTGCTGCTCTCAGAGGTCTCCTGAGTGCTGGCCTCATGGTGGGAGGAGGAGGAGGCTGAGGAGGGGACCTGAGAAAGGAGGAGAGGGAAGTCTCAAGGCCCGCTGTCCCCGCTCACCCAAACCCGGAAGTGGGGCAGGAGAACACAGGGCTCAGGCTCTACAGGGAGAGCCCAAGTTTGCTTTGGAAAGGACTTGTGGGTGGGGAGCCCAGAACAGGGAAGTGGGTGTGAGGAGAGAGGAGTTGGTCTATCCTTCACCTGAGGCAGAGGAGAGTGAAAATAGTCCCCAAGCCTGTACTGATGTGCCCATCTGATCATTCATCCTTTAAAGAAACGCTTAGTGGTGCCAAGGGGGCTGGACTTGGATGGGCCTGTGCTGGGGAGAGGGACCACTGCCCCGGCCCCATCCTTGAGGCCTCCGGTCACCACCCTGCCCTCCCCGCACACCCTGAGCTGCAGCCCAGCAGATACCCCGTTTCCTGGCCACGCTTGTGCCCCTCCTAAACCACCTGAGCTTGCAGTGCCCAGCCCTCTGCCAGGACAGCCTGGCTTCGCTGTCCCCGGAAAACTTCTCATCCTTCCCAATTCAACTTGGAAGTTCATGAAATTCTTCCATGGGGCCACCTGGATCTCTGGGGTGGACCCAGTCACTCTTGTCCCTTAGTTCCAGAGCTCTGTGCACTCACATCAGCCACGTCAACAGTTGCCACACTGTTCTGAAATACACAGTCCCCGTGTCCGAGGCTTCCAGCAACCCCTCTGAGGGCAGCAGGGTACTGGCTGGAGGAGCATGGCCTCTGGGGTCAGGCAGAGCTGGCTATGAGCCTCGTGGGCTCTACCGTCGACTGCTGTTACGTTATTCGGTCTCTCAACCTCGCTGAGCTTGTGTCCTTACAAGACCAACTATGCCTCTTTGGAGAGTCACGAGGAGCACAGAGCCAGATACGTTGTATGGGGTCAATAATGATGATGGCTCTGATGCGAGTGGCTGCTATTATTATACCGCAGAGACAGTGTCCTGTGGTAGGTTAAGAGTACAGGCCCTCAAGACTGCCACTCCACTACTTACTAGCTGTGCGCTCTTAGGTAAATTACTTAACTTCTCTGTGCCTCAGGTTCTTCATTTATTGGACAAGGTTAAAAAAAAAACCAAAACACCTAATTCAATGGATTACTTTAAGGATTAAATGAGCTAATAATCCCCACGTACTCCTTCCATCCCCCTGTTCTAGAAGTGACACTGGCATGTGGTGAGTGAGTGAGTTAAGGCTTCGTATTACTGCCAGGGATGGTGCGTTTCCTCCTGGTAGAGACCAGGTATTTAGTACATGAACAAATGCTAGAGGAAGGATGGATAGGGCGATGAGAGCCACCCTTCCCTGGGTGGAGGCCTGGTCTCTGTCTTCCTCTTTGTTCTTTTCAACAGCTGGAGTTCTGAAGGGAGCCAGATGTGGTTCTGAGAGCAAGGGAGGAGAGGGGCTAGGGGGAGGGGTAGCTGAAATGCTGGGGTGGGTGGAGGGGGATGGGCAGAATGCTCCCACATGTCCAAGGGGACAGCTGGCCACTGGGAACTCCCATATCTCTGGCCATATTTCCACCTGCGTAAAGGCCCCAGGGAAAGGTCAGAGGGCAGGAATGACAAGCTTTTCCAGGTGAGCCCTGGAAAGCAGGCTGGGAGGGGGTTACAGGGAGGGACAGTTGCCACAACATCACCCTGGAAACCTGACACCTGAGCCTCCTGCTAAGATGCCCAGAGCTCCGCCAACCTCCTCAGGCAGGTGGAGGTGAGTGGGTCCTAGTGGTGACAGGAAGCAGCAGCTTTTCTCCAGGCCCCTGTGCTCCTTCTGTGGGTGGGTGGGTTGTGGGGGGCGGTGGCTGGAAGGAGGGGAAGGAAGGGCTGCTCTGGCTTGGATTAGCGACTCCCTAGCCTCGGGTAGGGCCTGCCGGTTGCTCCTCCAGATGTTGCCCATTTCTGGAGACAGGCCTGACATACCAAGCCCTGGGAAGGGTGGGAAGAGTGGGGGTTTTGGGGTGCTGTCCATGGGCCTGCCCCATGCCACCATGGATTTTGGTTGGGAGCCAGGCTCTGGGCAGGGTCCTGATGTGGGGGAGGGGGGAAAGCGAAGGGGTCCTCTCTGCCTATCTCTGGGGAAATGGGCCCCAGAGCTTGGAGAACCAGCTTGAGTACGGTGCCCGCAGACAACAGCCCAGGGCTGAGGCTCTGTCTGGACAGAGGCAGATGTAAACATCTGGCAGCCAGCAGGCAGGGCAGCACCCCCCACCCCACCCCACCCCTACCCTCCTGGTTGGTCAGTGGTTGGTGGGGCTGAGGAGCACAGGCCCCCGCTGGGCTAGAATAGGGGAATGGAGAGGGGTGGGGTGGGGTGGGCAGCAGAGGCACATTAACCAGAAGCTGCTGAGGCAGTGCCCACAGTCCCTGGCTCACTCTGACCCTCGCGGCGTGCCCCCCTCCCCTACCGTGGCCGTTCCTCCTGGGTGTGGGCAGCAGTACCTTGTCAGCAGTGGGGACCACAGGCGGGGTGAGGATGCTGGGGGGTGACTCAGGCCGCTTCTTGTGCTTCTGTTTAAGGCGTTCTTTGTCCTTTCGACTCTGGGGAGGGAGAAGTGACCAGATACAGGTTGTGGGGGACAGTCTGGGGGAGGATAAACATGACATGTGCATGAGGAGAGGGGTCGCCTCTCAGGAATGGCCTTTGTGGGCATCATCTCCCCCTGTGGAGGGACTGGGGGACTTAGGCTGGAGGAGATCGGCTCAGGCAGGTCGCTCTGAGAGCCAACAGCCCCTCCCCCTCATCCTCACTGCTTGCTAAAAATAGCCTGTCCCATTATCACGCCAGGGACACAGAGCACCGCACACATGAGCGTGTACCTGTGAGGGTGTCCACCTGGGGCGTGGAGCCGTGCAGAGGGTTGGGGACCGGGTGCACCGTGATGTATGGCGCGAGGGGACATACAAAACTGGGCTGACACACGGCTAGACTGTGGAGGTGTCTGCGAACGTGCAGGGCCATGTGTTGAGGGCTTGGGAGACACTGTCACGTCACGGGGAGGACATGGAGATACGGAGAGCCCCAGAGAACCCACGCCCTCATCTTACCCTCCATGCCCCTCCTGTGTCACTTTCTCAGCCTCCTGCTGGCCCTCAGTGGCCTCAGAGGAAGGAAGGGGGCACAGGGGCACCTTGTGGTAGCTTCTTAAGAAAGTTATGTGTTTGCAAGTGTGGGCAGGAGGGGGAGAGGAAGAAGACGTTTATTTACCTTCTTCTGGCCCCTTTCATGGTGGGAAGGGTGCTTCTCCTGCTGGGTGGACGGAGAGGCTGACCGGCTTCTCCGGCCAGCAATAAAGCCGCTGCCACCTGCCCCTGTACCACCGCCTCCTGCTCCTCCGCCACCCCCGCTGGCATGCCGGGATGTCTTCTGGGGAAAGAATAGAGAGGAAATGCCAAACCCTCCTTTCGATAGCTTAGGAGAAGATTCCTGAAAGTCAAATGATCCCGGGGGCCAGTTCTTCCCACCCGCCTTGTCACTAAAAGGACCTTGTATCTTCAGTGATGCTCTGCACAGCAAAAGGCATCCTCTAGCCTTAAATGCCAGCGCTTCCCAAGCTGGCTTATCCAATGCAGATTCAGCAGCCGAGGCCCAGAAGAGCTAGAGGCGTCTTGGCCCCAGCAAGGTACCACTGGAGGTAGGACGAGGACCTGGGGCTCTTATTTTCCACCCTCCCCTTTCCAGGGTGCCTCTCGACCCATCTCAGGCAGCCTGAGCCATGGCCCAGGTCTGCCTCTTTCTCTGGGGTAGAGGACAGAGGGGGGCCCTCATGGGGAGTCCCTGCTCCCCTGAACCCCATACCCCTCCCTCCCCACCAGCCCAGACACTTCCCTCCAGCCATCAGCTCTTTCTCTCTTGATCCTGGCCCTCCCCCTCCACCAAACACAGTGGTTCCTTCCATCCCAAAGGACCTGATGCCCCTAAGAAGGGGGGAGTAAACATATGCAACAGCAAAAACCCAGATACATGATCCTCGTGCTGCCTCTCCCCCCAGCCAGGGCCTGCCGCCTCCTTCCCTTCACTGCTGATGACTGCCCCCTGCCTGACAGCTTCACCTGTGCCGGACTTGCAGGTGTTTCCTCTAAGGTCACCCACTACCTCCCAACTGCCAAATCCAAGGACTAATTGCAGGCTCCGTCCCACCCGGTTGCTCCCCCGTGGTGGATACTGCGCCTACCTCGCCAAGCACCAGACTCTCCCCTTCACGGACCCCATCACACCTTGCCCCACCACGTCCTGCTGGGCACTTGAGGATTCCAGCCCAGCCTTCTATACTTGGGCCTGCCACCACTACCCTGCCTGGGGGACAGACAGCCACCAACGCCGAACATCCCCATTTGGCACCTCCTATCAGCCACACTGAGCTCCCTACCTTGTCCTAAGTCATCATCGAACCCTGAAACCAAGGTGACCGTATGATTTATGATCCAAACCAGGACACTTTTGAAAGCAAAAGGGGGAACTATTAATAATTACACCGGGGTGATGGGCATGAAATGGAACTATCGAGGCCAGAACAGGACATGCCAACCCTACAGAAGGCCACTGCACCCCCTGTTCATAGCATTCCCAGGTGTCCAAGCACTGAGAGCCAGGATCCTACATAGTACCCTGAAATCCTCCTTCTCAGCCACCCCCACATGTGAGCCTGTCTACCTAGAAATCATTCTAGAGTCCAGCCTCACCCCTCCAGCCCTGCCCCCCCCACCCCCTCACAGCTGTCTCCCAGCCACCAGCCTCAGCCCTTCGGATCCAGCTTCACAGTGGCTTGCCAGGGCAATCTTCCTAAAAAACAAACCTGATCATGTTACCCTCCTGCTTACGAGCCTGTGGCCTGGGGGTGAGGTCCAAGCTGCATTCCCAGTCCGGCTGCAGCCTCCCTTGCCAGGATACCCCCTAGTTTCTGGAACATACAGGTCTCTCCACAAACATGGAATAGAACCCCTCCTCCAGCCTCTCCTTGGGCCCCTGAAGCCTAGGGCAGAAGCAAGCCCCGCTCCGGCCCTGCCTGAGCGTCCGGTCATCTGCCTCATCCTCACCAAGCACCGTGTTCTGTTCACAAGTTCTCTTTTCCATCTCAGGACTTTGCCCATGCCAGTCCCTCCCCCTAGGACTCATTTCTTTCTGTCTTTGCTTGGCAGGTCCCCAAGGAGCTTGCAAGTCAAACTGTGTGTTCTGATTCCCACACACTAGCTGTGGGATGTTGCACAACCTAAGTGTGGGTCTTAGTTTACTCATCCGTAAATTGGAACGATACGGTACACCTAGTTCTTCGGGTTGTGGGGAGGACCACATAAAACGACACATGGAGAGAGCTGAGACAGAGGCTGGGGCACAGTAACCCCCTTGGATGTCGGCTCTTACTGCTTCCACCTCCACTCAGCTCAAATGCTGCCTCTTCCTTAAAACCTCCCAGGCTCTGACAGGCAGAGTCTGAGCCTTGTCTTCTGGAACGGACTGCCTGGTTCAACCCTCTTTTGCCCACCTCGGGCTGGGCTTCAATCTGTTCCTTATCCAGTGGCACGCTCCTCGGGGCAGACACTGGGTTCCTTCCACCTTTGTCCTACCAGTGCCAGGCACCGGCCTGGCCCAGAGTCCACACCCTCTAAAGCTGACTTAGAGGGTATGGCTGACCGAGGTATGCCCTGGCCGAGGAGACTCACCATTTTGCTGAAGTGGTATTTGCAGTAGCCGCAGTACTTGACGTTGTCTACCTCCAGCACTTCCTCCTCGCACAGCAGGCCTGCCATTTGGGCACTAACCGGAAAAAGGTCAGCCTGAGAAGGGTGTGGCCACAGACCAGACCAGCCGCCTTCTCCCCACCCTCCGGGACCACCGCTAGTGTGAGGCCCAGACCATCCGGCGAAATCACCGCCATCACCACCAAAGAGACAGTTGTCATGGCAAACCTCGGAGCGGGGTCGGTGCGGCCGGCCAGGGATCCCGGAGAACCCTGGAGGGGGTGCGGGACGGGCAGGGGTCTCACCAGGTGACGTGGAAAGCTTGCCGACATCCATGGCGGTTACAGGTCATACAGGCTCCTGAGGCTGCCTTGCTCTCCCGGCCCTGCTCCTCGCAGATGTAGCAGGTCTGCGGGACACAGTGCAATTGTCCCCTCCTCCCTTCTACCTGAGGGATCCCTTGGCCTTCTCCTCCACTCTATTCTCTCCCCGTGATCCTAGGTCGGTGCCATCCAGTGGGAGATTTTGCGATGATGGAAATTTTCCCTACCTTGCTGTCCAATACAGTAGCCACGAACCACACAGACTACTGAACAACTGACAGGTGGCTCGTGTGACTGAGGAGTTGAATTTTAAATTGCGTTTAATTTCAATTAGTTTACATCACCACGTGTAGCCGGTGGAGACTAGATTGGATGGCACCGTCCTTGGGCGGGGAGCCCTGTAAGGCCAGGGACTATGTCTGCCTTGCTCACAGGGAGCTTATGCCCACCTCTGGGACTCTGCACGTTGTTCCTTCTGCCTGGACCTGGAACCCCATCCTCCTCAAGGCTGGCCTCAGCCTAAATGTCGCTTTCCCTGACCGATTTATCTGATGTAAGTGCCGATGATTTATCTGATGTAAGTGCCCCCCCCCACCCCACAAGGTATTTATTTCAGTACCTTGTTTGTTTTCTTCACAGCACTTACCACAAACTGCGTTTTTTTTTTTTTTTATTTGCCTGTTTATTGATATTTACAGCCTTCCCACACAGAAGTGTGGGTTCCATGGGGCAGGGACCACATCTGTTTTGAGTACCTCAGCCCAGGTTCGGCACATAGTAGGCACTGAGTAAAACGTGTCCAGCCAATGAGCAAGTGAACTGCTTGCTAAGGTCCACCCACTGGACCTTGCAGCATTACCGCAACGGAGCCTACTGCTTCACTTTGAGCCCCAGAGCATAAGCACGTGCCAGTCAGTGGCAGGTGCCTACCCACCTCCTGAGTCCCCCCTTCGGCTGGACAGAATCAAAGGACGCTGGATGGAGAGAGAGAAATGGAGGGACCCAAGGACGGTGGGCCGGGGCGCGGAGCGGGGGCTGGTACAGGGCGTGGCACGGGCGGCTGACCTTGTTGAAGCGATCGTGAGGCACGTACTGCAGCACGATGGGCTCCATGGTGAGCACGTTGGCAAACTGCACCTCCGGGATGTAGAGGGCACATACCACGTGGGCCCAGCCTGGGGTGGCGGGGGGCTGGCCTCAGCTGCCATGGCAAGCCTCAGACCCTGGCCCCTCACCACCCCACACTGCGGACAGTCCCCTCCTCCACAGCCTTCCCATCAGACTCCAACCTCCATCCCCACCCTGCCCCCCTCCCCCCTGCAGTCCACTCCTGACTTCCCAGACCCTGCTCAGGGGGCCTTGCTGACCTCAACCGATGAACTCTGGGGCTCAGGGACCCCCTCACCTCCATTATCAGTCCTCTTCAATGCCCCGTCTTTGTGTGGGCACAGCTCACACCTCTGCCAATGCAAGGGGGCACAGGGATTTGGAGGGGGGTTCCAAAAAGGAGTGGGGGATCTGCTGAGCTGGGCCCTTCCTCAACACACTCAGAGGGCCCCAGGACGAAATAAGCTGTCTACGGGGGATGTGTAGGGATCTGGAAGAAACGGGGTTGCCCACGAGTGGTAACTGTCGGAGATGAGTGATGGGGACAGGAGGTTCGTTGTAGTATTCCCTCCACTTTTGCACATGTTGGAAACTTTCCATAATAAAAAGTTCAAACAAACTAACAAAAATAAAAAGCTCAGTGCAGGAGGTGGCGCAGAGTGAAGGATGAGCTGCGGGAGGGCTGGGTTGGTGATAGATGTGCAGGAAACAGGAAGTCCTGTGTGACAGTCCCACCCCAGCCTCAGCCTCAGCGTCCCCTAGTTTAACTGGGAGGAGACGCTCAGGTGTACAGAAGTGGGGAGGGAGTCTCAAACTCACCACCCTGGCTGCTCGCTCCTGAGATTCACATTTCCGGCAGAACCAGGGTCCCGTTGGCACCTGGACGATGCCATAGCAAGCTGGGGGTTGCGGAGAAGAATTGCCAAGTCAGCCCTGGTTTTTCCCAGAGCAACTGGGGGAAGAGGGTAACTCAAAGGGTTGCGTGGTGGGGGGGGTAGGTGTTGTTCCCCTGTCTGGAGTCACTCACTAGACAGCAGGACCACAAGGAATGCCCCACAGCACATGGCCAGCCTTCAACCACACAACCAAACACTCCTGGCAGGGGTGAGAAGTCTGAGCCCTTGACCTTAAACTTCTAGAAGACTCCCTACCCCATGCTCTTTCTGGACCTGTTTCCCAGCTCCTGACTGGGAAGAGTCCTCATCATCAGGAATAGAGGAAACCAGAGGGACAACATTTACAACAGTCAAACACGTTTTGTTGTTATGGGGAGGGGGGGGGCATTTCTTAAAGGGCCAGTAAGAGAAGAGGTGGGGAAGTAGGGGGTCCAGGGACCTCATCTTAAGCCTGTAACTGTAATAGGTACAGGTCAAAAGGCAAGGCCAAGGGCAGGTGCAAGTGCAGGTAACCAATAGGAGAGTGGCGGGAAGAGCGGGCAGCGATAGCATTAAGGGCTGTCCCGGGAAGGGGGGGGGGGGGCAGCTGGCTGTGCCAGACAAGCCGGAGATGCCAGCCTGCGCCCTCGGCAAGACTCCTCAAGGAGTTAACTCCCGAACCATGTGCTGTTGGGGGAAACTCCAAACCTCCCTCTTCTCTTCCCGGCCCCCTGCACAACCTCGCTCCTATCCGCAGCTCTTCCCGGAGGATTTTAGGAGTCCCTTCTCCCCTGGGACCCTTCTCCTCCCTTCCCAATTCCGCTCCTCCCAGTATCCGGAAGCGGGAGGGGGGGGATGACCCCCCCTTGACCTCTCCCTCCGGGAGCCGGGACCAAAATAACCGGGCGGGAGGGGACACCTCGCAGGTAAACATTCCCCCAGCAGCCCCGACACTGGCGGTGTGGGGCGCCGAGAGTGCACTCACTGCCCCCTAGTCTGTCCCCAAACTCCCTCAACTTGGGGTGGGGGGCGCGGGACTGGAACAATAGGCAAGAAAACAATGCCTGACCCGGTCCTCCAGGACCGGGCGGGGGGAGCCCCCTGACGCCTCCCTTCCCTTCAGGTGGGGTGGGGGAGGGGCGCCCGAGCCCCAGGAGGTCCCCGGAGGGCGCGGCCGGGGGCTCCCTGCTCGCGCCGCCCCCGGGGTCCCGCCGCCCCCCGCGGGCCACCCCCGTACCTTGGTGGACAGCCACGCTGCACGCGTGCCCATCACAGTAGACCAGCGGGTTCTCGGCCCAGCCCCTCTCGTCCGAACATACGCAGCAGCCTCCTACCATCTCCTTCATACTCCCATGAGCTCCCTCCGGGGCTGGGGCGGGGGGCCGGCCGGCGGGGGTCGGGGGTCAGGGGGGGAGGGAGGGAGCGGGGGGCCGCGCGCCTCCTCGCTCCCTCCTCCTCCTCCTCCGCCGCCGCCGCTTCTTTTCTTTGCCTCCTCCTTCCTCCTCCTCGGCGTCCTCCTCCTCCTCCTCCTCGCTCGCTCTGTCTGGCCGCCCCCCCCGCCGTGCTCTCGCCCTCATGCCCCGACGGGCCCCCCCCCCCCCGCAACAATGAGACCCGCGCGCCGGGTTCGCCCCCTCCGCGCCGCGCGCCCGGCTACCAGGGCCGCCCGGCCGCCGCACAGCCCGGGCCCGGCGGGGGAGGCGCCGAGTGGCACATCGCGGGCGCCCGCCCGCCCCGCGCCCGCCCCGCGCCGCCCGCTCACGCGCCGCCCCCCCGGCCCCCCTGCCCGGCCGCGGCAGCCATGGCCGCGCGCCTCCGCTCGCTCGCTCCCGGCCCGCCCGCCGCCCGCCGCCGGGTAAAGTCTTAGGTTCAGGGAACAAAGCCTGGCTTGGTAGGGAGCTTTTCGCTCGCTCACTCGCTCGCTCGCTCCGCGCGTATTTTCCCTCTTTCTTTTTCTTTCGGTGGCTGTCGGTTGTTGCGCCTGAGCTCTCCCTGTGCCTGCCCTTGCGTCTCGGGCCGGGGTCCCCGATTCTCCATACCCCTCCGCCCCTGTCTTCGTCTCTTCTCTTGAACCCCGAGGAAACTCAGAGGTGGAGATCGGAGGAAGGGGCGCTAGAAGGAACAGGAGCTACGTGGGCCGCTTGCCCTTCCGTGTCGGGGGTGCTCTTTGGGTGGCCGTTCGTGGGCTCTTTCCTCGGAGGCCCCTCTGGAGGGTAGACACTTTCACACGCAGACGTTTGTTCATTACACAAATATTTATTGAATGCTTACTGTGTGCAGCCGCTGGGATAGAGCAGTGAAACAACATACAAAACAGGTATAGATTCCTGCCCTCAGGGAGCTTCCGATCCAGCTTATAGACTCAGGCGCGCGCGCACAGGGACTCAGACCCCTTAGGGGCACACCGAGGCACCCACGGACACACAAACTCACCCCCAGCCTCATCCAGCCACACCACCGGACTCTCCCAGAGACACAAACCTCAGGTCCGACCCCGCAGGCACGCTTATAGACCCACGCCAGTTAAAGACCCACGACTACGGAAGTGCCTGCAAACAGCACAGTTACACTTGACCTCTAGGCACACACACCAGCACACAACATAAACTCACACACAGCACCCCCAAAGGATCAAAGCCTGAAATTGGGTCTGGGAAGAAGTGAGGGGCGTCAGCCCGATGGCTTTATCCCAACACCGGAGTGGACCAGGGGGACGCAATCTGATCCCCCTTCCCACTTCCTAAAGGGGGGGACGGACGCCCTCAGGGACCAAAGGTCACGCTCCCTCCGCGGGAGGTGGGGTGGCGGAGGGGAGAAGGCAGTCCGGAGGGCTTCAGCAACACTTCAAAGACCTTGCGCCCGGGAACGCTTCCTGCGGGGGAGGGGCAGACGGAGAGGAGAGGGGAAGAGCGGCAGGGGTACTTGAGGGTGGAGGAGGTTGCCCCCCTCTTCCGCGCACTGCCCCCCTGGCCGACTCTTCCGCCGGGACCGCCTCCTTTTCACCCGCACCTGTTCAACCGGAACATCAAGGGGCCAGGACCCGCCGCCACCCCTCCCCTCGCGTCTATTTAGTACCTTTCATCCGGGAAGCGGGGGGGGGGGGGGGGGGGGGGGTGAATCCCCGCCCAGGACGGGGGGGGGGGGGAGAGTAGGACGGGGGAGAACTTGTCCTTGACCTGGTCTTTGGCGTCAGGGATTTACTCTCTAATCCCAGCGACACTGGCGTTTGGGGAGGTCGGGGAAGCTGAGCCCTGGGCTGCAGCCCTCCACCTCCCTCACTCCGGCGAGGACCCAAGAATCCCGGAGGGCTGCCAGGACGTAGAAGCTCTAAACGGGCGCGGCGGGGAGGAGGCCCGTCTCCGCTGCTTCCGTGCCTGGGGGAGGGGGCCGAGAGCTAGGGGTTGTCGGGGCCGGCCGGAGGACCCGGATTCCTGCGAGGACCGGGATCCCCGCGAGGACTGCCAAAAGCCGGTATCCTGGTCCGCTTTGTGAACTTCGCTCATACGAAAAGTTAAGAAAAAGACGAGAAGTCTCACTTAGGAGTTTCTAACGAATTACTTTTACTGACAAGAATAAAACTTGAAGAAAATTAAACGCAAAAATGTCAGCCCTAGCCATGCACCATTTTCGGAATATTTGAATATTTGCTTTCGGGACCAACCGCGGCCGAAGTTTCGGGTTTCGCCGGACGAGGGTCACTCGAAGGCCCATCGGTCCCTGCATCCAGGGGCGGGCGACGTGGGGACTGGGGCGGAGGAGGCTTTGTCTTTGGGTCTCATCCCGTGTGGGTGCAGCGCCCGAAGAGTGTGTGGTGAACGCGAGATACTTGGGCACTTAGTAAGTGTATTAAGAACACTGTTTCGTTTAATCCTCCCCACAACCCTTGGGGGTGGGTGTTAATATCTTATTTTATAAATAGATTAGTTTTGGTTCCGGCGGATAAGTGACTTGCCCAAAGTCACACAGCCTGAAAGCGGCAGAGCGGGGACTTGAACCCGATCTGTCCTCTGTTAGGGCTGGGGGTCCGCCACCACGTGTAGGTCGAATACCTGTGTTTAACTGAGATGTCCGCCCAGCGCAAGTGTTCCCTTCCGAGGTCACTGGGGAAACCCGGTGCCCCGAGGGTTGGGCTGGATTAGTGGCGGGTGTTCCCATGGCTGAGCTGTAAAGCTCATAACCGGTCTTCCAATATTTTCCTGAGAACCTACTGTGTGCTTACACACACCACGAGCAAGAACAAGACTCAGCCAACAAGTGGTTCAAGTTCGTCGTGCTCTCTTCGGTGTAACTGAGCACTGATTTGGGATGCCACGCTGATCCTGGCTGTGCAATTTTTCGCGAGTGACTTGACCTCTCAGGCTCAGCTTGTTCCTCTTGAAATGGGACGTTAACTCCCTCTGGCAAGCGCTGCAGTGAAGATCTAACGAAAATCCTTTTGGAAAGCGCTGAGGCACACAGTAGGCGCTCAATCCCTGCTCCGCCCGCCCCTCTAAGCTTGCCAGGGCAGCAGCGTGTTCCCGCTCCCGCTTCCCGCCTCCGGCATCCTCGCCCGACTCGCGCGTCCCGCGGCTGAGGGACTGGGGCAGAGAGGACCAAACAGAAAATTATTTCCGCCCGCTCGGCCCGCCCCGCCCCGCCCCGCCCCGCCCGTCCCCGGAGCCAGAAGGGGATTGTGGGGCCGCCGCGGCCGCCGCCGGAGCCGAGCGGGGCGGAAGCGCGCGTAGCGCTGCTGCTCGGGCCCGACCGCGCCGGCCCCCGCACCTCCCAGCCCGGGACTTCGGGCTGTGGTCGGGGCGGTCCCGGGGTCCGAGGCGGCTGCCGCCGCGCGCGTTTCCACGAAGCCTGTCTCTCTGGTTCCCAGAACCGAGCGGGGGAGGCTGAAGAGTGTCGAGGTTTCGCTTCTGCCTAGCCGGCCGGGCGCTTGGTTTCGCGCGTCCCGGGGACTGGGGGCGCGCCCTCCCCGTTAGAAAGCCCCGGGCTCCGGGAAAGAACTGCGCCGGCGCCCGCGGGTTTGCGTTTCGTTTGCGTCTCGCTTTTCCCTCCCGAAAGCAAAGCTTCTGACCTTGGGGCGTTCAGAGAGGTTAAGTTACTTTCTCTAGGTAACCCAGTAAGAGGCTTCAGGTGGTTTCCTGCTGGGTGGGAAAGCCTGTACGTGGCCGAACAGAAAGAGGAGCGCTAGCGTCAGAGAGACGTGGGTTCAAGACCCAGCCTAGCCACTTACTGGCTTTGACCATCGGCTAGTATTGCGTTATCTGCGACCCTCAGTCCCCCCATCTCAGAGTGTGGACGCTAGTACCAGCCCCAGGGTTGATGTGAACAGTGACGTCAAGTCCCTGGCACAGGGAAGGGTGATTTCCCAGTCAAAGGTTATGACTCTGCGGTGGTCTCTCCAGTAGGCCTGGCTGGGGTGCGAGGGCGGGTGTACAGGTTCTTTCCTAAGTCAGACCTCCTGTGCAAGAGGGAAAGAGGATTGATTTAAAGAGGAACTGGTGGGAGCGAGGGGATTCCCCAGGCATTAGGCGGCCAGTCGTCATGATTATTGTAAATAGTGACTCTGCATGGGTGGGATTTTTGACTTTTCAGATCTTTCTACGGGAACAGCACAGTACTTAGTGTCAAATCCTGCCTCTGCCATTAGCTAGCAGGGTGACGCAGAGTCTCAGAACCAAAGTTTGCCAATCTGGAAGATGGGGACAGTTGGATGCCCTCTTCCAATCGTCGGGGCTTTGGCAACTCCAGCCCGCCCAGGTCCCAGCAGGTGCTTTAAGAGCTTCGAGTGAGCCCAGGTAGTCTCTCGGATCACATTAGAACAAGGGGGACTTCCTTTAGGGATGGAAGATGGATAGGAAAGGAAGAGGTTCGTGGAGTGAAGTAGCCATCTGCCCCAAGTTTCCCCAGAGCTAACTGGAATCTAGTTGCAGCCCTGCCCCTAGCCGGCTGTGACCTTGGCCAAAGCACTTGCCCTCTCTGGCATTTGGTTGGGTGACCAGATCTTGAAAATCTCCTTGGAGTTAACATTTTGTGGTTGATGACTTTGCTCTTGGGAAGTTTCCAGACTGAGAGATGCCAGATGAATAGCATTTTTGCCCTGCTGTGTTCCCCTTTTCCACCAGTTCCTCCTGAAGTCTCATCTCCATTTTTCCTGTTCTACTTGCTGTCACGACAGAAGTTGAAAAAGTTGTATTATTCAGTCTTTTAGCAAATACTTCATTGAATCATCGTGGATGGGCCCTCGGAGAGACACAGCACCCAGGGTGGTGGGACTGACAGACCTATAGAGAAATAACTTCAAGGATGTAAGAGCCATGCTAGTGCTCAGGACAGTGCTGACACGGGCAGAAAGAAAGTAACTGTGTTCATGGAGTCAGAGAAAGTCTCAGCTGGGACCAAGTGTGTACAGGCAGATAAGAGGTACAGCATTCCAAGCAAGGTGGGGGGGGGCAGGGGCGGGGACAGCACGTGCAAAGGCACAGAGGTAGGAACCAGCAAAGTGTTCCTTGTGACACTGAAGGTGTGCCTTGTGGCAGCCACCAGGTGGTTTGTGTGGCCGGAGAGCAGGAGGGAAGGTTAGAGGGAAAGCCTTAAGGCGGACGCTAGATTGAGGAGACCTTGGATGTTTTGGTGAGGAGTTTGGGTTTAATCCTGAGGGCAGTGGGGAGTCTCACTAAGGGCTTTTAAGAGGTGCAAACCATATTTGCACATCGGTTGTCAAGTCTGGGGTTGGTTAGAGTTGGGGGGAGGCTAGAGGTTGGGAGATTGGTTAGGATAGCAATTCTCAACCTTTAAAATGCATGGGAGTCCCTGGGGGGTCTTGTTAAAATGCAGATTCTGATTCAGTAGGTCCGAGGTGGGGGTCTGAGATGCATCATTTTTAACAAGTTCCCAGGTGATGCTGTGTTGTTGATCCGGGAGAGCACATTTGAATAGCAGGTGGTAGGAGACTTATAAGGGCCCTGCTGAGAGAAGATGGTTTGACTCCAGCAGAGCGGAGGGGGATGAGTGGAGGGCTGGGTATGAAGATGTCAAGAAGGTGGGATGTTAAGAGTAGGACTGGGGCTGCTTGGGGGGGGGGCGGGCAAGACCGAGGGGATGACTCCCAGAGGTGTAGCCTGGGGGTTTGGTGGATGGGGCTTGTCTGTCCTCTCACCGGTAGATCCCAGGAGGGAGGGGAGGGGAGGGGGTGGAGCTGGTAAGGAACCGCTTGAGACATGCTGGCATCGGGTGTGGCACACGGGGCGGTGATGCTCGGTAGGCAGTTGATTGTTTGTGTCTGGATCGGCAGAGTCTGGGCTGGAGAGACCCAGAGGGAGAGGGCCAGAAGGCTCTCCTGAGAAGTTGGAGGGTTCGCGTCATGGAAGTCAGAGAGGGACTTTGAAGAAGGAGGAAGTGATGCCAGGGTCACATGCCATTGGGAGGTCAAGAGAGGAAAGGGTTCTGCAAGGAGGAGGTCCCTGGTGATCTCAGCCCGGAAAATTCCAGGCGCTGGCGGTTGTGGGTCAAGCGTGGATTGGGAGGCGAGAAGGGAGGGGGTAGTGGAGTACGCGCTAGGGGGATGGGAGGGTCCGGAGACAACGATGGACACCTGGGAAGATTATGGTGCCAGCGGCAACAGCTCACTTTTGATGGAGCTGATGTGCCAGGCACAGTGCCAGACATCTAATGTGACCGGTTCTCTTCTTGTCCCCATTTTACAGGGAAGGGGACGAGCTTGGGGGCACAAAGAGCATACAGCCAGTAGGTACAGAAGCAGGATTTGAACCTTGCTTTTAAGCATGGGATCCAAATTGTCCGCAAGAGGGCTGTTCTGGAGCCAGTTCAGAACTCACTGTCCCCTTCTCCCCAAGCCTCTCCCTGTCTGTGACACCAGTACTAATTCACTGCCGGTTATTTAGCCCACCGCCGTTTGCTGACCCCTACTATGGGTATGCCAGATAAGGGGGCAGACGGTGGTGATGCAGAGAGGATCGAAGCAGGTTGCAGCCCTGCAGACATTCAGGGTGGAGAGGAAGAGCCAGCTGGTGGGCAGGCGAATGGCGCCACACAGTATGATGTGTTATGATGGGGGCTGGGCCACCCTACGGGGAGAGCCCCTTCCCCGGCATCTGCCTGGGGAAGTCGAGCAAGGCTCCTTGGAAGGGACAGGGTCAGAGCTGTGACTTGAAGGTGACCGGGAGTTTGCCGGGTAGTCAGGTGAGGGAAGCCCTGAAGGCAGAGGACCGGGAAGTGTAAGTGTCAGCGCGAGAGCACCACTGTGTTCTGGGGGGAGGAGGGTTCGGTGAAGGAGTAAAAGGAGGGGGCAGGGGAGGAAAGCGGACGTGAGAGCAGGTGGGAGGGAAGGGATCAGGGCACCTCACATGTGGACCAGACTTGACCCCAGGAGCATGAGATCCCGTGGAAGATGCTGAGCAGATGCACATGATGACGAGTCCACTGTGGCCGCAGCAGAGTTGGAGGTCAGAGGGTTCACGCGGCTGATGGGATGACCTCGGAAATTATTACAGTGCCAGGATGTAAGTTCCATTGAGCAATGATTTTTTTTTTTAATGTTTATTTTTGAGAGAGAGAGACAGAGCGTGAGCGAGGGAGGGGCAGAGAGAGAGGGGGAGACACAGAATCGGAAGCAGGCTCCAGGCTCTGAGCTGTCA
Organism: Felis catus; assembly: GCF_018350175.1. NCBI lineage: Eukaryota > Metazoa > Chordata > Mammalia > Carnivora > Felidae > Felis > Felis catus. Next base: position 37,949,100 of record NC_058381.1, on the reverse strand, counting down.
GCACAGAGGCCGACTTGGGGCTCGAACCCACGAACCGTGAGATCATGACCTGAGCCGAAGTCGGACGCTTAGCCGACTGAGCTACCCGGGCGCCCCTTCACTGATGTATCCTAAGCATCTGGGTCAGCATCTGGCACGTAATGGGTGTTCAGTTAATACTCGCCGAATGAATGAATGAATCAGCCGGTGTGTCAATGGATGAATGACCATTGCTGGGAGTAAGGAGTCAGGCCTGTACTGGAGTGTGGTACTGGTGTGTAGGGATGGAGAGACAGGAGGTGTAGAGGGTGAAGTAGAGAGAAGGGAGTGATGGACAGTAGGTAGTCATGGAGGGTGAAGGTGACTCCCAGGTTTCTTCTTCTTTTTTTTTTTTAAGTTTATTTATTTATTTTGAGAGAGAGGGAAAGAGAGAGAGAGAGCAGGGGAGGAGCAGAGAGAGAGAGGGAGAGAGAGAATCCTAAGCAGGCTCTGCACTATTAGCACAGAGCCCGATGTAGGGCTCGAACTCACGAGCCATGAGATCATGACCTGGGCTGAAACCAAGAGTTGGATGCTTAACCGACTGAGCCACCTAGGCGCCCCTAGTTTTCTGGCTTAAACAGCAGGGCTCCTGAAGAAATGAGGAGGAGGGGGAACAGGATCGGGAGAGTTGATGAATTCGGACTGGGGCTTGCCGATTTTGAGGTCGAGCGGACTGTCCCTGAAGAGGGTTGGATGTGCGTGTCACTTTAAAAGTTGTAAAATGCTTTTGAAGCACACGTGATATTCTTCCCACCTCCTCTGCCATATCCTTGATACTCTGAAAAAATATCAGAGATATCTTTGAGCATTGTCAGCAGTAGATGGTAACTGAAGCCCTGGTGTGGGTGAGATCACGCTGGGAGGCTGTGCAGGTGCAGAGAGCAGAAGGCCAAGGCCGGACGCATTTGAGAAGGGGCAGAGGGAGAGAAGCCAGGCAAAGGGCAGGAGAAGTGTCCAGAAATGGAGGAGGACCACAGAGAAAATGGTGTCATAGAAACCAGGGAGGAGAGAGGAAGGAGAGAGGGAATGGCTTGCAGGGCAGGTGTCTCAGAGTGGGGCAGCTGGTCCACGTGGCGGAGGGGATGGCAGCGGATTGCATGAGGAGGGGGAGACAGTGTGAGTCCAGACACCTCCCGAGGGGCTGGGCTGAGAGCTAGACGGAGACACGGCAAGGGGAGAGGCGGGGAGGTCAGGGAGGGCTGGCTGGCAGTTTTCCAGGTCAGTCTCCCGCACGAGGCTTGGGTGGACCAGAGCAGGTGCTCTACTTCCCCCAGAGAGAAGGAAGGAAGTGAAGGATGTCACTGGTGAATGTCTGAGTGTAGGACTTTTCTGCTTGTTAGCATGCATTTTCTCTTTTTTTTTTAGAAGTTATTTTTTTAAAAATTTTTTTAACGTTTATTTATTTTTGAGACAGAGAGAGACAGAGCATGAACAGGGGAGGGGCAGAGAGAGGGAGACACAGAATCTGAAACAGGCTCCAGGCTCTGAGCTGTCAGCGCAGAGCCTGACCCGGGGCTCGAACCCACGGACCGTCAGATCATGACCTGAGCCGGTCGGACGCTTAACCGACCAAGCCACCCAGGCGCCCCGCATTTTCTCTTTTTACAACATTTTTGAGTCCTCTGGGTTTTTTTTCCCCAGTTCTATTGAGATACAATTCATAACTTTGTATTAGTTTCAGGTGCACAACATCATGATTTGATATATGTATATATTGTGCAATGATTACTGCAAGGAGTTTAATTAACATCCATGGTTCTCTATTTTTTTAAATCAACTTTGTATGGAATAATTGACATATAATCAAACGCACGCATCTTAACCGTACAAGTGATGACTTTTGACAAATCTATACAGCCACGTAGCCGCCTCCCCAGTAAAGATATAGAGCATTTCCATCTCCCCAGAAAGTTCCTTCATATCCCATTACATTCCTCCAGACGCAGGCAAACACCGATGTGATTTCTATCACTGTAGATCAGGAGAGATTCATTTTGCTGGTTCTAGAGCTTCATAAAAGTGAAATCTTACAATGTGTACTCTTCTGAATTTGATTTCTCTTACTCTGCGCTGTAATTTTTTTTTTTTTCTGAAACAGGAAGCATAGCCATTGCTGGGTGGGGGGCTCAGGCGGAGAGCAGGAGAGGGAGCCCCTTGGGGCTGGGGGACATCAGCTGGGCAGTATTCCCCAACGGTGGCCCGCAGCAGAAGCAGAGAAAGCAGCTGCGTGGCTTTGGGTTCAGGTAGGAGTCGGTGCTCAGGGCGTCGAGCCTTCTGGGTGCAGTTTACCTTGGCCATGGCAGGGTGCAGGGTGAGGCCCCGCGGCCGGCTGGTGTGAAGATGAGGAAGTCTGGACTCAGAAGGGGACGCGGAAGGCCTTCAGGATGGATGGCGGAGTTGGGCTTGAAAATCCCGGAGTCGTGCCCGACTTCCCACTCTCCACCGTTGGCCTGGCCACTTCTGTCGAAATGTCCCTGGGACCCTTGTCTTTGTTCCCGGGCCCAAGCACCTTGAGCTCGAACCTCTGCTTGTCTAGGCTAAGCCTCTGCTGGGACCCATCCCTCCTCCCTCTTGTGGGGTCTCTTTATTCCTGATCTGCAACCCCTCTCGCATCTACCTCTTTCCTCTCACCCTCCAAATGGGCTCAGGCCACCTCCGTCCCAAAGGCCACTCCCCGGCACTTGTCTCCTGGTCTCTCTGTCTCCCACCCCTGCTCTGCTTTGTGAATCAGGAGACCTGATTTACACCACTCGAGTTGACTCTCCGGCCCTCCTCACCCCTGCCGAAATTGCTCTGCCAGGGGTCGGTCACCAGTCACCACCTGTCGCCAGTGTTTTCTGGAGGTCATCGCCTGGCCAGTGCCCCGCTTTCTGTTTCAGAGGAATGCCCCGCTGGGTGATCTGCCCTAGAACTCTCCATCTCCCCTTCGCTCCCCACCTCCCCCTGCACCAACTGCTTCCCCCACAGCCTCCTCCATCTCCACTGACGGCAACTCAATCTTTCTAGCTCTTCGGGCCCCAAACCTGAATTTCTGATTTTGCTCACGCTCTGCTCTGTCCGCAGATCCTGCCAGCCTCACCTTCACGATGCACACACGAGCCCAACTCCTTATAGGGAGGGGCCCGTAAGGTCTCACAGAGCCTGCTGCCCCAACCCCTCTGGCCCCGTCTCCACCCTTCCCCTCGTTCCTGTGCTGTGGCCACACCAGCTTCCTTGTTGTTTCCCCGTGCACAGCTGGCATGCCCCTGCCTTCTGGTGGGCCACCTTAAAACTGCAACCTGTACCCCTTCTGCCCCACCCCTTATCTTCCTTATACTTTTCCTTTGTCCTTCACCGGCTCATTATCCCTGTGTTTCTGTGTGCGGTTTGTGGCCCCCTCCGATGTAAATGCCACGAAGACGAGGATCTTTTTGGATTTGGTTGCTGTATTCAAGGGCCTAGAACTGTGCCTGACACATACTTGGTGCTCAGTAAACATTTGCTGAAAGAACTGAAGGAATTCTGAGCATCTGTCTTCGTGCCCTGGACACGGAGCTGTGGGCCCAGGATCCAAGTGTCGCCAGTCTGAGGCCCTCATGCTGTGTTCTGGAGGAACCAAGTGGCCAGGACAGAGGCCGGTGGGGGGCCCTCTTGGTGGCTGTGCCCGCGGTGCCCAGGGGGTGCCGTGTCCGATGCCAGTTCCTGCTGAGAGACAGCTGTGCTCTTTGCCTCTTGGCCCCAGGGCTCCAACGCTAGGTGATCCTTCCCATTTCTCTACTTTTCCTAAGAAGCCAGAGTCGGTTTCCCAGACCCCTGGCTGGTTCATCTCAGAATCGTTAAGGCCAGCAGCTCCTTGGTCACCGTCCTGCTTAACCTCTCCACGGCACTGAATCCTCACGACCGCGCTGCACGCCTCACTCTCTCATGTTTCCCAGCCACCTTTGCGGAGGTCCTTTGCCTCTGCCCATCCCACAGGGGTCCTCTTCCCGATGCACATGACTTTCCCTGGCAGAGCGTGTTCACACCTATGGTTTCTACCCTGACCCATGTCCCCGTGAGTTAGTCCTGACTGTTCTCTAATCCAAGACCTCCCCCCACCCCCAACCCCGGGCTCCTCAGACCGCATCCACTTCCGCTTATATTCGGTCCCTGGGAACTGCGACCAAAACTGAAATGACATCTCCTCATCCCTGGGCCCACCCCTCCTCTTGTCCTACTTCAGTTAAGAGCCTCCTCTCTCTCCTGAGAAAGAAACGTGAGGGTCCTTCTCGAGTCTTTCTCTCTCTCCCTCCTCCTGTGAATCAGCCCCCAAGTCTCATAAAACCTGCCTTGTAAGTACCTCTTAAATCAAAGTTTCCCTAAACGCAGCCCCCTTTCAGCCCTAAGCATCCCTGTGGCAACCTCGGCAGGTGCCTCCCAGTGGACTTCTGTTAACCATCTTTCTCCTCACTGTACCTCCCAGTGGCTCTTGGAACCGATCTCTGGGCTACACTTCTGCTGGGCACGGAATGTTCAGGTTCCAGGACCCCACCCTCAGGCGGCTCCCTATCAGAGGGGGCATCCACACTTCTAAGCCCCAGAGGCAGACAGATGCTAGCTGAGAGGACAGACAGCCCATCCACTGGCTTCAGCCTCTGACCCACTCGAGCCAGGAGACAGACTGTAGGGCTCTAGGCTCACTGTCCTCCTGTACCTCCGAACAGAAAACAGGTCTCATCAGAATGAATGTAAGAGTGTCCTTGCTTTGAATGAAATGCCAAAGAAGGATAACTTAAGCTAATTATCGAGTCATGCCGGAAGCCAAATTATAGACATTGTCATGTAATAAACACCATTTCTCAAGAGAGCGGCTTGGAGACATCTGGGCAGCTGGAAGCCTGAGCTCATTATCTTCCCCTCCAACCTGCTCTGTCTCCTCCTACATCCTACCCATGATGTGCGGGAAGCCTCAGCTTCCCCTCCTCCCCACAGCCAGCTGCCTCCCAAGTGCTGCCGATTCTCCCTCAAATACCTGTCCATGCTTGTGGTCACTGCCTTCCATCAGACCTTCACCATCTCTTGCTGCAACCTTGGGTGAGTGATGGGTGACGCCTCCATTTCCCTCATCTGCAAAATAGGATTTTTGTTTTAAACAGAGCGGAAGGTTTCACTTTGATCAAGTACGCCAAACCCTGAGCACACAGTTGAGTTCAGGCTGAGCATTCAGGAAATGCTAGTTCTCCTTCCCTCAGTGCTTCCTCACCCCTTTCCCTTGCCAAGTCTGACCACATGATTTCCTGTGCTTAAAAGTGGTCCTTAATTCCCAATCCTACAGGATAAAATCCAAATTTCTTATCAAGGCAGTCACCCCTTTGAGTTCCTGCCCACAGTCCTCATCACTGTTCAGCCACACTGACCTACTTCATTCGTTTATTAAAAACGTGGTCATCCATGGGGCGCCTGGCCGACTCAGTTGTTAGAGCATGTGACTCTTGACCTTGGGATCCTGAGTTCGAGGCCTCTGTTGGGCATAGAGCTTACTTTAAAAAAGTAGATAAAAAACAAAACAGTCATTCCAAAGTATTATCCCACAGATTATTTGCTGGCCCTAAAGGAAGAAAATGCAACTTCTCAATAAATAAATCGGCTCTCACCAATGGCACCTACCAGTCAGTGTTCTGTTACTAAGGCTGGAACTCAGGCATTGAGGACACAAGACGTCGTGCAATATGAGGGAAGCATTACCCATGAGGTGTTTTTGCTAGTCTAGTCAACCTGAATCTAATCAAGCCTGTAGATCTAATTTCCAGTTTTCAGGAAATACAGGATAAACAACATCACAAGGAAGCAATCAGAGAAATCTAGAAGGTGGGACATGATGTCTGTAATTTACTTAAAATACTTCAGCAATTCAACAACTCAATGGCATGGGGGAAAAAGTTATTCTCGATTTAAATGAGACTTAAGAGACATAACCAATTGCAATGTGTGGACCTTATTTAGATCCTGGTTGGAACAAACCAAATGCAGAAACATTCTGGGAGGACGCTTAGGGAAATTTGAATATGGGCTGGATGTTAGATGATATAAAGGAATTATGGTTAATTTTGTAAGGTGTGAGCATAATATTGTATTAAGAGAACTTCCTATTTAGGGATGAACAGTCATGCAAACCCTAAATCACTTGAAAATATTTCAGCAAAAATGATAAACATGCAAAAATGTTAATAATTCTTAAAAAATTTATTTTTAATATTTATTTTTGAGAGAGAGAGAGAGAGAGAGAGACAGAGACAGAGACAGAGCTTGAGCGGAGGAGAAGCAGAGAGAGAGAAGGAGACACAGAATCCAAAGCAGGCTCCAGACTCTGAGCTGTCAGCACAGAGCCCAACACGGGGCTCGAACCCACAAACTGTGAGATCATGACCTGAGCCAAAGTCGGATGCTTAACCGACTGAGCCACCCAGGCGCCCCCCCCCCAAATGTTAATAATTCTTTATATAACTACCCATCTAGGTAATGGGTGCATAGGGGTTTATTTATTCTCGCCTTTCTAGGTGTTCAGATGTGCGTAATAAAAAAGATTTTTAGAACGTATTTGAGTGCCAACCACATGCCAATCACCGGGCTGAGGAAAAAATCTAATGTGCTTCTTGTCTACGTGAAACAGAGTGTGGTAGGAGAGAGGTGAATAATCAGTTAATGACACTAATAAATAGTGACAACGGATGAACATGCCTTGAAGGAAGGTGCACAGGTTTCGAGGGGGGATAAAGTTGGAAGGAAGCTGACCTGGCCACCGTCCGGAGGAGTGGGGGGAGAAGTTTTCTCCAAGGAAGGAATGCTTCGTCGAAGCTCTGAATAGGAGCAGGCGTTGGCCAGGTACAGGCGAAGGGAGGTGGGGGGGAAAGTTTGCAGTTGGAAGGAACAGGATGTGCTAAGGGAGGGAGCGGAGGGAGCTCGTCGTTTAGACACTAGAGGAGACCTGGGTGGCTGAAGGGAGAGAGGATGGCACAGGGGAGGTGGGAGGGGGTAGGGGAGGGAACCCAGCCCCTCTGCCCAGGAGGACCTGTGGGTAGGGTTGTCAGTCTTAGGTAACCCTGCCTGTGAGCCGAATTAATGATTTCACTCTGCATCCGGAAAGCAATGGGAAGCCATTAAAAGGTTTTGGCGGGGGGGTGGAGGGGGAGACACAACCCGACTTGTGGCTTAGAAAGATGACTGGTAGCTATGCAGAGGGCATGGCAGGATGTGGGGGTACTGCCGGGGCGGGGGGAGCGGAGGTGGGCAGAAACAGACACGGCCACCTGATTTGCAGGAGGCGTTAGCTTGGAGGGCACTTGGGTTTCTGGCTATGGAAACCTTCCGGGACAGGTTTCCCTGGAAGTGGCACACGGGGCAGAGGAGGCGGGTTGGTGCTGGTCTGGGACAGGCTGATTTTGCTGGGCTACCGAAATGCGTGAGGTAGAGGCTGGGCGGGCAGTGGCGTGTCTCGGTCAGAGCTGAGAGGAGAGGTGTCCGCGAAGCGCTCCCAGCTGGACGGATGCTAACTGTGCAGTGCGCACAGAAGGTCCAGAGAAAGAAGAGAGAAACTCCGGACAGAGCCTCGAGGACCCCCGACCCTTGGGCTGAGGAGGGGAGAATGAGCCTGCGCTCGCACCACAGCGGGGAGCAGCCAGCGAGGCAGGTGGACGCCCAGGAAAGCGGTGCCCAGGAGGTGGAGGACTCGACGGTTCCTAGAAAGAGGAAGTGGCCGGTCATGTGGGATGCTGTTGAGAGGTCAAGACAAGAGGGCTGACAAGAGCCTGCCAGTTTTGATGAGAAGGAGGCCACCGGGACCTCAGCAAGAGCTATTTCGGTGGCGGGTGGGGGTGGCAGCAGATGGAAGTGGGTTGAGGAGTAAGTGGGAAGTGAGAAAAGGAAGACAGTGTGTAGACAGCTCTTCGGGGAATTTGACTGTGAAGGGGAGGAGAGAGGGATGGAGACCAGAGCCTATGGGGTCAAGGGAAGATCTGGCTCTTGAATGGGAGGGACAGGCTGATGGAGTTGGCTGTGTGAGAGAGATGAGGGATGGCCTGGAGGGCGGATGTGGCGGGACCAACGCCAGGGCGCCCCCTCTACTTAACGGGAGAGAGGTGCTGATGGCAAGCGCCTGTCTTTATGGCAAGCGCCTGTCTCTGTTCCTTGCCCATACTGTTTCCTCAGCTGGAATTCTCTCATGCTTCCTTTGGTATTCCCATTCATCCTTTAGAACCTAAGTGGGAGGTCCCCTTCTCTGAAAAGACTTCCCTTCTGTAGGGTTGCCCTGACTTTCCTGTTCCAAGGACCATGGTCACCCCTCCATTGCACCTTCTCAAAGCAGCCCATCGTGTCCACCTCGTCTACCAGCTGCATCCCCATGACCTCTGAGTACCCAGAGCCTGGTCTGGGGCTTGCCGCAAGGAGGGGAGAGCGCTCAGTGACTGTGGGGTGAAGAGATGAATGAACTCGCTACAGGCCTGTGGAGGAAATACAGCAGGAGGAGGGCAAGCCTGGAATAATTCCTAGGGAGACGTGGAGCAGGGGTGGGAAAAGGGAAGAGACAGAAGGGGGAAAGGCTAGACTGTTGCTGAGAACATTGCCATTCATCAAGGGCTTCTATGGACCAGGCATTAAACTTATGGGTTTCTTATTTACTCCTCACAGTGTCCCCAGGAAGAGTATTGTCTGCTGGTATATTCCCTGGCTTCCCCCAGTTTCCTAGACTGTAAGCTCTATGGGGTGGTGGCGGGGGGGGGGGGTTGTCTGTCTTGCTCGCCACTGAGCCTCCAACGCTAGACGGGCACGCAGATAGGGTTGCCAGGTGGAACACAGGATGTTCAGTTAAGTCTGAATTACAGAGAAGCAAGCATTTTTCTAGTCTAAGTATGTTCTGTAATTTGTGCTACATTTGACAATCCTGTACACAGCAAATATTGGTGAATAAACCTTGCTTGGCTGAATGACGCAATGGGGATGCAATCAGTAAATTCCAGACCGTGGGAACTATAATTTAAAAAAAAAAAAGTTTTTTTTTTTAATTTTTGAGAGAGAGCACCAGCGGGGGAGGGGCAGAGAAAGAGGGGCACAGAAGATCCAAATCCGGCTCGGCTCTGACAGCAGTGAGTCTGATGTGGGGCTTGAACTCATGACCCTGAGATCAAGAGGCACAGGCTTTACCTACGGAGCCAGCCCTGCACCTCCAGACTGTGGTGATTCTAGTTTCAATAAATTGCAAGGAGAAAATAAAAAAGAGTTAAAGGAGGAATTTATGACTTAAAAGAGAGTTAAGAGACGTATCATCGACTTGAAATCCTTCTTTGGATCCTAATTCAAGTAAACCAAAGTGTAAAGAAAAAAATATTGTAAGATAATGAGAAATTTGAACATTGGCTGGCTATGTGATGTTAAAGGATGACCATTAACTCTTCTTAGGTTTGATAAGAGTGTTGGGGTTATGTTTGTTTCGAATGAATCATTATGTTGTGGAAATATGTATTGAAATATTTGGGAATGACATGGTATGATGTCTGGGATTTGCTCTAAGATAACATGGAATATGTTCTATACCTTAATTGTGGTGGTTACATTCATTCATGAAAACTATTTGAACTGTACACTTAACATGTACATTTATCGTATATGAGTCATCCCTCAGTAAAGTTGGGTTTTTTTTTGTTTTTTTTTTTTTGTTAACATTTATTTATTTTTGAGACAGAGAGAGACAGAGCATGAATGGGGGGAGGGCCAGAGAGAGAGGGAGACACAGAATCTGAAGCAGGCTCCAGGCTCTGAGCTGTCAGCACAGAGCCTGATGCGGGGCTCGAACTCACGGACCGTGAGATCGTGACCTGAGCGAAGTCGGACGCTCAACCGACTGAGCCACCCAGGCGCCCCTAAAGTTGGTTTTATTAAAAATTGGAGTAGGGGAGGAAGTGGGTGGGGGTAAGCCTGAAACAAGATCGGCTATTGGCTGATAAGTGTTAAGGCTGGGTGTGGCGTACACAGAGGTTTGTTATACTTTTCTGTTTACTTTTGTATGGGTTTGAAAATTTCCATAATAAAGCACTTTTTCAATGGCATGAAAGGAGATGCTATTTCTATTTTGCAGATGAAGAAACTAAAGCAGAGGTTAAGTAACTTGGTCCCGAATTACACAGCTGGTAAAATGATGAGTCGGGGATATGGACAGACCATCTGAGTCCAGAACTTAAGCCATTAATCATGGGTACAGATTTCCAGAGGGGGTAGATCAAAGTGTGCTTTTGGCTAGGGGGACGCAGCCCTGCTGGGTGGGAACAGAGTCTGACTTAGGGAATTCTGGAAGTAAGAAGGGCAAAAATGGTGGTGGCTACGTTGCAGTGGGTCAAGAAATAGTTTCCCTCTTAGATTCATTGTCATGGGGGTAGACTTATGGTTAGGAGTGTGGTCTTGGGACCCAGCTGCCTGGGTTTGGGTCCTGGCTCTCACACCTGATAGCAGTGTAACCTTGGGAAAGTCACTTAAAATCTCCATCCCTGGGACCCTGGGTGGCTCAGTCGGTTAAGCGTCTGACTCTTGATTTTGGCTCAGGTCATGACCTCATGGTTTGTGAGCCTGAACCCTGCTTCAGGCTCTGCGCCGACAGCATGGAGCTTGCTTGGGACCCTCTTTCACCCCCTCTCTCTGCCCCTCTCCTGCTTGCTCTCTCTCTCTCTCTCTCTCAAAATAAATAAACTTAAAAAAAACTTCTTTCCTTACTTATAACATGAATGTTAACAGCAATATAAAATGGTGTAGCCAGTTTGGAAAACAGCTTGGCAGTTTCTGAAAAAGTTAATATAATTTGGGGCACCTGGGTGGCTCAGTCGGTTGAGCGACCGACTTCGGCTCAGGTCATGATCTCATGGTTCGTGGGTTCGAGCCCCGCATCGGGCTCTGTGCTGACAGCTCAGAGCCTGGAGCCTGCTTCGGATTCTGTGTCTCCCTCTCTCTCTGCCCCTCCCCCACTCATGCTCTGTCTCTCTCTGTCTCAGAAATAAATAAACATTAAGAAAAAAAATTTTTTTAAGTTTATATAATTTACCGTATATTGTGGCAATCCCACTCTTAACACAAAAACATATGTCCACACGAAGACTTGTATGCCGATGTCCACAACAGTATTATTCATAATAACCGAGAAGTGGAAACAACCCAAATGTGATTGGGTAAACAAAACGTGCTATGTCCTTACCATGGGATACTACTCAGCGATACAAAGGAACATACGTACTATGGCACGGATAGACCTCCAAAACATTACACTTTTGTGAAGAAGTCAGATGCAAAGACCACATAGGGTGTGATTCCATTTCTACGAAATGTCCAGGAAAGTATCTATAGAGACAGAAAGTAGATTAGTCACTCAGGGCTGGGGGTGGGAATGGGGAGTTACTGCAAGTCGAGATGAGGGATTTCTTAGGAAATGTTCTAAAATTGGACTGTGGTGGTGGTGGTGTAACTCTATACATTTAATAACAATCACGGACTTGGATACTTAAAATGGGTTATGTATGGTACGTAAAAATAAAAAATAGTGCCTATCTCATAGAATTGTTAGGGGGATTACATAACCTAAAGTTCCTAGACAGAGACTGGAATGCAGTCAGTGCTGTCGAAGTTCTTATTATTGGGCTGGACCTCTGGGGCCAGTTCTCTGCTGTGCCTCCTTCCAGGGAAAGGGCCATTGGGCAGGTATTACTCCCAAATCCTTGAATAAAGGCCTTCGGGTGAAATCCAGATGGGTCACGGAAGGGGAAGGGTCTCCCCAGCTCTCTCCCAGGTCTCCCCAGGCCCTTCCTATCTCTCGTTCTGGAGGTGTCAGGTGGAGCCCAGCATCCAGACCTTTCCCTCTTTTTCTGCCATGGGAAGGAGGGGCTCCAGAGAAGAGTGTTGCCTCCTTCTCTGGCCGGCGGAGGATGGGGTCAAGTGCCCTCTACCGTCGGCCATGGGAATTGCAACAGCTGGGCCAGCCCGCTCACATCGTGTTTTCACTCTCCTGACGCTTGTGAAGAAGCTACTGTTGTCCCCTTTTCACTGACAGGGACACTGGTACTCAGAGTGTCTAGGTGACCTGCCCAGGGTGGCCCAGCAGGCACCCCCCCCTCCCAGAAGTCCAAACCTTCTGAAAATGGACGCTTGATGACTCCGGGTCCTTTCAGCTGGAGAGTTAACTCACACTAACCCCTACTGTTTGTAAAGTTCCTCCATGCCCACAATGAACTTTCCCATCCGGGCTGTATTCTGGGGTGCCTGATTCAAGGAAGGGGAAGAAGGAAAAGTGGAGGTGGAGGGAATTCCTTCTCCAGGGAAGTAGTCCTAACAGTAATGATCCCCAATAAAGCCCCTAAACCCAGATCTGGAGCACCGAAGGCTTTTGGAGTGGGAGAAAGAGGAGGCCATTGTTCTGCATTGTTATGTAAGATGCATTCACTTATTCATACTGAAAAGTCTCTTGAGCGTTCTCTCCTTAAGTCAACACCGCACTAGGCACAGGAATGCAAATACGAATGAGACTGTAGGGGATAAAAGGAGTTTCCCAGTTCAGTTTCCTGCAGGGGGGGCCCAAGCTCCCTTCCCAGGCATCTCAGTGGCAAAGAGGTTGGAGTACAGTCAGGTTGAAGCAGATGCCCTCTGCCCCACAAGCAAAATAAATATGTTACTGCTGTTTCAGGGTAAGAGTTCTCAACATTGTCCCCCGGAAGAGACAGCTGTGAAGATAATCATTCTTCCAGAAGTTTCCTCCTGTGTGTGTGTGTGTGTGTGTGTGTGTGTGGTGCGGGGGGGGGGGGCGGAGGGGAATGAATGGCCGAGGGTGGGGAGGGGAGCCAAGGCTTTTGGAGCACTCAGGAGCCCTGGAGTCTAGACCTGGCGGGACCCCAGGATCTCCCCTCACGACAACTGCCCTGAAGACTTCTTCAGAAGATGCTAGGGGGTGACTGTTTGTAGCAATAGAACACCATACCCCCTAATTCCTCAAACCCTGGCTCCTCAAGGCCTTTATCTGTGGTCTCTGCAGAAGGGAGATGGGGAAGGCAGACCTTCCTGATCTCTTTCTACTCAAATGTTATTTGATGACATGTAGAAAACCAATTCTTCTGTTGTTACTGCCAGAGGGGCCAGGATGCATCATTTGCAACCCTCAGAAACCCTCTCTTACCCTGGCCCCAGAATGAGATATTCTCTCTGTGACACCCTCCCCCACTTCCACATTGTTACTCTAAGCTATCATACCATTCTCTCTTTATGTTTCTGGGGGTGGGAAGCAGCCATATTCTGATAACCTGATTTTTATCAAGAAATATTCCAGGGATTCATTCATTCACTTACAAATATTTATTGAGCACCTATCATGTCTGGGCACTGTTTTAAGCAGTGGGGATGCAGTGGTGATTAAGACAAACTTCTCATCAGCTCATTTCCAGACTAATGAGAAATAGACAATGAAGAATAAATACATTCGCAGACTTTTATATAATAGCTGTACAGAAACTAAAGAAAGTTAAGGGGATGGAATGTGCTGTGGGGAGGTGGTCCTACATTTTTGGGGGAGGGGGAAGGAATTCACTTTTTTTTTTTTTTTTTTTTTTGCTTCATTCTTCTTGGGAGTGATAAGAATGAAGGTCTGGGTGTCCCCTCCTCTGGACTCCTCAGCCCATTTTTTTTTCAACGTTTATTTACTTTTTTGGGGACAGAGAGAGACAGAGCATGAACGGGGGAGGGGCAGAGAGAGAGGGAGACACAGAATCAGAAACAGGCTCCAGGCTCCGAGCCATCAGCCCAGAGCCTGACGCGGGGCTCGAACTCACGGACCGCGAGATCGTGACCTGGCTGAAGCCGGACGCCCAACCGACTGCGCCACCCAGGCGCCCCTTCTCAGCCCATTTTGACAGCTCAAGCTTCAGAGGGCAGAGTCTTGGTATTGGAGGGGGCCGCAGAGCCAGCCCCTCAGAGTTCAATCAAGGGATCATTAGGAACGGCATTAGAGAAACGGAAACAAATCTATTTATCTTCTTCCGTGGGTATAGTAATATCTACCCCCCGCCCCTCTCTGAATTTACCTTTTCCTTTCCTCATCTTGCACACACCGAATTCCTAACTAGTTTTCAACACTTTCTGAGCCCAGCGTGTGCCAGGCACTGCCCTAGGGGACCAGCACAGAGGTAGGAAACATTCTCTGCCCGCCGTAGTCCTGCTGTCCAAAGCTTGTAAACAGCCATTGTCTAATTTCACCTTTTCCCTCAACCCTGTTTTTGTGATTCATCTATGTTGATTCACGGAGCCCCAAGCGGGTAGATACGAATATTCCCATTTCGCAGATGCGAAAACCGTGACCGCTAAGGGAAAAAACGAATAGCTTTGCGACGGCTAAATAGCGGGACGCCACCGGGCCACGTGCAGCGGCGCGTTTAGCCCCTCGCGATCCCACCCGCACACGCTCCTTCCTTCCCTCCCTCCCTCCCAGCCGCCGCCGCGCCGGGTCCACGTGTGTGTGTCTGTGTGCGGAATGGGGACGGGGGCGGTGCCGCCGGAGGGGTGGGGTCCGGGCTTAACGTCACAGGCGGTGCCGTCCAATCAGCGGCGGGCTCGCGGCCCCGGCGCTGGTATTGGGGCAGCGAGGGGGCAGTTCTCTATAACGCGGTCTCCGGGAGCCAGCGGGGAAGAAAGAAGCCGAGCGGGCGGAAGGCGCCCTCCCCGCCGCCTGGGCCCGGGCACCGGGTGCCGGGCCCGGGGTCCTTCCCGCCTCCCGCGGCCGCCGGCCGCTTTGTTTCCCCAGCCTCTGCGCTCTGGGCTACTCAAGAGGGGCTCCCGCCGGGGCTGCGCGGGGAACGCGGCGGCGGCAGGAAGGGCGGCCGACCGGGCCGGGACTCGCAGGGACCCAGGAGTCCGGCCGCCGGGAGGGCCGCGTGACGAGATCGAGGAGGGAGCCAGAGCCCCGCGGCCCAGGGTTGCGGGCCGGGGGCGCCCGTGAGCAGAGACCTCCCCGTCGAGGGGGGGCGATGTTCCCCTCGCCCGTGGGCTCTTCGGGCAGCCAGGGCACACCGCCGCTGGGACCAGGGCCCCCGCAGTGGGCACCCCCCCGGGCGGTTCCATGGAGACTCTGTGCCCCGCTCCCCGCCTCGCAGTGCCGGCGTCCCCGCGAGGGTCGCCTTGCTCCCCGACACCCCGGAAGCCGCGTCGGGGGACACAGGAGTTCTCTCCACTGTGCCTGCGTGCCCTTGCCTTCTGCGCCCTTGCCAAACCTCGAGCGTCCTCTCTGGGCCTGGGGCCTGGGGAGTTGGCGCCGCGGGCCCCGGTGCTGGTGGGCCCTCGCGCCCCGCTGTGCACCGGCGGCTGGGCCCCGGATGGCCTGAAGCACCTCGCGGGACAAGCCGGGCGGTCCGGTGATCCGAACTCCCCGGCCGGTCAGGATGCCGAAGCCGCAGTGTGCTGGAGCCGTGGCGAGGAGGAAGAGGGCGGAGGCAGTTTCCCGCACTTCAGCTCCCGCTCCGGCGTACCTCCCGGCCGCTGCCCGGCGCCTCGGCGCCCTCGGGAATCTCCGACCAGCTCCGCCTCGGCTCCGCCTCGGCCAGCCTCGGGTCTCGACTCCCAGCCTGGCCCCGCCGCCAGCCCCCATCAGGAGCCCAGTTCCCGGCCTCCGCCGCCACCTGCGGGCCTCTCTACCGAGTCTGCGGGTCCCGGGGCTGCGCCGGAGCCGCCCGCACCGGGACAGACGGCCGCAGTCGATGGAAACCCCCCGCAGGCCGCCCCCGAGGCACCAGCCGCTAGCCCCTCGACGGCCAGCGGAGCTTCGGCCGCGCCCGGCGATCTCCGCCAGGAACATTTCGATCGTCTGATCCGCCGGTCGAAACTTTGGTGTTACGCGAAGGGCTTCGCCCTCGACACTCCGAGTTTGCGCCGGGGGCCCGAGCGGCCGCCAGCAAAAGGGGCCGCCCGGGGAGCCGCCAAGAAACGCCGGCGACCGCCACCCCCCCATCGCAGCACGCAGCCCCGCCGCCCTGCACCGACGCTCCCCACGACGAGCACCTTCAGCCTCCTCGACTCCTTCCCCTGCCCCCCGGCCCTGGTGGTAGGGGAGGACGGAGACTTAGGGCCGGCATCCTCGCTTCGCCTCCAGGGAGACTCTAAGCCCCCGCCTGCCCACCCACTGTGGAGGTGGCAGATAGGGGGTCCTGCTGTCCCTGAGCCCCCAGGCCTTAAATTCTGGGGGATCAACTTGGAGGAACTCTGAGCAGAGACCTCTCCTACCAATGGGGAAAAAAGTTGGGGCCACGGCCAAACTTTGGGCTCGAGGACGGGGCCTCGTGTGTCGCATTTGCCTGTTCCCTTTACGTTTTAAGGGCTGCGGTCAGAGGGACCTCAAATGACAGTGATCTTCAAGCACCTAGCTGTTTGGGGTGACACCCCCTCCCCCTCATCCTTTGGAGTCGAACCAAGGGCTGGAGTCAGGAGAAGGCTTAACGGAAAAAGGCTTAATGACATAGATTCCAATCCCTCCCCTCTTCCATCTCGGATCTCTGGGGGCAGGGCCTTCACCCCAGGGGGAGCAAAGGAGGCTACCGCTCAAAGACAAGGAAAAAAAAAAAGAGGGAGAGAGACCTTGGTGATGGACAAACCGGTTGTTTCTGTGGGCGAGCCTGGGGATGAGGGGGCTGTGGTGGGGGTGGGGAGGTGATTGGCAGCTCCCTGGGGGCATCCCCCACCCCCACCATCCAGGCCTTTAACCCTTCACTCCCCTCAGGCATTCCCCCCCGCGCTCCCAGCATCACTGGAACCTTCCTAGAGGGGGCAGCTCGGGCAGGGGGAAGATCACCCCCTCCCAGTTCTTTTCCTAAGCCCTCTCCCCGCCCTCCCTCCCCCCAAGGCAGGTGACTTCTAATTGGCGAGATCTTCAGTCTCAGCCACCAACCTTTCCCTTTTGTCCAGTTTTGGAGTTTCTTCAATTTTTCCTGTTTGTTTTCAGTTTGTAAGGTCTGATGGGTGAAAGAGGACCTTCTCCCTGGATCCATCAACCCCCTCCCCCAGTTTGCTTCTCCAATTAGGAGGGGACCTCCTCCCCCTCCAAAAGCACAGACTTTGCCTGGGGAAAGGGCCAGAGACTGTCCCAGGGAAAGTAATGGAAGGTGGAAGAAATCAATAAAATCAGACCAAACCAGTTGCCTTTCGAGGTCCTCTCCACCGATTTATGGATGGGAGGGGATGGAGGTAGAGGGCAGGCCTGGGTCCATTTTCGGACACCCAAACTCAGGCCCCTCAAAGGCTAGAGATGAGACAAGCGGCTCTTTGTAGAGGGGTAAGTTAAAGAGCTCTTGACCTAACCTCAAGGGTCTGGCCAGGCTTGAAGGGGCAAAGTTTGGGTTTGAATGGGAACTGGGCTGAGCCATCATCAGCTTTCTCCCCTAACTTCAGGCATTTCAGGAGTTGTCAGGGACCTGATGGATCCGATGGGGGCAGGGCCAGGGGATTAGTTTTGAGGTCAGAGGTTCTGTTTTCCAGGGGGGAGGGGAGAGGTAGGCCTGGACCACGCCCAGTGGCTGGGACGACCCCCTAGAGCCAGAGAGGGGGGTGAAATCGCTTTCTCCTCTGCCCAGGTGAGGTCGGGGAGGCGAGCTCTTAGGGAGACTCCCCAAGTTTGGGTGTGACGGGAACCTGGGGGTGGTGGATCTGCCCGACAAGTGAGGAACCCAGTGACCCTTCTGCCCACACTAGTGAATAGCCACCCCTTTCCCCCCAAAACGGGGGCGAGGGAGGAACAGTTCCCACATACGATACTGGGGAAGGACTTGTCTCCTTTTCTGTGAAAATGCTTTGTAAAAAGTTGTTATTGTTTGCATAGAGCAGATTCTTGAGAAAAACTGTTTTGGGCCACAAAAGTTTTGTTTGTTTTAAAAGCTGTCTCTTAATTTTTTCTCCCCCCCCCCCCCGCCCATGGGGGTGAAGGTGGGGGTGGGGTGGGTGGGCGTGGGGTGGGCTTTGCTCTCTTTCTCCTCAACATCTGGCCTTTATGAACCCTGCTGACCTCCCCTCCCCCCTCCAGCTGTGTTGTGGGGAGGCGGGGGGAGGGTGGGGAGAGTGCCTTCCACTCCTGGGCTACAGGGGTATCCGTCTTATTTTGCCCCCCCCCCCCGAGAATGGGGAAGGAAGCCGTGAGGAGTGGGGAAAGAGTCGCTGTGAAGAGGGGGTCATGTGTGCAAAGAGAAATCCAGAAAGGCAGACCCCCCCCCCCCCCCGGTTTTAAAAAAGCTCTCTGCTTTTAGTAATTGTGGTCCGGGTCAGCTTTGACCCTTTTCAACCAGCCTGGGCAGGAGGGTGTGAGCTCTGGGCCAAGAGTCCTTTTCGGACTCCACTTCCCTGAGCAGTGGCATGCGATGCAGTTAATTTGTCTTCCCTCCTCCCTCCTCAAATGAAAGCATCAAACATTAAACGTTAGCCTGGAAGGAGTCCGGGGCGGTGAGTTGAAAAACACACCTTTTGGCCAGACCTGGAACTCCCCTCACTTGCCGAATGGTTTAATTTGGAGAAACTCAGGGCTAGAAGCCTCTCCAGAAGCTTTCTAGTCATTTTGCAGAATAGAGAACTGCATTCGTTTCCTGTGGCTGCTGTAACAAATTACCACAAACGCGGTGCCTTCAAACAACAGAAATCTTTTTCCCTTCTAGTTCTGGAGGCCAGAAGTCCGAAATTAAGGTGTTGGTAGGGCCGCGCGCGCGCTCTCCAAAGCTCTAGGGGAGAACCCCTTCCCTGCCTCTCCCAGCTCCTGGAGGCCCCACCGTGTTCGCTGCGGGACCGTCTGCACGTGGCCCTCCCCTCTTCTGTCTCTTATAAGGACACCTACTGGGTTCCGGGCCCACCCGGATAATCCGGCATGACTTCATCTTGACAATGTTCATTTAGCTACATCTGCAAAGACCCTGGTTCCAAATAAGGCCGAATTCACAGGGTCCAGAGGGAGGGGAGTTAGGACACAGATCTTGTTGGGTGCCACCATTCAGCCCACTGCAGAAACCGAGTCCCTGTCAGGAGAAACTTGCCCAGACTTTCTGGGGGAAGGAAGCCTGTGCTGCAGTGTGTGTGTGTGTGTGTGTGGGGGGTTGGTTCTGGGGTACTGCCCCTCTGGATGGGGGGAGGGGGCTGCACATCTCCCTGAATTGGAGCAGCTTGGGGGAAAGGGTCAAGTTGGACTCCTTACTTTTTCCAGACTGCTCTCATGGATGCTAGGACTCCCCCTCCCCCAACACTCATTGAGCCGGGAGGGGAGCTCAGTCTCCCCAAGAGGGTCCCGGGGGGCTCTCCCTTCCGTGTTTCCTCAGTCTCCAGAGCCTCCGCCGCCCCAGCCCCTGCTCCCAGATTGTCGGTGTGGGTGTGCGTCCTTTCTTCTACCTCTCCCCATCCAGGCTTCGCATCCTCTGTGGCTCAGCCAGTGATCACGGCGTGTTTGGCGGGATCAAGGCTCTTAGCTTCTGCCTGGATCTCTCTTACTGGGTTTTCTCTTTTCCTTTAGTTTCAGAGGGTCTCTCTCCGTGGGTCCCTATCTCTCCACAGCTCTGGGGCCAGTTGTCTGCCCCATCATCAGGACCAACTGCACGCCCCCGAAAGAAAGTGAGTACCTCCTTAAATCTTATTCCCAAGCGCCTCGCCTGCCTCACCCTAGTCCAGCCTGTTCGCCAACACCTCCCTCCTCCTGGGAGCCGCCCCCGCACCCTCTGCTTCTTGCCTCTTAAATCTTTGCGACTTGACTTCTCCCTGAAATGGCTTTTTCCAGGGTCACTCATGACATCCCACCCCCAAACACAAGTCCAGTGGTCGCCTCCCGGCCATCCTGACCCCTGTATCTCTCCGTGACCCCGCTGGATGCTCACCAGTGCTCTGGTTCTCCCCTGTAAGAAGTCCCTCCTCCGTTTTCGGTGCTTCCTCTTCCTCTGACCTCAGGAAGCTTTAACACACAGGGAGCCCAGTGATGTCCAGGTGGTGTCTGCTCTCCGCCCCCAAGGCTCCCCACGATTCCCTTTGTGTCTCTCTCTGAAGTCTTCATCCTGCCCTTGCATGGGTAAGTGAGTCAAAATTACTGTCCCCGCCTCCTCTCCCTCCAGCTCTACCCCTCTCCTGAGCTTTGGTCTCCTATCTCTGAGTGGTTACTGTCAACTCATACTTTCCCTATTGAGGACCAAGCTTCTTGTCATCGTCCCCTGCCCACCTTAGTCCCCGCCCCCTCCCCCATCAAGCCCACGTTCTGGTTAGAGCTCTGCCTTTCCTTCTCAAGACTCAGCCCCTTGAATTCTCACCCTCTGCCTCTCATTTGACTCACTGCTGTCTATTTCCAAACCTCTGTCTCCTGGCCTCTTCAGTAGTTCTTTGTATCCTCTCCAGGAGGGTGCAGCGCCCACAGTGTCTAGCCTGGACCGTTGCAGTAGCCACCTAACTAGTTTCTGTATCTCTGGTTTTCCTCTGATCCCCTCTGATCCCATTACTTTCACATTCAGCAGGTTCCCTGATTTTATTAAATGCAACCCCCTCGGCCCGTCATTTGGGGCCTTCTATGATTTGACCCTAACTCGCGTGGCTCTGTTTCCTCACTTTATACACCACGTGGTCCATCACATTGGATCGCCTTTCCTTCCCCAGCCACCCTCCCTTTTCTCTACCTTCATTCTCCAAGGCCCATGCGAAATGCCGTCTCTCCCCCAGAGTCTTCTCTGATTCCCCCAGCTGAATGTCATCCGTGGCACTTTTGGACCCTCTTCACTCTTTTCTGTCTGGGGCAGGAACGGTGGAGTGGGGTGGGAGAATGTGGGCTTTGGAGCCAAGCACTCCCGTTCCCCCTTTCCAAGGAGAACCTGGGAGGCCACCGGGAGGAATCCCCTTTCTGACCTAAGCTTTCATTTCATTGCTCTGGCCTTAACTGAGTGTTATGAACGCTAAGTGGCCCCTTCAAAGTCACTCCTGTAATTGTAGAAACTTCCCAGGAAGACACGAGTGTGCCAACGCCCCCTACCTAGTGTGTTTATTTTTTAATTAAAGGTAAAAAAATTGAGGTTATTGACGACAAGGTTATGATTGTGATTTTTTTCTTCATCTTTCTACAGTCATCTTGTTTCTCTTGCTTCATCTGTGTCCTGTACACAGCAGGCACTTAATCAATACTTGTCCAATGCAGAGTGTACATTTTAAAAAGGCTTATTTATATTTAAAGGGCTGGACTGCAGCTTGGGGAGTGGCACTTGGCCAGGATGCAGTTCCAGAGGCTTCCACTAGATGCTGCTGTCTGCTAGCACCAGAGGCTGGAGAGGGTGGGTGGGGAAGGCGGTAAGTCTTCTAAGCTATTGAACACCTACCTCTCCGGGCTGGGGCCTGGGGAGAGGGATGTGTAGGACAAGATCTCTGCATTCGAGGAACTGCGGTGCTTTGCAGGTGTCCTTGCTTTCATAACAATCGATGGGTATTCTTATCTCTGTTAAATAGATGAGGAAATGGAGGCTCAGAGAGGTTAATCGATTTGCCTGAGGTCACACAGCCAGTGGAAGAGCAGTTTAATTCTGGGCCCTCTGACTGGGTTTTCCCCTAATAGCGGGCGTCATAGCAAACACTTACATGGCACTTGCGTGGAGGCAGGTGCTGTTCTCAGTGCTTTATGCTTAGCTACTCATCTAATCCTCAGGACGGTAAGAGGTAGGTACTATCAGTATCCCCATTTGGCAGTTGAGGAAACTGAGCTACAGAGAGGTCGGGCCTCTCTGAATTGTGCTGATGGAGTCTGTGCCCGTAATGACCACACTGCTGCCATGTTTTACTACCCCAGCAGCGACCAGTTACAGACCAGAGGGAGCCTCCCGCCAATACCTGGGGGTCACAGAACTCTGTGCCAGAGACACAAAGACACAGAACCTGACCCTGAGGGGCCTTAAGCTGCATGGAAGAAGCAGGACATGCAGCCTCCTCCTTAGGGTGTGGGCTCTCCACAGACATGCTGGGCTACTCTAGCTGAGTGGTTTACCCTTTCTGGGCATGGGGAGAGGGATGTGTGATATCACCACCTAAAACCAGAGGACTCTGTAGCAAGAAGTGACTCTCAGACACCAGAGGTTTTTGTTATCCGTGATAATCAATTGCAAAATTATAGCACTTAAAAAAAAAATAGAGATGGGGGTGCGTCAGCATCCGACTCTTGATTTCAGCCCAGGTCATGATCTCCCGGTTCATGGGTTCGAACCCCGTGTCAGGCTGTGCTGACAGCTCGGAGCTTGGAGCCTGCTTTGGATTCTGTGTCTCCCTCTCTCTCCGCCCCTCCCCTCCTTGCGCTCTGTCTCACTCTAAGAAAAATAAACATTAAAAAAAATTTTTTTTTAAATAAACATAAAAAAAGAGTCTTTATTTTTAAAAAAAAACACAGGTAAAGTTATCTACTTTCAAATGCGCAAAAGGCCTGTTTGATTAACATTTACACATGCACATACCTGTGTGATCACTACCCGTTTCTAGTCTAGCCCTCTGAGTAGCTCCCTCAGACTTAGTCCCAGTCAGTCCCCTGACCTGGACGTAGCCACCTTGCTGGCCTCTGTCGCTGCAGATTCACTTTAACTGTTTTTAACCTTCATAGAATTGAAAGGTCCTTTTTTGGTCCTGGCTTCTTCTGTTCAGCCTTATACAATGGTATTCATCTTATTGTTTCATGTGGTAGTTGTTTATTCTTTTCATTGCCATGTAGATTTCTATGGGATGAATATTCCACAATTTGTATATTCTGCTCATGGATGTTTGGGTCATTTCCAGTTTTTAGCTTTGTATATAAAGCTGTGTGGCCCAGTTTTAAAGACATTGGGAGGGGCAGCGGAGAAGTGAAGGGCGCTAACATTTACCCAAGCATTAATTGGACAATGGGTTACGGGCTGGAGATGAGAAATGGCTAAAACCTTGTATTTCACTCCCAGCTTAGTAAGGGAGAGAGACGAATGAGCAAACAGCCCCAGTACTGCATGACAAGATCAAGATCAGTGAGGCCGGGGGCACAATGGAACATGTAGGAGGCCTGGGGGATCAGGGAGGATTTCCCAGAGGAGGAGATATCTGAGTTGTGTCTCAAACATACATAGGAATTCATGAAGTGAAGAGGTCCAGGGAGGCGCTGAAGTCAGAGCACGAAGTGAATGGGAGCTTGAGTGAATGGGACTCTTTTTTAAAAAATATTTATTTATTCACTGAGAGAAAGAGAAAAATATTTATTCATTCATTTATTTATTCATTGAAAAAATATTTATTCATTCAAAGAGAGAGAGAGAGAGAGACTGCATATGCATGCATGAGCGGTGGAGGGGCAGAGAGAGAGGGAGAGAGAGAGACTTCCAAGCAGGCTCCACGCTGTCAGCGCAGAGCCCGACACAGGGCTCGAGCCCATGAAACGAGAGATCATGACCTGAGCCGAAATCAAGAGCCGGACACAACTGACCGAGCCACCTAGGCCCCCTTGAATGGGACTCAGACAGATCCTACTGCCCATAACACAGGGTACATGTGACAAGAGATGAGGTAGACAGAGGTCAGATCACAAAAGATCTTGTGTGTCAGGGTAAGGAGTTTATTCTGAAGGCAACAAGGAGCCTCTGAAGGCTCCAATCAGATTGTGGCCATCATAAATTTTCCTTTACTTATTTTTTGTTTGACAAATATTAACTGAGCCACTACTATGCGCAGGGCATTGAACCAAGCATTGAGTGACACCGTGAGCAAAATAGGCAGGGTCCTGGCTTTCTGGAGCTTGCGGGCTGGGGGGCAGAGGGCTGGGGGGCAGACAGATCGTAGTCAATAATCACACAGCTGAGACAAGCACTGTGAAAGAGGTGTGCCAGGGGCCAGAGGCTACGCCCGGTGGGGGGGGGGGTTGCCGTCATCAGGGAGAGCAGAGGTGCCTCTGGGGAAGCAATCTTCGTGATTAGCTCAGAAAGATGACTAGGAGTTCATGACAGAGAGAGGGGTGGTGGGGAGAGTGTTCCAGGCAGGAGGGACAGCTGGATAATGGTCCTGGGGCTGGGGGCATTAGGTGCATCAAAGAACTGAGTGTGGCCGGAGCCTAGAGTAGGGGGTGAGGCTGCACCGGGGCAGGGCCAGGTCTTGCAGGGCCTTGTGGGCCGAGGTAAGGATTTTGGCTTGTTCTCAGAGCACTGGGGAGCCAGAGATGGCCAAGCGGGGCTGTGACAATCAGATTTGCTTCGGGGCTCAGGGAAAGACCGAAAAGGGAGAAGAGAAGAGGGCTTAGGGCCTTGACGCATGCTCACGTTTCGCCGGAGGATGGTGCGAAGTATTGGGGGGCAGGTGGAGGCAGGGAGACCAGCTTGGAAGCTGTGAGAAAGGGTGGAAGAGTCAGCAGGGAGAAGGAGAACAGAGTCCTCATCGGAGAGGCCTTTATACAATAGAAATACCAGCATTGGTGACGGATGGAGAAGAGGAGCCTGGGAGTCTGGCTGCGATCCCAGATTTGGGCCCATGGTGCCCTGGTGGGCCTGCTGCTCAAGAGGGAAATCTGGACTAGAGATAGAAATGTTTGGAGTCGTTTGCATATGACTGGGCAAGAATGACCAGGTAATGTGTGTCAACTGAAGAGAGATCCAAGAAGAGAACGGTGCGGGACACTAATGAAGGTGAGAAGGACAGCTAGGAGGTAGGACGGAGGACAAGGAGGCTGTGGCGACCACTGTTGGTTGGCCACCAGAATCTGTGCTCCCATGGCTGCCCAGCTGACTCGCCTCCCAGCCTCCCTCGCGGTCAGGTGTGGCCATGTGATTTCGCTCCCTCCAGTGGGGTGCCAGGGGGAGGTAGTGTGGACGCTTTAAGACCCTAGATATACCTTTTCTTTCTTTCTTCTTTAATGTTTACTTATTTTTTTTTAATTTTTTTTTTCAACGTTTATTTATTTTTGGGACAGAGAGAGACAGAGCATGAACGAGGGAGGGGCAGAGAGAGAGGGAGACACAGAATCGGAAGCAGGCTCCAGGCTCTGAGCCATCAGCCCAGAGCCTGACGCGGGGCTCGAACTCACAGACCGCGAGATCGTGACCTGGCTGAAGTCGGACGCTCAACCGACTGCGCCACCCAGGCGCCCCAATGTTTACTTATTTTGAGAGAGAGAGACAGAGAGCGAGCAGGGGAGGGGCGGGGGGGGGAGACAGAGAATCTCAAGCAGTCTCTGCCCTGCCAACGCAGAGCCCAACACGGGGCTCGAACTCACAAACTGTGAGCTTGTGACCTGAGCCGAAATCAAGAGCCACCCAGGCACCCCTAGATATCCCTTTTCTACACTCTTTTTCCCTTTCCTGCGCTGGAGCCCAGCATGGTGGCCACCCAGCTCCAGTCTTGAGTCACCAATAATGCCCTAGGGGGCAGTGCAGCAACACCACAGAAAGAACCTGGGTCTCCGAATGCCTGCCCAGTGGGTCCCCACTGCCCTGGAATGTTCGCTCTGAATGTGTGAAGAAAGCCTTACATTTTTAAGCCACTGTCTTTTTTGGATTCTTTGTTATAGGAGTTTAGCTTGACTAACACAACTCAGCCTAACTCAGCTAATACAATTTAGCATATAACCCAACTAACGCCATTGATTAGCCTAATAAAAAATTAGTAGGCTAGCACCATATAAAATTAAAATGCAATATAATAACACCCTAGCCCACATAATACACTATAACTTATCCTAACTAATACAAGAGCCAAGGGAGGACAGTATATCAAGAAAGAGAAAGAGGGGGACAGTGTTGAATGTTGCACAAAGATCAGATAAAATAAGGAATGAAGACCGTCTGCCGGCCTTGGCAACAAGGAGGTAGGTCACTGGTGACTCTAGCGAGCCCTTCCAGGGGGTGCTCTGGGTGAAATGGGAGGTAAGGAAGTAGAGACAGCAGGTGCCGCCATCTCTTTGAGGAACGTGGATGTGAAGGAAAGAGATAGAGAAGGATCTGGAAGGAGACCCGGAGAAGGCAGGTTATGGTGGAGCTGGGGGACATTGGGAGGTTGGAGACACTGGGAAAAGGATGAGTGAGGGAGGCCTCCGTGGAGGGGCAGGGGCTGAGACCATGAGCTCAGGTGGACAGGGAGGGAAACGTGTGTTCCCAGACTTGCTCTGACTCACGTGCATATGCACACAGACACACACACACACACACACACACAGACACACGCGCACACACAAGAGACAAAGAGCAGACAAGCGTGAAGACGGGCAAGTTGGCAGCTGTGGGAGCAGGGAGGCAAAAGGACTTTCCAGAGAGCTTCCATTTGCTCTGAGAAGTAGGAGACTAGGTTGAGGGGTGTCATGGGGGAGGGGAGACGCTTGGGTAGAGCTCAGCTGAGAGAAGGAATCTGCTGACAATACAGAGACAGTTGGAACCCCAGAGCTGGTGGAGGCACCAGACTTCCTGGGGGTGGGAGCTTTTCCCAGCTGAACGGAGCCTCTGGGGTCTAGGAGTGCAGCAGGCAGGTGGGCAAGGGCAGGGCGGGATTTTTTCCTTTTATAAGCAGAGGAGGTCAGAGATCATGAGAAGGAAGGTCTGAAGGGATGGATCCAGAGGTTGGACAGGGAAGGCAGTTAAGCCAGGGGTGGGGGGCAAGAATTCAGTAGGAAACTGAGAAGCATGGAGGGCGTTGGGGAGGGCACAGAGCGGCTGCACGGAAGGAGGGAGGACTGGAAGTGGGGGAGGTTGGCTAGTGGAGGCTGCTTACCTTTCCAGCTTTGCAGGGACCCCAAGGCCACCCAGGATGACAGCAGGACTTGGGGCGGAGAGGCATTCTGGGAGTGAAGAGCCAGAGTCTTTGAAATATGGGGGTGTGGGCAAGGCAGATAGTGGCATGAGCCTTCCCTCTGCCCCTAGCCTGTCCTCCCTGGGCCTCAGTCCCCGTGTCCTCCTGGGCCCGGTGACTTCCTGCAGCCCAAGACAGGGCTGTTGGGAGGCAGATGTGGGAGATCCCCTCTACCCCCACACAGACATCGACAGGCAGACTGAATATGACCTCTTACATTTATGTGGCAGAGCTTAGCCATTTACAAAGGCTTTCATATCCTCTACCTGTGCGATCAGGTCTTCGCTTTCGCAGAGGAACATCTGAGGGATTAAGATGCCCGAGGACCTATAGTAGGGGGTGTTTTCCCTCACCTCCTGTGATGTCAATAGACCACGGCCTCACGACCTTAACTTTATTGCCAGGAAAACGGAAGAGAAGTAGCCGCCACCCTTGATCCCTCTCGTGGAGGCACAGGGTCCCGTCACGGGGAAATAAGGTATCTCGGGTCCCTCGGGTGGGCCCAGTGGAGGGAAGAGGGGGCCCTGGGGATCCATTCCTGGGTTTGGGGTGATTCCCGACCCCGTGGCGGTGGCAGCATGGCAGCAGGGGAGCCATGTGCCTCCTTCGGTGTTTTCCTGGCCTGGAAGATGGGGACCTCCAAGCACGAGCTGGAGAGGGAGTGGGGAGCCTCTGTGGGGAATTGTATCTGTGGCTTATGTGGGCCTGTATGTCTGTCCATGTGGGTCCATTGGTCCTGTGAACAAGGGAGCCTTGTGTGTGTGTGCCCATGAGGCGGTCCCCGACGTGTTCCTGAGCAGGGGAGGCATCTCTGGACATGCAGACATGCACACATGTGTGATAAGTCTGAGTGTGTTGGCGACGCACGCCTGTGTCTGGTGATCCCAAGCGCACTGGGCGTGTGTCTGACTCTTGGCTACGCAGGGCTCTGTGTCCAGGAGTGTGTAAGGCTGTGTCCCCTCTGAGGCAGAAACTAGGTCAGCGTGCATGCGGGAGTGAAGTTAGGGATCGATTCTCCAGCAGTAACAGGCCGAATGGGGAAAGAGGGCAGGGGTGGAGGAAGCGGAGGGCACAGGAAAAGGTATCCTTGGACCTGGGAGCCCCCAGCCTCTTCCTGACACCTGCCCTGGGGGAGGGGGATAAAGAAAGGAGCGCATGTAGGGGAGAACCTTATCACATAGGGACCAGGAGTGGGGGTAGTGGAGAAAGGCAGAAGGCGAGATGTGGGGGGCGACCCGGCCTGGGCCTAGTGGGGTGGGGAAGCCAGATGTTGCACGAAACAGATGTCTGGAACTTTGGTCAAGAAAAAGGTCTCTTTTTCCCTTGGAAAAGAGGCTGGGGTCCCTCTGGCCTGAAACCTGCTGCAGCAAGAATCCATAGCGACACCCCTCCCTCCATTCCTCCTTTCTCTCCCTTGACCTGGAGGTAAAGGGAAGCGGCAGGTAGACCCTGAGTGGCCTCTTGCCTGGGTGGGGTAGAGGATTGAGGGCTGTCTGGTCAGATGGGAGAGGGAGGGCTAGATTTCATTAAGAAAAAGATGGAGACCTTCTGTCCCCAGGTACTGATGGGGGGAGGGGTCTTTGCCAGAGATCTGGGGAGAAAGAAACCTCCATTCTTTTTTTCTTTTCCCTGGGGAAGGACACAACAAGGTCAGGGCACGCTGCCAAGGGACCTGGCTGCATGGGAAGGGTCTCCCATCCCAGGGAGTGAGATCCTTACTCCTTTGGGCCCCAAGTTCCCTAACCAGGGAGACCCTTGTTTGTCTTTTCCCCCAGTGCTGGACCCCCTTGGGGGCCCCTAAGCCCTAACCCCACAGCCCTGCATGTCCCTGTGTGCGCTGGGAACTGGGAATCAGAACGCCAGGGCCCCGGATACGGCAGTGGGGCCCCCTACCCGATGCCAGGCCTCCTCGGGTAGGACATGTTCTCCCCGTGCCAGGTCCCTGTGCCGCCCCGGCCCCGCCTCCACCTTCCTGCTTCCTCCTCCATCCGAGCTGCTGGGGCGGAGGCAGCACCTTCTCTCTCAACACCTTCCCCATGGGGCCCAGCCAAGTACCACTCAGCCGGTGGCCAACAGGCTCACAGCAGCTCCAGAGCTGGCGGCTCGGCTCCCATCCCTCCCCTTCCTTCCGCAGCATCCCGCCCCTCCCTTCCCGTCTTCGTCTTCTGCATCCCAGGAGTCGGCGGAGAGCCCCTGCCGTGTCTGGGGCCCACGCTGCAGAACTTTCTTTAAGTCAGGGGCTTTACCGGGTGCCTGGGTGGCTCAGTTGCTTGAGTGTCTGACTTCGGCTCTGGTTGTGATCTGCCTGTTCGTGGGTTTGAGCCCCGCATCAGGTTCTGGTCATGATCTGGCTGTTCGTGGGTTCGAGCCCCACGTCGGGCTCTGTGCTGACAGCTCAGAGCCTGGACCCTGCTTCGGATTCTATGTCTCCCTCTCTCTCTGCCCCTTCCCTGCTCATGCTCCGTCTCTCTCTCTCTGTCAAAAATAAATAAACATTTACAAAATTTTTTTTTAAAAAGGTTCCCCGTCAGTCCAAACCCTTGTGCACTCCACATCACCCTGTGCCAATGTGGGTGTCAGCTTAGTCCTTTGGGGGTTCCAAGTCAGCCCAGACCCCTGTAGGCCCGGGGTCTAATTTCTCTACTTCAATCTAATTTCTCATGGGCTCCATGATACTCTGAAGCCATGTGGGCCCCGTATTCGTTAGTTCAAGCGCCCTAGACTCTGTGTCACCACGGGCCCTGTGAGCTCCAGTGAGTCTGGAGCCCTGGGGACTCCAGTGTGGAGTGTGGGCTCATGGGGCTCCTTGACACTCTGGGCTGGGAGTGCCACGTCGACTTAGGCCCAGGTCGGTGCCGCTTGGTTGTAATTCCTTGACCAACCGGACACGGTGGACAGATACTATCTTCATCAGTGCCCAGGGCCCCTGGAGACTCGTGTGGGTTCTAGGTCCATCCGAACCAAGCGAGCCCCATGTGTTCTAAGTCCTTGCAGACGCTTGCTGCTCGATCGGAGTTCACGGGCCAGCAGCACTGGCATCACCTGAGAATTGCTGGAAATGCGGAATCTCGGGCCCCACCCAGACCTTCTGTATATAGGCAGCTGTGGTGGTAACCAGACCGCCGCGATTCACATGACACCGTAAAGTTTGAGTCGCATCATCGTCAACTTCATGTCAGCTTGGATCAAGGCAGAATGACACCGGCCCCGTGCAATGGGTGACGCCCAGACCGATGTGGGTGCTAAAGGGCCCCCAGAGCCCCATGAGAGTTGAGGTGCTCTCCCTGTGATTCCCAAGACCTCTGTCTCCTGTCTCCCAACTTTCTTCTTTCTGGAGGCCTTGCCTCTCACCGATTTCCTTCTCCAGAACCAAATGCTGGCCCCCCTGCCCTGTATCTCTGGCCCCCTCCGCACAGAATCCAAGCACAAAGGGCTTTTGTCATCCCCACTCTGAGCTGGCTTTGGGGATCCTCCTGACCCTCCCTCCCCACCAGCCGCCTGCCGACCTTAGGCCACCCCAGCTGGAGGCTGCTGCGGTAGTTTTCCATGCCTGCTGTTTTCTGCCTCATACACACGTTGCACAGAGAGATCCAAAGTCTATATCTATATATACTTCTCACTCCCCCACCCCCGGACGGCGTGCGTCTCGTTTGCCAGGCTGTGGTCGTGCAGTCTGTCGCTCGTTAAGGCACTGTCTCAGATTTGCATGTTTAATATTTTATCCAGGAAGCGCTCCTGGCTGGGGCCCTGGGAGGTGGCGTGAAACCGACAGAATGTCAGGCCCCGGAACGATTGCTCACGGGTGGTGACGGTGGGACGAGTGTCTGGGGGACTGGAGAATGGTGACGCCAGTTCCTGGCTGCTTGTCTGGCTTTGGCATTGGGGTGGGGGTGGGGAGAACAGATCAGAGATCAGCACCCCCCCCCCCCACCTGCAGAGGGAGCCTCCCTTGCTAGGGGCACTTAGCCATTGGAAGGGTGAACTCTGATTTGAACTTGCTATTTTAGGTTCAGCCGTTCCTCCGGGTCACCGTCGTTTCAGTGTCTGGGGATTTTCCAGTGGGAAGGAGCCCTTTGGCTCCAGGGAGAAGCGGCAAGTCACAGGGCAAACCGTGGAGGTGGACAGAGCGGGTGGGAGGAGATAGGCAGGAGAACAGTGAGTCTGGCCAGTGCCGTGCGACCTTCTGGTGTCATTGAGGTCTCTGGGCTCCTGTGAGTGACAGAGGAGGACCATCGGCAACTTTGCTCCCTCCCGGGCATGTCAGAGACCTGAGTGAGTGGAAAGCAGTGCAGCGTATTGAGGGCAATCTTTTCTGTTCCCAGATATTTGTAAAGAACTTAGCGGGCAGGAGGGGGGAAAGGCAGGGGAAAGATGAGGCTGTGCCCCAAGGGCAGATGGAAAAATCTGAAGATGGAAGGGGGAGGGGGAGGGGAGCGCAGACAGACACAGGCCTTTCATTCTGACCCTTGGGAGGCATGAAGTGCCTGATTGTGTCCGCGTCCAGAGGTTCAGTGGGGCCGGGAGGTCGGGAGGAGAAGGGAGAGCCCGGCTCCGTCCCTCAGACCCCTGGGAACAAGATCCCCACACATTCTGCTGTAGTCTGGCAAGGCTCCTATAGAAAGGGCTTCTTAGAAAGGGCAGGATGGGGCCTGGCCCCAGATCCTGCTCACCATCCCCCTCCCCTGCTCTGGCCCTGGAGGTTTATCTGGTTGGGGGTAGGGACCAGGAAGGGGGGGGGAGGGTGTGTGTGATTATCTCTCAGCCTGCAGCTGGGACACCCTCCTGCCCCAGAGCTGCCTGCTCCACAGCTGTTCCCCGTTGCTCCCCCCCCACCCCCCGCCCCCCCGGGTACCAAGTTGGGGAGTTCTTCCTGGGGTCTTGCTTCGGTTCTTACTGCTGCCACTTCAGTGCAAAGACTCTCTGTTCTGCTACCTTGGGGGATTAGGAAGGGGTCCCCCGTCCTGGGGTTGGCTGCTGCCTCCACCCAGGAAAAGGCATCATGGTTTGATATGGAAACCTGGAAGCCTGTTTTGCCTCTCTGGTCCATTGCTGTGCCCGCATGGGGCTCGGCTGGAACGTCAAGGGATCCTCCCCTGTCGGCATCCCCACCATCCACCCAATAATAAGGAGCCGGAAAGGAACCTTTACGGGCTTCCAAACGGCCACGATGGACTCCACCAAGCTGTGCACGAAAGCACAGATATAGTACATGTTGGGGAGCTCTCTGCTCCTCACAGTGCGCCCCATCTAGGTCAGTGGTTTGCAAAAGCCTTTTACACCTGGGACTTTTTGTCCAAAGGGTATCATGCAGAAGCAGAGAGGAACAAAGCCAGGAGACATCCAACTGGTGGGGAGCTGGTGAGACCCGCCTGCTCTATTCCTCCTACCTCTTGGAAGCCTCTCCTACCCCTCCCGCCTCCCCCCTAGGGGCTTCTGAGAGGCCCCGCAGGACTCCTAGCGCTTAGCAGAGCACAGTTGGAAAAACACTGATCTGCAAAATCTGGTTTCTTACCTCCTGGAAGCTGCCAATCAAAAGGAATGAGGGCCGGCAGAGATAGGAGTGCAAGTGACAGTCCCACACGTGACAACTCGATGACAAGAGACAGAATGATGCTAAAAAGCAGACATGCAAACCTGAAGGGCTCGAGGCTGGGGCCAATTTAGTTTGGGGGTGACCTTGAATGCTCCTCAAGAATCTCTGGGGGCTGGACTGGGTAACAGCACCTGCTCAGAGTGGGGGCCTGGGTGTCAGTGGAGGGTCATGTTTGGTGGAAAGGAATTAGACGCGAAATTTGAGAAAGACTGGCCTCTACAACAGTTCAAGTACAAAAACATGGAACCAGCTGGGCCCTTGGAGCTGAACTCTGAGCTCAATGAATATGTAGACTCACCCAAAGAGTACAAGGCCTAGAGTTTTGAGCAGTGGTTCTCAGCCGCTGGGGTGATCGTGGTCCTCTCCCGATCCCCCGCCCGCTCCAGGGGACATTTGGCAATGTCTGGGGACATTTTTGGTTGTCATGACTAGGGGGAGGGTGCTATTGGCATCTGATGGATAGAGAGAGACCAGGGATGCTGCTAAACGTCCTGTGATGCACAGGAAAGTCCCCCTCAACAGAGAAGCCTAGAGCCGAATGTCAATACGCTAAGTTGAGAAGCCTTGGTCTAGACTCTAGATGATGCTGAGGTCTTTACTGTATCTATTTCCCCCTCTAGGATATGTTCCCATAAGTCAGAGATAATGAGTCTTCTACCTTTCTTTTTTTTTTAATTAAAAAAAATTTTTTTTTAACATTTATTTATTTTTGAGACAGAGAGAGACAGAGCATGAACGGGGGAGGGCAGAGAGAGAGGGAGACACAGAATCGGAAGCAGGCTCCAGGCTCTGAGCCATCAGACCAGAGCCTGACGCGGGGCTCGAACTCACGGACCACGAGATCGTGACCTGAGCTGAAGTCGGACGCTTAACCGACTGCGCCACCCAGGCGCCCCTCTTCTACCTTTCTACAGCATCTGCCTCTGCACCAAGTAGGCACTTTACAGGTATTTGTCGGATGAATGCATAAACAAACAACTCACCTGGACATGGCGGGCAGCTCTCTCCTTCCGGTCCAGAGCCCAGTTTGCCGTGGGGGGAGGTGCGTGCCACTTCTGCAGTTTAGTTAATAGACCCTGCAAGGGTCCCTGACCCTGGACAACCCTGGGAGAAAGCTGGGGCGGGCTCACCCAAAAGTGCTTGAGCGGTTGACTCAAAAAGAACAGATGCTCATTCGCAATGTAATTTACATATCATTTGCATATTGCTTTGAATATAATTTGCATGCTGCTCCTTTAAAGTCAAAAGGCACAGATCTCCTGTCCTGTCCTGCCCTTCCCTGCTTCTGCAGAGGCCTCTGTCTGCCTCTGCTGTCTTTCTTCGTACACTCTCTAGGAACACTCACCTGTTGGGCTCACATTTGCTTAGGTTTCTGGGGGGGCGGGGGTCCAGCGCAAAAAAACTTTGGAAATATGCATTGGGAGATGCAAAAAAAAAAAAAAAAAGGCAGGCCCCTTGCATTCTGCACAAACCTTGGGGTCAAGGCCGTGGCCTTTAGTGTCCCACATGCTTGAGTTTCAATCTGGTTTCTGCCATTTCACAAACTGTATGACCTTGAGCAAGCTAATCTCTCTGCCCCTCAGTCTCCTCATCTGCGTAATGGGGGCAATAATGTTTACCTCATAGAGTTACTGTGATGGTTCAACAAGAAAATCCATTAAAGTGCCGGGCGTTTGGTCGACACTCGAGAACTGGAAACAGTTGTGCTTAGTGTTACGCCTGGTTTCTTTGAAGTCGCTGTCACCAGGGAGGAGCTGCTCCTTTGGACTTCCTGCTCTGCAGCTAGTCCCTTCCCTGATCTCTCTTCCGTTCCTGCCATTCCCTCTCTTCTTGGCTTTGAGTTGCCACCGTCTTCTGGGTTTCCTCCCATCTTGCCAGCCTCTCCTTAGTCCGATTCCTTCTCCTCCGTCCTACCTCTAAAGTTTGGAGGCCCCAGGGCTTGGTCCAAGACCCCTCATCTTTTCTCCCTGGGTGTCCATGGCTTTAACCATGAGCCCATGCCAGGGACCCTCAATCATCTCTCCAGCCTGGAGAGATAATAGTCAGCATCTACCTGATACCTCCATTCCTGATATCCAAAAGGCATTTCAAAATCCAAAATTGTGATTTCTAGTCCTTTTCCTCTCCCATGCTTCCCTACTTCCATACATAATACTGTCTATCTACCCAGTTGCTCAAGCCCCAAACCCAGAATAAGCCTTTGATTTCTCTCCCCCTCACCCCCTGTGCTGGTTATCTATTGCTATGGAACAGATGACTCCCCAAACTGAGAGGCTTAAAATAATAAGCATTCTATTATCTCACATAACACATGCTTCTCTGGGTCGGGAATCCGGAAGTGAACTCGCGGGGCTTCAGAGCCTCTCATGAGGTTGCGGTCAAGATGTCAGTGAGGGTACAGTCGCTTAGAAGCTTGCCTGGGCCGAAGGATCTGCCTCCGGTGGGGGCTCATTCACACGCCTGTTACGTTAGTGCTGACAGTTGGCAGGAAGCCTACATTCCTTGTCATGTGTACGTGATAGAGCTCTTGAGTGTCCTTATAACATGGCAGCTTGGCTTCCTCTGGAGTGAGTGATCTGAGAGAGAGAGAGAGCAAAGAAGAAGTCGCAGTGGTCTTTTCTGATCTCGCGTCCAAAGTCACACGCTGTTAATTCTGCTGTATTCTATTTGTTGGAAATGAGTCACTAAGGCCAGCCTGCATTCCCGGGGAGGAGAACGAAGTTTTCTCTCTTGGAGGGAGGCATATCAGAGAATCCGTGGACGTCTTTTAAAACCACTGTCTAAATGTGTCTTGAATGTATCTACTTCTCTGCATCTCCACGGCCCCCACGCCCGGCCTACTGACGCCTCATGGCCCACCTCTGCGGTGGCGGTGGCCTCCTGGCTGACGGTCTTGCTTCCAGCCCATGTACAATCCGCTCTCTGCACAGCAGCCAGGACGGCAGTGGGACAACGTAAACCAGGCGTGGGGGCCTCCGGTTAAGGGTGACGACTTGTGTCTCCTCTCCCTTTTAAGATCCCACTAAAATGGTAATAAAGAAAGAAGGAAGACCTCAACCCACAAGGACTGAGAAAATGATATCTCAGCAGATAAAGGATTTCAGCAAAGTTGTGGACGACTAGAAAAGGGCTGAGGAAGAGTCACAGACATAGAGACCAGGACGGAGGGAGACAGAAGATACGAGGGGAAAGGGGGTTTGGAGGCACAGGTTGCGCAGAGGGGCGGAGGTGGGAGCACAGTGGACCCCTTCCACCCGTGCCCTGCACAGAAAGGCAGAAACAAGGTTCCCACGTCTGGGCAGAACACCAGAAGTTTCTTATCTGGAAAAATTGAACACGCCAAAGAAAAAGTCCCTGCACTAACGTGTGGAGCCTTCCTGGTGAAACAGCTGGCTCTTTGCCCAATCACTAAAAAGCAAAATCCACCAGTAAAAAAGCCTCACTCGTGCCCATCGAACTTCCGGTTTGCTCTTTCGTGCGGTTCCCTTACATACAAATGGCTGAGCCAGGATCATCTGACAAATGAAGAGAACTCCTGTATCAGCTCGGGTCCTCTGGGAAACAGACACCAGATGGAGTTAGATGGGCAGGAGATATACTGGGGATAATGCCCGGGGGGAATAGAGAGAGGAGGGGACAGAAGTCGACAGGGAAGGTCTTCAGATGGCAGTGCAGGACCGGCATGTGAGAAAGAAGAGAGGGAAGGAAGGAAGACTGGGTAGGAAGAGTTTCAGAGGGTGGTGCGGCTCTGACAACAGAGTCCCAGCCAAAGCTTCAGAGCAAAGATCACCCAGCAGGGGAGCCCCGTTGGGCAGAACTGTCTGGGTGCTAATACCCCCAACCGTGCCCCAGAATTGGCGAGAGTTATGTGAGGAAATCGTGTCCTCAGTCCAAAAGCTGTAGTTCATCCAGAAAGTGTCAGAGCTGAAGTGTGTCGGTTGACAGCACTCCTCATGGCAAATTCTCTCTTGAAGCGAGAGCTGGGTAGTACATTTCCGTGGGGGCTTCGCTCTTGGCATGCAAGAGAAAGACACAATGAAAAAAGAAAAGGGAAAGCCAAGGAAACAGAAGAAAACCAAACAACCAACCAATTAAGGGGCGCCCGGCTGGCTCAGTCAGAAGAGCGGGTGGCTCTTGATCCTGGCGTTGTGAGTTCGAGCCCCACGTCGGGTGTAGAGGTTACTTAAATAAAATTTTATTTATTTTTATTTTTTATTAAAAGTTTTTTTTTATGTTTATTTATTTTTGAGAGAGAGAGAGAGGGGGGGGGGCATGAGCAGGGGAGGGGCAGAGTGCGAGGGGGACGCAGAAACCGAAACAGGCTCCAGGCTCTGAGCCATCAGCACAGAGCCCGATGCGGGGCTCGAACCCACGAACAGCGAGATCGTGACCTGAGCCGAAGTCGGACGCTCAACCGACTGAGCCACCCAGGCGCCCCACTTAAATAAAATTTTAAAAATACTTAAACACCCAACCAACCAATTTAAACACACCCCCTCCTGATAATTAATATCATGTAGTAGTTATTTAAAAAATAACAGAATGCAGGGGCGCCTGGGTGGCTCAGTCAGTTGAGAGTCCGACTCTCGATTTTGGCTGAGGTTGTGATCCCAGCGTCACGGGATCGAGCCTTGCATCAGGTTCTGTGCTGAGCGTGGAGCCTGCTTAAGATTCTCTCTCTCCCTCTTCCTCTGTCCCTCCTGCTAAGCCTCATTCTTTCTCTAAAGAGAGAGAGAGAGAATGCAGCGAAAAAAGAGCCATAGAGAATAAGAAAGGGTTCTTGCAAATTAAATATACAGAAGGGTTGGAAAGGCAAAACAAAAGTAGTCACTGAGAGAGTAGCACAAAAAGACAAAAGAGGAAATTTGTTGAGCACCTGTTGCACGCTGGTGTTGTTCCGGTGTCTGATGAAAAGCGACAAACAAAATTCACAAAGCCCTTGCCCTTAAAGGTCTCCCAAGACGGGGAGTATGTGGGTGGGCCAGTCCAGGAGGCACAGTATTCCACTAACAGGAGTCCCAGAAAGAGAAGACCGCAATGAGGAGGGCAGAAAGTTGACCAAGAAATACCGCGAGAAAATTTTACGGATTGAGGAACACGAATCTCCAAAATAAATGATCTGAACTCCTGCGTTAGCCCAAGGTGGAGCACCAGGGAGTGGGTTTACCCTCCCGCCTGAAACAACTAAAAAGCGGGACAAAACACTTGCAACCGTGGGGTTCAGACTTTGGAAATCGGGGCAGCCGCAGACGGTGATCCCTGAGAGGAGAGAAGCTGAGCTATTAGTTCTACGGTCGTTCCTGCCTACTGCCTGGAATACGTTTCCCGGCCACGGCACAAGGAGGGATAACTCAGGCAGAGCCTGGTGGCCTCCTGGAGTTTGAGGAAATGTATACAGTTGCGCAACCAAGGTGGTAGATTTAAACTCGGCCCTGTGGATAATCACAATCAATATGCATGGTCTAGACAACCCAACTGAAAGGCAGATATAAAAGGATGACCCAGCTATATGCTAGCTACAAGAAACCCACTTTATTATTTATTTTTTAAATCATTTGCTTTTTTTTAAGTTTATTTATCTTGAGAGACAGAGAGAGAGAGAGAGAGAGAGACCACGTGCAGAGGGAGGGGCAGAGAGAATGCCAAGCAAACCACGCTGTCAGTGTAGAGCTTGACTCAGGCCTTGATCTCACGAACTGTGAGATTATGACCTGAGCCGAAATCAAGAGTTGGGCGCTTAACTGACGGAGCCACCCAAGTGCCCCAAGAAACCCACTTTAAAGACGCAAGTAGGTGGGAAGGAAATGATACACCATGCTAACACTAATCAAAAAGTCTATATTAATATGAGACAAAATCGATGATAGAATGAAGATTGTAGCCAAAAGATGAAGAGGGCCATTTCATGATAAAAGGGTCATTTCAACGGGAGGACACAGTTCTAAAGATTTATTCTTTAAAAAAATTTTTTTTTAATTTTATTTATTTTTGAGAGAGAGAGAAAGACAGAGTGTGAGCCAAGAAGGGGCTGAGAGAGAGGGGGAAACACGGAATCTGAAGCAGGCTCCAGGCTCTGAGCTGTCAACACAGATCCCGACGCGGGGCTCGAACCCATGAACCGTGAGGTCATGGCCTGAGCGGAAGTCTGGTGCTTAACCGACTGAGCCACCCAGGCCCCCCTAAAGGTTTATTCTTTACCCCACACTGACTGAGCCAGCCAGGTACCTGTAAGAGTTTTCTTTAAAAAAAAAAAAAAATCATGACGGTGGTGCCTGGGTAGCTCAGTTGGTTAAGCATCCGGCTCTTGATCTCGGCTCAGGGCATGATCTCACAGGTAGTGAGATCAAGTCCTGCTTGGGGCTCTGGGCTGACAGCATGGAGCCTGCTTGGGATTCTCTGTCTCTGCCCCTCTTCTGCTCACATGCACTTTTTTTCGCTCTCTCTCTCTTTCTTAAAATAAATAAATAAAACATTAAGAAAATAGAAGCAATCATGAGTGGACGTTGAATTTTTTTCAAATTATTCTTCTGCCTCTATTGAGATAGCCATCTGGGTTTTGTATGCTATTCTGGTAAAGAGATAAATGACATTGATTTCTAATGTTCAATCAATCTTGCATTCCTGGAATAAACCCAATTGGGTAGGACGTATTATCCTTTTTATATATTACTGTATTAGATTTGTTAGTACTTTTGTTTAGACTTTTCCCATTAAAAAATTTTTTTTTAATGTTTATTTATTTTTGACACACACACAGAGAGAGAGAGACAGAGCATAAGCAGGGGAGGGTCAGAGAGAGAGGGAGACACAGAATCCGAAGCAGACTCCAGGCTCTGAGCTGTCAGCACAGAGCCTCACATGGGGCTCAAACCCATGAACCACGAGTTCATGACCTGTGCCAAAGTCAGACACTTAACTGACTGAGCCACCTAGGTGCCCCTATTTCACTATTGATGGACATCTGGTTTGTCCCAGTTTTTGGCTGTACTTTCTTTTTTCTTTTCTTCTTTCTTTCTTCTTTCTTTCTTTCTTTTTGCTGAAAATAAACATGCATATTTCTTGTCTATGTACGTATGTACCTATTTCACCTATGTACCTAGGAGGTGAGTTGATGGACCATAAGATAGATTATGTCTAGCGTAGAAGCTGTCAGTTTTCCAGAGGATTATACCCATTTACACTCCCATCATAAGTGTTCAGTTTTTTTTCTTTTTTTTTTTTTTAACGTTTATTTATTATTGAGAGACAGAGAGACACAGAGAATGAGCAGGGGAAGGGTAGAGAGAGGCAGAGAGACAGAATCTGAAATAGGCTCCAGGCTCTGAGCTGTCAGCACAGAGCCTGACGTGGGGCTCGAACTCACAAACTGCAAGATCATGACCTGAGCCGAAGTTGGCCACCCAACCAACTGAGCCACCCAGGCGCCCCAAATGTTCAGTTTTTAACATTTTGGCCATACTTGTAGATGTGCATTGGTATCTCATCGTGGTTATAACTTGCATTTTCCTGAGGCCTAGTGGTTCGAGCACTTTTTCGTATGTGCATTCACATGTGTTCACCCATTTGTATTTGTTGGCTATTTGGATATCCTCTTTGGGGAAGGGATTTCAAATGTTTTGCCTATTTTTGAAAACTTGGATTGCGTGATTTAAAAAAATGAATT
This sequence comes from Felis catus, assembly GCF_018350175.1. Lineage (NCBI taxonomy): Eukaryota > Metazoa > Chordata > Mammalia > Carnivora > Felidae > Felis > Felis catus. The sequence continues at coordinate 37,909,045 of NC_058381.1, read as the reverse complement.
AATGGGAGTTGTTTATGTATTCTGTGGTTTGCTTTTTCAACTTTCATTTTTTTTAATTTTTTTTATTTTAATTTAAGTATAGTTAACATACAGTGTTGTATTAGTTTCATGTGTACAATATAGTGATTCGTCACCTCCATACATCACCCGGTGCTAATCATAAGTGCCCCCTTAATCCCTATCACCTGTTTCCCACATCCCCCATTCTCCTCCTCTCTGGTAACCATCAATTTGATCTCTATAGGTTTTGTTTTTTTTTCAGCCTTCTCTACTTTTTTTCTACCAATTTTGTTTTTCTTGGTTTGCCTCTCTTGCCCCTCCCCCCAACCAACGTTCATTTGTTTTGTTTCTTAAATTCCATATCTGAGTGAAATCACATGAGATTTGTCCTTTTCTGATTGACTTATTTCACTTAGCGTTTTATTCTCTAGCTCCATCCATTGTCATTGCAAATGGCAAGATTTCATTCTTTTTGATGGCTGAATAATATTCCATTATTTACATACACCACATCTTCTTTATTAATTTTCTTTACGGCGTCTTTTGGTGAACAGAGATTTTCTTTTTTGAAAAAATTTTTTTTTCAACGTTTATTTATTTTTTGGGACAGAGAGAGACAGAGCATGAACGGGGGAGGGGCAGAGAGAGAGGGAGACACAGAATCAGAAACAGGCTCCAGGCTCTGAGCCATCAGCCCAGAGCCTGACGCGGGGCTCGAACTCACGGACCGCGAGATCGTGACCTGGCTGAAGTCGGACGCTCAACCGACTGCGCCACCCAGGCGCCCCAGAGATTTTCAATCTTAATAAGTCAGATACACTACTTGTTCATGTTTACTGTTATTATGTCCTGATTAAGACATCTTTGTCTACTCCAAGGACATGAGAATATCCTGTGATTTTTTTTTGATAAGCTTTATTGTTTTTATTTTTCCCACATAAGCCTATGATTCATCTCAAATAAATTTTGGGGTATGTTTGAGATAAGAGCCAAGATTCCATTTTTTCTATGTGGCTATCCAATTACTCTAGCACCATTTATTGAAAAGCACCATAATTTCCCCCACTGAATTTCAGTTATAACTTTGTTGTAAATGAGGTGATGATATATGTGTAGGCCTGTTTCTGTTTCATTACAAAGCTGTTTTCCAAAGTGGTTGTACTATTTTCCATGCAGGAATGTTTGGTTGTCCACGTGTTGCCGGTATGTAATATTTTCAGACTTTGATTGTAGTCATTCTTGATGTGTATTCTGTTGTAGTTTTTAAATTAAAAAAAAAATTTTAAATTTTTATTTATTTACTTTGAGGGAGGCAGAGGGAGGCTCTGTCAGAGCACAGCCTGATGTGGAGTTCAATCTCACGAAACTTGAGATCATGATCTGAGCCAAAATCAAGAGTCGGGAGCTTAACTGACTGAGTCACCCAGATACCCTTCTATTGTGGTTGTAATTTGTTTTTTTTTTTTTTTTTTTTAATTTTTTTTTCAACATTTATTTATTTTTGGGACAGAGAGAGACAGAGCATGAACGGGGGAGGGGCAGAGAGAGAGGGAGACACAGAATCGGAAACAGGCTCCAGGCTCCGAGCCATCAGCCCAGAGCCCGACGCGGGGCTCGAACTCACGGACTGCGAGATCGTGACCTGGCTGAAGTCGGACGCTCAACCGACTGCGCCACCCAGGCGCCCCTGTTGTGGTTGTAATTTGAATTTCACTTGTGACTAATGGTGTTGAATATCTGTTTAAAAAAAGTTTTTATAATTTTTAACCTTTTTATTTATTTTTAAGAGAGAGACAGGATCTGAAGCAAACCCTGTGCTGTCAGCGCAGAGCCCAATGCGGGGCTCAAACTCACGAACCCATGAGATCATGACCTGAGCAGAAATCAAGAGCCACTGCTCAACCAACTGAGCCACCCAGGTGCCCCTGAACATCTTTTCATTTGCTTATTCCCACTACGATATCTTTTGGAGTGGGATATCTTCAAGTCTTTTGCTTATTAAAAAAATTGGATTGCTTGTCTTTCTACTTACTGGATTACAGAAGTTATTTACGGATTCTGTATATAAATTCTGTATCAGATATATGAATTATGATTATTTTCTCTTACTTGGTGGGCTTTTCATTTTATAAAGGTATTATTTGATGTGCAGAAAATTTTAATTTGCATTACATCCACTTTACTAGTTGTTTTTGGTTTTTTTTTTTTTTTTATGGCTAGTACTTTTTTGTCCTAAGATATTTTTGCCTACCCTGAGGCTGCAAAGATATTTTCCTACATCTTCTTCTAGCAGCTTTATAGTTTTAGCTTTTCACATTCAGGTCTATGATCTATTTTGAATTGATCTTTGTGTATGGTGAGAGGTGAGGGTTGGGGTTTCCCCAACTGTTGCAGCACCAAAACTTTCACTTCCCCATTGAGGTACCTGGATGCCTTGTTGAAAATTGACTGACATGCTCTATGTGGGTTTGTTTATGAGCATGCTTTTCCATTGATCTGTTTGTCTATCCTACACCAATACTACACTATCTTGATTACTATAGCTTTATAGTAAGTCTTCAGCTCTAGCAGTGTAAATTTTCCAAGTTTGTTCTTTTTCAAGATTGTTTTGACTATCTTAGGTTCTTTGCATTTCCATATAAGTGATAGAATCATAGAATCAGCTTATATATTTCTATTTTTTAAAACCTGCTGAGACTTTTATTGTGATGGTATTGAATCTGTAGATCAGCCTATGGACTCATGACATTTTAATGTTTTGTCTCCCATTCTATAAACGTCGGGCATCTCATTATTCATTTAACTTGTCTTTTATTTCTCTAAGCAATGTTTTGTACTTTTGGTGTAGAGGTCTTGCACATTTTCCATCAAATTTATTCATTGGCATTTTATATTTTTTACATTATTTCCAATAGTATATTTTAGATTCTTAATTTTTCAATTGTATGTTGTGTATATATATAGATAGGCAATTGATTTTTGTGCGTTGACAATAAGTTAAGTTCACTCAATAGCTCTAGTAGTGTCTGTAGATTCCTTAGGGTTTTATATCCACGCGATCATACTGTATAGATTTACTTCTTTTCCAATCTTTTTGTCTTTACATCATTTTCTTTCTGTACTGAGCTAGCTAGGAAAATGTTGAATAGAAGAAATGAGAGTATTGAAGAATTGTTCCTAATATGGGGGAAAGCACTCAGTATTGCAGTACTAAACGTGATTTCAACTGTAAGATTGTTTTGAGATACCCTTTATCAAATTGAGGAAATTCTTATTCTAGTTTTCTCAGAGTTTCAAAAACCATGAACGGGTATTTTATTTTATCAAAAGCTTTCTCTGCATCTGTTAAAATGGTCAGATAGTTTCTCTACTTAATTTAGTTAATGTGGGTAGTTACATTGGTTGATTTTGCAATATTAAATCAATCTTCATTGCTGGACAGCACTGCATTTGGTCATTACAATGAATTAACTTTTAAAAAAATTACTAAATTTGATTTGGCATTTTTGTATGGGATTTTGCATCTATGTTCATGAGAGATACTGGCTGTAACTCTCTTTTCTTGTAATATCCTTGCCAGGTTTTGGTATCAAGGTTAAGTCTCATAAAATGAGTTGGAAAATGTTCTTTTTTTCTCTATTCTCTGTATTTATGTAAGGTGGTGTTATTTCTTCCTTAATGTTTGGAAGAATTCCCCAGTGAAGCCATCTGGGCCTAGAGAGTTCTTTGTGGAAGATATTAAATTAAGGATTCAATTTCTTTTAACAGACATATAGGCCCATTGTGATCTCAAAAATCATAATATTTTTGTGAAAATTTTGGATGTTCCTGTGACATTTTTGGCTAGTTGTGTTTTTTAAGCAAAGTTCTCATGTAATCTAAATTTTCAAATGTTGACATGAAGTTGTTTGTAATATCCTCTTGTTATCTTTTTAACATCTGTAAGCTCTGTAGTAATGCTTCCATGTGTATTCCTAATATTAATTATATGTTCTTTCTCTCTCTCTTTCTCTCTCTATCTCGTCTTTCTTGCTAGATTTTTATCAATTTTTGTGGTCTTTCCGAAGAAACAATTTTTGGCTTTGTTGATTTTATTGAATGTTTGTTTTCTATTTCTTTGGTCCTCATCTTCTCAGTTGTGTGCTTTTCTTTAGTGACAGAAGCCTGGATGCAGGCACACTGAAAGCAAAGTTGGATTAATTAATTTTTAAGATATTATTTAAAAGATAATGCTGCCCTTCACTACCACAAGAGCAAGGGTTTTATTTGTTTTATTTAATGCTATGCCCCTAGCCTAGAACAGTGATTGATCAGAATAGGTACTTAAATATTTGTTGATTGAATGATTCTATGCTGTTTGGAAAAATTCAAATCATAAAGCCCATATTTAGGGTTAAAACTGCATTCCCTTGGCCTCCATTGCCACCCTCTTAGGGATTAAGATTGTTAATAGTGTGTGTGTGTGTGTGTGTGTGTGTGTGTGTGTGTCCTTCCAGACCTTTTTATATGCATAGACACATATTTAAAAATTAAAAACTGAATAAGGGCACCTGGCTGACTCAGTCAGGAGAGCATGCGACTCTGTCTCTCTCTCTCTCTTTTTTAATGTTTATGTATTTATTTTGAGAGAGAGTATGAGCAGAGGAGGCCCAGAGAGAGGAAGGGAGAGAAAGAATCCCAAGCAGGCTCTATACATGGAGCTGGATGTGGGGCACAGTCTCATGAACTGTGAGCTCATGACCTGAGCAAAAATCAAGACTTGGATGCTTAACCACGAACTGAGCCATCCAGGCACCCTGAGCATGCGGATCGTGATCTTAGGGTCATAAGTTCAAGCCCTATATTGGGTGTGGAGCCTACTTTAAAAGAAAATTAAAAACAATAACATTTATACATAGTTTTCTGAAAAATTTTTCACGTCAACAACAGTTGAGTAAATATTTTAAAGCATAGATTAAATATTTGAATTGCTCTGGTTTTTAAGTGATAGAAAGATAGTTCAAATTGGCTTCGGTGGAAAAAGAAGGCAGGAGGGGTTTCTTGGCTCACATAACTAAATTCCTAGGGGCAGCTGACTTCAAGCACAGTGAGGTTCAGGTGCCCAGATTTTGTCTTCATCAATCTTTCACCAATACATGGCTTTGATTTCCTTTGTTTTGGCTTTATTCTCAGATCAACTCTTCCATGTGAAGTCAAGATGGCCTTAGAAGTTCCAGACACATTCCACCTGCTCTTCTTTTCTGGGAGATTGGAAAAATCACAATGTGGTCTCTAATTTGACCCTCATTTAGATCATACACTCTGCCCTAAACCAATCAATTTGCTTGAGGGAGGATGGAATACACTGACTGGTAAAGCCTACGTCACATGCTTCAAGGCTGAACTGGAAGGCAGGGCTAGTCCTACCAAACCACATGCCAGAGAGTAGGAGAGGAATGGTTCTCCAGAGAGTATGGGTGGGGAGAGGACTGTTGCTAGAAGAAATGCTAATGGTTGTTGAGCAAGCTGAAACAATAGATTCCCATTAGAGGTAGAGTAGCTTTCTCAAAGCTCATTTTGAGGAGTAATGACAAACTGCCTCCAAAACTGTGGTACCATTTTGTATTCTCATCAACAACTTGTATATTTCTTTCAAGCGTTTTTTGTTTTTGTTTTTGTTTTGTTTTGTTTTGTTTTTAGTAAACTCTATGCATAATGTGGGGCTTGAAGTCACCACCTTGAGATCGAGAGTCTCATGTTCCACCAACTGAGCCAGCCAGGTGCCCCTTTCTTTCATGTGTTTCATAGTTTAACTCTTTATACTTAGATATTTAATCCATCTGGAATTCCCTTTTATATATGGATTTAATTTAAGTATTTTTTTTCCATAGATAGCCATTTATTCCAGTACCGTGTCCCTTCCTTGCTAGTTTGCAATGCTGTTTTTATCATGTGCTAAATTCCCCTGTGGTGGGAGGTGGAGACTGAGAGATATCTTAGAAGGTAAAACTGAATGAGAGTGTGAGGGGGAGAAAGGGATCCAGGGTGACCACATTTCCTGTTTGAGTGATTGTGCAGAACCGGGAAGTAGGGAGAGGAGCAGGAATAGGGATGGGGGCCTCAGAGAGAGAAGAAAGGTAAGGAAGTCAATCAGGGACATGTTGACTTTGAGGTGCTCATGGACATTAAGGACATATTTAATAGAAATACATGATAAACTTTTTTTTTTCTAAATTTTTTTTTTCAACGTTTATTTATTTTTGGGACAGAGAGAGACAGAGCATGAACGGGGGAGGGGCAGAGAGAGAGGGAGACACAGAATCGGAAACAGGCTCCAGGCTCCGAGCCATCAGCCCAGAGCCTGACACGGGGCTCGAACTCACAGACCGCGAGATCGTGACCTGGCTGAAGTCGGACGCTTAACCGACTGCGCCACCCAGGCGCCCCCATGATAAACTTTTTATTACAATATTCACTATATGAAAAAGGTTTTTGATATTGCTTCTGGACGATTTGTTCTATTGATCTGTTAGCTTATTGATTTACTTGATCATTTTACAAATGTTTGTGAAGTATCTAATATGTGTGAAGACAAATCCTATTCTTACTATAATACCAAATATTTTATGGTACATTTGGATTAGTGGTAATGTAAGCAATTCCCACTCAGCCCATTATCCTTATTTTTTAAATCATTTTTTTCTCTTGGTACCCATTTACTCTTGCAGATGAATTTTAGAATTATCTTTTCTAGTTTCAGTTAAAGAACTCTGTTAGAATTTCAAACTCAAGTTGCACTGGATTTATAGAGTAATTTGGAGGAAATTGACAGCCTTGCCAAAGTATTCTACCATTGTGAGAAAATGGCATACATCTCTCCATTTATTCAGGTCTTCTAGCATGTCCCTGGCAAAATTTATTCCTATGTACTTCATGGCTATAATTGCTGTTATAAATAAAATCATTTTAAAAAACATTTTAGAATGGGTTTTTGTTGGTAGAAAAGAAAACTATTGATTTTTCTACATTTTTCTTTTAACTAGCCATTTTACTGAACTTGCTTATAAGATTTATAAGGTTTCAGCGGAATCTTTGACTTTTCTGAGTAGATAATAATATATCTGCATGTAGAGATGATTTTGCTTTTCCCAGTATCTATATCTCATTTTTTTCAGATTAACTCTACTGTTTTATTTGATTATTGCTTCTTTTTATTTACTTTTATAGCTCTATTGAAGAATAATTGACAATACGTAAAGTACACATATTTAAAATACACATGCTCTGTCTCTTTCTCTCAAAAATAAATAAACATTAAAAAAATTAAGGTACTGATTTCCAAAGTGGTGTGCCATTTGCCATTTCCACCAGCAGTGTATGAAAACTCCACTTGTCCACATTCTCACCAACACTTGGTATTATCACTAAAGAAAATTTGTCCAGCTATTCTAATAGTGATATCTCATTGTAGTTTTTTAAAAATATTGTTTCCTTTCTCTTTGTTTTTTTAAATCTTTATTTAATTATTTTGAGAGAGAGAGATGGGGAGCAAGCGGGGGACGGGCAGGGAGCTAGAGAGACAGAGAATCCCAAGCAGGCTCCCCGCCATCAGAACAGAGCCTGATGTGTGGCTCGAACCCATGAACTGTGAGATAATGACCTCAGCCAAAATCAGGAGCCAGATGCTTAACCAACTGAGCCACCCAAGTGCCCCTCATTGTAGTTTTAAGTGGTATTTCCCTAATGACTGATAACGGGGATCTTCCCGTATGCGTATTTGCCTCCCTTGTTTAAGCGTCAGTTCAAAGCTTTTGCCCATTTAAAAACCTGGGTTGTTTGTTTTCTTATTGAGTTTTGAGAGTTCTTTGTATGTTCTGGGTAAGAGTCTTTTATGATATATATGCTAGGCAAATATTCTCTCCCAGTCTGTAGCTCTTCTTTTTGTTTTTGTTTTTTAAAATTTTTTTAACATTTATTCATTTTTGAGAGAGACAGAGCATGAGCGGGGGAGGGGAAGAGAGAGAGGGAGACACAGAATCCAAAGTAGGCTCCAGGCTCTGAGCTGTCAGCACAGTGCCCGATGCAACCTGATGCGGGGCTCTCGAACTCACGAACTGTGAGATCATGATCTGAGCCAAAGTCAGACGCTTAACTAACTGAACCACCCAGGTGCCCCATCTTCTTTTTGTTATTTAAACAGTATCTTTGATACAGCAAAAATCCTTAGTACTGATGAAATCCAATATTTCAATTTTTTTTTATGGTGTTGTTATCTCAGAAATCTTTGCCTAACCCAAGGTCACAAAGATTTTCTCCTATATGTTTTCTGCTAGAAATGTTATACTTTTGGGCTTCTGTTTAGGTTTAGTATCCACTTTGTGTTAATTTTTGTACAGTGGTGTGAGTTATTTTGTTTTATTTGGAACATAGATATTCATTTCAACAAACGAAAAGACTATCCTTTTCCCACGAGACTGCCTTTGCATCTTTGTTGAAAATCAAAGACCATATTGATGGACCTGATGCAGGCTCGAACCCATGAACTGTGAGATCATGACCTGAACTGAAGTCAGACGCTTAACCGGCTGAGCTACCCAGGTGCCCCTCAACAGGGCCCTATCTTGATTACTGTAGCTTTTAACAATCTTGAAATTAAGTAGTGTAAGTCCTTCAGCTTGGTGTTTTTTTTCCTTCCACAGACAAAGCAACTTACTAACCCAGAATTTGTTCTAATGCTTCTTCTTCTTCTTTCTTATTTTGAGGGAGAGAGAGTACACGAGCAGGGGAAGAGGCAGAGAGAGAGAAGAAAGAAGATCCTAAGCAGACTCCATGCCCTCAGTGGAGAGCCCAACGTGGGGCTTGATCCCACAAACCGTGAGAGATCATGACCCGAGCCTCAATCAAGAGTCGGTTGCGTAACTGACGGAGCCACCCAGGCACCCCTGTTCTAGTGCTTCTTGTTTGCCGTTGCCAACTGTCTGAAGATTCTGCCCAGATCTCTCTGTCCCTGAGGTGTTAGTTCGTGGCCCCCATCTTGGTCCTTCTCCACCATTTTCAGCCCCTCCAGGGCTTGAAGGATGCCGTGGGCCACATTCTTGGAGCCTTAGCTGAAGTGGCTGGGCATGACGCTGTTTCTCTGTTGGCCCCCATAGATCTTGGTCATGGATCCAACTTGGTGCAGCCAGAGAGATACTCTGTGGAAATGCTCATGTGTGGAACCAGTTCTTATCATAAGGAGCAAGCTCTTGATGCTTGGGCAGCTTGACAGTGTCTGCCCATTTAGGAACCTTCAGCTTCCCAAACTTTTTGAGAAAGGCTGTTGGAGCTCTGAAGAACCCCTGAAGGTTCACGTCTTTTGCAGTAACTCTAGCCATATGTGGCCTCAGTGCTGACAGCCAGGGGATAGGGCCTTCCAGCTACCTGCCCCCACCTTCTTTTGCAAAGTTATTTTGGCTATTCTAAGTCCATTGAATTTCCACAAGAATTTTAGAATCAGCTTTTCAATTTCTACCAAAAAAAAGCTGCTGGCAATTTGACTGGGATTGTGTTGAATTTATAGATCAGTTTGGGGAGAAGTGATCTTGACTATTGAATCTGCTGATCCATGAGCATAGTATAGCTCCTCATTTACTGAGGTCTCTAAGCAATGTTTTGTAGTTTCCAGTGCGCAGGTCTTATCCATTCTTTGTCAGTCTTTCCCCTGAGTAATTCATATTTTTAAAGTTGATTTATTTATTTTGAGAAAGAGAGAGAGAGAGAGAGTGGGCACGTGTGAGTAGGGGAGGGGCAGAGAGAGAGGGAGAGAGAGAATCCCAAGCTGACTCTCACAAGCCATGAGATCATGACCTGAGCTGAAATCAAGAGTCAGATGCTTAACTGGCTGAGCCACCCTGGCGCCCCTAAGTAGTTCATAATTTTAGAAATATAATTGATTGTATATCTTGATCTTATAATCTTGCTAAACACACACGTTAGTTCTAATAGCTATTTTTTAGGTTCCATCAGATTTTCCACATGAAAATCCGTGCCATCTTCGAATAAAGACAGCGTTACCTCTTCCTTTCAGTTCTGGATGCCCTTTTACCCTTGCCTTAGTGCCCTGAGCTAGAACCTCAGTACAATGTTGAATAGGGATGATGAGAGTAACATACTTGCCTTGCTCCTGACATTAATAGGAAATCTACGGTTCTTCCACAAAAATTCACACTTTTAGGGACTCCCTCTATGGCATCATGGATTCCTCTTCTCTGTTGGATTTTGCCATCAGTATAGTCTAATATGCTTTAAAACTCTAGGATATTTTTTCTCTTTTAAAGGGGTTTTTGAGGATGGAGTGGTAAACAGATGTGCTAAAGGAGCCTGCTTGAATCGGAGGTACAGTGTTAGGGTTTTGCCAGGCAGGTGTGACCACAAAAGACAGAGGGTAAGAAGTTAAGATGATCTGATAAAGCAGAGACCCTGGGCTGAAGAAGAGAAGAGAATGAAGACAGAAGGGGGCTGACAGACGGGAAAATCATCTCAGGGTCAGTTGACTGGGGATTGAAAAACAGTTGTCTGAAGAAGAGTTGAACCAAAGCAGCAGAAGGTGAGTTCAGAACGGAAAATGGGAGCACGTATAGGTGGTGACAGTGTCCAGGATGGGAACAAGGGTGTGGGCAGAGGAGAACGTGAGTTGGCATACAAAGGTTGTAGAATGGAGATGCTGGGACTTTTAGAGTTACCCAGGGTGCACTAGGAATTGGGATGCGAAGAGGTTTCAACAAATGCGAAGCAGGGCTGGGAGGTCAGTGGACAACAGTCATGAGGGAGAGTGGCAGAGGTGGACGGAGCAGGGGCTTTTGCAAGAAAGTGACAGAGGGGCGTCCGGGTGTCTCAGTCAGTTAAGCATCCGACTTCAGCTCAGGACAAGATCTCGCAGTTCATGAGTTCAAGCCCCACGTCGGGCTCCGAGCTGACAGCTCAGAGCCTGGAGCCTGCTTCAGATTCTGTGTCTCCCTCTCTCTGGGCCCCTCCCTGACTTGTGCTCTGTCTCTCAAAAATAAATAGGCATTTTTAAAAATTAAAAAAAAAAAAAAAGTGACGGAATGATGTTCTGGAAGCAGCAATGGGGAGCCAGGAAGGACCTGACTCTTATCTCCTGACCCTTGGCGCCGTCCCAAGAAGGGGTCCCAAAAGCAGCAACGACCCAGGGAGGTGCAAGAGTCGTTCCCCCCAGGTTTTGGGCCAGTTCCTCTACCTCTGGTTACACTTGGGGATTGGAGTTTAGCCCTGGCCTGCAGCCCAGTGACTGGAGGGCAAGGTGTGGCCCGTGGCCTGAAGGTAGAGAAGAGCCGGGGACTTGGATTCCTTGGGCAAGTCATTTTGCTTTTCTGAGCCTCAGTTTTACCAACTCTAAAATGGGATGTTAGACTGAGCCTGGGTGGTTCAGTCAGTTGAACGTCCGTCTCTTGGTTTTGTCTCAGGTCGTGATCTCACGGTTCGTGAGTTTGAGCCCCCGTGCTGGGCTCTGTGCTGACAGCGCGGAGCCTGCTTGGGATCCTCCCTTTCCCTCTCTCTCTGCCCTTTCCCTGCTCTCTCTCTCTCTCAAAGTAAATAAATAAATTTAAAAAAATAAAATAAAATGGGATTTTACACACACAGAGGATTAAATTGAATAAAATAATATCCCAAGTGCTTAAGAATGGCTCCGACTACGATTATTTTGAATTCCTAGGGTCAGACTCTGTTTTTCCTGTCCCTCGGTAGGAGTTTCCTGATTTGGGCCTGAAGCCTGACAGACGAATCTGTCCATCCCCTTGAAAGCGAAGAGCTGGGTCCCTCCTCCTCAGGGCTGCATAAAGGCCTTGAACGTGTTCCCTGAACCTCGGGGCTCTTATAACCCCGGAGATTCTTGCCTCAGATCCAGGGCTGGACCGGGTCGGGAGGCTGGGCAGCCCCCAGTCTGCAACCGAACAAGGAGCAGAGGCTGTAGGTCCTGGGAAGGGAGGAAACAGGAAGCAAAGTGTGCACCTATCACCAGCCACCACAAGCAGGGGAGGAAGGGGCTTCACTGGCGTCACCCCGGTTGGAGCCGGGTAGGGGGGGTCGCCCACCTGGGAGGCTGGCAGTGCTAATACACAGCGGGCTACTCCGCTAAGCAGCTCAACGTTCTTCCAGATGCAGAGAACATCAGCGACTTGCCCAAGTTCCTGCAGCCAGTAGGTAGGACTTAGTGGGTGCGACTGGAGACTTTCCCTGTGCCGATAGCCCAATCTCCTCTAAACCCTCATCTGGGGGAGCGGGGACTGGTTTATTTTCTTTCTTTCTTTTTTTTCCCCAATGTTTATTTGGGGGGGGGGAGGGGCAGAAGGAGCGGGGGAGAGACACTTGCTCCTTGGCGAGTCATTTAACTTCTCCGAGGCTCCGTTTTCTGATCTGAGAGTGGCTATCTCATGGGCTTGCTGTGGGCCCTGTAGCCTGGTCCAAGATGGAGACTGAGAGAGGGGTGCAGGTTGGAGCCGGAGTCATTTCTTTGAGAGGGACCCTTGGCTTTTTTCCGGGAGGTAGTGACAGAAGAAGGGGGTGGGCTCTGGGGGACAGACAGACCTGGATTCTTATCGCACTTACAAGCTGTGGGACCTTAGGGAAGGGACTTATGCTTCCCTTTGCCTCTTTACCCCTGAAACCCAGACTTCAGTTTCCACGTTGATAAAAAGGCGCAAAGCATACCTACCTCTTGGGCTTGCGGAAAGGGTCAAGCGAGGGAATGTGGCAAAGTGCCCATAGTAGGTGATTCGTAAACACGGTGTCCAGATGTCTCCTCCACCAGCCTTGCCAGGAGAATCCCTTGATGAGCAACCCCCACCCCAACCTTTACCTCTTTCAGCTAGCGGATCGCTAACTTCTTTTTTTTTTTTTTTTTTTTTTTCAACGTTTTTTTTTTTTTTTTTTTTTTGGGGGGGGACAGAGAGAGACAGAGCATGAACGGGGGAGGGGCAGAGAGAGAGGGAGACACAGAATCGGAAACAGGCTCCAGGCTCCGAGCCATCAGCCCAGAGCCTGACGCGGGGCTCGAACTCACAGAGTGCGAGATCGTGACCTGGCTGAAGTCGGACGCTTAACCGACTGCGCCACCCAGGCGCCCCGCGGATCGCTAACTTCTGCAGGGAATTCCTTTCTCGGGTTGGTTTCCCCTCCCGCAGTCAGGAGAGGTGCCCCTGCCAGCAAACTGGAGAATGACTTGGTCAGGGTGGCTGGTGGCTCAAAGAGAAGTCTCACTCGTCCTCTGCACCTCCGCCCTTCCCAGGGTGATTCGTCCCTGCCCACAGCGACATGTCCTTTCTGAATCGTGTAAGTTAAAAGCCTCCCTGGGCACCTGCAGGCGCCCCCCAACCTTCCTAGCTGGGCATTCACCATAACACTCCTTCTCCAATGCTAGTACCCCTCTGCCCAGCCTCTCTTGCTGCCCTGGTCAGCCCTCGACCTCCCAGCCTCAGTGACTGCAGCACCCCCCCCCCCCCCCCCAGCATACCCCTTGGCTGGGAACACCCTCTGCCCCAGCAAAAGTTTTGCTCGCCTTTCAAGGCCCCACTCAGATATCAGTCATCTCTCCCCTAACTAACGCTCTCCCAGAGCCCTTTCCCTGCAGGACTCACTGCTCCCTCCTCAGTGCTCCACCCCCAGGCTAGCCAGGCACAATGCTCCCGGGGCAGTGGGATGGTGTCCACAAATCACAGCTGTTCTGCTCCTGCTCCTCTGGGAAGAGGGCAGATGTGGCTGGTCTCTTGTCCCATCCTGTCCAGGCGTCTGGACACGTGCTCAGGGCCCTTCAGGGTCCCCTGTGCAAACGTTCCCAGCCCCCATCTGGGCTCTGAGCCCCAGAGGTAGCAGGTGTACCCCTCATCCGGCACGGAGGTTCTGGCTCCGCCCCCCTTGGCTCTAGGCAAAGCTATAGTACAGATGGGAATGTCGAAAATATCCGTGACATATTCCAAACTGGCCTACTTTCCTATCACGAGAGAGTCTGGGACTGAGACGGGCGAGGACACGTGAGATGGGAGTTTGGGACCTCTTCCCACCTCTGTCTTCCTCTCTCAGCTCAGTTGTTAGACAGGGAGGGATTTGCAGCCTCACCCAGCAGTCCCCCCACCCTGCTCTGCAGCTGCGCGCTGGAGGTGTTGGTGGGGAGGGTGGCGTGGGGGTGTAAGGGGTCTGGCGGAAGTTGGTGAAGGAACCAAGGCCGGGTCCTGTCGTGGGAATCCTCCAGCCCCAGGAAGGCAGTGGAGGTCATGTCATTGGACTTGGGGGCTGAAGGCTTGGGTTCCAGCCCTGCTTCACCTGTGAAGCCTCTGGCAAGTGTCTTCACTTCTCTGGGCTTTGGTTTCCTCATCTGCAAAATGGGCTCCTCGTGATCTGATCCTTGCTTTGCCCTCCTTGGCTTGGTTACGGGGTTGCCATGAAGACCGCAAAGCTCTGGACCCTGACTTATTGGTCCAGCTTCCAGGTTTCTCACCCAGGTGGGGCTGTGCCCTTGCACACAGGTCACCAGCTCCAGCCCTCTGCCTCCCAGCAGGCCTGGCCGGGCCACCACCCTTAATGCTGGTTTAATGCTCTCTGAGTAGGAAGTCACCCACAGTCCGGCCTGCTGCCAGGCCCTCATCACCCCTCTTGCAACTGGCAGGAAGTTCACACTCAGAGCTGATCTCAGTCTCTCTTTTTGACGTGGAACGCTTGGAGGGTTCTGGCTTGTCTCCTCCTTCACCCCAAAAGTGATCGTTGTTTCAGTTCCTGCCTTTTCACGATGGATGCATCATCCTTCTCTGTTTCTCGCGGTGGACAGGGTCCTTGGGACATTTCCTAACTCTGATGAGGCTGGATTTCTTTCTCCTTTCAGGTGCCTTGTCCAATTTGGGATTCTATGGGTGTGGGGGTGGGGCGGGGTGGGGGGGGTGGAGAATGTCTGCCTCAGTTTCCCCAGCTGGCACACAACTAGAGAAATAAGTGAGTCATTTGGGAAAGATCGGTTGCTATGGATCCATTAAGTGGGGCAAGAACAGAAATAATGGTTCATATTTAAAACACTTATTGTGCACACACCCTCCTGCAGTTAGTGCACTTCTAGGAATTTATTCTACAGATATGCTCACATTGTGTGAACTGAAATAATTACCAGGATATCTCTTGCACTGGACGTGGCCCAAATATCCATCAACAGGGCACCTTTATTTTATTTCGTTATAGGTTTCATTTTTAAGTTATCTCTACACCCAGCATGGGGCTCGAACTTACAACCCCAAGATCAAGAGTCGCAATGCTCCACCGACTGAGCCAGCCAGGCGCCCCAACGAGGCACCTTTATATGCTCTGGTGCAAACAACGTCCGGTTTATATCATTGAGTGTATCTCCCCTGCTGCCATGTGGGTAAGAAAACACAAAGAAAATGCTGGTGAGCACACGGGCAAGCCCTGAAAGGCCAAAGAAAGTGGAAATGGCGTTTGCTTCTGGTGCTGGACCTGGGTACCTGTGGGGCCAGAGGCCGTGGTGGGGAACCTGGTTTTCCGCTCTATTTCCTTTGTACCTTTTGAATTTTGTATCACTTGCAAATAGGACTTCCTACTCAAAAACTAAGTCAAATTAACTTTTTTCCACTCCTGGAAATCTTGTATGTCACTAATTTTTGGTCCCCAGTGGTTATTGCTGCGATCAGAACCCCCCCGGAGAAGGAGGGTAAAGCCAGGGGTAGGGCAGGGAGTGGTATGGAGACCTGGAAACTATCTTGGGACGGAGGGTGAAGCCCAGAAGGCCTGGCATAGAAGAGGTAGACGTGGGTGAGTAGCCACAGGAGAGACCCAGAAGGGTCGGGACAGTAGACTTCCCAGAATCCACGCAGCGCGGACACTCTGGAGGGTGGAGAAGACAGAAGAGACCAAGAGGACCGAAGCTCTGCCTGCAGGGAGGAGATGGACGGCCCCAAATGAAGCTAAGTGGGTTATGAAAGCCCAGGGCAGAGGAAACTGCAGCTAGAATGCGTTTGCACGTGAGGAGGGCAGGGGCCGGGAAGGCTTTACGCTGAGGAAATGGAATTTGAGCCACTAGAATTGGGAATCGGGTGTCAACAGGTGCAGAAGAAGGAAAGATCGCCCTGTGGTGGGGACAGTATGGGCAAAGGCTGGCGTGCGAAGGGAAGATACAGAGCACGCGTGCACACACGCAAGCACGTGTGTGTGTGTGTGTGTGTGTGTGTGTGTGTGGTATTGCAGGAGGTAGCCAGAGATAAGGCTGGAAAGATTTAGGGGACAGATCTTGGAGGGCCTCGAATGCCAAACTAGGACATTTATTGAGTATGTCAGGCATTCTCCCCTGAGGTGAATGGATCCTTAGGGCAGTGCTTCTCGAACTCTCTGAGGGTGAAAGACCTTTTTATTGTTGTCTTTCAATTTCCAATGGACTGTGAACCCACATTTAAAAAAATATAGTGAAAGGGCACCTGGGTGGCTCAGTGGGTGAAGCTTCTGACTTTTCAGTTCCGGTCATGATCTCATGGTTCGTGGGTTCGAGCCCCACATCAGGCTCTGTGCTGACAGCTTGGAGCCTGGAGCCTGCTTCGGATTCTGTGTCTCCCTCTCTCTCTCTGCCCCCACCCCCACTCATGCTCTGTCTCTCTCTCAAAACTAAATAAACATTAGGGGTGCCTGGGTGGCTCGGTCGGTTAAGCATCCGACTTCGGCTCAGGTCATGATCTCACGGCTTGTGAGTTTGAGCCCCGCGTCAGGCTCTGTGCTGACAGCTCAGAGCCTGGAGCCTCTTCAGATTCTGTGTTTTCCTCTCTCTCGCTGACCCTCCCCCACTCACACTCTGTCTCCCTCTGTCTCTCAAAAATAAATAAACATTAAAAAAATTAAAAGACATAAATAAACATTAAAAAAAATTAAAAAAATATATATAGCAAAAATGACCCTGTGCTAGGATGTTGTGGGAATGTCAAATCCCTGTAAAAGTTTCTCCACACTTATTCTCTATTTCTGTACTCCTCTTGTGAACCAGTGGCCACACTGGTCTGTGGCCAACACTTTGAGTAGCTTGCCCTGGGGGTCCTTGGAGGGGCTACAGAGGTCAGGGAGACCCACAGATTTTTTTTTTTTTTTTTTTTTTTGGTGGATGGGCGTGTATATTCATTTCTGGAGGGGGAGGGCACAGAACTTTTGTCAGGACCTCGACGGTTAAGGTCCTCAAAGGACACAATCCCCTGTGTAGGGGGTCATCACTGAAGGCCTTTGAGTGGAAAGCTCTAGTGGGGCAGAAAATGTGCCTGATTCATCCTGGGACCCCTCCCTACTTCACCAGCACCCAGAGCAGCCTGCCCCGGGGTCTCGCAGTGGAGAGAAGATTGGAGGAGGTTCCGGAGAGCAGGGGGCCCATTTAGAGGGTGATTAAAATCATCAATGGGAAGGAAAACCAGACAGCTTTTTAAAACTGTGTTTGGGGGCGCCTGGGTGGCTCAGTCGGTTAAGCGGCCGCCTTCGGCTCAGGTCATGATCTCGCGGTCCGTGAGTTCGAGCCCCGCGTCGGGCCCTGTGCTGACAGCTCAGAGCCTGGAGCCTGTTTCAGATTCTGTGTCTCCCTCTCTCTGACCCTCCCCTGTTCATGCTCTGTCTCTCCTTGTCTCAAAAATAAATAAAATGTTAAAAAATAAAATAAAATAAAATAAAACTGTGTTTGGAGCAAGAAGGTCGGGGAGGGGTGGCTCTACGGCTTCGGGCGGAAGGCACTGGCACGTTAATATGGGAAGGTAGCTCTTCAGGACCCAACCGTGAGATCGTGCTGCCTGCCGGGCAAGCAAGATCCTGAAAGGGAGCCTCTCTTGGGGTGGGAGCTGGGCAGAGGAGGAGGCTTCGGGGATGCAGTCTGGGTCCAGAAAACAGCATCCTGGGGTCCTGCAAACATCTTCTGAGGTGTCAGGGGCCTGGGGCGTCAGGAAAGGCCAGGACTCATGGGGGCACCAGCTCCTGTTTCCAGCAAAGGTAGACACTGCAGGTGGGTGGATGGAACGAACTCCCTGGAAGATCCCTACTTCCATTATTACCTTTTTTTTTTTTTTTTTTTGTTTTTTTTTTTTTGTTTTTGAGGTGGAATTCGGTACCATTTAGCGCATTCGGCCTGTTGTGCAACCGTCACCTCCACTGAGTTCTGAAACATTTCCTCACCCCCAAAGGAAACCACATACTCATCAAGCCGTTGCTCTCCACGCCTTCCTCCTCCTCCAACCCAATCTCTATGGACGTACCTACTCTGAATATTTCACACAGACAGAATCATGTGATATGTGGCCATGTGTATCTGGCTTCTTTCCCTTAGCCCGTGTTCAGGGGCCGTCCACCTTGAGGCCGGTCTTAGCACCTCACTCCCTTCTAGGGATGGGTAGTATTCCGTTGCATGAATAGGTCACACATTGTGTAGCCGTTCATCCATTGAAGGACCATTAGGCTGTTGGGCCGTGTGGTAGTTCTGTGTTTAACTCTCGGAGGAATTGCCAAACTGTTTTCCATAGTGGCTGAACGATTTTTCCTTCCCACCAGCAACGTGTGAGAGGGTTCCGCCTACTTGCACGATTAAACAGGTGGTTGCTCTAACCTTGGAAGGCAGGGAGCTGGCTTCCGGGGTGCCAGCATGGGTAAAATAGGTCAGGATGATACCTGTGTCCTTCCCCCCCTCCCCCCGCCCACCCTAGGCTTATAAGGCTAGTCGGCAGGTCTGGGAGGCTGCTGGCTGGAGTGGGGGCGTGGGAGGGTGTCCTTCCATTTCGACCGAGGCATGTAGGTCAGATGGTGAAATCTAAAGCCTCAAAGCCACGCTGGGTGTGGTCCTGCAGGAGTGGGGATTGTGGTCCACCTGGGTCCACTGGTGACTTACCAGTGAAGCTCCATTAGCAGGCAAAGCCGTAAGCTGGGAAAACCAGAGGACAGTCCCCTCCACCCGCCCCCCCTCCCCGAGCCCGCCCCATAGTGGGGCCCAGACCAGCAGCAGCCGCTCTTGGAAACTTGTTAGAAATGCGAATTCCCAGGCCCTTCTTCAAAGTTACTGAATCAGAAACTTCAGGAATGGGCCCTAGCAGCCCTCCAGGGATTCCGATCCTCACTTCAGTGTAAGAACCACTGCCCGACCCGGAGGGGGAGCCCTAGTTAATGAGGGGGACTCCGCGCTCCAGTCTGATGGCAGAGATAGGGCCCCTGTCGGCCCTCTGACAGGGAAGACAGAGACTTGTGCTCAGAAAACTGCCAATCAGAGGGACATGTAGGCTTCTCTTTGGCTTGAGGTGGCTGCAAGTCAGGACCCCAGAGGACCCCCCTCCCACATTCTCTCTCCATTCTTCCGAAAGTGGGTTTGATGTGCTAATGAGGGCATCAATTATGGAGCGTCATTAGCATTCATTACAATAAGAAGCTGGAGAGGGGGACCACAGGGACTGAAGGACAGTCTTTTGAAACCTGCTATTCACTCCTCTCCTATAGGGTGGGAGGGGAAATGGGAGGGCCAGGAATGCGAGAGGTGACATTTAGGGGCTCTCAGGCGCTAGGCTGTGGTCCGAAGGGCGCAGGCCTGGGGCAGAGGGAAGGCCCCCCTCCTCCTCCCGTCCCCTTCCCATGCCAGCTTCTCCACCGGACGCCAGGTCACTGCCCCTGGTCACTCTTTCTCCAGAACAGGGTCATATCACAGTTCCCTCACTGCCTGCAGGCCACCGTTGATGGAGTGTGGATGGTCCAAACTGGGTGGGGGGACCCTGACATGCCCTGGTTGGACAATAGCCCCGCTGGCAGGGGGCTTTCTCTAGGATCAGGGATGGGGGTTCCACGGTGGCCGAGCGAGCAGTCCAGCATACTGCAGCCGTGATTTCCACATCATCCTTTTCCCTGTGCCTTTCCCTAGAGGCCCACGTGCCCCTCTCTGCCCACCCCTGGTCCCATCTCCCTCTTTCCGCCCAGATGTTTGTGCAGGTGTACTCCCCGTTCTGATTGTGCCTTGGGGAAGGAGAGGCCGAGAATCCTCACCTCTAGCGTGCTCCCCCATAGCCTCCCTCCTGCAGCTTCCCGGAAACAGGCAAGGGGGCTGCGTGCAGTGTGTGAGAAGGGCAAGGTGGGCGGTTAAACTGCCGTTTGCGCCCTCAAACATGCCAGCGGTCCCTTCCCCACCAAGAGCAGTGCCAGAGATGCAGGGGAGGAGGGCCAGAGGGAAGTTACCTGTTGAGGAATGAGAGTGGGGGTGGGGTAGCACCTGAGGCATCTCAGGTGGAGGCAGCTGGCATATTGGTTGTGCCCAGGCACCGTGCCAACTTACAGGAGCAGCTCTCGTCTCTCGGCTAGAGAAATAATGCCTGTGTTGCTCTGCCCCTGATCACAGGTGATGGCTTCTCCAGCCTTTTCCTTACCCCGGGTGACTCTGCCTTGGACATGATTGGGGGGGGGCACCTCTCTTCCCTGCAGATGGGGCAGAAGATCTCATGGGGTCAATGCCATCTGCCCTCTGGCTCACTGGGGGGCCTCAGGGTCTTTGTTTCTGTTCAGAAGCTGTATCTTGTCTCATCCCTCCGTGGGACCCAGCTGCCCTGCGTTGGGTGGGTGTGGATGAAGCAGTTGGGGGAATAGGGGGTCAAATGGACTCGCGGCTCTGCAGATGATCAGGAATGTTAAGGATTTGTCTTTAAAAAGCAAACTAGGGGCGCCTGGGTGGCGCAGTCGGTTAAGCGTCCGACTTCAGCCAGGTCACGATCTCGCGGTCCGTGAGTTAGAGCCCCGCGTCGGGCTCTGGGCTGACGGCTCAGAGCCTGGAGCCTGTTTCCGATTCTGTGTCTCCCTCTCTCTCTGCCCCTCCCCCGTTCATGCTCTGTCTCTCTCTGTCCCAAAAATAAATAAAAACGTAGAAAAAAAAATTTTAAAAAGCAAACTACAGGGGCGCCCAGGTGGCTCAGTTGGTTGAGCGTCCAACTTCGGCTCAGGTCATGATCTCCACGGTTCGTGGGTTCGAGCCTGCTTTCTTGCTCAGAGCCTGGAGCCTGCTTCGGATTCTGTCTCCTTCTCTCGTTGCCCCTCCCCTGCTCATGCTCTGTCTCCCTCTGTTTCTCAAAAATAAATAAACGTAAAAAAAATTTGGTTTAATAAAATAAAAAATAAAAAGTAAACTACAGGGGCATCTGGGTGGCTCAGTTGGTTAAGTGTCCGACTTCAGCTCAGGTCATGATCTCATGGTTTGTGGGTTCATGGGTTCGAGCCCCGTGTCGGGCTGTGTGCTGACAGCTCAGAGCCTGGAGCCTGCTTCGGATTCTGTGTCTCCTCCTCTCTCTGCCCCTCCCCTGCTCACGCTCTGTGTCTCTCTCTCTCAAAAATAAATAAACATTAAAAAAAATTTAGAAAGTGAACTACACAGGGGCGCCTGGGTGGCTCGGTTGGTTGAACGTCCGACTTGGAAGTCGGCTCAGGTCATGGCCTCTCGGTTCATGATTTCGCGCCTTTGAGCCCCACATCGGGCTCACTGCTGTCAGCACAGAACCCGCTTCGGATCCTCTGTCCCCCTTCTCTGCCCCTCCCCCCACTCATGCTGTCTATCTCTCTCTAAGAAAAGAAAGAAAAACAAAAAGTGAGCTACACAAATAAAAAAATAAGATCTGGATCTGATTTAAGCTCCTCTCTATGGAAG
Organism: Felis catus; assembly: GCF_018350175.1. Lineage (NCBI taxonomy): Eukaryota > Metazoa > Chordata > Mammalia > Carnivora > Felidae > Felis > Felis catus. The sequence goes on along the minus strand of NC_058381.1, from coordinate 37,887,399 downwards.
AGCTCCTTATGACGCAGGAGGTCACCTTAGGGTGGGGAAAGCACTGTCCTGCTGATGCCTTTGGAACTGTTCCCAGTCTCTGGGGGGCTGGTTCACAGAACATCTCCCCCCAGTCTCCATGTGACGGACAAGCATCTTTCCAGTCATCATCCAGGGCTAATGCCCAGTTCCTTAACCTGGACATACCTGTATGTCTTAACCTTCAGATGCATCCCTGAGCCCAGATCTCTTCCATCCACTGAGGCTGCCCCTGCTTCTGGCAGTCCATAGGGTTAGGAGGTGGTGGTGGTGATAGAAACGAGGCTGGGAGCTTTGGAGTCAGGCAGATCCGGGTTTGAATGTCAGCGTTGCTGCTCTTAGATCGGGCTAGTGGCTGTTGCTCTCTGAGCCTTAACTCTTTATCTCTGAAATGGGGCCGAGAATGCCCACTTCCGCAGGGTTGTTGAGAGGGTCAAATTAGAGACTGTGAGTAAAGCACTTGCTGATTCCCTTCTCCTTAGGTGGGCACAAAGTGGGGCAGGGAAGAGACCCTGCCTCAGGGGGAACCCCACAGGGAGAGGAAGGGCAGAGTCTGTATAGTTGAGTCAGAGTCCTGAGCGGAGGAACAGAAGCTAGAGGCCCCAGGCTGCAGGCTCTGAGAGGCTCCGGAGGCGGTGTCCAAGCAGCTGGGGGGAAGCCACCCCTCCTCGCACTGCCCCCTCCCCTACACAGGGCCTGCTGCCTCCCATGCCCATCCTGGGCAGACAGCCAGGCAGGGAGCTGGCTGAGTGCCCACGGTGTGCTCAGCGGCCAAAAGATGGGCACCGTCCAGTTGGCAGAGGGAGAGGCAGCTGGCCCAGGATGGGAGAAGTCAGGGTGCCGACTGGGGTCGTGTGCCCAGACGGTGTGTCCGAGACACCGCTCTTGGCTGCTCTCCTGAGCTATCCTGCTGGAGCTGGGAAGGCCCTCCCCTCACCCCCCACCTCCTGCCCTGGCCCTGCCACCTAAGTTACGGCAACTGGAGATCAATCTGTAAGGGGCATTTGAGACTAGCCCCTAGCCAGGCATGTGGCTGGCTCAGGGGCAGGCCTGCGGGACGGGCAGGAAAATGGGAGAGCCTAGATTAAGGTTGCAACCGGGTAGACCAGGAAGTGGGGAAACCGGTTTGTCATTTGGGCCACTTGGGGTGGGGTCTTCTCTCCTGCCTCTCTGCCTGCCCGCCACTCTGCCTGGCGTCCTACAGTGAGAAGTGTACTGTGTCCCTTCTCTGCTCCATCTAAACTGGCTTTGGGAATGCCAGGAGTAAACAAAAGGGGCAGGGGACTCAGTCCACCTTCCCCTCCCCAAGAGAAGCTTGGGAGAGGAGGGACAGGACAGAGAACAAGAGGGAGAGAGGAAGCAAGTAACCAGAACAGGAGGAGGGGTCAGGGTCAGGGTCAGGGTCAGGGTCTGTGCCGGTCAGAGCTGGAGAAGTCTGTGGAGCCAACAGGTAGGCCAGGGTGGGACAGGGAGGGGGTGGGAATCGAGCGGGGGCGGGGCAGAGCTGGTGCTCTTCAGGCTGCCTTGGAAGTGGCAGTGGCATCTCCAAGAGAGGTGTGAGAAGGGGCTCGAGCGCCCGGCTTGGGGGTCCTACTTGACAGATGAGCAGACTCCCCTCCCTCCCGGCACGGGCCTCTGCAGTTCCAGCAGATGCCTGCAGGAGGGGCCGCAACCGGAGCTGGGGGCAAGGAGACAGCCCAGCAGGGGGCGCCGGGGGACTGGGTGCCTGCGGCAGAGCGGTGTCTAAGGCGCGGGGGAGGGGGGTGTCCCGGTCGAGGCAGAGGAGGGTCCAGACTCTTCCCGCATCGGGCAGCTGTGGCTTCCGGAGGTCACCTTGGCTGAAAAGTGGCCCCCGAGTCCCCGCGCTCCGCCTTTGCCTCCCTGCCCGGTCCCTCCCCAGATGCTTTTCCCACCCAAGGCGTGCCAGGGCTCGGAGACCGAGAAGTCCCCCACCCTCGAGGTGCACCCCTCTCCTCCGAGGCCGGTCCCGGGCCTCAGGGATTCATCTCTATCGTGGCGAGAGGATTGCATGGGGTGGGAGAAGCAGGTGGAGCGGGGAGGGGAGCGTGAGCGCGCCCCGCACCCCCGGCCCGGCCGCGCGCCGCTGGATCCCGCCGCGCAGCTGGAGGGCGCGAGGCGCAGCGCCCCCTCCCCTCCTCCGCTCCCCGCCACCCGGGGCGGCCCTTTGTACGTTCCGGCCACACGCGGGTGCCCGCGCCGCGCGCGCTCCCGCCCGCAGTGACACACCCGCGCCGGCCCGCGCGCGCGCCCCCCACACATACACACACACATACACACACACTCGCTCTCGCACACTCGGTGACACGCCCGCGCGCGCGCGCACCCACACGCCCGGCCGCCGGCGCCCTCCCAGCTGGTCCACCCCGGCGGGGCCCGCGCCCCCGGCCCGCCCGCCTGGCACCGCGCCCCGGGGCTGGGGCCGAGCGAGGAGCCCGCGAGGCGGCGAGAGGGCGAGCGCCAGGCAGGCCGGCCCGGGGCCCCCGCCCCCCGCGCCCCCGCCCGATGGGGAACGCTCCGTCCCAAGGCATGTCCCTGTCTCTCTCCTCCCTAATGTGCCTCCATGCTTAAGTGGAAGGTATTTCTGTTTTCTTTGTGTGTTTTCCCTTCGGCCGGGGGCGGGGGCGGCGGCCGGGCCGGGGAGGCGGCGGCCGGTGGGGCGAGGGATGCTCGGGGCGCAGGTGTTGGGGGGGCAGGGGACCGCGGCGTGCGGGCTTGGGAGACGGACCCGGGCGACAGGAGTCCTGGGACCAGAGGGGGTCAGGGATTGGCGAGGCTGGAGACGGAGCAGGGAGGGCCTCGTGATGCCCGGGGGAGGGGGCCCGAGGGGTGAAAATTTAAAGGGGTACGTGTGGAGGGAGGAGGGGTGGAGAGAAGGAAGGGGGATGGACGGTGAAGGGAGTGGGGGAGGGGAGTGGTCCATCCGTGGTGGAGGAAGAGGAGAATGCAGGGGACGTGAAGGGGACGGAGAAGTGGGGGGAGCCTCAAAGGCCTCTCTTTCCCCCAGGTCCCAGAATGGGGTGAATACACTTGGACGGTGGTGGTAGGCGCTTTGCGCCAGCCCCCCAGGGAAGGAAGGGGATGAGTGCATTCTGGGGTTGGCTGTGTTGCCAGGATACAAGCCTGTATTCCCCCCGCCCCCCTCACCTCGAGGCCCTAGCCCTGGAGACCTTAGAGCCTAGGCAGCAGTTGCTGAAACTGGGGACCAGCTCCCCGCTCAGCTGGCGGGTAGGGAGGGGCCATAAGAGGGAGTGGCTGGGGGGAGGGGCTATTTGATCTTAAGCCCTCCCCCTGCGGAGGCCAGAGGGCAGCGGAGGGCGCCCCCAGCTGGGGGGAGCATCCGGGGTGAGTGAGGAGGTAGGGACCGCTGGGGGCTGAGGGGCAGAGGGCGGGGCTGGGGAGGGACGCGCCACAGCCCCCCCCTCCCCTCCCACGCACCCCCCTGCTACGTCAGAAGCTCCCGGGCCAGCTCCGAGTCCTGTCGGTGGGGGCAGCAGGATGCTGGTGGAAGCAGAGGGGGCCGGCCGGGTGCCTCCGCAGCTCGGCTGGCAGGGCCCGGCGGGGCGTGTGCGGCTGCTAGTGCTAGCCCCCCCGCCCCACCCCTCCCCATGCAGCCCTGGCAGTGCCTCCGGCGCTTTGCCCTGGCCTGGTGGGAGAGGACAGCCGAGGGCAGCGCGCGATCTCCCAGGGAGGAGGCCGGACCGAGGGACCCCGGGGGCCGAGGGGAGCCAGGTGAGCAGGAACAGGGATTGTGCAAGGAGGAGGTCCCTGACTGTTTTTCCCCTCTCTCCAAATACTGTGGAAGCAGGAGGTCCTGCAGCCCCCAACTTTAAGGGAAGTGTTTTTCCCCAGTGGCGGGGAGGGGGGGGCACCTGACTGAGGCGTTTCAGGAGATGTTGGAGCTACGGTTGTTTGGGGGGAAGGGGAAACAGATGAGGATTGGCGGTGGGGGATAGCTGACCAGACTTCAGGCTTGTGGGTCTGAATGTTGCTTGGTGGGGGGTTTGAGCACTTTGCGGGGTAGGATACCTTATTCCGGACTCTGGCTATCTTAGTCTGGGTGACCTTGAGCCTATTGCTTTGCTGTCTAACTTCGTGCCTCAGTTTCTCTCATTCCCGTCCCTATCCTTCTTGCTGGTTTGAAAGAATGGATGATGCATTTGGTGGAGACTGTCACTATGAAAATGTGAGGCTCTGTCATTATTGGTGGCAGCTGTCATGGTGGGGTGGTTTTTCTGGCGTGGTTAGGCGTGTGTATGTATGTGGGGGGCAGTTTGGGTTTATGCGTGGGGGGGTGGCTGGTTCTGGTTGGTGTTGGGGCCACTGTGAGCAAGTGTCAAGGCCTGGCATTCACACAGGAAGGAGGACTCCAGGGGAGCTAAGAGTTGTTGGGCTAGAGACTTAGCTGGTGGCCTGGTGTAGAAGTAAGGCTTGGGGGTGAGGGCTCTGGGCGTAAGGGGAGGGGGTTGCGAGAATAAGAACCCCCCTCCACCCAGATTGCCTGGCACCCAGACACCATTGGCAGCGAGTGCAAAGGCTTTGCCCTGGCTTCTTGCCACCATGCCTTGGGGACAAGAGGGTCTTTGTCCGGTGCCCCCCCCAACCCCCACCCCGTTCCTTCCGCCCTTACCATGATGGCTGATTCTCTGTGATGACCCTCAGGGCTCGGATGGAGACGTGGGTCCCCCATGTGCTCTGGGGATCTGGGAGAAGCAACTGTGGTCCTTGGGCAGTGCCGAGTGGAGAAGGGGGAACTCTCCTAGGGGAAGGATCCCTGGGAATGAGCCATCGGGAGCCCTGCCTCCACCTCAGGCCTTCTGCTTGCCTCCTCGCTTAATGGGGGGAGGGTCGGGTGGAGTGGGGGAGGACTCTGGGGTCTTCATGGTCTGATTCCTGCCGGGCTCCAGGTTTCTCAGAGATGTACAAGGTGCAGCATTGGGTGCTGGGATGCAGAGCCTTAGATGCTCTCTCTTTCACTCTTTGGCCAAGGACCCACCCTGGAAAAAGGGTTTAATTAGAACCATTGATTCCTTCTTTGGCTGCGGGCATTGATCTCAATGGTGTGGTCAGAGCTGGGGGTGGGGGGTGGCATGGCTGCTGTCTGCCCGGTGCCAACTGGGCTCTCTCTGACAAAACCTAAGCTTAGGAGGGAGGGGGCTGGGCTCTTTAAAGTAGCGGGTCTATTTGAGCCCCACCCCCACCCCAGGTCAGGCCTTTGGGGGAAGAAGGGTGCTGGGGTTGAGGATTTGAACAGCGGGAGGGGTGTTTGGGGCTCAGGATCATCCTGAGTGGTGGGCCTGGGGCTCTGGAATGGATGGGCAGCTGTGGGTGGGTGGGATCCTGGGAAGGGGAGTCAGGAGATGACAGGGGGCCTATGGGCGCTGGGCGGGCAGAGAGTTCAGGGGAAAGACCGAGGGCTTGCCATGAAAGCTTCTCTTTCGAGGAATCCCAAGCACTTATCTCCTCCAGCCCTGGCAAGGAGATCCAGTTTCTTCTTTTACTTGTGTCCTCAAGGCACAGAGAGGGACAGGGCCTGCCTCAGAGGCCCAGCAGGCCTGGGTGTGGCCTTTGAGCCGGGCTTCCTGACCGAGTGGCCCCTGCCTAGGCACAGAGAGCTGAGGGTGAGGCTTCTGGCAGCCTCGAGTCTGGTCTCTGGACTTGGTGGGAGGTGGGGGACAGCTTGTGCCCCCCAAGCCCCCGCGGCCTGCCGTGGGTGGGCTGGTGCAGGTGCAGGCTTCAATGAGCCACTCAGATGCTCTTTGAAGAATCCCTTGTTGGCTTCCTAGGGCCCATTCGAGCAAAGATAATAAAAATCTGGCCGTCAGCGGGTTTGAGGGCTGCACTCGCTTCCCCTTCTTTCATTCCCAGCTCTGAAAAGCAGAGATGAAGGCTTTGGATTTGGCTGCTGCCCCGAGGGAGAGAGGGAGGGAGGGAGGGAGGCAGAGGAGGAGGGACTGATTTCCTGGCAGCCCCTGGAATCGCTGGGGAGGTGGGCAGAGGGGCAGGGGCCTGGTCCCCAACTCCTGCCAGACAGCCTCCAGGCCTCGATGGGGCTCCTATGCCTGATACCCAGGCCCCAGCTTTGTCCTTCAGTCCCAGAGGCCGGGAGCCCTCCCTCTCTGCTCCGCTGCTCCCACCATCCCCACCCTCCCCTCTCCGCTCTGCCCTTCAGTCTGCCCCCCTTCCTCCCCTGCCTCCCCTCTCTCTACCCCTCAGTTTCTCCTGCTCGGCACTTCACTCTCTCTCTCTCCCCACCTTGTCTCCCCTTTCCTCACTCTGTCTGCCCCCTCCCATCTGTTTGCCTTCCTCCCCCCAGCATTGGTCCTGCTTTCTAGGACTGTCTGGAAGGTTGAGAAGCCAAGTTGGGGGTGGGGTGGGGTGGGGTGGAGGGCGGCCGCAGCCATTGGAGGGACAGGCCTGGGTTGACTATTACGGTCTGTCAGGTGCCATAGTTATCAGAGTCCGAGCGGAAGGGGCTGCTGAGCACTTAGAGATGTGTGTGTAGTGAAGGGCGCTGTCCCCCTCCCCGCACCACAGCGGGCACCTTGCCCTGACACTGGGCTTCAGACACTCCAGTTCTCCTGCCGCCTTCTGCTGCTTGGTGGCCGGAAACCAGCGCCTCTGGCTTCAGGCCCCTCTGCCCCTCTAGCCACACGCGGCCCCAGGCATCGCTGCCGCCCTTGTCCACTCTTCCCTTCACTGCCACCACCGTTTCCAGGCTCAGAGGTGGGAAGGGAAGGGTCTGAGAAGCCCTTCGCCCTATCCCTGCCCCTCACCCCCAGTCTCTGGTAGGCCTTCCTGGAGCCCCATTTAGGCCCTGTGCCCTCTTTGCCATCTTGTCCACCTCCCATATAAAGGACAAGACCCTCCGGAAAGAGCACTAGACTCTGAGTAAAGACACCTCGTTCCCATTCTTCCTCAGCACCCAAATGTCCCAGTGACCTTGAGCAAGTCCCTGCCTGGTGCGGGCCGCTTTCCTCACCTGTGAAATGAGGGGGCGTGGGCTGGATCATCTCCAAGGTCTCTTCTGACATTCCGTGGATGTTGTGTCTCTCTTCTGGGTGATTTGCATATGCTTTGCATATATTAATGGTGCCTGCTTGAAGGGGGAAGGTGCCACCCACAAGGACCAGAGTCCCACCCACCATTCCCACTTCCCTTGCCCATTGGTCCATGCTTTCACTGCTAGAATCTCCCAGGGGACGGAAGCTGAGGCCTGAGCATTCCCCGGGGAGGTGGGTCTGGACCCTCAGCTCCAGACATGCCCAAGGTAGGATGGGGGGTAGCCCTAATGGAGGGGATCCCTACCCTCATCACTCCTGCTACCAAAGGCCCAAACAGGGAAGCCAAGGGCTGTGTGACTTTATCACAGTTGCCTGTGGCTACCGTGGGGTGTGTGAAACCCCACTGAAGCTGGCTTGGGGGCCTCCCTTCTCCATTCTCAGGGCCTGAGCACCCGCTAGATGCTAAGGCGCTTAGCTAGGTGTACGAATTCCTCCTCTCGTTTCAGCTACCATCCACAGCCCAAGGCTGGTCATTCCGTCTTGTACTCCTGCCCACTTCTGCTCAGGCCCCTGGGCTCTGGGTATGTGTGGGTTGGAACTTGGACCTGAGAGCTGGTCACTGAGGGAGCACTCGTTCATTGCATATCTGGGCCCTGCCTAGTTACCACACCAAAGGTGAAGCCCCGTGCTCCCTATAAGGGTCACAGATGTCATCAGGGAGAGAGAATCTGCTGCCCCTTCTGTCCCCACCTCCATCAGCCCAGCAGCTCTCTTGAGGACTGCCCCCAGGGCCGCCTCCCCTGCCACTTGGCCTGTGCCCTGTGTCTGGTGTGGGCCAGTGTCATGGGTCCCAGCCTCCAGTCCTGCTTCTGTTGCTCTGCCCCCTAAAATGCCCATCACCTGGGGCAAGACTGGGGTAAAAATTGGCAGCCTGGAGAAGGTAATGTCCGGTGACCGAGTAAGGGGGAGGACATCTGAAGACAGAGCAAAGATGCGCTCCACCGCCAAGGAGGACTGAGCCAGAGGAAATGGAGCAAGAGGGATCAAGGTTAGATTTAGTCTTAGCGAGAGGCCGTCCCAGGGGGCAGATTAGTTTCTGACCATGGGATTGCTGGGAAGATTAAGTGAAATCGTAGATGAAAATGTCCAACACATAGCCCGATACGTATTAAACACTCAGTAAATGGCGTGGGGGGGAGAGAACAGATGTTTCTGAAACCGGCAAAGACCCTCCCGTAACCTTGAGACTCAGGCTTTTGTAGGGGATGAGGAGTTGGAGGGACAGTTCCCAGAAGAGCTGTTTCTCCCACGCTCGGGCTCCTTTTCCACCAACGCACCCCTCCTGCTTCACGCATGCCCTGGGCTCAGGGCCCAGCCACCCTGGCATACCCTGGCCTCATCCTCTCTGCCGCAGGTGGGCAAACAGAAGGGTTTGAGGGCGAGAAAAATGTACTTCTACCCTTCCCCCAATCTTTGCCCAGGACAGCTTGAAAGGAAACAGGCCCACGCTGTAGTAGGAGGAATAGAGGTTAGGAAAGAAAACCTCCCAGAGTGTGAAGGGGGGGGCGGTACTGTAAGGTGGGGAGCTCCGGTGGTGTTTTGCATCTTTGACCTCAGTGGTAGGTGTGTGTGAGCATGAGTGGGCTGATGTCGTACCTAGGGGCAGGGGACTGGTTGGCATGACCTTTGAGATGACCTTTGGGCCACCCTGAGGAGCTTGATAGATCCAGTTTAACCTCCTGTGGCTGTTGTGGTTGGCAAAGTACAGGGGTCCATGATGGAGAGGGGTCCAGACCCGCTGGGGAGGAGAAGGGGACAGGGTAGTCACTCTTTAATCCCCCAGGGCAGAGAGGTGACGGGCTGTGTGAACAGCAAGCATTGGACCAGTATCAGGTTGCCTGCCTTCCCTGCTGCTGTGTGACGTTAAGCGAGTTAGTTGCCCACTCTGGTCTTCAGTGTCCTTGGTAGGGGAAGAGAGGGTGGAACCAGAGAATCTCTAAGGTCTCTTCCAGCTGTCACAAGTTCTAGCTACTTCCTCTCCCCTGAGATAATACATGCCTCGCCACAGAGAGGGTGGGAAGAATATTTCCAAGCTCCAGCGAAACCGGGTAAAATGGAGATTTGGCCCAGGAGAGCATTGGCACAAGCGCTTGAGCGCGGGCACACCCCCCCCCACCTTGCAAACAGTCCCTCATTCTCCAAAGGCACATTGTGCCTAAGTCTACCCTCTCAGCCCGGCGGATGAATAAGGGAGCGGCTAGAAGATTCAGCCATCTGAGTCATAAACTCAGTTTTCTGCTCATCCCAGCAGAACTCACTCCATTCCATTCGGAGACTCGAATCCAGTCCGGATTTTCCTTCGCAGAGGCCCTACCCGCGGGTGGCTCCTCTCCCCCACAGCCTTTTTCTGGTTCCGGGTGGCCTCCGCCACCTGGCCCAGTTGACTGCATGTCCCGGTATGGAGTCACGGAAGACCGGGAGGGAGTTGGGTTTTTCCGCAAGCCTGCCTGCCTCACCTCTGCAAACATCCTCAACCCAGCACACCGGCTTCTTTTCCGCCCCAGCTACAGAGCTTGCTGGAGCCCTCAGACCCAGAGACCCCAACCGAGAAGTCCAGACCCAGAGACCCCTGTGGAGACGCCCTAGCTAGAGCTGTTTGTGCCGGGCAGGCTCCCCACACCCCCAGGGCCTGTGATAATTGCAGACACAGCGGGCATCTGTGGCGTCACCCTAGGCCCCAGCGTCTGCCTCATTGGGGAAGAATTAATGATTCCATCTCATTGGGAAGGCATTCCACGGCTCACTGAAGCCTTTTCAGAGGAAGACTCAGCGCTCTGCCTGCTCTCCTGGGCTGTCCCCTGCCCACTTCGCTCTCCCCCCCTCCTGCTTTCTCCCCCCCCAGGGCTAGGCTCGCCTGATGAGTCCCCATTCCCGTCCCAGCCACTTTGTAAGTAAAAGTTAGGGCTCTGCGGAAAAGTGAGGGCCTTTAGGACTGACATAGACTCTCACCTTGCCAGCCCCCTGACTTTCAAGACTCTCCCTAACGTGGGTGCTGGGGGGGGGGGATTTCTGGAAGTTAAAAGAAGGCTAAGGAGTGAAAGGCTCCCTGGAGCCTCTTCCGTGGGGGAGGAGGGAGAGCAGGAAAGGGGCCCCTGGAGGGCCAGAAGTCACTTAAAGATGAAGCCCGAGAGATCCTGATCCAGCTCCTGTGGAACCCAACAGCTCACCCCCCCTCCCCTGGTCCCTCCCTGACCGCTCTGCAGCCCGGAGTTAGAATCTTCTGTCTCCTAGGATGGCAGGAAGAGGACGAGGCAGGAAGAGACTGGAGCAAAGCCTTCTCTTCCATTTGTTGTCCTTAAGAAATAACTTATACTGTAGTATGGCAGGGAAGGAGGGGAGACGGCCAAAGCCTGAGGAGGACAGAAGGGAGCCAGCTTGGCTCTCAGGGGTCAAGAGCTCAGGCTCTAGAGTCAGACCCACGTGTGTGGTTTGGGACAAGTCATGTTGCCTCTGAAGCTCACTTTCTTTCCTCATCTGTAAACTGAGGCCGATGACAGTGGTTTCCTCACAGGGTGGGGACCAGGATTAAATGAAGTAACTTAGGTAACCTTCCTAGCACATCGTAAACCTTCACCAAATAGTAATTTCTTTGTCTTCGTATTCCTCGAGTCCAAGGGGGACTTCTCTTCCTGGAGGAAGGGGCGTACATGAGAAAACCTCTTTAGTTTTTTTCTAAAACCCAGATCCTCACCTCAGCTTATCTGGGACTGGGTCCCCGGAGCTGCCACTCAAGGCTGGTGGTGGGAAGGAAGATAGGCCTCCTGGGTCTTCACTCCCCTGCCCCACCCTGCGCCCTCTGTCCATCCGTCCCTTCCACGCGCGACCCCCCCACCCCCACCCCACTGCCTTGTCCAGGAAGCCCTCTGGGGCTAGATCCCTACGCGAACATTCTTGATTTCTTCCCTCAGTCAATGTCCCAGCATCTGGGTCCAACAGCTGTTTCTCCCTGGGATGCCTGCGTCTTGGGTAATCGGTGGGAAAATTGGAACCATGAGATTGGCAGGGGGCTCTGAGCACTCTTGCAGCCAGACGTGAGGCGGGTATGGATGGGTCTGAGCCAGCCAAGCGAAGGCTGTGCCCGAGAGGGTGCCCGGCCGCAGTGTCTTGGGGGGGGGGGGCGGTCTGAATGCCGCGTGCCCCGGGGAGGAAAGGCAATAGACAGGTATCAGAGCAGGAGGGGAATAGGGTGCCGTTAGGAGGGTGCAGGCTGGGAGGGCCGTAGCTGCAAGGGACCGCTAGGAGAGGGCCTGCACCCTGGGCGTTGGGTGGGTGTGGAGGCAGGAGTTAGGTGTAGAGCTTCAGGCAGTTTGAAGCAGGGGTGCCATTCCCCGCCGCACAGCCCTCAGCAGAGTGCGAGTGTGTGAGTGCTTGTTGGGTGTGAAATGCCTCTGTTTCCTCCTTTGCAGGCAGAGGAGGGAGCCCCTCCTCAGGGTTAGGGGGTGAGTGGAGCGGATGGGGGTCTCGGGCTGAGAGAGGGCTGTCAGCAGGGCAATGACGGCAGGCCCCTCTGACTGTGAACCCACCAGCCTTCCAACCGGGGGTGACCTTGGTGGGGAGACACAGATGGGCGCTCCAAGGTGCTGTCATGGGGATCTTATGTGGGCACTCCAGTAAAAAGCCTGCCTCTGCTTCTGGGAGGAGAACCAGGCCTGGCTTGTTGGCTGTCTGTCCTGGGGCCCTCCTTCGGAGGACCTCATGTTTTCTGTGTTGTCCTGCTGTCTGTCCTCTTGTCTGTCTCCCACCAGTGTCTCTGCCCCTTCAGCCCCTGCTCTTCCTCCAACACCCAATCTCTATCCCGCCTGCCCCCCGGCCCCCAGTGACCCCTAAAGGCACAGCTCCTAAGGCTGTGCCTTGCCCTGTCCCTGCCCCCCTCCACCCCCATGGCCCAAGGCCCCTGCCCTGGCCCATCCCATGTTGGGAGCCCCACCCTGGGCCCCTTGCTCTCTCCAACTCCTCCCCTCTGGCTCTGGGCATTCATTCACGACTTTCCTCCTTTCCTGTCCCTCACCCAGGGCTCCAGCGTGCAGCGGGAGGGAAGGCTCCAGGACTCTGTTCCCTCTGTTTAAAGTCTCCAGGTTAGTAAGCCAGGAGGGAGGCCTCCCCCCACCATCCTGCCTCCCACTGCTCCTTAGCCAAATGCCTCTCCCCAGCCTAGAGGGCCAGAAATGGGGGAGGGGGGGCTATCCCTGATGGGCCCAGGCCTTTGCCAGGGGAGGGGGCCGCAGAGACGTGACTCTGGGGAGGGCAACTTGCCTGGCAGAGGATATGTCTATGTGTGCATGTGAGTTAGTGCGTGTGTATGCATGTACATTATGTGCTGGCTGCAAAGCCTCCGTATAGTTGGGGCTGGGAAGGGGGGAGGAGGCAGGAGCCCTTTGCTGAGAGGACTGGTGGCCTGGGGAGAGGGATTCAGGAGCAGGGGGGCCCTTCTTATGGAGGGAAGCCCGTGTTCCAGCAAAGGCCAGAGGGTGGGAGATGGGACACGGGACCGTATACTGCCTCAATACAAGTCTATTTGGTTTATAGGCACTTGGAAACCTGTGATCTTATTTCAACCATTCAATTACTCATTCATTTGTTCATTCATTCATTCATTCCTTAAATAAAGATTTATTGAATACCTTCTCTGTGCCAGGCACTGGGCTAAGCTCTGAGTCCAGCAGTGAGCAAGACAGATAAGAGTTCTTTCATTGCTTAAGTGGTGAGCAAATAGAGGTTAAGGAGTTGGCTGAATTCACTAGCTGTGGAGCCTGGGGCTATGGCTCGGCCAGCTGACTGTGGAGTACCTGCCCCCGCTCCAGAACTGTGACTCTGTGTCCCTGTCAACCCCGGGCTCCCCTGCTGGCAGCTGCTCTGTACTTTATGTCCCTGTAGATGTCCCTTGACCTGATGCCGCCCCTCACATAGTGTGCCCCCCACCAAGTAAGCAATGATTGAGGCCTCAAGTCCCTGGGGACCCTGGAGACTGTGGGCAGCATTGTCCGGCCAGTGCTGAGGTCACTTCAGAGGGCCTCAGGGAGCCGACCCCCGACTTCTGTGCCCAGGACCCGGAGACTGGAGCACTGGACTTGAGAGACAGCCTGACCTGGATTCAAATCCTCACTTAAGCCATTTATTTCCTACCTGTGTGGCCCTGGGCAAGCCACTTTCCCTCTCTGAGCCTCAGTGTTCCTGCCTGTGAAATGGCAGGGTTGTTGAGATTACAGGAAAAACAGCAGCTGGTCCAGGGCCTGGCCTAGAGCAAGGGCTACCCCATTGCTGGTTCCCTTTCTGCCCGCACCGCCTCCCACCCTGGGGTCGGGCAGCCTGTGCCCCGTTATTGTCTGGCTGCTGCCCTGCCCCCCCCGCCCCCCCCCCCCCCACCTCAGAAGAGGGGCTGCAGGATCTCCATCCTGGCTGTTTGCAGACTCGAGCCCTCCAGTGCTTCTCCATCTCTCTGAAGGTTGCTTCAGCCTCAATCTGGGCGGGCAGCTGGGGGAGGCAGCCCTCCTTGCCACTGTGGCTGCTGCCGCAGCCGCCTTGATGGCTTTTTAATAACTTTGCTCGGAGACAATCTGCAGAGCGCTCGTTTGTCTGCCTCTTAATTAAAATTACCGTTTTCCTAAAAGAGCAACGAGGCTGCTCCCCTCCCTCCCCAACCCGTGGCCGCTGCCTGAAGGAGGCAGGAGCGACTCTGAGGCTGCAGCCCTTCTCCTCCGCCCCCCCGCCCCCCGTCCTGGTCACATGGGCCGACCCCCCCCTTCCCCACACCCACAGCAGAGGGGCTGAGGCTCAGCTTTCCTGGTGGGCTTGGGGGTAAGGAACCAGAGCCTGAATGCGCTGCTCTCTCACCCACCCTTTTCTGGAATACTCCCAGAGACGGGGGAGCTCAATCCCTTCCAAGACTTACACTTCCCCCATCCACCCTGTCCTACCTGCCCATCCAGACTGGACTAAACGGAGGTGGGTTTGGGCCAAGCGTGTGAAAGATTATTAGAATGCATGGGGTTGGGGGGGGGGCGGGGGGTGGTGGAGGGGGGCACCCGTGGAGGTGGACACGGTGGGGTCAGCGCTTCGCCATCGACTCTGGTTTCAGTCACCGTTGACCTCTGAGATCGCTTTGTGGGCTCCGAGTCGACAAGGGAGTGGAGGCCTGGCCAGGCGGGGGCTCATTTAGTGCTTGCTGAACTGGGGGGCAAAATCATCCCTGGCAATAATGAAAATACTAAGGACCGATATTTATTGAATGTTTACTTGATAACACGTGGGCCATATGCTGGGCGAAGCCCCGTGCGGGCGTTAGCTCACTTTACCCTCACGACTGGCCTGTGGCCTCCAATGCTATTGTCTCTGTGTTGCAGGGGGAGGAGACAGACCAGAGAGGTTAAATAACATGCCCCGGGTCACACAGATAATCCATAATGGCAGCCTTGGGCCTACTCCCCCTCCTTCCATTTTACTCGCCACCCGAAGCCCTTCTTAAGGTCTAGCCTCAGTCTCTCATGTGAGCAGGATTCTTCCGCAGTTCAGGCCACTGAGAACTGACTCTGAGGTTCATCCCCACCTTTCTCGTCCCACCCCATTCCTGGCTCCACCCCTGAGGCGTCCTGGGGGGGCTCCGGACCCTGGAGTGGAGGAAGGTGGAGGGAGGGAGACTAGAAGTGAGAGCCTTCCCGTTTTTCCAGACCTCCTTTCCTCGGGCACAGTTCCTCTCCACGTGGGGAAAAGGCCATGGGGCCAGGGAGGAAGTGACTCAGTGACTCAGTTGTGACCAAGCAGATGCTGCTTGGTTGCGAGACCAGGGGAGGTGGCCTTCCACTGCAGTTTCACTGGTGAGGCCCACCTGATAAACCATTCTGGAGGAGTGGGACGCGCCTGGGGTCTGGAGATCCAACACCAGGGAGAACCTTCTTGATGTCTGTGTCTCCATCACCTCCCATTAGGCCCGGCCCATCTCCTCTGTGAACTTTTGCTTCTGTGACTCCTCTTCCAGGAAGAACCCCCCCCTTTGTCACCTCCTCTTCTGCTCCTCCCTGACCACCTCCAGGCCTGCCCCACTGAACTCCCTGTCACATCCTTTATGATGGAACTGACTAGTGCACTTTTACTCTGGCGGGGGGCGGGTGGAGCTACCGGAGGGCCTTCAGGGGCAGGAAACGAGTGAGGCGATGGGTGAGGACAATGGGGAGCAGGTGCATGTACATCTTAAAGACATCAGAGAAACGAAACACCACCACCAGCCAAACAACATACCCGTGCCCCAGTGTGGCCCCAGTGTGATCCTCACTAAACTGATTCATTTATTACGGTTCCACACAGAGTGGATGTGTACCAATCGTTTGTTGAGTGAATACATGATCGCACACGTAGCTAGGCGTGGTGCTAGATACTTTACATAGTTCATTCTTCCCGTCTTCCCAGGGTGGGCACTGTTTCCCCCATTTCGCCATCGGGGAAACTGACATCCAGAGAAATAAAATGACTTATTCGAGATCACGCATAGGTGAAAGGGCCTGGGCGAGATTTGAGCTTTGGCTGGCTGTGTCATTCCTGTTCTGTTTGGTCGTGGGCATGCGTGCGTGTGGCACGTTGATGCATGCATTCAGCACCTGCCCTGGGTAACAGGGAGCACTTGTGTGGCCAATGGCCACCTGGTCGCCAGCCCTAAGTGTCTTGCGGAGAGGTAGGGTTGAAGGAGGTGAGGGCTGCAGAGGCAGGGAGGGAGCGGGTGCCCCTCACCCCAGCACACCCCTCCTCCCTTAGCTTCCGGTCCCATCCCAGAAGCCCGGGGATGGTGGCGTGGTGACAGGTGCCGAGCTGCAGAGATGACAGCAGTGCTGATTCCCCCATAATTACTGTCTGATGAGACGCCAGAATTAGCCACCGCACGAGCATGGGATGCAGATATGGGGCACGGTGCGGGGAAGCAGCTGGGGGTGAGGGAGGCTCTCCCTCCAAGCCTAGGACCCTCCAGCAATAGGGCAGGGACGGCACCAGGGAGGAGGAAGTAGAATAGAAAGGAGGAAGCACTGTGTGGTTAATATGCATCAGATATTACTATGTGGGCTGTGGTTTTCCAGTCCTCAAAGTGGCTAGGCATGCCCCTGAGATGGCTGGCTGCTGGACAGGGCACCAAGGGCCTTAGGCCACTAAGCAGAGACTCACGGGCAGAGCAGGCTGCCCACTGAGTATACCATTTGGTGCTTGGAGCTTGGATCTGACTTGCTGGGGTTGTGCGGGATATAGTTGCCGGGAAGGGGCTAAGCCCCAGAGCAGACTCCTTGAGTCACATGAGCCGGGCCAGGCACCAGAGGACAGATGGAAGTGCCTGGAAGGGGCAGGCAGGTTCAGCTGACCTTGCCAGAAGAGTCATTCATTCCAGGGAGGAGGAGTCAAGTTGGCCCCCAAAGTTGGAGGTCAGGGGAGGCCTGAGAGTTAGTTGCAAGAGGTAAGGGAGGTGTGTTTGGTCCCAGGGCAGGGCTGGGGATGTCCTAGGCACTTGTTACCCCGGCGTACGTGCCGGGGGGCAGGAGGAGGGCTGGTGAGGGCAGAAGCAGAGAGGGGTCATCTGGGCTGCTTGGACCTCATCGCACCACTGGAGCAGTTTTGAAGACCACCAACTAGGAGGGCTGGTGGCAACAGGGGGCTCGCCCAACAGACGGCAGTGCAGTTGGTTGGGGGTGGGGGAAATGAAACCAGGCCGCAGAAGGAAGGACCTGAGGCGTTGGGCTCAGAAGAGGAGATTCAGATTCCAAAACCTTCCTCCTGCTCTGAAGGGAGAGGTCAGGACCCGTCCCCGGGCCCCTCTGAGGGCTGTGGGCACAGGCTCTGGCTCATTTCAGGGCAGGAGGAACCCCGCACGATGATTGACCACTTGGATGTAATGAGCTCTCCATTCCTGGGGGAATCCAAGCCCTGGCTGGATGGCGTTCCTGAAGTAGAGAGAGCTTACAGTTCTCCTGTGGCAGGGGGCAGGAGGCCTCTGTAGTCAGCTAAGGTGTGAGAAGGGGATTGAGGGAAGGTAGGGGGGTGAGAAGGTGGAAGTCTGTGGAACATTCTGCCCAGACTGAGCGTCTGTGGCCCTGGAACAGCTCTGCTCCCCGCCCCGCCTCCAGCTGCCCCAGCTCCGCCCTGGGGAGAGCCTCCTTGGATCTTCTGGTGTGTGTGTGTGTGTGGGGGGTCTCCCCCAAGAGGATGGGGTTGAGGGCTCTGTGCTTTACCCACGAGGAGGGCTGCTCTAGTATTCCCCTCTCGGGGAGTTGCGTGGGATACAGGAGGCTCTGGCCCAGCGGCTGGACAGCGACTCAGCATCTCCCTTGCTGAACCGCAGGGTGTACAGGACACAACGGGGGGGCTGGGGCTGGGCTGAGAACCCCCCGCCAGCTGAAATGAGTCTCCTCTCCTTGTCAGTTCTGATCCTGGACGAGGTACTCATCCTGCACCTCCTTTTCCTCCCCTGTAAAGTGAGAGAGAGCAACCCCACAAGGGGACCCTGAGAACCGAGTGAGCAGAGGCCACAGAGCCCCGGCAGACTGTCCTGGGTGTGCGGGGTTGTTGGGGTGGGGGGGGGCAGTGTCACTCAGGCCAGTCCGCGCCTCCCACAGCACCCAGATGGATGGGTGCTTTACTTGAGAAGAGACGGTTGGAATCTTCGAGTCCTGCAGGTGGAAGCGGAGACTGCTTATTGCTTCCTTCTCCCGGATCGGCTCTGGTGGGAGGGTTCAGGTGAGACAACAGGGACGACTTCTGAAAGATGCCCCTGGCATCTGAGCAGGCTTCCCAAGTCAGGCAGGAAATCTGAGTTTCCTGCCTTCTCCCGGCCTCCACCCTCCAGAGTCTTTCTGGGTCCTAACCTGGTGTGCCCGGGGAGAGGAATGACAGGGGCGCAGATCTGACAGTTTGTTCTCTCTTGGCTTGCAAGGCAGTGGAGGAGTTAACCCACGAGGTGAGGGCTGAGTCTTGGAGGCCAGCGGCCTGTCCTGCACGCTTTGGCAGCCGGTGGAAGCAAGCGGTCGAAGGCACACAGGCCCCTCACCCTGGCGGAGGAGGCTGAGCACCTCTAGAGGTAGAATAAAGGCTAAGCGTGTCCAGTCCTTGGCCTTGGCTCGTTGGCTAAACGGCGGTCAGGGTGGAGCGGCCTTGAGGTCAGTGGACCCATCCCTCTATTTCAAGAAGGAATGTAAACACCTCAGCGAGGAAACCCTGAACTTGGCAAAATAGGAGAGGGGCCGAGGACGTAGCTTCCCCGTGAAGCTGTAGCTGGATTCAGGTTAGGCAAACGGGGTCCCCACTGTCTCGTACTCCGAGCTGGAGCTGGATTGACCCGGCACTCGAGGGAGCCCCCAGATGCACTGGAACCTCTTGCAGAGGGTCTTTTTTTTTTTTTTTTTTAATGTTTGTGTATTTTCGAGAGAGCGCAAGCGGGAGAGAGGCAGGGAGAGGGAGACTGAGGATCTGATGCAGGCTCTGCGCTGGCAGGCTGACAGCAGGGAGCCCGACGCGGGGCTCGAACTCACGAACCCGGGAAGTCATGACCTGAGCCACAGTCGGTCGCTCAACCGACTGAGCCACCCGGGTGCCCCGCGGAGGGGGTCTTAAATGTACACGACGTGTATGCACGGGCACAGTGTGCTGTCCTGTCCCCGTGGCACCTGAGAGGGCGGAATGGGGATCCGGGGTGGCGTCTGGGTGGTGGCTCCAGGCCTGGCTGGGCCTGGGTGGAGCGAGCCCTCTGTGTGTAGATGCCTGTGGGGGGTGCGGGCAAGGCAGTTTGTGACTGGGTATGGGTTGGTGAGCACGTACTGGGCAGTGGGCGGGCACCACGGTGCACAGGTATGATGACAGAAGCTGAGCGAGCTGGAGGCACCAGGCCCCTGGCTGTTCCGGCGGTGGCCGAGGGAGCTGTCTGGGTGCTGGCAGCGCAAAGGCCTCCTAGACAGGGGCTGACCCCAAGAAGGATGGTGTCTGTGAGGAGGACACGGAGGGATCTAGCAAGCCTGGGGCTCCTGCCCAGCATTCACGAGGCCCTCGCTGAGCACTGGGGAGTGCTGAGCACTGGGGAGCGCTGAGCACTTCCCCGTGGGAAGAGGGGAGTGAGGGATGGGGCTTCTGTCCCTCACTTCCCACACACTGGGGTCTGTCTCTCCCCCGGGGAACAGGAGATCTCCTTCTGGGCATGCTCTTGGTCTCAGGCAGCTTTAGGGGCGTGGTCCCTTTGTCCACGCTTGCCGCCCTGGCCACAGCACCCCGAGGCTCGAGTGTCCCTTGGGAGAGCAGGAGCTCTGGCAGCCTCTTCGGAGTGGAGGCAGAGCCGGGGCGGGGAGGGGGGACAGGCGCCTGCCTCCCTCCCTTCCCTCCCTCTTGTGCTCGCTCCTTCCCTTCCTCTCAGCCCGTGTTCCTCTCTGCTGCCTCTCCAAGGAGATGTAGAGCTGACAGGACACCTTCCCCGGGCGCGTGATGGTGGAGATGCCATGCAGGAGTTAGCTTGTTAACGCGGCGCCATGTGGGCACACGCCAGGGCTGTTCCCAGCTCTTCCAGCAACAGCTTCAGACCAACGGTGACATGCTCCCCTTTGCTTCTCCGCCCCCTCCCTTCCCGGGAAGTCAATTAGCCAGATCTTCATTAGTAGCTAAAAAGCAAAACCCTACAGTGCGGGGCCTGATGAAACTGACAATCGAGTGAAAGGAAATCAGGCAATGGGGCAGATCAGGAAGGAACTGTCCCCCACACGCGTCCTTTGTGCAGTGCATAACCTGCATGCCTGTCTACTGGGTGTTAGTAGCTTTAAAAAAAAAAAAATGAGAGGACTGAGGCTCAGGGAGACTGCTAACCTACTCAAGGTCACACAACTAGCCAGTGGCAGAGCTAGATTTACACAGAGCTTCCTCACCCCCAACTTCAGCAATTTTGGGTCATGTCCTAGCCTTGCCTGCTTCTGGGGGCAGTGCAGGAAAGAGGGAGGGCGGCTGGCTTGTTGGCCAAGGAGGGGGAGTCTTGTTTGAGGCGTGTGGTCAGGGTGCCATGTCGGGACCCTGATTTCTGTGCGGTCAGCATCCCACTGGGCTGGGCTGGGCACCTGGGGGTGTGCCTGGGCCATGACCCACAGCTCTTCTCCCTTTGAGACCCAGGTTGCTGTGGTATGTTTTCCATCTTGCTGCTGATTCCTCCTAAGGAGATGGTTAGACGGTGTCCTCCTGGGGCCTGGGGCCTGGAGGGGGGCTCCCTTGGCAATTGTTTTCTGGGAAGCGGCATAGTGGAATGGAAAAATCCTTGTCCCTGGAGGCCAGGATGCCTGGGTTCCACTTCTAGCTCTGTCTCCAGCTCCTGTGTGGCTGGATCAGGGCCACTCTCTGGGCCTCGGTTTCCTTCCTGTGAAGGGCATTTGGCTGGCGGAAGAGCAGAGAGTGGTCACTCCCAGCCTGCTGTGGGGAGGGAGACCTCACCTGGCCAGGGCTGGGGGGGTGGTTCAGTGCCTGTGGCCTGTGGACGTGGGGAGTTGCCCTCCCTCCCTCCAGGGAGCCCAACTGCCCTTTCTCTTTCAAATCCAAGCTCTACTGGGAGCAGCTGGGACCCAGCGCCCCTCCCCGCCCCCAACAGCTCCTCCTAGGCAGGTGAGCTCTCCTTCCCCCAGCCCTGAGGAGGTCCCTTAATTAGATTCCAACTCGTTTACCAACTAAGTGGCCTTCGGTGGGTTTTAAATCTGCGTAAATTGGTTTGTGTTTTTCTGCCTGCATGAAGCTGTGACTGGCAGGGCCCTGCACCCTCCCCTGCCTCCTGGCTCCCTCTGGGGCTCTGGCGCTCCCTGCCCCACACTCCTCCTGAGTCTCCCTGCCCGGATTCCCTAGGGGCTGGGGTAGCAGAGCTCCCTGGGCATGCGGTGGGGGGTGGAAGGGCTCCACGAGCACCGGCATGGGCCACAGTCCTATTCCCCCTCTTCCTCCTCCTTCCCGGGCTGACGGGAGTCCACATGGTGACTGTTGTGAAATCGCTCAAGCCCCAGGACCCCCCTCCCCCAGCCTCTGACACCTTCTTGCCTTGCCCACCTTCTCCCCACTGCCGCAGTGTTCAAGTAGTGGTCCATCTAGGACCACCTGGGGGGGATGGGCTCCACCTGGCCTCCTCCCCTTTCTCTGTCCTCCCCCTGACACCTTGGGGCGAGGAGAGCTGCCCTTCTCTGGGGACCCCGTGAAGACAGCCTGCCTGGCCTTGCCCCTGTCTCCCTAGTGTCCCTGCTCCTAGTCACCAGGAAGTCACCTTTATTGTCTAACCATCACCCCCATGCTTTCAAGATGGCTCCCTTCCCTCCCAGGCCTCCCTTTCATGGGTTCCCCTCCCACTTCCTCTCTGTCTTCCCTGTCAGACCAGACAGGCTGTCCTGAGGTGGCCTGCCGCTCAGGAGGGTGGTGCTGGGGCGGTGGGGGATGGGGAAACAAGGGGGTGCCAGGGTGGGGGGTTCTGGCCCCCTGCTCTGTGACAGGAAGCCCCGTCCCTAATCCTCAGCCTGGCCAGCCTCCTCCCCTCCAACCGCCCTTCCTCCCACCACCCGCCCCCACCTCTGAGCCTCTGTTGGAGTGACAGGGAGACTCAACAGGGCGCTGGGCATTAGCAATTTGGGGGGATATTACACAGGAATGTTTACAGAAAGGCAATTGCCCGGAAAATGACTTTGGTTGCTGTGGTATGGGGCGGAAAAGATGGTTTTAGAAAACAGACACAGATGGGCTTCTGCTCCAAGGACCCACAGACAGACAGCGGGGACTGAGGGGCACGGGCACACAAGGAGCACAGAGCCAGGGCCACCCAGCGACAGAGAGCCCAGCGGAGGGTGTGGGGCGGGACAGGGGATGATCACCTGACCTGATCCAGGTTCCTGGACCCTCTGCCAAATTTGACCTTTGTCCTCTGGCCTCTGACCTTCCAGCACAGTGTGCTTCCTGACTGCAGCAGGCACCCAGCAGGATGGAGTTGTCAGGCACAATTGGTAGTGGCAGTCGCCTCGGGGCTCCTCCTGGGTGACTTGGGCTCCTCTTGCTTTGGCTGCAGACGGTGGGACAGGGGGAACCTCGAGTTGCAGAGCTGCAGGTGTTCAAGAGTGTGTGTGTGTGTGTGTGTGTGTGTGTGTGTAGCACTTTAGGGTCTAAGCCAGGCCTTCCATTCTTCCAGCAATCTCCATGCACCCCTTCTCTTGCCCTGCCTGCGGGCCTCACCAGGATCTAGCCCCGCCCCCCCCAACCCCGGGACCTGTGAGCTCCCTGAGCTGGTGCCCAGCCCCCACCTCTGCCCAGGCAATGGATAGGGCACACCTGGGAGGCCTCTCAGGTCCCCAAGGGAGGGGCCTCACCTAGCCTCCTGATCTCCAGGGAGAGGGTGACAGGGACCTGAACTCTGGGTCTTGAGCTTGGGGTCCTCACTGCAGGGGCCCCAGAGAGAGACCCCTCTTTTCCGGAGCTTGTAGCTTCATTTTACTCTCAACTGCCTCCCCTTCTCTGCTGTCCTTCCCTCTCCCTCCCCCCTCCTCTTCTCCTCTTCTCTTCCTCTGAAGATGATGTCATGTGTGACTGTTGCCCAGTGGCAGCCAGAGGACAGAGTAGATGGTGACATCTGGGGTAGAGACACCAGGTGGGGATGGGCTTGATGGCTTATGAGACGGTGTCACTAAAACTTGGGGCTCTTAATTCTCATCAGGAGTTACAGTGATCTCATGGAAAAGAATGCAGAGGAGGATAAAAATAAATCAGGCTCATAAATAAAGGTGGAATTTGGAACTGGTGGAGCAAATAACAATGTCGCCGTCTTCCCAAGCGTCTGTGCCTTTATCCTCAGCCGGCCACTGGGGGCGCCCACCTCCTCCCCGCCACCCCAGCCTCAGGCGTGTGTCCCTTCCCCATTGCCCAGACGGGAAGGCTGAGCTGAGGGTGACAGAACGCCCTTTCCCTACTTTTCCTTCCCCTCCTTCTGATCTGGATTTCACCCAACCCCCCATCCCTCAGGGGCCTTCAGTCCCAACATCCCTTCCCCAGTGTACCCCAGCTCTGCTCCTCCTCCACAGCCTTCCTGCCCTTCCCCTGCAACTCCCACACCCCTGCCCCGGTGGGACCCAGCCCTGCATACGCCCTCAAGGCCTCTCTGTCCCATCTGTCCCCTCTGCCACTCCCTCAAGACCCCTACCCATATGGATCCCTCACTGCCCCCTGCCCCCTGCCACCAAACAGGAAGCATCGATCTGCTCAGGGACAGGGTGCCCAGAGCCTGCTGCTTGCTAGATTGGAATCGATCTCCAGGGCTTTTCGCTGGGCTGCTCAGTCTGGGGAGGGTCACGGCCACTCTGGGGACTCGCTGGTGGCTGGAGCAGGCGCAGGGGGAACGGCAAGGCTGTCCTGCTAGGGGCCAGCAGCCAATGTGCCAGGAACACCTTTAATTCAGAACGACACAGTTTCGCTTCCATTGTCTTGCCAGCTTCTCGCTCAGGGCGGGCAAGACAGGGGCAGGGTTTAGAGGTTAACATCCCGTTTTACAGATCAGTGCCCTCAGGCTCCGAGAGGGAAGAGTCTGGTGGACTGAATGAGTAACCAGAAAGGCTGACCGGGGCTCCTCAGGGAAGGAGCTGACTCATAACCCACGGTGTGTGACTCTGACCTGGGGTTCTTTTCCTTCCAGTGCCCTGACCTCAAGTGCCTGGCCTGACTCCAAGGGAGAAGTTCAGGCCTGAGTCCTCTGAGCCCCACGGGCCACCTTCTCCTAAGGGCAACAGGATGGCCCTGCAACTGAGAAGCCCAAGTCAGTCCTCCCGGCCCCCTGGGGCCCTGCAGGAAGGAGGGAATATGCATTGAGCCTCACTCCTTTCCCCAAGCTAGTTTCTGTCTTTGTTAAGTAAAGCCAAGGATCTCAAATCAAAGCCCCTCCTCCCCACTACCCCTCAGAGATAGCAGATTGTCTCTCCTGTTCCGCCCCCCTCTGCCAGCCCCCAGAATCCTGCTCCTGCCTCTGCCCTGACTCCTCCCTCCACCAATGCCCGGGCAGCGGACGGGTGAACCCTGACCTCAAGGAGGCAGGGACAGACCTGGCTTTACACTCTCCATCAGGGCTGCTCGGCAACCCCCTCCCCAGTGCACTGCCCGCGGTGAGATTTATAGGACTGCAGTCATAAATAGGGCTGCAAGCACATGTCCACTGTCTGCGTCTGCTCCCCCTCCGCTGCCCGCTGTAGCAGCCCGGACCCCTCCTTGCCAGCCCCGCCGTGCCCCTCTAGCCGACCTGGCAGAGCCTGGGTGACCCCTGGACCTCCCCATAGTCCCTGCTGGTCTCTGTTGGCTTCCACCCAAACATGCTAGGATGTCTCCCTAGGAGCTGGCATGGGGGGGGGTGGGGATGGGGGTTAGGAGCTCTTCTGGGTCCCAGAGGGCGGAAGGGCAGGAGCGGGGAGAGGAGAACTGGAGGCCCGTGCCCCGCACCCGTGTGTGTCCAGAGCCCTTGGAGGGCACGGCGAGCCTGGCTGGCACAAGGAGAGAGGTCCCTCTGGCTCAGGCAGGGCTGTGCCGGACTCTAGAGCTGGGGCTCCAGCAGCAAGGCCGGTGGGCAGAGAGAGGGCTACGGCCATGCAGGTACCCAGTGCACATCCCCGCTGGTGGTGGGGGTAAGTGGAAGAGAGAGAGAAGCTAAGGGTCATGGCTGGAGCACCTCCATCCTGGCCTCTCCTTCTCCTGGGTGATTATTCAGGTCATTCCTTTTCAGCCACACTCACTGGTACCCTGGATTGCCACCAGCCCCTCAAGGGCAGGGACTGGGCCTTCATGAAAATGGCCCCAAAGTTCCCAGCCTCACTCAATCAGGGGCCATCTTTGGGAATTTCCTTCAGATCAGGGACCCTCTGCACGCTGTGAACTCAATATGTCGTTCATTAACTCCCTTTGAACCTAAATACATTTACTTAAAAGGAAACATTATCTCCTTACCTTCCCAAGGAATCATATCCATGAAATCAGTGGCTGGACCTTCTATTTGGAGTTTTCCTAATCCTTATGAAAATAAAGGTCTGAGTGTTAAACTGTGAAACCGTGTTCCTCCCAAGGTCAGCTCTCGTGTCTCTGGACCTCATGCCAGAGGGAGGTGACTGCAGTGAGAGGGACAGACGCCCGGGGGGTGGGGGAGGGAGGAGGGACCCCAGACCCAGTGCCAGGCTGAGGAGACAGCAGGTAAACAGAGAGGAGGGCCCCGTGCTGTTGTCATTGTTCTTATTAAGAGACAGTTGTTGAGAAAAGTGTGATAGGAGGGGATGAGGCAAACCCAAGAGATGTTGGGGTCAAATCTGGCCTGCACCACTCACGGGGGCTTTGAGCCCTCTTTGGACTCCTCTGACCTCGGCAGCCCCATCTCTGAAGTGTGGCCACAGTGATAGCCCCCCCCCCCCCCACAAGGGGTGCTGAGAGGCTCGCAGGCCATAATGATGGCGGTGGGTGGGTCAGGCCTTTGGAAGCCGTGGAACTCTGTGTCTGTGGAAGCCATTCTTCCCTTAGTTTTGGTGGGAGGTGCTGGGTCCTCTGTTCCCCAGATCTACATGCCTCAGCCATAGCCTAGGGAGGAGTGTGGGTGTGGGGGGGTGTGTGTTAGGTGAGGGATAGCTTTTCCTGAAATGTGGCTGAATTTCTTCTGTCCTCCTGTGGTGCACAGGAGGTGACGGAGGCCTGGTGGCGGGCCTAATGCCCAGTAGATGTGTGGAGGGAGGGGGCTGACCGGGCACTCCAGCTGGATGGAACCTGGCTGGGTCCCAGCATCCCCAGCCTCCTCTTCTTTGCCCCAGTTGGCCCGGTGAGTCAGCCCCTGTGTGGGCGCATAGTCTGCTGCAGGGTCCCACGCCCCCAGACCTAGGCTACGCTTGGGGACTGCGGCTTTGAGGCTGGCGGATTGTGGGGCTGGGGGTATGCCAGGGAGACTGTGTTTGTCTCCCTGCGAGGGACACCTGGCACCTGTTGTGGGTGACACCACAGCTGGCATGGGTGACACTCTGGAGCCACTGTCCCAGCTTGGAGGCTGGAGGACGCGAGACAGCAGGGCTGGGCCCGGCGAGGCCAGGACTTCGGGGCTGGTGGGCGTGTGGGGAAAAGATTCAGAATTCCGCGTGGGGACCTCAACCCCCGGCCTTCCTTTTTTTCTGCTTCTGTACTGTCCTTCGTCCCCTGTGCGTCTCTTAAAGGTCTCCAACTGTGTGTGTGTGTGTGTGTGTGTGTGTGTGTGTGTGTGTGTGTTGGGAGGGGAGACTGAAGAAAGGGGTGGTGGGGAGCGGGGAGGGTCCCCGGGTGAGGGCTTGAGCTGTCCTGTCTGCTTTCTTTTTCCTTTGAGTTTGTCCCAAGTCCATCTCTCTCTCTCCCTCACTGTTTTCTCTGTGCCCAGCCTCCCCTGTCTGTCCATCTGTCTGTCTCTGGGGAGGGAGGGGAAAAGGGGGGGGGAGGGAGGGGAAAAGGGGGGGGGGTCCCCGCCCCCCGCCCCACTCCTTAGAGGACGCTCATGAAAGGAAGACAGTACAGGCTCCTTTCCACATCTTTCAGGAAGTATCTAAAAGGAAACTTCCCTTCCCTCAACCTGTTCACACTAGCATTAGGAAGAAGGGGGTATGTGGCTAGAGAGGGATTCACGACCCAGGCTCCCAGCCCCTCCCTGGCCTCAAATGACCCGTCACTTGTAGCCATCACCCTTCCAAACCCACCCGAAGAAAAGCACGAAGCCGGACCCCGCCTTTGCGCCCCAACTTCCGTGGAGCCCTCCCCCCCCTGCTGCCTCTTAGGCGTCCTAGTGGGGGGTGGGCAGCCCGGTGCCTGTTGCCCCGCCTTAGGCCTGCCCCTCCCCGCAGTGCCCCAGGGGAGGGCCGGGCAGCCCCGTGCTGGACGCCCCGTGACCCCGCTGCGCCCCCTCTCCCCTCTCGCAGATCCGGAGCGGAGCAGCCCCCCCATGCTATCTGCGGACGATGCCGAGTACCCGCGGGAGTACCGGACCCTGGGGGGCGGGGGCGGCGCGGGCGGCGGGGGCCGGCGCTTCTCCAACGTGGGGCTGGTGCACACGTCGGAACGGAGGCACACGGTGATCGCCGCCCAGAGCCTGGAGGCGCTCAGTGGGCTCCAGAAGGCCGATGCCGACCGCAAGCGCGATGCGTTCATGGACCACCTCAAGAACAAGTACCCCCAGCACGCCTTGGCCCTGCGCGGTCAGCAGGACAGGATGCGAGAGCAGGTGAGTGGGGGCTGGCTGTGGGCTGGGGAGGGGGGGGGGTCTGACGCCGTGCTTCCCTGTCCCCCAGGCTCATCCCTATTCCGAGAGGCATCTGAAGAGGGAGCGAGAAGGGGGTGGCAGGGAGTTGGCCTGGTTGGCCTTTTCTGGAGCCTGGGGAGGTAGGGGGTGAGGGCTCAGCCTCCAGACCTCTGCCCTTTCCTCCCGGAGTTGGGAGCCCTCGATGGAACAGAGAGGCAGAGATGCTGTTGGATTGGGCAGAAGGACAGGAAGGCTGTCTTGGAGGCCAAAGTTGTGGTGGGGAGGAAGAGGGGACAGTCTTGGGGGCTGACTGTTCTGAGCCTGAAGGTCCGTCCAGCCTGGAGTTGAGGCTCTTGGGGTTGGCACCTCTGTGACATGGCCCCCTTTGGGAACCTCGGTAGGCTGGGTCTGATGTGCCCCCAGCCCCTGCAAGAACAGAGCCCAGAACTCTTGGGGCCTTTTATCCTCCTCCCTCCCTGTTCCTTCCCCCCCCCCCCCCCCCGAGACTCGCTGTGTGACTTCTAGCCAGAGGCTGCCTCTCTCTGTGCCTTGGTTTCTCTCCTGCCATCAGTAAGGCTTACAGAGGCATCAGGGTCCCTGCTTCCAGACCAGGGCCTGTCTCCTTCTGTATGGGGTGGGATGCTTCACCTGTAAACCTCTCCCAGATCCTTGAGTTCCTGGATGCACCTCTCCATTCAACTGTGACCTTCTTGTCTGTAGGAAAGTTCTTTCCTGGGGGTAGCCTTCTGCCTACAATCCCACATTGGCGAGATGCCTTGATGGCTGCTGAGACCCAGGCATTGTCCCCTGGGAGAAGGGAAGTGGGGGAGAGGAGTACATTTCACCCACACTATTTCAGAAAGGCTGGTGGTGTCGGTCCCTGATCCCACACCTGTCTTGCTCTGTCCTCCTTTCCAGGTACTGCTGGGTGTGGCTGGGAGAGGGGAAGAGTGTCCCCATTCCTGTTGTCACAGCAGGGAACAAGGACACATTGGCACATGTGGCCCCTGATGTCACCCCCAGTTCTGTCTTGCTTTTGCCTTTTCCCAGCTTCAGAGTCCTTCTGGGAGCAGAGATCTGATTGGAATAGGGGGGAGTTGCATTTGGAGATGTGGCCCTCACCCTCAGGAAGCCCCTCTCAGTGGGTTCCTTCTGTGTGCTCTGGCTTGGGAGGAGGGGCAGGGGCATTTGTGATCTGGAGGGGGTAGAAGAATGCTTACACGGAAGTATGGGGGGCACAGTCAGTTGGGAGAGGGTTTAGAGGAGAGGAGACCAGGTGGGCAGGCCTGGTCAGGAAAGGAATCCCGGAGGAGGAGGGACCTAAACTAGGTTTAGAAGGATGAAAAGGGTCTGAATGGGCATCGAGGAAGAGAACGTCGTTTGAGGAGCCGGGAAGATTGGGAGGTGAGCATGGTCCTGAGTTGGTTTGGGGACCGGTACAGAAGCCCACCTGGCTGGTGCAGAAGGGAGGCAGTGGGAGGTGTGGGGGCAGACTGGAAAAGTGGGGCCAGATGGTGGTGGCTAGGAGGGCTTGGTTGTTTTCGGATGGTGGATAGGGGAAGAAAGAGAGGAGGAAGAGGTGTTAGGGAGGGTGAAGAGATGGGGGGTTGGAGAGAAGGCTGAGCAAAGCTTGCTTGCTGCCTGGACCGAGGAGCCAAAGACAGAAAACCTGGGTAGCAGGGAGCTATCGGTGCCTTGGGGAGGAATAAGTGGGTGGGAGGGAAATGTTGGGGGGATGGGAGACAGGAATAGGGGAGGTGAGTTTGCAGAGCGGGGAGGGCATTCCCAGGGATGTCCATTAGGGGCGCCATAGGTACGGCCCAAGACTGAACCAACAACAGCTTCAGGAGGCCAGGTGAGCATGATCTGGGCAGAGTGGCAGTGGGACCTGGGGCATAAGCACGGCCACCAGGGCAGAATGGAGTCTGAGAGGGGAGAGGGCCATGACAGTGTGGAGGAGGAGGAGAAAGGCCCAGCAGGAGGACCACCAGCGCTTCCGAAGTCAGGAGGGAGAGAGAGAAACAGCCATTGGCACCGGCTGGGACCTGTGGGTCCAGAGGGTCCCCCTCGTTTCTCGTGGTGTGGTGAGGTCATGGCCAGTTTCAGGGGTTGAGGAGCTTGGAGGTGGTGGCAGAGCTGTGGCGCAGAGCAGTCTGGGAGGTTCGGCCATAAAAAGATGAAGTCGGCAGGGGTGATGGCCTCAAGGGGCAGCAGGCCTGCGAGGGAAGACATGGGCACGTTTGAGGGCCTCGGACGTGTCCGGCACGTTCCGTGGCACAGATGGGCGCTCAGCAAATACTCAGTAAATGAGCCAAAGCACAGCAACTTGCTCACAAATTCATTCCTTTGTTCATTCACTCATTCATTCCCTCGAGTAGAGTGAGTGGGTAGGATCTCAGACGTCTCCCTTGCCACGGAGGGCTCGGTGCCTAAGCGTAGTGCCGGCTGGGTGAATGTCGGTGGAATGAATGAAGGCGAATGACTTTGGGGATGGCGAGGGGGAAGAAGGCCTTGGGGGAAAGGTCCTGGGTTAATGGGTTTCAAGTCTTAGGTGTGGTGTGGCCTGGGGTTGGGAGACAGCAGGGAAGAAAGAGGTGCTGTCGGTGCAGAGGCATGTGGGAGTGAGGACCCCTGCGGACTGGTTCCCCGTCTCTGTGAGGGAAACGAGGGGCTGGAGGAGAGGACAGGTGAGGAACAGCTCCTTGGTAGAGTGTCCAGGGAGGCAGTCAAAAATTGAAGAAAGGGACCTCAGGAGTATCTGATGGAGGAGACCCCCTCCTGGGCCGAGGCAGCCCCCAGTCGGACACGAGAGAAACATCCAGAAACAGACCAGGGGTTCTAGTTAGAGATCCAGCCTTGGGAAGGGACCAGCCAGTGTTGCAAGTTCCCTCTGGGGTGTGAGTTCCGTGCCAAACCTTGCCCCAGGAATGTCCCTCCCCGCCCCGTCACAGTCCCCCAGCGGCTCCTGCCCGCTCCCCCTAATGGGGTATCCCCCCCTTCGCACACACAGGTTGGCGGCTGGACCGTGGACCCCGTGTGCCTCCTCAGCTCCCTCTGCTCCCACCTCCATGGCGACTCCGCCCCCTCCGGGGCTGGCCAGCCGGCCCAGGTGAGTCACCCACTTCCCTCACACTCCCCAAACCCCTGGAGGAGTTTGGCTTGGGGAAGACTTTTTTTTTTTGGAGGGGGGATATCTAGGACTTTAATTTTGCATCCCTTTCTTTTATGTAGGAGCCTCCAGTTTCCGGAGACTCATGCCCTGTACTCTCCCCTGATTATCTGATTCCGACCGCTGCCTCCCCAAAAGTTTGGCTTTGGGGAAGGAGTTTTTTGAGGAGGAATATTCAGGTTTTGAGAACAATTTTTGGATTCTTTTCTCCTTTAAACAGGAGTACCTCCCCTACCCTCATCCATCGGTTTTCAGGAGACTCCTGGGCCCCGTACTCCGTTCCCATGCCCACAGCAGACCATCTCACTCCCATATCCCCACCCTACCTTTCCATCTCTGAGCAGAACCAACCTTCCCCTGATGCCTTACCATCAGGAAGTTCTTCACCACGTCTCTCTACCACCCTTCTCCGTACGCTCAAGGCTTAGTTTCCAATTTTTAAGAGGACTTTGGCATCTAGCTATTTGTTCTGAATTTGCTCCCTGATTCCTCATCAAGCCTCAGTTTCCCAGATGGGAAGATGGATCTCAGCTTAGACAGGAGCACACTGAGGCAGGGCCTGGGCTCCCAGCTCAGGCTTGGGCTCTGCCAGGGAAGAAAAGTAGGCATCCGGGGCCCAAACAGGGAGGAGGGGTCAGGGAGTCAGAGTTGCAGCAGGGAAGGGGCCACCCTGAGAGGGCCTCGGCTTGAGGCTGTTCAGCTGTAGGAGGCAGAAAAGATGCAGAAACAAGGAATCCGAGGGGGAGCATGGGTACCGGCTTCACTTCCTCACACGTCCTGCTCCCCCTGGGGACCGGCAGCAAGGCTTGACTTTTTCAAGGAGAATTAGAAGGAAAGATGTGACAGCCTAAGAAAGGGCAAGGCTCCAGAGCACGGACGTTTTAGCGGAGTGTAACTCAAGTCTAGTGACAGATTGGCACGCTCGGCGTCACCCACAGGGCACTCGGCCCGCTTCCCTTCTTGGCTCTCGGCCCCATCTTGAGTGAACTTCGGGCAACAAATGTGTCTGCCCCCAAGGCTGGATGGCAAATGGGATAGACTTGTCCTGAGTGGCCAGGTGCACATGGAGGCTAAGACGGGGCTGGGACAGGGATGGTGACGGGGCAGAGGATAGACACGATGTGCCTGGGGCATACAGAGGCCTCCCCAGATGACATGTCTTGGAACTAGATATGGTTGGGGTGCCGGAGAGGAGTGAGGCTGAGCTGGGTGAGCTCAGTTGTCCCTGGTCATGCATGGGGCTTTAGGCCTGTCCACATCTGGAATTTGCTCTGATGGAGGAAATTCCATCAGAGTTTGAAAAGACCCTGACCCCAGGGCTTTGTAATTACAGAGGCAAGCGGCTGTTCATAGGCTCTTGTCATCACTTGCTACTCAGTGCTTATCACACTTCCCCATGGCTGAGTCTGAGGCTCTCCTTTATGTAAATGAAGTGGAGGATCAGAGAGTGTCAGCAAAGGCCGGAGTTACACAGCAGAGCAAGATCAGAGGCCATCAAGGAAGCTTAGGCGTCCTAGGCCTCCCAGACTTCGCTGGGAATGGAGTCATCGGAGAGCTGAGGAGGGCAGCGGTGCACAGCTGAGACCCTGATGGGGAGAGGCCATGATCTCGAGGGTGACAGGTCGGGAGGCAGGACACTCTTCCCCCCAACCCTAGGCCAGACCTGTGGGAGTGGGAGCCTAAAGAGGACACTGGGAGAGGACCAGAAGCTAGACTCCAAGCCGCAGCCCCTCCCCCGCTTCCACTAGGCTGCCTAACCTCCCTCCCTCCTTCTGCAACCCGAGTCCCGGGCGGCGGGCCGGCGTATCGGGTGACCGCGGCGACGCAGCCACCAGCCTCCGCCGATCCTCGGCGGGGCTGCGCCGGCGGGGCCGCGCCGGGGGAGGGGGCCGGAGAGAGGATGTGCTCGGCGGCGCGCCGCGCCGCGCCAGGTGGAGTCGCGGTTACCGGGGCGACCGGGGCCCGGGCCGGCTCCGCGGCGGCGGCTCTCGCATTGCAGCAAAGGGC
Source organism: Felis catus (assembly GCF_018350175.1). Lineage (NCBI taxonomy): Eukaryota > Metazoa > Chordata > Mammalia > Carnivora > Felidae > Felis > Felis catus. The sequence goes on along the minus strand of NC_058381.1, from coordinate 37,854,905 downwards.
ACCGGCGGCGGCGGCGGCGGCTGCGGAGGCGGTGGCCGGGGGAGGGGAGAGCCCGGGCGGGTGGGAGTAGGGGGCCGCCCTCCCTCCCCCGCCGGACGCGGGACCTGGGGCTGGGGGCCCCGCGCATACACCTGTGGCCGCAGGTAAGGAGGAGCGGCTGCGGGGGCCGGGGCCGCAGCCTGAGGTTCCGCGGGCGGCGGGGCACGGAGACGGGAGCCAGCTCCGCGGTTCTGAGGGGCGGTCGGGGGGTGGGAGGCGCGCAGGCCGTGGCGGTTCCCGATCCCCGAGAAACGCCCCCTCCCCTCCCCCACCGCGTTCGCAGCCTTCCGCGTGGGCCGGACCCCCACCCCGAAATGCGGCTGGCGCCCCCTCCCCCAACCTCGGAAAGTCATGACCTTCCTGGGGTGCGCCCTTGCCCCCGGCGCGGCGCTGGTCCCGCAGCGCCCCCCCCCAACCCCCACGCTCTGCATTGGGGGGGTAGGAGGTGAGGGTGTCGATGGGCATACCTGGGGGGAGGGTCGTGAATGTGCGTCGTGGTGGGAGGCTGGCCACACGGGGGCACGTTAGGTAGCCCTGGGGGTGCTGGTGTTTACGTGGACTAGTGTTCACAGGAGTTGAGAGGTGGGTGTGTGCGCGGGTGCACGCGGAGCCAGGGGATTAAGGAGCGGGAGGTGAGACCCGTTTGCTAGTCCTCCCTTTCCTGGAGGATGCGTCGTCGGGGCTTGAGGTCAAGGAGGGGTCACGCAGCTCACCTAGCCTACAGGGGACGGCGGCTGCCCGAGGAGCGGAGCGAGGAGCGGAGAGACCTCAGCTGGCTGGGCTCAGGCTCCCAGGGGGCACGGCCCCGCCCCTCCCAGGGCTTGGCCCCGGAGAAAGGGATCAGCTGCAGCGGGAGGGAAGAACCCCACTAAGGGCTCTTAAGGTGGGGAAGGGAGGGGGTTAACTCCTCAGCCCCCCACCCCCACCCCAGAGGGAAGAAGCTGTTTCCTTTTCTCACCTGGGAGTTTGAGGACTCACCAGCCTTGCTTTCCAGGGTCACCGGGAAGCTTCCCCCTCCCGTCGTTCTGAAAGCCTTTTCCCTAGACAGTGAATGCTTGGCTTCCAAATCGGATCCTTTAGGACACCTTTCATTTTGTCCCCTGCTCTCGTAAGATTCTTTCCGACAAGTGAGTACCCTTGGCAAGGGCTCTCCCACTCAGACCTTCCTTTTTTCCACCTTCTCACCATCCTCTGGGAAGGGGAGACCCCCTCCCCCCCATCTCTGAATATGGGGGATGGAGAGAGCTCCTTCCTGAAACTGGAGGTGTTTGCTGGGGGTGAAGGGCCAGACCTCTCTTGGGCCCTTCCTGCCCTTTGCCCTCCTTCCAGGCGGTTTCTGGTGTTGGGAAATTCCCAGGGGAAAGGCTCAGAAGGCTGAGCAGTGCTGGGTGCCAGGAGATGGTGGGAGTGGTGCCAGACAAGAGTATTCAGAGACATCCCCTCCCCTCCTATGGGCTGGTCCTGGTTTCTTCGCATTCGTTCGTGGTCAAATATTTGTTGAGGGCCTACTGACATACAAGGCATTGTGTTAGGCAAGCAGGAGGAACAGACAGCCAGGGAAAGGGTGAGGAGGTTGGATGGGGAGAACCCCACCTTAGCAAATGGGGGTGGGGAGCTCTCTGCTCTCGGTCACCCAAGGCTGTCCTGTGGGTTTAACACCCTGGAAAGAGAGACAGAGGATGGATGGCATTCCTAGGGACTTCTCCCCACTTTTGTCCTCCCCTTCCCCCCAAGGACACTGAGTTGCCAGGAGACTATGTGTCTTATTCCTGGTGGGGCCAACATAGAAGAGGATCTTTCTTCCCACTTTCCAGAGAGGCCGCGGGGGCACAATCTCCTCAGCGTGCCCTACAGGCCAGAGCCCAAAGTCTCAGCCTCACTCCAAGTTTGCCAAGCACAAAACGCAGCAACTCTTCCATTGTTACCCTCTAGTGGGGCTTGCCTGGCCTTTCCTGTGGCACTGATGCTCCCCAGTCCTCTTCCCTGTCCCCAGGTAGTGACCCCTCCCTTCTGGGTCTGACTGCCCCACGGATGTGCCCAGCCTTGGGAGTCTGGGCACACCTAGTGTGGCTGTAGCCAGGTCCCAGAGGCACAAGGCGGCCCCAGCCATCTGCACATACTGAGTCTGATGTGTTGACACTGGGGGCTGGGTGGGGGTGGGGGATCCTCTGCCTGTTTTGAATCAGGAGTTAATCTACCTAATGCACGATGTCTGGGATGTCATAGGCAGGCGGCAGTGGCTCCGTGACCTGGCGAGTGGGGGGAAGGAGGGATGAGACTTTCTCTTTGTATGTGCGCATTGTGTGGGTGCTGTTTTGTGTGTTTCTGCAGTTGAGGGGTGTGTGTGTGTGTGTGTGTGTGTGTGTGTGTGAGCGTGCACACACTTGTGAATGGTATCTTTGGGTGTCTCTGTGACTCTGGGGGATGTTGACAGGGGGTGTGAATGGTGCCGGCGCCTCTGTATTTCTGTGCGGGGAGCTGGAGCGTGTGTGATGCAGGTGAGGGGCCTGAGAGGGGTACATACTTGTGCACGAGTGGGACTGCTCTCTGTATGAATGTCTCTGAGCTTCTGGGGTTGTTTCTGACCGTGGAGGGCTTCATTCCAAGTGCTTGTGTCCTTTTGTGAGCGTGTTTTCGTTACTCTGGGTGTATCTGTGGCCATGTCCTTATCTGAGAGCGCCTGAGAGTCTGTGCTCAGCTCGGCGCGGGGCCTGCGTGTTTCGGGGCACCACGGGTGGCCTGCACGTATGCTGTGTAATGATGGTGGTAGAGGAGGGACGGCGGCCTTCTCTGCAGAGCCGTCCATCACCGCCAGGGCTGCAGACATGACTCCCATCAGAAACCTTCCCGTGCCCTCTGCCTGCCTCTGCCTGCCCCCCGTGTGTCCACTCCCTCTGCTGCCCCTCCCCTTCCCAAGGCCACAGGCAGCTGTGGCTAGGGCCCATTACTCCAGCCTCTTGCCTCCCCTCCCCTCCCCTCGGCACCTGTGGGCAGCCCCTGGCACCCACGGGGGTGGCATGTGTCCATAGATTGTTCTAGGCATTGGCTGGGGCACAGACTTTGCTGTCCCCTTCCCTTGCCTGGCGTGTGACTATCTTTTGTGTCTCTTGGAGCCAGTACTGGGGGGGGAGAGGTGGCAATCGTAGCTCGGACAGGGATGGCCCTGGTGAGTGAACCCCTTCATCCCAGCCCAAGCCTGGCCTCACCCCCACTCTAAAGGTCTAACTCCATCCCAGCAGTGCCCCTCGACTCAGCCTCCGACCTACTCCTCTCGGCCATGAAAGCATTCAGGTGGCCCAGGATACCCCTCTGTGATGTCCTGCCCCTATCAGGGACCCTCAGTGTCCCTCTTCTCTGTCAGTGGCTCTGAGGCCGGGGAATCTTGCCTGCTTGTGCCAGGCACCCCAGTGCCGGGCCATCTGCTGCCTCTGTCTTCCTGCTGAGGCTGGCACCAGTCAGCAGGGTGCCCTCGGCTTTGCCAAGAACCAGCCCAGCCTCTGGCCTCCTTCCTTGTCCTTAGCCATCTGGAAGGGCCTTCTGGTCTCTGGGGAAGACAGGGTGACCCTAGGTTGTTGTGAATGAGGAAGAACCTGAGTTCCCCTACTCTAGGGGTGCAAGGAGCCTTCCTCTCTCATCTATCCGGCCAGAGGATGTTGTCCACACTCCCAGTCTCTACGGCCCCCCTTGCTGCCCATGGCTCCCCGTGGTGGACACCTGTCCACTTTGCTCTGTAAATCCAGTCCATCGCGGTACACAGGCCTCCCTGCCCTGGCCTTGGCCCCCGGCCACCCCTTCTACCCTGTACCGTATCAACCGCCCCCCCCCCAGCCCCGCCCCGCCCCGGACTCCAGTTCTGACCCCACGGTGCTTCACTCAGATACTTTCTGCCTGTTCGCCTAGTGAAGTCTAAATTGAAACCCACCCAGCTGGCCCCAGCCCCTTTGCAGCCCAATCTCCTACTTTCCCAGGCCTTACACCCCCAGCCAGACTGGACTAGTGACTATACCCTCAACACGCTCTCTGCTTGCCTGCCCCTGGGCACTTGCCTGTACTGTCCCCTCCGCTCAGCATGCCTTTCCTCCCAATCTCCAGCTGTTCATTTTTCCAGACCCAACTCAAATGTCGCCTCTTCCAGGAAGTTTCCCCTGGCCAGTCACAACAGATGCCACTTCTTTGACCCCGCAGCTCTGATTCATCTCTGCTAGTGTCTCATGGGTTCTCTATATCATGGTCATCGGTGCCTTTTCTACCTGTAACTCTCCGAGTTACCGTGACTAGAAGGCGTAGCTTGTGAACATCTGGAATGGTTCTCCCTTGTCCCCACCAGGCAGCCTGGAGCCTGCTCAGGGCTGGCCTGGGTCTCAGTAGGGAATGGGATGTACCAGGCACTGCTTCCTTCCTGTTCCTGGGAGGGCAGAGGGCCCTCGTCCCAGAGCTGAGTGCTAAGCTCAAAGGGTCTCTATCCCACCTCCACCCCTACTCTCCCCTCCCCACCCTCGCATAACCATCTCTTCTCTTATTTCCATCAGCAGCCAAACTACTGGAGTTTCAAGGTCAGTGCGTGTGCTTCTCTGCTTCCATGACAACTGCATGTGCTCTCCTGCCCCTGGCCCTCCCTGCACATGCTTTGCACAGGGGTGTGCGTCTGCACGGGACCTTCTGGTGTGGGCGGTGGGCTTTGGGGCTGCAGGCTGTGGCTGCTGCTTTGAGAGAGTCTGGGTTCGCCTGCCAGGGGCTCATGGATCCAGAGTGGGAGTTTGGGCCACCCCTGCTGGGGATCTAGGCTGGGGGTGCTTAGGCTTTCCCAGGCTGGGAGGGGCATTTTGGAATGAGAGAGGCTGCCTGACATTAACCCCCGCCTGGAGACACTGCTGGCTCCGAGGCAGGGACCTGGATCCCGTGATCTTAAGAGCCCGCTTCTCTGGACTCGGCTTTCAGCTTCCAGGGAGGCCTTGGGTCTATGATGAGCCCCTCATCCCTTTCCTACTTGGCACTTTGGGGAGGTGGTCAGTGCCAGGCAAGAGAGTCACAGCTCTGCACCCCAAGCCTGTTGCCCAAGTGGAGGGCTAAGCTCAGAGACAAGTGCCTTCCTGCCTCCCCTGGACAGTTTGGATTATCCACAGCTGGAGAGCTCTCTGCCCCCTCCCGGGGGCATCCTGCTGAGCCCTGGGGGAGCGCTCTCAGGTGCCTCCTCTACCTCTCCTGGCAGCCAGGCCCAGAACCCAACCGAGTTAGGCTGCCACTTGGGTCCCAGAGTCTCCAAGTCCCAGGCACCATGGCAGGGACTCATGACAGGGACAGCCATCTCGTCCTGAGCATCTTGTTTGCATGCACGCTCCCAGAGAGAAGTCCTTGAATCGGAGAAATCATGGAGTCACAGACACATGTGAGGCACACGACTTTTTTGGAGGAAGCGGTAGAATGTAATGGCTTAATGCATGGGCCCAAGAGCCTGGTGGTGTATTCCAGTCTGTTACTAAACTAGCTGAGTGACCGGCGGCAACTTACATAATCCCCTGGGCCTCAGTTTCTCCTCTGTAAAACGGAACAACAACATCGGCATCATAGCATTGTTGTAAAGCTAGAAGAGATGAGATACTGCACGTCCTAATCACGGTGCCTGGCTCCTGGCGAGCCTTCCATGGTAGCTCTTAGAATCACAGAAGCTGACTGGCCTCCCAAATCAGAATCACCTTGGGAACTTGTCAAAAATCCGGAACTCCAGAGATCTGGGTTCAGTGAATGTGGGGTCCTGGAAAGAATGCCTTTAAAAGCTCCCAAGTGACCCTGCCCCAGTCTGTGGACAGCCTTTGGAGACCTCGGATCCTAGTCTGACCGTCCCCACTCAGGGTTCCCTCTGCCGGATCCCTGACCAGGAGTCATCGGCTCCTTGCTGGAATACCTCCAGTGACAGGCGCACACCGCCTCCCACGGCAGCCCCTTCCTATCTTTGGACAGCGCTGCTTGAGTTACCGTGTTATTCTTGTGCCATCTCCCTCGTAGATAGGAAGTCCTGGATGTCTCACCTTTTTTCTGCCCTCTTGACTCAGCCCAGGACTAGAGAGAAGTGCTAACGGGCTTTCTCTCTTCTCAAGAGGGTTTTCCGCAAGGGCTGCGAGAACGGAAGGGTGTACCTGGGGCCAAGATGGAGACGGACGCTAGCAGGGCAAGGGAATGTGGCTGTCTCTTCTCCCAAGGGTTGCCTCGACAGGCAGCTGCCTTCTCTGCAGTCAGCCGCCCCTAAGCACCCCCACTTCACTCTGGCCCCTGTTCCATCTTCTTGCTGGCACCTCACCTGTGTCCCCAGGCACTGTGGCTACCCTTTACTCTTCATCCCTGCTGGCTGCCTCATTCTGCCTGAATTCTGTAGGCCCTCCCCCATTTCATCCTGGCAGCCACTGGCCTTCCAGTTGCCTGGCAACCTCATGGCCGCCAGACAGACCTGGCTCCCCACACTGCTTCGGGGCTGAAGGTGAGAGAAAGGGGCACAGGCTGGCACTGGTGATCAGCCTAGTGCTGAGTCACAGGGGACAAAGTCTGGGTATATGCGCCCCCCATGTGGGCTTAGTTCCCACGCTGCCTCCCTCCTCCACAGACCCATACCCACTCACTGGCCAAGGCACTGGGCTTCAGACTGGATGCCCCCTGAGGGCTCCAAATCTGACCTTCAACCTCCCCAAGGCCTCCAGGCCACCTCGGGCACAGCTGGGCACATGGCCCATCAGAGGAAGATGCTCTCTCTTTTTCAGAGTGCTAATCCAATTGGAATATTAAATTGAGTTAATATGAAGATGGAGATTAATTAGGGGCTAATCAGGATGGGGGAAGGAGGGAGCTGAGGAGAATAAATGATTCCTTTCTAGAGATACTTTTACTTTTTTTAATTACAAAAGTGATATATTCTGATCGTGCAAAATTCACCCAGCAGACAAATGTATAAAAGAGAAAGCTTTGTCTCAACCCCAACTTAACCAATGTTAATGGCTTTCCGTGATTTGTTATTGTTAAAAATGGACAACTTATAGAAAAGTACAATTGGACAACATGAATTTTTCCTTGATAATATATATAAATATGATACATATGTGTATTTAGTGTATGTAACATGGAATATACATAACATAGATCTGACTTACTATCTTCTCCCTTAAATAATAGAGTTTCTGACAGCACCCAGGTTTAAGGGAAGAGGCTGGGGCAGAATGGCAGGAGCTGTGGCCCTGAGTGACAGCCCAGCCTTCGGCCAAATGTAGGCTCTTAAAGTGTAACGGAAATCACGGTGACCCCTCCCTGAAGGGGAGAGTGATCAAGCTGTCCCCGGGACAGGGGACAGTCACTGGGTAACACCCTTCCCTAGCCCCAGCCGGATAGCACCCTCAGCTGTAGCTTCAGGACAAGGGGCTGCCATGTGGGGTATTGAGGGAGGCCTTTCTAGAAGGCAAGCCAGGCCAGTTGGCTGTGTGGCAGCATGTGCCTCTTGCAGGGAGGGGCTGAGGCCGGGCACACATGCCATGTGCTCATGGGGACCACACTAGGCTTAGCATGTGCATTGCATATAGTAAGCAGAGTCTGTTCGAAACCAGAGTCGAGCTAGCTTTGGGATGGTTCTCCCAGTCAGCCTCAGTCAAGGACATTGTGCCCCTCTTTGAGGGCCCATACCTCCCAGAGTTGGGATCCTGGGACCCCTCATTCTTTTTGCTTCCTCCCTGGACCCTGCTTCCTGCCCCCAGCCGACTCTCTGAACTCCAAGAAGGATAAATTCGCCGCTCACAAACCCGCCGCTTAATTAATGTCTGGAACTAATGCCCCAATTTGCTCAATGATTCTGCTGCTCACCTCAGTGACAAATTTGTGTTGTTGTTCTTTGGAAGCTTAAAATAGCAGGCGTGCCCTGGCTCCCGCTCAGATGGTTTCTTGTCTGGCTTCCCAGGGTGCCTGAGTCCTTTGCCCACTCCTTACCTGCTGGGTGTCCTAGGGAGGCCAAGGCCCTAAGTGGTTGGGGAACTCTCCTGTAGCCACACAGCGAGTCTGGAATCCAGGAGACTGGTGTGTGTGTGTGTGTGTGTGTGTGTGTGTGTGTGTGTGTGTGTAGCTGGCTGGCAGGGGCTCCCTGGGCCCGGATAGAGGCAATGGGCAGAGCAAAAGGGGCTCATGTTTGATTCCTGTCATCCTGCCCTGCCCCTGCAGACCCGCAGCTCACGCCACACTCAGGGAGCCCAGCCCGGGCTGGCAGACCAGGCAGCCAAGCTGTCATACGCCTCGGCTGAGTCGCTGGAGACCATGTCCGAGGCGGAGCTGCCCCTGGGCTTCAGTAGGATGAACCGCTTCCGACAGAGCCTGCCCCTCTCCCGCTCTGCCAGCCAGACCAAGCTGCGCTCACCAGGTACTACTCGCCCAGTCCACCCTCCTCCTGGCCACTGGCTCCTCCCTCTGCTCTGCTCACTCTGAAACCCTCCTCACCCCCTTCACCATTCCATCTCTCCTCAACCAAGCCCCTGGCTCCCTTCGCCACATTCGCACCTCCCTGCCCCCCCAGCAGTCTCCTCTCCTTGGGGCCTCTCCCTCCTCAGCTTCTCTTCCTAGCCCTCCTCTCTCCCACCCCTCCCCTCCCTTGGCACCACCTGCCCTATCCCTTGCTCTATCCCTTGCTCTCCCTGTCTTCTCTCTCCTTCATCCCCATTCACCGGCCCCCTCTTCCTTCATTCCCCTCTTGCTCACCTCTCTTCCCCCCAGCGACAGCTCCCTTTCAGTTTCTGGTGCACCTGCTCCTGCCCCCAATTTCATTTCCTCATCCAGGCTCCTACCTGCCTGGGGTCGAGGAGGTGCCTTGAGAGGACGGCAGCATGAGGGGTGCCTGGGTGCACCTGCACTCCGGGGGCGCGTCTGGCCTCAGACCCTGCCTCTGCAGGACCAGCACGGCTCCCGAAGGTCCCCCTCAGTCTCCCAGCAGGCGTGGTGGCCGTGGTGGTGGCGGTGGTGGCGGCGGCGGTGGCCGTGGTGGTGGTGGTGGTGGCAGCAGCTCTGACAGAGAGGGCGGCGTCTCCTTCGCAGGGGTGCTGTTTCTGCAGTTCGGGGAGGAGACTCGGCGCGTGCACATCACGCACGAGGTCAGCAGCCTGGACACGCTGCACGCGCTCATCGCGCACATGTTCCCGCAGAAGCTCACCATGGGCATGCTTAAGTCGCCCAACACCGCCATCCTCATCAAAGACGAAGCTCGCAACGTCTTCTACGAGCTGGAGGACGTCCGGTGGGCCTGGCCCCGGGGGCTGGGTGGGCTTCCCCAGGCTGCTCCTCTGAAGGGGGGGGGGCTCGATTCCCCAGGCCTTTCCCTCCCCAGCTTCCTCTTGACCCAACCTCAGCCCTTCCTCTCTCTCCTTCCTAGATCATCTTACCCTCTCCCCTCAAAATCATCCACCCCTGCTTAGCTCCTTTTGGCTTGAGCTAACCTGACAATGGCGCGTGAGGCTGAGGAGGTGGGCGGGGTGGAGGCTGTTGTGTGTGTTGGTGGCAGGCAGTCTGAGGCACTGAGCAAGAAGTTAGGAAGAGGCCAGGGGCCCCTCTTGCTACCCCTCTTCCCTCTTCCTGGAGTAGCTACCCCTCCTTATGGCAGGGCTGAGGGATGGTGACCCATTGCGCCTTCCCCTTCTCCCCCAGGGACATCCAGGACCGAAGTATTATCAAGATCTATAGGAAGGAGCCATTATACGCAGCTTTTCCTGGCTCACACCTTACCAACGGGGACCTCCGGGTATGGCTGGGGATCCCCAGGAGACTGGGGAGGCTGGGCAGATGGGGTCCAGGTGCACAGAATCTAGTTATTTGTCACCAGGGATCAAGGCCAGCTTTTGGGGAAGGGAAGAGAGGCTGAAGCAGAGTAGCTTCCACTAACTGTGAGGTCATGGAGGGGTCCCTCCCCTCATCTGCCATGATCCCCTCCTCTGCATCCAGGATTTCCCCAGCAGGCCTCTAGATAGTCTAGGGGTCCTCTATCAGGGACCACTGCTTCCCTTCTTGCTTCCCCAACCCTCACCACAGAGTGGGCTGGGGGTTGCCCCTCTAGTGCCTCTCCATCCGCCACTTCCTCCATGCGGGGACCCCCGATGGGAAAGGGGCCCAAATGCAGCAGGAGGGAGGGAAGGCGGAGAACAGAAGGGACTTCCTAAGCGTCAGGGGGGAGATGTTGTCTCCTTAAGCAAGGGGCAAGGGATTCCCCTTTGTGACCAACCCTGTGAGGTTCTGGGACTGTCTTCTGCACAGAGGGAGATGGTGTATGCCTCGAGGGAGTCGTCGCCCACACGGCGTCTCAACAACCTGTCGCCGGCGCCGCACCTGGCGTCCAGCTCTCCGCCCCCGGGGCTGCCGTCCGGGCTGCCGTCCGGGCTGCCCTCGGGGCTGCAGTCGGGCTCGCCGTCGCGCTCGCGCCTCTCCTACGCCGGGGGGCGCCCGCCCTCCTACGCTGGCAGCCCGGTGCATCACGCGGCCGAACGGCTCGGGGGCGCCCCCGCCGCCCAGGGCGTCAGTCCCAGCCCCAGCGCCATCCTGGAGCGGCGCGACGTGAAGCCAGACGAGGACCTGGCGGGCAAGGCGGGCGGCATGGTGCTGGTGAAGGGTGAGGGGCTCTACGCCGACCCCTACGGGCTGCTCCACGAGGGCCGCCTGAGCCTGGCCGCGGCAGCCGGCGACCCGTTCGCCTACCCGGGCGCCAGCGGCCTCTACAAGCGCGGCTCCGTGCGCTCGCTCAGCACCTATTCGGCCGCCGCGCTGCAGTCCGACCTGGAGGACTCGCTGTACAAGGCGGCGGGCGGTGGCCCGCTCTACGGCGACGGCTATGGCTTCCGCCTACCGCCCTCATCGCCTCAGAAGCTGGCCGACGTGGCGGCGCCCCCCGGAGGCCCCCAGCCGCCTCACAGTCCCTACTCGGGGCCGCCCAGCCGCGGCTCGCCGGTGCGCCAGTCTTTCCGCAAAGACTCAGGTTCTTCGTCGGTCTTCGCGGAGAGCCCCGGAGGCAAGACCCGCAGCGCGGGGGGCTCCTCAACGGCCGGAGCCCCGCCTCCCGAGCTCTTCCCCGGGCCTGGGGAGCGCCCGCTGGTTGGATTTGGGCCGCCGGTGCCAGCCAAGGACACGGAGACCAGGTGCGGGACGCTCGCGAGGCCTCAGGGCTGTGGGGGTGGGGAGAGGGAACACATTCGGTCTGTGGCAGGGTTGCGTCCTGGACTGTGAGACCCCAGAGTCCTTTGTAGACCCAGAGTAGCCTTGAGAGTTCACTGGAATAATTTGGATATGACAGGGAAGACACTGGAGAGACGGACATGCCATTTTCCTTCCTTCTGCAAGACCTGGAGGGGTTGGATGAAAGGGCCCCACACAAGGCCTCTGGAGACCTGGGTGTACATCGGATCCCTAAACCTCAGTTCCCCCAACTAAAATTGAGGCTGAACCAGCCCTCCAAGCCTTTCCTGCTCAGAGTTTGCAGCCATGAGAGCTGTCCAGCACACAGTCAGCTGAAGTCCACTGGGGAGGGGGTGCTGGTAAGAAATAGGAATGGGGAGAGAGGCACATTCCATTAGGTAGCCTCCAAGCTGGGGAACTCTTGCCTGTTATTCAGCCCCAACCTAAGGATACAGGGCTGGAGGAGGTAACCAGAGCATTGACCTATCCCCTTCTGTCCGCGGGCAGTGCTGCAGAGATATGGAGAAGCAATTCACATTCACACAGCTCTCCTGTGGCTTGTGTGCCAGGCACTGAACTGGGCACTGTGGATGCCAAGTTGGGAAAACCTGGTTCCTGCGTTGTTCAGTGGGGATGACACATTAAAAAAATTCTTGCACTTCCTTTGAGAGAGTAAACAGGTGGTGTGGAAGGAGGGACTACTTAAAGCTGTTGAGGACTCTGGGATGGCTTCTAGGAGGAGGTAGGGAGGAGGGCATGCCAGGAAGGGGGAAAACATGTGCAGAGGTATATGTGCAGGGGCCCCACCTCCCTGAGGCGGGGCCCATTAGAGAGCCAGTATTGAGAGATGGGGCCGGCAAGGCAGGAAATGACTGTCAGATGGAAAGGGGCCTTCCCAATGTTAGGTGGGGGACTGTGGGCTTGAGCCTTTGGCATTGGGGCCCTCTGAATTGTCTGTGCTGGTGGCTGGGGAGGGAATGGTATTTCCTTTAATTATCGATCTTAGGAATGGAGGCATTCCTTAGGAACGGGGTCCCTCAGCAAGAGGGACCCCATACCCAGAGAAGGGTTGCTCAAAGCCACCATCCTTTCCAGAGAGCGCATGGAGGCCATGGAGAAGCAGATTGCCAGCCTCACGGGCCTGGTACAGAGTGCCCTACTACGAGGCTCGGAGCCGGAGACCCCCAGGTAAGACTCTTCTCTCAACACTAGTGCCACGGCCTATGGTTGAGGCAAGAGGAAGGAAAAGTGGGCAGCAGAAGCCTGGCCCAGCTCTGCCAGTGTCTCAGTGTGTGAATCTGGATGAGCCCCTTTCCTTCTCTGGGACTCCATCCTGACATCAGGGGACCGGAGGAGATTTTGTTAAAGTCTCACCCAAGCTTTGATGGTCTGGGGTCAGCCCGGACCCACTGATGGCCATCTTTTCCCATCAGCGAGAAGATTGAAGGCTCCAATGGAGCAGGAACCCCGTCAGCACGTGAGTGACCCTTTGCCCCTCCCCCACAGGTACTTGCCCTCTCCAAGCCTCAGATTCCTAATCTGTAAAGTGGGAATTAAACCATCAGCTATGTCACCGGGCTTCAGTGGATCAATGAACAGTCACCTTAGCCCAAAATGCCTTTGCCCTGGTGCTTTGCTCCCTACAGAAGGGCTGAGCCATTAGTTGGGGCAGGGAGTCAGAGCCCCGTGCTTTTCTAGCTACTGGGAGGATCCGGGGTGGAAATGACCTTGTCCAAAGCCCTTGCAGGCTCAAGGTTTGTTCTCTTTCTCCCATCCTTGTGGTCCCTCTCTGCAGCCTGTGGGTCAGGCAGCCGGAGCAGCGGGGCCACCCCAGTGTCTGGCCCTCCCCCACCCTCGGCCAGCAGCACTCCTGCGGGGCAGCCCACTGCCATCAGTCGTTTGCAAATGCAGCTGCACCTGCGTGGCCTACAGAACAGCACCAGTGACCTGCGCAGCCAACTTCAGCAACTCCGAAAGCTCCAGGTACAGCCTGCTCCGGGGCCTCGCCCCGTGCCCCGCCCCCTCAAGCCCCTCCCAGATACAACCCTCCCACTCACGCCGCAACCATTTCCCACCGCTCGCCCTGGCTCCCCTCACTGCGCCCTCCTTACCCTTTCCCTGAAAACTCACCGTTCTCTTGGAGCCCCAGTCCACCCCCACTGAGCCCTTTCCCCCAGTCAGTATCCTCAGGGTAGTCCCAATTCCTTCTTGCCCAGCATTCTCCCCCACCCCTCCTTTGGGCGGAAGCCCCCCCGCCCTAGATCCTCTCCCCTACCCCTTCCTGAGTCCGCACAGTCTTCCCCGCCCTCCCCCGTCTGGCAGATGGTCCCACCAGTCAGGAGCCTGGCATCGCTGTGCCCGCTCCTCCAGAGGGCCCCAGGGCCCGTCAGGTGAGAATAATGAACAGAGACAGGCTGGAGAGGGGGCAGAGAGTTGCCATCTGGGCAACGGATAAGATCTCACCCACCCCCGCCATTGCCCCAACTCAGCCTTAGAACTGGGTTCGAGAGTTAAGTTAGTCTTCTCGCCCCAGCCACAGAAGCTCTATCAAACCCCACTGCTTAAGTCTTTCATCGAAGCCACAGCCATGCAGCCGCACGGTCGGCACGTCCCTACATAGGGCTTCCTCTTGCCCCCCCAAATATGCCCGTCCCGTTCTCCTGTCTCTGTATTTGCCCAGCACGTAACCTCGTCCTCCGCCCCCCACCCCACCATCATAGCCCTTCGCTCCTGCTCACGGCCACAGCCACGCAGCCGCACCCTCAGCATGTTCCAATTTAGCACTTCTCCCGCCACTATCCCCCTGCCTTTCTCCTCCTGCCTCTATTCTTCCCCAGAATTTAGCCCGGGGCCTCTGTTTCCCACCATCCCACCCCTTCGCTGCTGCTCGCGGCCGCGGCCGAGCAGCTGCTGCTTCGGTGGAGCCCGCCCAGCCTCCGGCTATCCTCTGCCCGCCTCCTCCCGGCCCTTCCCCTGCTGCGCACCTCCATTCCCTCCCACCCTGGTCCATCGGTCCCTCTGCGCCCCGCAGCTACAGAACCTGGAGTCGTTGCGCGCGCTGCTGAAAGGCACAGAGGCGGAGCTGAGCATGCGCGTGTCGGAAGCTGCGCGAAGGCAGGAGGACCCGCTGCAGCGGCAGCGCACCCTGGTGGAGGAGGAGCGGCTGCGCTATCTCAACGACGAGGAGCTCATTACCCAGCAGCTCAAGTGAGGCTGGGCCCCCGGGGCGGCGGAGGGAGGGCTGGGGGTGCGGCCTGGGCCCACAACCTGGTTTCACTGGGAGGTGCAGCTCCCTTCCTTCTGAATCACAGGTGACGTGGGTCTGGTCTGAAGCCTGAGTTCCTTCTCCTCTGTGGCCTGATTTCTCTGTGACCCACAAACCTTTGACCATCTGGCACAATTCCTGATTTCTTTCTTTCTTTTCTTTTTCTTTTTTTTTTTTCCTGGCTTGACGCCCTGCTTTTGCTATGCTTTTGCTTCCTCATGGTCCACAGTCTGGCTTCCCCTTGGCCTGCAGCCTAACTTTCATGTGGCCAGCAGCAGGATTTCAGTCTGTCCTCTGCCTGCTTTCATTCTGGACCTGTGACCTGTACAGAGTGACCCTTGGGGAGCCACAGCTGCCACCACTCCACTTCCCTGACCTCTGAGGTCCGATGTAGCCGAAAACCCTCCTCCCATCCTAGTCCACTAAAACAAGGCTCTAGCTTTTTCAGAAGGAATGAGGAACAGAGAACATCCTGCTCCCAGTTGCTTAGACGTGGAAGGGTTAACCGGAGACAGTCCTCTGATCCAAATTTAGCAAATGGCTGTCTGGCCAAGATTCCGTCGTCTGGCACTGTTGATGGGAGAAGCTGCCTTTTGCTGTCCGTCCACTGAGTGAGCACCCCCACCCCATGGCAGCCTTCCCTCGTTCGTCACTGGGGCCTGAGACAGAGGTCCTGCTCCTTTCTCTGGCTTCCCTCTTGGTGGCACAGGGCACAAAGGGACTTGAAGTCCAGCTCCAGCACTGAGAGACTATGTGATCAGGGCAGTTTCTGCCCTTCTCTGTTCTTCCGCTTCCTTATCTGTGCCCAATAAGATTTTTGCAGTTCTTTCCAGGGAGGGCTTGGGTTCTACTGGCCAGTGACTTGGGGAGCCAGGAGAGGAAAGGATCCCAGCTTGCAAGGGGCTCCTTGAGAAGGGTCCCTACTTCTCAGCCTTGGGCCCACACAGCCTATGCATTTCAGTAGGGCACAAGACTCCCATGACCCCTGGGGGCTGAGGTGAAATAAGGGGCCACTTCTCTTGGAAGTAAGCTGGCGGCAGCCACCCCATCACTTCCGGTGTAAAAGCTTAGTGACAACGTCAGTCAGATCTCCAAGTAGACTGACGGCTGCCATCACCCCTCATCCACTGACCCAACTTTTCTGTCCTCTCCTTGCCCCTTTTCACTCAGCACAGAGGAGCTGGGTTAGACTTTTTTAAAGGAACTTTACTGAGACATTAAAGGAAAATAAAAGAAAATATAAAAGCATAGAGGCAGAAGAGATGAAAGGACAGATTGAAGCTTCTGTCATATGCACGTCTGGTCCTCAGCTTCCTGGGGGCCTCAGTTCTCCAGGAGCACACAGACTCCCTGCCCGCTGTCTTGTTATCAAACTCTGTTCATACTGCTCGCTTGAGAGAGTTTGGGCTGCTACGTTGCTTCTGGCAGGATTCTCCATCCACTTTGAAGGGGGTCCTGCCTTTTTGGGGGGCGGCCCGGGCTGGGCTGTACATCAGCCCCACAGTGGCTCTAGCTTGGCTTACAAGGGCCCTCCCTGCCAGCTCCCCTAGCATCCCTGGACTTTAGGCTGACCAGCAGGCCCATCCTTACCCCTATCCTGGCTGTAGCCCCTGAAGGCCCACTCTTGCTCGGCTTTGCTCTGCCCCTTCCCCTTGCCCCAGCATCTTGCTGGAGGTTAAGGCCAATTCTGTGCTTCATTCAGCTTGGCTCTCTCACCTGTTTTTCTACCGAAGCATTTGATCCCTGTCTAGACGTTACCCTCTGCCAACTGAGACCTTTTGGCCTCTGGAGCCCAACTAGAACTAACCCAGTACCAGCTTTGTAGGCATACGAGCGACTCAGTCACAATTTGTAATGGAATTTGTAATGATTTTTTAACTAGGGGCAAAATCTTCATATTCCACTGGGCCCCATAAATTATAGAGCTGGTTCCGTCCTGACCCTGCCCTCTCCACCCCTCCAGGACTGAACCTGGGTCTGGAAAGCCCAACCACTTTGTGACAATGGTGTCTAGACTTGCACCAGTCTGGGATTCATTTGCAGAGCCCGCACAAGTTGGGTCTCCCAAAACTTTGGCGGGTTTTGTGATCAGAAAAGCAAGGTGACGGGGCGCCTGGGTGGCTCAGTCAGTTGAACAGCCAACTCTTGATCTCAGCTCAGGTCTTGATCTCAGGGTCATGAGTTCAAGCCCCACGCTGGGTGTGAAGCCTACTTTAAAAAAAAAATGAGGTGCTAATTGCGCCTAAGGAGGACCTAGCCTCTTCTGCCTGAGAGTTGCAGTGTCGTGTCCTCTTGAAGGCTTACTCGAGTCCTCCTTTAAATGAGGGTCTCTTCCCCTCAGAGTGATGTCTGGAAGTGACCGTTGTACAAAACTGGCACACCCTGAGCCAGTTAGGTGTCACGCATAGCAGGGGAGAGTTGTTGTTTCCCATATAGGAGAGCAAGGGCTGGGTGGGACAGGGATGGGGTTGGGCTGATGTTAGGTCCAATGTGGAGGTGAGATGCAGCCGAATCCAACAGCCGAAGTCAGACATGAATAGATTCTGCTTTGCTGCAAAATAGTTGCATGACCCGAAACAAGCTACTTAATCTCCCTGAGCCTCTTTTTTTTTTTTTTAACGTTTTAATGTTTATTTTTGAGAGAGAGACAGAGTGTGAGTGGGGGAGGAGCAGAGAGAGAAGGAGACACAGTATCCAAAGTAGGGTCCAGGCTCTGAGCAGTCAGCACAGAGCCCGATGCAGGGCTCGAACCCACGAACCATGAGATCATGACCTGAGCCGAAGTCGGACGCTTAACCGACTGAGCCACCCAGGTGCCGTCCCCCCGCCGCCCAACCCTTTTTAATGCCAAAGTTCATTGTGTTAGTTAGGGTAGCTGCTATAACAAATTGTGTAATGATTTAAAAGTAATAGACATACGTTTTTTGGTTTTGTTTTTGTTTTTTCTCTCATGGAACAGTACTGGGTGGGTTAGTGGAACAACTGTTTTCCATGCAATCGTTCAGGGACCCAGGCTAATGGAGGTTTTGCCATCTCCAATATATGCCTTCTGAGATCATGCAAAGGGTCCTTGCCTTTCAACCCATAGGAAGGGGGGAAAGAGCATGGAGGAGCTTACAGGGGAGGTTTTAATGGGCAGGCCTGGAAGCAGCCTATACGCCTTCAACTCACTTTCCATTGGCTGGACCTCAGGCATTGGCCATTTTTTTTTCATTTTATTTAAAAAAAAAAATTTTTTTTAACATTTATTTATTTTTGAGACAGAGAGAGAGAGAGCATGAATAGGGGAGGGTCAGAGAAAGAGGGAGACACAGAATCTGAAACAGGCTCCAGGCTCTGAGCTGTCAGCCCAGAGCCTGACGCGGGGCTCGAACCCACGGACCGTGAGATCATGACCTGAGTGAAGTCGGAGGCTTAACCGACTGAGCCACCCAGGCGCCCCGGCATTGGCCATTTTAACCGCAAGGGATGCTGGGAAATGTAGTCTAATGTCTGAGCTACCGTTTGTGCGTAAACTGGAGGTAATAATGGCTCCCCACACCCAGGATTTTTTGTGAGGATTAAATAAGGTAACGAAAGTGGAGGGCTGAATGTGGCACCTGGTGTGCTATAAGCGCTTAGTACAAGTTAGGCAGCTCTTTAACCGGCAGGGCTGAGTCACAGGAATGTGTCCTTGCCCCAGTGTGGTCTGTCTTCTCATCCGCTAGTTGGATGGAGATGTATAGGCATGCTGATAAGATTTGCTAGTGACACAGAGCTTTGAGGGGAAGCAAATCTGTTGCAGGGTAGAGCCGAAATTCAAAAGTTGTTCCCACCTGGATTGTTGAGCTGAAATCCAGCAGATGGCATTTGACAAGAATGTATGTAAAGCCTTGCATGTGGGTCAGGGATGTCAGTGACTCAAGTACGGAATTGAAATGACCTACCTGGACAGCGGTTCCTTCTTTCACTTATTCATTCATTCCACAATTATTTACCAGACATCTATTCTGCTCCAGGCACTGTGCCAGGTGCCGGGAATTGGAGATGAATCCAGAAGACCCGGTCCCTCTCTGCCTGCCAGGAGCTACACAGCCCAGCATGCAAGAGCTCCAAGGGTTGGCGAGGGAGGCAGAGAGCAGACTCCCAACTCCCAAGTGTAGGGGATGGGGAAGAAGTTCCCACTGAGACCTGAGGAAGGAGTGGGAATTAGTCACACGTGTGCGTATGTGTGCATGAGTGTGTGTGTGTGTGTAAATGGAATGTTCTAGGCAGAAGAAATGGCATCGGAAAGGCCTAGAGAAGGCAGCAAGTACAAGGACCTCAGAGAAGTTGTAGACCGTTCTAAACAGAAGGAAGCCAGAGGAGGACAGGGGATGTGGCTGGAGGGAAACTAAGAGCAGCCCCCAGGGACTGACCCCTTACCACCCCTTTCCCATGTGTATTTGCTCCCTTAATCCTCACAATGGCCCCTGGAGGGAAGAACTCTCACTACCCCCCATTTCTTGGATAAGAAGGTTACAGCCCAGAAATAGTGCGTAACTTGTCCAAGGTCTCTCTGCTGGGACGGGCAGAGCTGGGATTGGAATTTGGATCTGATTCTAGAGCCAAATTTTCAACTACTACCCTCATGCCCTTCTTGGCTTGGATTTTAGCTTCAGGACAATGGGATCCATGTAAGGTTCAACCCAGGAGGTAATGACTTGGTGTGATTTTACATTTTAGAAAGATGTGGGGCTTGGGGTTCCTGGGTGGCTCAGTCGGTTGAGCGTCTGGCTCTTGGTTTCAGCTCAGGGCATGATCTCACGGTTTCGTGAGTTTGAGCCCCACGTCGCATCAGGCTCTGTGCTGACAGTGCAGAGCCTGCTTGGGATTCTCTCTCTCTTCCTTTCTCTCTCCCCCTCCCCCACTCATGCTGTCTCTCTCTCAAATAAATAAACAAACGAAAATACTCTTAAAAAATAAAGATGTGGGGTTTTAAACGGCACAAGCTCAGCATAAACCTGCTGACACCTGAAAACAGTTTTGTCCTCAAGGGAAGAGGCTGAGTGCCTGGATCATTTGAGAAAAGGTAGATGGACATGGCAGGGGCCACCCCTCAAGAGAGGAGACCCCACAGGGGCACATGCAGTGGCCTCCCGTTCCCGGAAAGGCTGCCAGGTTCTCTGCTGCCTCTTTGGCAGAAAGGGCAGAGGATGCAAGTTATAGGGAGGGAGATTGGGGCTGACGTTTGGCATTTCTCTGAGGTTTGATCTCACCTGGGCCTGTAGCCTGGTGAATGGCTTTTAATTGTGATCCGACCGGTGGCCTGATTTCTTTCCAGCTGCCCAATTTCAGGGGGCTGGGCTGGGGCCAGAAGGGCTGAGAGGGTCTCTCTCTGGCTGCAGTGACCTGGAGAAGTCGGTGGAGAAGATCCAACGGGATGTGTCCCACAACCACCGGCTGGTGCCTGGGCCGGAGCTGGAGGAGAAGGCGCTGGTGCTGAAGCAGCTCGGGGAGACCCTGACTGAGCTCAAGGGTGAGCCTGGAGGCGAGAGTGTGGCACGTGGTCCAGTGGGGGAGTCCCTGCTTCACCCCCACGGCCCACCCCCAGGCGCTGCCCTCCCTGCTGCCTGTCCTCCCTGTCCTTGGAGCTGCTCCCTCCCCAGCTCACTCCTTCTGGTCCCCTCAGCTCACTTCCCAGGCCTGCAGAGCAAGATGCGGGTAGTGCTGCGTGTGGAGGTGGAGGCCGTGAAGTTCCTGAAGGAGGAGCCGCAGCGCCTAGACGGGCTACTCAAGCGCTGCCGTGGGGTCACAGACATGCTGGCCCAGATCCGAAGGTCTTTCTATCCCTGACTTCTTATCTCCGACCTCTGATTTCCCAGGAGGTCACACACTGGGTGTAGATCAATAGATCGGCCTGGCCCCTTATCCTGACTCCTTTAGAGGTCACTGATAGGCCAACTGGATCTGAACGTCAACTCTGACCTGTGACCCCTGGCATGGTGTAGGCTTGGCTCTCCCTTATGCTGGATGCAGTCACTCCTCCCCAGACCCTTCCATCTGTCCTGCAAGATCCCAGAGCCCTCCTCACGCCCTGCCTCCCCCAGGCCAGGCTTCCCTCACACGGGGCCCCCAACACGTGGGTCTCACAGCTGCCCCTAACTCTCCCAACCCCAGGCAAGTGGACGAGGGTGTGTGGCCACCCCCCAACAATCTCCTGAATCAGTCCCCCAAGAAGGTGACGGCCGAGACGGACTTCAACAAGAGCTTGGACTTCGAAATGCCACCCCCCAGCCCTCCACTGAACCTCCATGAGCTGAGTGGGCCCGCTGACGGAGCCCCTCCTACTCCTAAGGGCAACCCTACCAAAGGCCTGGACGCTGCTGGCAAGAGAAGCGTGGACAAGGCTGTGTCTGTTGAGGTGCTGGGCCCGGGATGGGGGGAGGCACAAGCCAGGCTCACGTATTCTCACCGCCATCCTAGGTGGGGAAGTGCCAGCACGTGGGTACCTTTTCCTGGGGGAGGAGGAAGTCTGAGAAGCACATGGGTGGTGGCATTAGTTCTGCCAGACAGAAAAGCGTTTTGTGAACCTGTGACAATCAAGGCAGTGTGATGCTGGCATAAGAATGGGCCCTGTGGTCAACAAAGCAGAATAGAATGTCCCCCAACCAGGGCTAAGCGTATCAGGAGAGTAGCATGTGACAAAGGCGGCGTTCCAGACTTACAGGGAGCCACTCAAGGAGAAGTCTGAGGGTCCCCCAGGGGCTGGATCAAACTCACTTCTCCATTCCTGGTGTGTGTGGCTGGGGGAAGGGGCTGCAGCCCCCGAGGCCAGGAGCAGGCAGCTGCTTCAGTGCTGATTCTCAGTCCTCCTGTCAAGGCTGCCGAACGGGACTGGGAGGAGAAGCGGGCAGCCCTGACCCAGTACAGCGCCAAGGACATCAACCGGCTGCTGGAGGAGACGCAGGCAGAGCTGCTGAAGGCCATCCCTGACCTGGACTGTGCGAGCAAGGCCCACCCGGGCCTGGCCCCCACCCCTGACCACAAGCCCCCTAAGGCCCCCCACGGCCAGAAGGCAGCCCCCCGAACGGAGCCCAGTGGAAGGAGGGGCTCAGGTATGGGGGCAGGTAGGGGACTGGCAAAGAGCCCAGAGGAGGGGGGCCCCCATCGTCAGGAGCTCTGGGGTTGGTGGGGGAGGCCCTTGGGCGTGAGACCCTCTGCGGTCATCACCCCCTGCCAGAGGAGGGAGGTGCTGGGGCATCAGCATCCTGACCTTCAGCCACTATAGGGAGACCCAGAGGGCAGGGTTGCGCTGGACTCCATCCGGGGCTTTTCCCGCTGCCGTGACTGCTGCTGAGAGACCCACGCAGGGAGGATGAGCAGGCCCAGGCTCTGTCTGCATGTCGTGACCAAGCACGTGCTCTGAACCAGGCTGTGCTCAGACAGGGCATGGTGCTGGTCCCTACGGTCGTGGTTTCTGTGCTCCCCAAGCCCGTGAACTCACAGGGGAGGCAGAAATCCAACCAGGAATAGCAGTCACCATTCATTCATCCCTGCTGTACGTATTTGTTAAGCACCTACTGTGTGCTGAGGATAAGGAGATAAGACACTGCATGTTTCCAAGGAGCTTAAAATTTAGTGGCGGTGTAATACTAACATTTTTGTTTATCGGGCACTTACTATGTGACGGGAACTACTCCAAATGCTTTCTAGATATTAATCCTTACAATTTTGCAACAACCCTAGGGGGAAGAATACGGTAATTATTCCCATTTTATAGATGAGAACACTAAGGCACAATGTAGCTAAGAGATCTGTCCCGGGCCATGCTTAGTGGGTAAACCAGAAAATAGGACGCAGGTGCCACCTGTAGCGGTGGCCACGCAGTCCTAGAGAAGGCCCTGGAAGAGCAGGAAGGGCTTTCCGTTGGAGGTGACTTTCCACTGGAGTCTTGAAAGCAAGTAGGCCTTTCCATGGACAGTGAGAGAGGGCACTTCAGGGAGAGGGAACAGCATGTGCAAATGGCCGGAGGTGTGTGTTTGGTGTTGCTGAGCAGGGCTCAGGCCAGGAAGTAGCAAGCAGAGCTGAGGCTGAAAGATGGGCAGTCGTGGAGGGTGCTGGGCCAAGGAGTTTGGGCATGGTTTGGAGTCATGGGGAGCCACTGGGGCTCAAAGCAGCGGAGTGTCAGGCTCCAGTGACTTTTCTGTAGGTTGCCCTTGGAAACAGTCCCCACCCCTGGAAAAACGGGGAGGGGGAGCCTGGTGGGTCAGGCCGGGCTCTTGCACGTGTAACTGCTGTCTCTTGATGGAGAAGAGAGGAAGGTGTGTGCAGGGCAGCCGCTGAGGGGCAGGCGGGAAAGAGATGGACGAGAGCGGCGTTTCTCAGACTTGAATGTGTGCGCGAAATCGCCGGAAGAGCTGCCAAAATGTGGGTTCTGATACAGCAGCTGTGGGTGAGGCCTGAGCTTCTGCATTTCTAACAGGCTCCCAGGTGCTGCCAGTGCTGCTGGTCCGCAGACCGCACTTTGAGTAGCTGGGGTGGGAGTGCACTAAGAGGAGTGACGGGAGTGGGTTTCACGGGGAAGTGAGAGAGAACAAGGAGGGACCTGTGTCCTCCTCCCTGAGCTTTCCTCTCCCCTCTTCCCTGGAGAAGGAAGCAAGGTTTCTCCCCTTGGTGCACGGACTCCAAAGTTAAGCATCCCCTGACCCCCAGCCCCTTGGCTGCCCACAGATGAGCTGACGGTGCCTCGATACCGCACAGAGAAGCCCTCCAAGTCGCCCCCGCCGCCCCCTCCCCGCCGGAGCTTCCCCTCCTCCCATGGCCTGACCACCACGCGCACTGGGGAGGTTGTGGTCACCAGCAAGAAGGACTCGGCCTTCATCAAGGTACCAACCCCACCCGGGGCAGCGGGATACCCAAGATGACCTCTGAAGACCCTCTGGGGCGGAAGGAAAGGAGGGGGCTGGCCAGTGGTGACTCTGTTTATGGCTCGGGCTTCCACCACGGGAAGGGGGCCTCTGGCAGGGGACAGAGGAAGCGGCAGATGAGGAGCTGGAGCAGGAAAGGCCCCCCCGGATGGGGCCTGTGCGGTGAGCTGGTGCCGGAGGGGGGCAGAGCCTGGTCCTGACGGGGGCCTGGGCCTTGCAGAAGGCCGAGTCCGAGGAACTGGAGGTGCAGAAGCCCCAAGTGAAGCTGCGCCGGACCGTGTCCGAGGTGGCCCGCCCGGCCTCCACACCACCCATCATGGCCTCTGCCATCAAGGATGAGGACGACGAGGACCGCATCATCGCAGAGCTAGAGGTGGGTCAAGGGCATGCCTGGTCCCTGAGTCCTCCTGAGCCAGGCTCCTCCCTCTCCCCACCAAGCTGACCCCACTGGGGAGGGGACTGGGCTTCCGGGCTCCTGCTGAGTGCTGGCCTGTTCGGGACCCCTCCTTCTTGCCTCCATTTCGCCACCGCTGTAAAATGGGGGGAGGGGGCCCGAAGTCCCTCTTTGCAGGTTTGAGGGTTTTTTTTATGGTAGTCTCTGAAACCGCCCCCCAACACCGCTGCCCCGAGGCCCCCTGTGCTCTGAGACCCCCAGGCCTGAATGTTCTGAGAACAGAGTGCTTTAACGCCCTGATACCCACGTACCTTGAGCACCCCTGTGCCGTAAGTCACCCATCCTCAAGTGCTCTCAGCCCCTCTCCCCAAGTGGCTGGAGACCCTGACTACCTAGGCCTCGGGAGGAGGAGACAAGATGGAGGGCAGAGTGGCCAGTGAGCATGGTGAGGGGCTGAGGAGTAAGGCTGGCGTCCTTCCCGGTGGGCCACAGGCCAGCACCCCTGACCTCCTTGTGCCCCCTTCTCCAAACCTGCCCCCACCTTCTGCTCCTCAGGTGTTTGAGAGAAGCTCAGTGTCT
This sequence comes from Felis catus, assembly GCF_018350175.1. Classification (NCBI taxonomy): domain Eukaryota; kingdom Metazoa; phylum Chordata; class Mammalia; order Carnivora; family Felidae; genus Felis; species Felis catus. The sequence continues at coordinate 37,830,568 of NC_058381.1, read as the reverse complement.
TCCCTCCCCCCCACGCCCCGCCGCCAGCCGATCCCCACCTTGCTGGCACCCCAGGACCTGGGGCCCCCTGGGGGCTCAGCCCAGGGCCCCACATGGAAGGTAACGGGCTGTCCCCCACCTCTCACGGCTCTGTCTCTGCCTGTGCCTCCACACCTTCCTCTCCTCACCTCTCACGCTAACCCGCTAACACGCCAGTCACGTCCCCACGTCTGGCCACTGCCACAGCCTCACCCGCCTGGCCTCACCCCTGCCCTGCCACAAGGACAGGCGCGTAACCCTTCCCTCCCTCTTCGAGACTCTAGCAGTCTGGTACCTGGTGGAGCCTTGTGTCTGCATTTCCTTACAGGCTTGATTCTGAGTTGGGTATTTTGTTCCAATCCGCAGCCAGAGTTCAGATCTGACCCAGAGCCTGGGTTTTGTCTCGGTCCAAGATGGGAGCTTGGATCTTGCTCACTACATGACTTTAGGTCCAACTCAGAATCTGACTTTGTCCTGAGCCCTTGCCCGGTCCCTGCACCTGACTCCTCTCCTCTGCTGCTGGTGCCAGGTGGGGGCTCCGTTTCCCCCCCCCTAGAATCTATGCCTCGCACCGGGGGCCAGGAGAAAGGCTCACTGATAGCCTCCTTCTATCCCATGGCCCCAGTGGTCAGGGAACTTGGAGTAGAAGCAGCCTATGCCCTTCCTCAGCTGCCGGTTCTGTCTCTTAGCGTTGGGAAGTTCTTCCTTCTCTCTGACTTCAGTCCTTGCTGCTGTCCTGCTACACTGATTCTCTCTTTATTCTTTCTTGGGAATTTCGGGGTAGACCCGCTGTCTGCACCCCCCTCCCAGGGGATTGTGCTTGGGGAGGGGGACCTGGGGAAGGCCGCCTGGGAATCTCTCCCTCTTCCCAGTCAGGTTGGGGCAGGAGGGCCTCTGCTCTGGGGAGAGGGCGGCCTCCTGTGCACACACACGCTCACCTACCTTGTCTGGTTCTCTCTCTGGCCCCCAGTGGGCTCCACGCCGTCTCGTACCTGATTTCTGGCCTGGCTTGAGGCTTGAAGCTTGTGGTGCTTTGGCTCCCTGGCCAGGGGGAGCAGACAGGCACTAAACAGGTGGACAGAACTGTCTGCCGGGCAAAGGATGGGCACAGAGCAGTCTAAGGAGCCATCTGGGGAGGAGCAGTACGGAAGGGGTGCCCCGTGGGCTGGCCATGCCCTTGACACTTTGGCCCACTGCACCCAGCCGCTCCTGCCTCTTTCTGGCCTTGGGGAGCTAATCCTGAAGGGGTCCAGTGGGCAAAGCCCCCCTGCTGGCCTTTTGGGCTGGCTTCCCCTCTGCATCCCGTGGCGCCATCGAGCAGTGGAGCCGGGCAGGCATGGGTCGCCTCTCTGTCTTCCCAGCCTGCAGCCCGCCACCTCCAGGTAAGCAGGTGGCAAGGCTGGGTGGGTTGCCTTGGGGGAGGGAGGCTTGAGGTCCCTGCTGCCCCCCTGGAATATCCCCATGGCTCCTTTTGGTGGAAAGAGCGCTGGACTTGGAGTCAGACTGCCTGGGTTCAAATCCTGGCTCTGCCACTAACTAGCTGGGGGTAAGTGACTTTGGGTGGATCTCAGGACACCCACCCTCAATGTCCTCATCTGTAAAGTGAGGACCACAGGAGCAGTAGCCATTTCGTGCCGAAGAAGAATTTGGCTGAGCCCCTCCCCTTGTGGCTGTGAAGCCCTTGGAGAAAGCTCCAAAAGTAGAGGGTGACGGGGCCAGGAGTCTCTGGCCTGAGATTAGGGTGACAGCCCCCCCCTTTGAGGCCAGGTCAATTCAACAAATAGCTAATATTTGCCAAGTGCTGACGCTGTTCTAAGCACACGCTCGCGTGAGCTCACTTAATTTTCCACCACCTCTCTGCTCTTGTTACCTCATCGTACAGATGGGCAAACTCATGGGAGGACCCATGGGACCTGCTCCCAGAGTTTAACGTGGGCAGTGAGAGGCAACCCTGTGTCTGTGCTTCCCGATAAACCAGCGTCTCTGCCAGCAAGTGGGAGACCACAGTGTGGGGTCGGAGAGGCCCGAGTTCTAGTCCCAGCCTTGCCTCTGACTTGATGAGCGAACTCGGTCACCACCCTCCCCTGCCTCAGTTTCCCCATCTGTGAAAGGAAGGGGCTGGGCTCACCCGCGTCTGACCCCCCCCCCCCCGCCCGCACCATCCCAGCTCAGGGTGTTTGGTTTGCAGGGATCATAGTCTCCCTCATCTTTCTTCTCCCTCCAGGCTGCCCCAAGTCCCAGGGCTTTCTGCGTCCCCCAGATCATCTTGACGGAGTGTACCCCCAACGCTCCCTCCCCACCAGAGGCCAGACCTGAGGAACCCGGTCACAGGACAGCCCCCACCCCGCGACCCCGGACCCTGGCTGGCAGTGGGAGGGGCTGGGATGGTGCACGGGCCCTGCCAGAGGTAGTGACCAAGGCTGCCCAGCCCAGGAGCAGCTTGGCGCCTGAGAAGGACGGGGCGGCTCAGAAGAGACTGGGGACGAGGAGCTGCATTGCAGAGGAGGGAGGAGCCGGCGTCCCCTGTTCTTGGGGACCAGCTCCTGACGGGACTCTGGAGCCCTCCACTGCTGACAGCCACCCAGAGGAGACCCCCAAGGACCTGGGACAGGATGTCCAACCCAGCAGTGGGGAGCCCAGGGGCCAGCCCGCTGCCGGCCTGGGCTGCACAGTGAGAGGTGCCACCACCCAGCGGATGGACAGCCTGGAGGAGACACTCCGGGAGCTGGAAGCCACTCTGAGCCAGATGGGCGCAGCCCTCGCCATGGGGCCCCCTGGCAGCCCCCCACCCCTGCCACCCGGTCCCCAGGTGGCTGCCTCCTCCCCTAGCCTCTCCCCCTGCCTTCATGCTCTAGTCTCTGTCCTCAGAGCTGCAGAGTTGGGGGGGCTGCAGGGGCACCACCCCAGCCCCCTCCTCCCACTGGCCTTTTCTCAGCCCCTGCCAGCCTCCTGAGAGCCCGGTGCCATATGGGGTTTGCAGGCAGAGCCTGGGAGGCTGGGAAGCTGGCCTACCCAGGGATCAGCCCAGCCAGCCCTGGCAGGGACCGGGTCCTCTCCCCTCTGCTCTGTATCTATAAACCAACAAATAAAGTTCTCTCCTCCTTTTCCATCCCCGCGCTCCCCTCCCCCTCTCCTGTCTGACTCTCTTTGCCTCTGTTGTTTCTCTGTCTGCGCCTCTGACTCCCCAGAGCCCTTGTGGGCAGGGTCGTACCTGGGGTGGTTCAAAGGAGCTGGGCTTGTCCATCTGTAGGGAGACTTCACCCCCATTCTCCCGTTCAGAGGAAGACATAGGTCTGGGGCTGCTAATCTGACTCTGTCTGCCATTATACAGACCCCGCCTCAAATCTCAGGCATGCTCTGCCAGACCCAGCAGTGGGGGTGATGGCAAGGACTCTCACTTTGGAAGTGGCTTCCCCGGGAGAGTACCACCAAAGAGCCCTCCCTGGGGAGCTGTTGGGAACCTGGCTGGGAGGCCCCTGTCCCCTCTTCTGCAGGGAGGCCTTAAACCTGGCCTCAGAGAGTGGACCTGGGTCCTGGACTGGGATGTGGGGCCCGGGAGGTCCAAAGGTCTCCAGTTGCCAAGGGCCCACCGAGGAGGTCCCAGCCCAGCCCCAGAGATCAGGTCACCCAGCGCCTAGGATTCCGGAATGATCCCGCCTCCAACCCCCACCCCGTTCCTCTTCCTGCAGAGTGGTGGTGGCAGTGTGCCACCCATGAAGGTGGTGACTCCAGGGGCCTCTCGGCTGAAGGCAGTCCAGGGCCAGGCAGGCAGCCCCGACAAAGGCAAGCATGGCAAGCAGAGGGCCGAGTACATGAGGATCCAGGCCCAGCAGCAGGTAGGTGTGGGCGCTGCGGGGTGGGGCTTGGCCCGTCCTGGCCCCTCCCCCCCTCCCCCCCCTCCCCGAAGTGCTGTGTGCTCCTGCTGTGAGCTGGGCATCTCCTGCCAGCTGCCCAGAGACCTCCTCCCTGCCAGCACGGCCCCACCAGTTCCGTGAGCCATCTTTTCCCTCCTCCCGTCAACCCTGGCTCTCTGGAGCTGCTCTACAACATGCATTTTTAACCAGGCCACTCTCCTTTTAGGAGACCCTCACTGGGAGCCGAGAAGGTCTCTTCCCGGCTGCTCCTGGAGGAGGGGGAGCCGGAGGACTCATGTCCCCACTGGCCCGATGCCTGAGGCCCTTCCAAGGCCGGGCCTGCCCTGGGGTGTGGGAGCGGGCTGCCGCGTCCCTTTGTCCTCCTGCTTCTGCTCCGCTTCCTCTCCCTGCTCTCAGCCCCCCTCTCGCGGGGGTCGGGTCCTCCCCACTCTCCTCTTGGCCTCCCTCTTGGATTTTGGGCTGTCTCCCGCCTGAGGGAGAGACCAATTCTGCATCTGCTTTTCAGTCTTGTGTTTGGGCTTTGGTGGGTTCCACTGACGTCAGTGGGGAGGGGGAGATGTGGCCCCCAGGTGGGCTGGGAATGACAGGGCTGCTGTCACCTCTTTCAGATTTAGTCAGCGGGCTTGGGGGCAGGTGTATGGAATTGACAGCCTCACCTGTGGGTGTTTCTGCCCTTTGGCCTGCCGTGTGGCCTGGTCAGAAGGTGCAGGGTGGTCCCTGGGCCTAGATATTGAGAGACCTTTAGCGTGCTTATTTGGTTCAGTAGCATTTCTGAGCACCTGCTGTGTGCCAGGCCCGTTCTGGGTGCTGGGGTGGGAGTGGGTGCTGTAAAATGTCCACATACTGTGACCTGAAGAAGGTTCTAGGCTCCGAGGCAGGAGGTTAGAGATGGCAAGTCCAGCTACCTTCTTTACAGATGAAGGGACAGCTCAGAGAAGGAAAGGGGCAGAGCCAGGATGGGACCCAGGAATCGCAAAGCCCTTTCTACCACATGGCCCTGGGACGGCCCTGGGCACGCAAGGCCCTGCCTCCCTGTCTGCTGGTTCCCTGGAGAGACCCCTGGAGACGGGCCACCCAGGCCCCACCCGCCCCCGACCAGCTCTCCTCACTAGCTCCCTGCTGGCCCGCCATCTTCCTCATGCGTCCCCAGACACGTCCTGCAAATCCCACCCCCAGCTCTTTGTCCTGCCACCACAGTGCACGAGTTCCCCTCGTCCTGTCCGGGCCGGTCCCTCCTTCGTGTCCACAACAGCAGCTGACATTTGCTCACTTGTGCCAGGCTCACACATTATATCGTTTCACATTCACCACACCAGTCCGAGGAGCATCCTCCTGATCCCCCTTTGTTAGGTGGGGAAACTGAGGCTTTGCCCGAGGTCAGGCCGCTGGCAAAAAGAGCAGGACAACATCCAGGCTGTGTGAGGCCCCTCCCCCCACACACCCTGCCTTCGGCCTCTTCAGTGGGCACCTGCTGGGCTATGACTATGCTCTGTCATCTCTCTCCCTGACTTCCCCCGCTCCAGGCACCCAGCTCCTCTCTCCTGCCCCCTTGTCCCCTCTGTGGCCTCTACGCCCTCTCCTCCATTCAGTTCCCAGCCCACCGCACCTTCCCTCCAGCCTCATCCCAGGGCTGGGCTAGGTCTCCAGTGGCCCCCAGACTTTCTCTTCCTCCCATGCCCTACTCCCCTCTCTGCAGGATGTGCAGTATAGACCCTGCCCCCCCACATACACATGAGTGCGCGCGCACATACACACACACACACACACACACACACACGCGGGGGAGCTGTGTGTAGACCCTCCGTTCCTTGCTATCCTCTCCTCCCTTGTCAGCCCTCACCCTGACCCTCCTGACTCCTTTCTGGGCGTTTCTCCTCTGCCTCTTCACTTCGCTGGGCCCCACTTCCTCCTGGGCCTCTTAGCTCTTCATACCACACACCTCCCCCTGGCACCCTCTGTCCCTGGCCGGAGTCTCTGTTCTGAGCCCAAGCCTGCCCATTAGAAAATGTCACCCTCCCTTCCCGGGGCATCCACCACGCTGGGGAGTCTCGGTGGTTCCTCCTTCCTCCCTCACCACCTACTGTCCATGGTTCTCTCCCCACCAAGACCACAGGCCTAGCCATCCCTCTCACTCGCACTGTCTAGGAGCCTTTCTTTAAAAAAGCACCTTCTCCCTAATAAAGCGATATATGTTCCTTGTGGGAATTTCTTAAAGAAGCAGGGGAAAAAATCATCCTATGCCTCATTACCTAAATGCATGCCCTTCTAAGGTCTCCCTGTGACTTCTGTCACCTCTAGCCTATTTTCCCAGACCTGTGGGCTGGGGAGGGATATTTACAAAATGCAAATTATCGATTATGTCATTCCCCCAACTCCAAGCCCATGCCCAGGGCTCCCTGCCGGGTGAGAACATCACCCAGGGTGCTTTGTGACCAGCCTGGGTTCCTTCCTCCTGGTTCTCCTGACACCCTCCACCCACACCCTCGATTTGCTCCAGCCACACTGGGTCAGTGTCCTCTGGGCCCTGACACCGCTCCGTATGGGCCCAGGCTGTGAACTTGGTTAAAGTACTCGGCTTTCTGCAGGCTCCTCCCTCATCTGTACGATGGGGACAGAAACCCAGCAGCAGGGCTCTGAGGTCACATAATACCTGGTGTGGGAAAGAACTGTGAGAGCCCCCATGGTGCTCTGCTCAGGAGAGTCCCCATAATCCTCCACTGCCCTGGACGTTTGTCAGTGCCAAGGGCCAGGCAGCGGCCTTTCTCCTATCATGTGGTTCTAACATTTGGGGCTCGAAGCTGCCTTTGACAATGACAAGGGGAAGGAGAATAAAAGCACCAGGACTAGAGACACCAAAACTAGGGGGAAGAGAGTTCCAAGATGGGGTTGCAACAATGCCTTAATCCTACCGAGAAAGCAGAGGAAACAGTTGAGGAAAAAGCTCTTGGATGTTGTGCTCAAGATGCAGGGGTGGGATGGTAGCCAGATTTCCAGGGGCGTGCGGATCCAAGGCCTGGTGCAGATGGGAAATCGTGGACACCCCCTCTTCTGCTAGGGCCTGGGAGATCAGTTGAACACCTGCTATAACCCCCCAGGTGGTCCTGCCTCCCTGCCCCCTGCATTGGCTGCCTTCGCTCTCAGGGGTTCTAGGCACACAGATCTGTTTAGGAGGAGGAGAACCTTCCCCAGGAGCCCCCAGCTGACCTCCCCTCTCTTCTCATTGCCCGTTTCCGAATCGGTCACTGGCCAGGAGAACAGAATTGTTCCAAATGTGTAGATTGCTCCGGACCCACCCCACCTGGGCTGAGGGAAAGGCCCACGTTTCCTGATAGATGGAGGCCTGATTCAGGCAGGATTTCATCATCGAGGAGGGAGGGCGTGTGGGCCTGGGAGGAAGTGACCCTGGAGGAGGCACCAGCCAGCAGGGTCTGCCGACACGAGATGGTCTGTGCCTGTGCGGAGATCCGTGACCTAGCGCGGAGCTGCAGGCCAGCACGCTCAGGGCGTGGAGCGGGTGCTAGACTCTGACCCACGGGAGGAGGAGGGCTGCAGGGCTCAGCCCTCTGGGCCCAGCTAATGGCTCTGGTCTCCTCCCAGCTGAAAGCTGAAGGTTTCTGCCTTGCCGCAAAGGTGACAGAGCTCTGTTTCTCCAGACACAATTGGAAGTGACAGGGGAAGACTGGTTGGTGAAATGAAGTGATAGAAAACTTGAGAGACAACTGCTGTGTTACCTGAGAAGTGAGCTGCACGGGGACAGGAGCATTGGGCACAGGGGGCATGCTCCCTCAGCTTCAGGAGCGGGGACTTTAGATGTCGCCATGGCCAGTCTCCTGGAAGGGAGGGATGGCTGATAGGGCTTTATAAACAAGTGCTCCAAGAGCAGCTACAAGCGATCTTGGTCTCCATGAAGAAGGAGCGGGGGTGTCCACACAGGCCATTTACAGGCCTTGCGCTGGCTGTGGGAGGGAGGGGCCCTCGCCTGGGTGAGGACATGTCACCGGAGTGAATAGAGGAGTCAGGTGGCTGTACAAGCTGGAAGGCAGATATTCCAAAGACCAAAGCTCAGAACGGACCAGGGCTCTTGACAAACGCTAAAGGGAAGGAAGAGAAAAAGCTTTTAACTAGAGAGATGGGTTGAGAACAAAGAGGACAGCCCGGAGGGAATCAGCAGCCAGCTTGGGGACACGGTGAGATGTGAGGGGACACAGGGGGCTCCCCTCCCACCCGGCTTAGGGAGAAAGAACTTTGAATGGGAAAGGGTGGGAGGGGAGGGGCAGGACTGGAGCCCAAGGCTAGTGGCCCGGAGTGAGACAGCTCTAGGTTGCCTTGTAATGAGCCTGTGTCTGGGCCCAGGTACCGGGACCCCGTGAGCAGGGGCCATGCCTGGCACAGGGCTCTCGGTCAAAGGACTGAGTGAACGGAAGGATCTTGTGGCTGCAGCCCTGGAACATCTTTGAGTCCAAACAGAAGAGCTACAGTAAAGGGGGAGGGGTTAGGAGGCCCAGACGGGAGACCCTTGCCTTGATTTTCATAAAGGGAAAATGCAGACTGCAGACGACTTGTGCGATGCGCAAAACCCAGATGAATCACTGCACGTGTGGAAGAAGAAATGGTGATCATCAACAGCAAGGGCAGGTTCACGGTCAGCCAGTCAGGCTGCCTGAGATCTCCTCGTTGCCCTTGCTGGCTGCTGGAGGCGCTCTCTGCCTTCCCTACCGGGAGGCATCTGCTAAAGCCCACCCAGAGGCGGGTGGTAGCGTAGGTGGGTGGGAAATGGAGTGACCTTGCCCAGACCGAGGCTGTGGGAGGTCTCTACTGATGTGCCACAGCGCTCTGTTTCCTTCCGCTTCCTTCCTTCCTTCCTTTTTTTTTTTTTTAATCAATGCTATTTGTTTATCATACTAGTGGCTTTGCGGGGTGGGGGAGGGGTGGACGACTACAACCACAGAGAGAAACCCGGTCTGCGGAGCCCCGTCCCAGTGGCTCTTAAGGTCGTGTGCAGCAGGGTCACCTAGGGTGCCGGCCTAAAATGTAGATTCCCGAGCCTGAGCCAGAGGTAGGTTCTGGAGCAGGGGCCCCGAAATCCGCATCTGTGACACATCATCCTCTGGAGGTGATGCAGGTGGCTCTGGAACCATACAAAGATCCAGGCCCAATAGGGACACAGGGAGTCCGCCAGAGGCGGGAGGAGGCGCGGCTCTTTCTAATTATCAGAGCTGACCAGTGAGGGCAGACACTTCACGGGGGAGTGACCTCCCATGACCCACAACCCACAAGGCTGAAGGCTGGAGGAGCACTTGTAGGGGATGCAGTGGGGCTTCCTGCCTTGGGTCAGAGGCTGGAGGCAGTGAGTGCCTTCTCTTCCAGCTTGCGGTGGGAGGGGTTGGGGGGGTTCTTTAGAGAAGTGCTCCCCCGGGGAGGACAAGCTTGCCCCTTAGTTGTCCCCATAAGACCTTCTGCTTAGTAGCAGCCTCCTGCAGAAGCCACAAGGGGCCCTGCGGGGCTGCCGGCCCGTTGAGACTAACACCCCACCGACTCCCAGCCTGGGCCTCTAGTCTCTCAGCCCGACCCCTGTGGTGGCCAACCTCTCACACCTTCCTCCCTCTCCTGTCCTCCCCACTCCCACCTCCCTGTCCACCTGTCCTTGGTGTGGTCTCCCCTGTGTTTCTCTGGTCTCTCTCCTCCTCCTCCTCTCTTTCCCCTAAGTAACCCTGGTCCCTAGGCCTTTGGGTCCAACTCTGTCCCCACCCCCCTACCCTGTTCTGTCCCCCACTGTGGCCCCTTCCTCCCCATCTCAGGGGATGACTCTCTCCAGATGCCCCTCTGGCTTCTTCCTTTTGCAGTTAATGTTCTCTTGGATTTGTGGAGGTTTTTCATTTTTAAGAACTTCAGCTGGGGACCAGCATGAAGGCTCTCCATTCCTCTCTCTGACCCCCTGACCCCTGTTTTTGTTCCAGGCCACTAAACCATCTAAAGAGATGAGCGGGTCGAATGAGACCTCAAGCCCAGTCTCAGAAAAGCCCGCGGCTTCCAGAACCTCTATCCCTGTATTGACTTCCTTTGGGGCGAGGAATTCTTCCATCTCCTTCTAGAAGCCCCCTCCCACCTCCACCTCAGCCTGTCCCCCCCCCCCACCCCTGTCACTTCTCTCCCTGCTCACCTTCCTCTCATCTCCACCCTACCCCCACCCCATTCTCTGGACCCTCTGAAGGGTTTGCCGCGGGTGTGGCCCTCCTCCGCTCTCTGCACCCATCCCCTTGTTGGTGTTTTTGGTTTTTTAAACGACTCACTTTTAATTATCTTTTTTTTTTTTTTTTTAAGTAAAACAGTAAAACTAAAAACCAAAACACACCACCTTCCCTTGATTTCCTGTTTCTGGCCTGCCTCCTGTCATCCTTGCTCCATTTTCTCTTTACCCACGCTTCCTCCCAAGTCCATCCCCACGTTCCTGCACCCTACGCTCCCTTCCTGAGAGCACTCCAACCAAACTCTGAGCCACGGAGACTTGGAGCGGCGGGACACCCCTCTCCTCTTCCTCGGAAACCTCCCTGGAGGAAAACCTGGACGTTGGACCAACCCCCACTATCAGGCCGGCAGCCAGGACGCAGGGAGACTCTAGCCCTGGAGGTGCCCCACCTGCCGGCCTCAACAGGACTGAACTCCGCTCCGCTCCCTTCTGCTCGTGCCCTGTGGGTCTGGAGTCATGATGGGTGGGGCAGGGGTGGAGGGGCCGGTATGAGGCCTTTGAATCTGCGTGTCCGTGTCTGTGGAGACGAGTTGGCTTCCTGGGACTCCCTTCTTGTTTGTGGTGAGGAGCCGCCTGGCCCGTGCCGAGCGAGGCGGGGGCCCTGCTGGACGGTTGGTTGTGGGTGGCGGGTTGAGCAGACAGCCTGACCCTGGGGGTCACTGCCTTGGAAGAGGGCAGCCCCGAGGAGGGGTATTTGATACTTTCAGTTTCCTAATTTAGCACTTTAAATGACATTAACTTATTTAATGGGGGTAGGGTGGGCAAGAATGAAGGGCCTAGAAAACTAGATTTGGGGACCTGGAGGGTGGGAAGGGGCTGGTTGTAAGGGAAGTGGGGGGAATAGAGAGGGTCTGATGGGGGGGGGGGCGGTAAGGACAGCTCTGACCCAAAGGTCAAGTGACATGACCTTCAGCCATCTTCTTTGAGATAATGAGGGTTTTCAGGGAAGGGATGAGATGTGATTTTTTCAGCGGGGAGCTGGTGACCCTTGGTGAGTTCCTTGAGGGTCCCTGAGGCCTGACCAGCCAGCCAGCGCCCCTAAACCGACCTGTGGATGCCTGTGTAGCTTTAGGCCAGGTCCTGAGAGGAGGAGAGAAAGACCAATTTTGGTTGTCAGCCCCAGGCCACCCAAGGGCACAGTGAGGGGCCAGCAAGGGGGTTACACGAGTGGGGGGGTGGTGCAAGGAGGGTCCCCAGGGAGTAGGATTCTTATTTGGAGCACAAAGTGGGGTAAGCACAGGGGAGACTTTGGAGTTAGCCTCCCCAAGTAAGCACAGAAAGAAGGAGCCATTGAAGGGGCAGAACCCCCTAGTCCCTGGGGCCTGGCTGGAAGGTCAGTGCCTGGGGCGAGCCAGGGGAGCTGTTGAGGGCTGGGGAGGGAGGGGAAACCAGGGTTGTGTTTCTTCATTTCTTTTTGTTTTGTTTTTGTTTTTGTTTTTGTTTTTGTTTTTTTGTTGGTTCATCCTTGTTTTCTAGCTTTGGATCATTTTTGTACAAAGGCAAGCAAGCCTTTTTGAAAAATAACAAAAGAAGAGGAAAAAAAAAATCCCTCCTGAAAAAAAAAAAAAAAACCCTTGGAAAATAGAAAAAAAAAAAAAAGGACCTCATAAATGATGCAATTACTTTTAATTGCAGGCAACTCTTTACATTTAAGTGAAGTGTCTTAACATTTTATATTGTTTTAAAAATATATTTACATATTATATATATATATAATATACGTAATATAAATATATATAAATATTAAAAAAAAAAAAAGAAAAAAAAAACCACGGCGCTCTCTCCCTGGCCGCTGTTTCGGCGGGGGAGGGGGGCTGGAGGATGGGCACATCGGCCTGGCTTCTGTGGTCCAGTGAAATGGTTTGCTTTGATTTGGCTGTACAGAGACCCCCTGACTGGGAGGGGAGGGGGGAGTGGTGCCCCCTCCTCCCTCCACTCCATGACTCTTTGCTTGCTACTTTTCGCTTGCCCCCACCTCCCACCCTCGGCCCTGTGACCTGAACGTGTGCCCCACCGTCTTTGTCCTGAGTTGAACGTCCCTTTGTGGGGGGAGGAGGAGGTGTCCATCCACGAGGGGCAGATGGAGGGAGCCGTGGGCCCCACCCCACCCACTCACGGAGAGCCCAGTGGGATTTGCATCTTTCTTTCCCTTTGGTTCCTGCACATTTCCGGGCTGAGAGGCATTTGTGTGGAGTTGTGCGCAGTGTGTGTGTGTGTGTGTGTGTGTGCGTGCGCGCGCGGGCGCGCACTGGCACAGGTCCACTTACCCATGTGTGGAGGGAAGCATGTGTGTGCACAGGCGTGACCTTCTACGCGGGTGTGCGGGGAGGCATGCGCACTAAGTGCATGTACCCTGCTGGGGCGTCGGCACGTGCCCCCCCTGCATGTCAGTCCAGGGAGCTTCGCGCATGAGAAGGCGTGTAGTGTGTGTGTGCAGACACGCGTGGCTGCGAGAGACTCGTATGTGTGCGGGCCACATACGCGTGGACAGGGGTGTACGTGAAGGTGCATGTGACTGTGTGCGGGCGTGTGCGTGTGCACAGGTGTGGAGACTCAGGCGTGTGGGAATGCCTGCGTGTGTGTTCCATCGGCCCTGCACCGCTCGCTTTGGCTCCCTTCCCAAGCCCCCAGCCCCTGGCCCTCTGCAAGCCCGCAGCACGTCAATGCCCCCCAGCTGCATGCGCCTCGCTGCTCTGTCCATCAGTGTGTGCTTGACCAAGAGAAAACTAAGACGTCCGGGGGGGTCCCTGTACCTGGTCCCCCCGCCCCCACCCACTGTGCTGTGTTACTCGCATGGGGGGGTTCCTTTCCCGCCCCTTCCACAATATGCTGTTTCCCCAGGAGCCTCCGGCCCGCGGCTCTGAGAGGGGGTCCAGGTGAGGCCCCACCCCCACCCCAGGCTGAGCCCCGGCTCCGCACCCCCGCCCCATCCACCCCGTAGGGCCCGTGTTGGTGTAGCAGTGATGGCTTCTGTGGATATTCTGTGACCTCTGTCAGTGTAACTTGACAATTTCTAAATGGAAAAGGATTGCTGTGTTTTCTCTGTCTCTCTTTTTTAATGTCCTTTTTCTTCTCCTCACTTCCTTGCTCTCTTTCCTTTCCGGTTTTTCTAGCCGAGTGTTTGGGGCTTAAATAAAACTTGTTTCTTTTTCCTCTCCTGGATCTCCTTTCTATAGGCTGCTGTCTCATTATTTCTCACCTTCGCCCTGGAAGGTGTTGGGATGGATGGGGCAGAGATGGGGAATCTGGCAGGTAACTGCCCTGCAGCATTGAAAGAGGAGGGGGCAGGAACAGGGACCCTTGGGGCTGCCGCCGTCCCACAGGCCCAGGAGAACCCACATCATGGACACGGGAGAGGAACACCGCTGACTCGCGTCACCGCCCTCGGTGAGGTAGCCACGGGCATCTCTTACACCTGAGACCACAGAGCCAGAGACAGGAGGTGACTTGCCTGGAGTCATACCGCTAGTAAGATGCAGAGTCAGAATTTGAAGCCAGCTCTGCCTGCCCCCAAACCCAGTGCTTTTCCCCGCCAAGCCAAGTAGGGTCTGATTACCTCCCTGTGTTGGGGCCTGGCCTCCTGCCCTTTGGGTGGGATGATCCTTCAGCATGTCAACCGTCCTTTCAATGGCAGCTTTCAAACTTAAAAAAAAAAAAAAAAAAAAAAACCAACAGCAAGAAATACATTTTGCATCTTTATGATGTAGATGTGTACACACGCATTCACTGAAACAGCACTTACTGTATACAACACACTCTGCTATTTCCTGCTAAATCCTAAACGTTTTGGTCACAAACCAAGGAATCGACTTCATGACTCGCTAATGGGTCAAGACCCACGCAGTTCGAAAAACAACTTGTCTGAAGATCTAGTCTCAGTCCCAATCACGGTACATTTCTGCTTTCCCCTTCTCAAAGGCCTGCCGACCCCACTTAACCCCGTGGTGTCGTCTGAGACTGGTGTCGTCAAGACCCCTGAGAGGAGATTTACCCTCGATTCTGGCTGGATGGGGGTCCTGGGCCCTGACCCTGTAGCCAGCAAGTTGCCTGAACCTTCCAGGTTAACCACATCAGAGTCCCGCCTGTCCCGCCGGTGAGTGGGCCAGATGTCCTGATAGGGTTTTCCAGGTTTTCCTGGAATTCTGAAGGCTGTGCCATGGTTCCAGCATGTGCTAAGGGGTCCTTGAGGCTGTCCTTCTAGGCACTCTCCTGCTTGACTGAGGCCTGGGGTATTACTGTGTGTCCTATACCTCCCTGACGCTCGTCGGGCTTTCTATCCCCTGAGCTGATGACAGTGTCCTGGAAGAACACTCTCCCAGGCCTCACTGGACCCCAGTCTTCTAAAGGCCAATAACGTCTTTGGAGACAGAAGTTGAGGCCGGCTCACTGTCTGGACTCCATGGGTCACCCCCCGGCTGAGCGGCCCTTCAGACCCTCCGATGGCCAGACCTCATCCCTTATGTCCTTCTTAAAGCGTCAGCAGGTCTTGCCTTCCCTCCCGCATCCTATGTCCAGAAAGCTGGGAAAGTAGCCAAAAGCCCCCCTCATCTCGGAGAATCACCCCACTCACTCACGGGTCAAGATCAAGTAACAAACGGGACCATCAACTGCACGCCAGGAATTATGCCAGGCGCCTCATCCATCCTTCAAACGCCTCCCGCAAGTCTGCTTGCTGGTGCTGCTCGTCCCTTCCTCACTGGGACTGGGGCGCAGCATTTAGGAGGGGAGCCCGCCAAAATACACGAACGCAGATACCGAGCAGAATCATGACAGATGGTGAGTAGTGCCATAGGCAAACAGGTTGTGACAGTGAGGGGGACCACTCAGACAGGGTGACCAGCTCTGAGGTCACATTCGAGTGGCGACCTTAAGAATGACGACTGTGGGCGGCTCAGTCAGTTGAGCGTCCGACTCTTGGTTTCAGTTCGGGTCATGATCTCACAGTTTGTAAGTTCAAGCCCTACACTGGGCTCTGCGCGGACCGCATGGAGCCGGCTTGAGATTTCTCTCGCGCGCTCGCTCTCAGCCCCTCCCCGGTTTTCTCTCTCTCTCTCTCCCTTGAAAAATAAATATATAGGGGCGCCTGGGTGGCGCAGTCGGTTAAGCGTCCGACTTCAGCCAGGTCACGATCTCGCGGTCCGTGAGTTCGAGCCCCGCGTCGGGCTCTGGGCTGATGGCTCAGAGCCTGGAGCGTTTCCGATTCTGTGTCTCCCTCTCTCTCTGCCCCTCCCCCGTTCATGCTCTGTCTCTCTCTGTCCCAAAAATAAATAAATGTTGAAAAAAAAATTTAAAAATAAATATATAAACATAATAATTTAAAAAGTGATGCCTGGGTATGTGGCAGCTGGTGGTGAAGTGCCCCAGGCAGAAGGCCCTGAGGTAGGAAGTAATCTGTGGGGTCTGGAACATGGATGGAACCCTAAGTAGAGTGAGGAGGGGAAAGGGTGCACGCCATGAGGTCAGAGCGGTGGGCAGAAACCCCGTCATAGGAGCCGCATCCTGCGGGATGTGCTAAGGAAGGTGGATTTCATCTCAGAGCCACGGAAACCGATCAGACGCTTTTAAGTAAGACATTGACATGACCTGACCCTATTTCAGAAGTTACCTCTGGCTGCGATGCCAAGAAAAGATGGCGGGCGAGGGGCAGGGGTAAGTGCAGAGCCATCTGGCCGTGCAGGTGAAGCCAGCCTGGACTCAAGCTAACAAATCTCTGGCTGAGGGAAGGGAAACTGAGTATCAGCGCCTTTGTAGCCATGAAATGTACCTATGAGCTTGTTTTTTGTTTGGTTGGGTTTTTTTTTTTTTAATGTTTTTTAATGTTTATTTATTTTTGAGAGAGAGAGAGAGCACAAGTGGGGGAGAGAGAGAGAGAATCTGAAACAGGCTCCAGTCTCTGAGTTGTCAGCACAGAGCCCAACGTGGGGCTCGAACTTGGGAATGGTGAGATCATGACCTGAGCTGAAGTTGGACACCTAACTGAGCCACCCAGGCGCCCCAGGTTGGGTTTTTTTGTTGCTTAGATTTCACATATAAGTGCACTTGTATGGTATTTGTCTAATGTCCTCAAGATCCATCCATTTGTTGCAAATGGCAAGGTTTCATTCTTTTTTATGGCCGAATAATATTCCATTGTGTGTATAAATTTTTTTTTCAACGTTTATTTATTTTTGAGACAGAGAGAGCATGAACAGGGGAGGGGCAGAGAGAGAGGGAGACACAGAATCCAAAGCAGGCTCCAGGCTCTGAGCTGTCAGCACAGAGCCCGACGTGGGGCTCGAACTCACAATCCGCGAGATCATGACCTGAGCCGAAGTCAGATGCTTAACCAACTGAGCCACCCCAGGCGCCCCTTCCATTGTGTGTATAATACCACATCTTTATCCATTCCTCCATGAACCCTTAAGTTGTTTCCATGAACAGGGGGTTTATTTCTTTGAGTTAATGTTTTCCTTTCCTTGGGACAAATACCCAGAAGTGGGACTTCTAGTTCTAATTTTTTGAGAAACCTCCATACTGTTTTCCAT
This sequence comes from Felis catus, assembly GCF_018350175.1. Lineage (NCBI taxonomy): Eukaryota > Metazoa > Chordata > Mammalia > Carnivora > Felidae > Felis > Felis catus. The sequence goes on along the minus strand of NC_058381.1, from coordinate 37,813,904 downwards.
AGTGGCTGCACCAATTTACATTCCCACCAAGACTTCCTTTTCTTAAAAAAAAAAAAAATCTTCCAAAATTATTCTGAGTTTAGTATTCACGTTAATTTCTAATGCTATCATATTAATAAGCGTCCTTAATTTAAATTTAAAAAAATTTACTGAGACTAAATTCACACCACATACAATTAATTAACATTTTAATTTACTTTTTTTAAAGAACGCCATTTAACAAACTTTTAATGTTTATTTATTTTGAGAGAGGAGGGGGAGGGGCAGAGAGAGAGAGAATCCCGAGCAGGCTTTGCACTGTTAGCGAAGAGCCAGATACAAGGCTCGATCTCACGAACTGTGAGATCGTGACTTGAGCTAAAATCAAGAGTCGGACGCTTTAACCGACTGAGCTACCCAGGCGCCCCTAATTAACCTTTTTTAAAATGTACAATTCAGTGTACTCACAATGTTGCTCAACCACTATCTCTCTCTGGTTCCAAAACTTCTTCCTCACCCCATAAAACAACCCATACCTAAGCAACCTTGCCCCATCCCCACCCCACCCCATTCCCTAGTAACGGCTAATCTGTCCCTAGGGGGTTGTTTGCTCTCCACATATATCATACAAAAGACATCGTATAATTTGTGACCTTTTGTGTCTGGCTTCTCTCAGAATAACTTTTCAAGGCTTCCCCAAGTTGTCACGCGTATCCGGACTTTGTTCCTTTTTCCGGCCGAATAGTACAGTGTTGTATATACGTATGACGGTTATCTGTTCATTCATCTATGGACATTTGGGTTGTTTCCCCCTTTTGGCTACTATGAATAATGCTGCTATAGACATTCACGTACAAGTTTCTGGGCGGACGTATGTTTTCACTTCTCTCGGGGCGATGGCATTGATGCGTCATGTGTTTCTGTGTTGAATTTTTTGAGGAACCCGCCAAGCTATTTCCCGCAGCGGCTGTGTTAGTTTACATACTAACAATCGAGCTGGGTGCCTGTTTCTCCACATCCTCACCAACACTTGTTGTTTTCTATTTTCTTCTATTTTTTTTTTTCTGTTTGTTTTTGAGAGAGAGAGAGCACGAACGGGGAAGGGGCAGAGAGCAAGGGGGAAAGAGGCTCTGAAGTGGACTCTGAGCTGTCAGCAAAGAGCCCAGTGGGGAGCTCAAACTCACGAACCATGAGCTCATGATCTGAGCCCAAGTCAGACACTGAACTGAGCCACGCAGGCGCCCCTCTAGTTTCTTGATTTAAGCCATCCTAGTGGGTGTGAGGTGGTATCTCACTGTGGTTATAATTTGCATTTCCTTAACGAGCAACGAAACTAGAAAAATACAGAAAATTAATTTAAAATGATAAAAATTAATAAAACCAAGAGTTGAATTGACAGAGACTTTGCTCTCTCTCCCTCTTTTTTTTTTTCCCTTAGTCAGTTTGGCTAAATATTTGTCAATTTTTTTTGACCTTTTCCAGGAACCCGCTTGTAGTCTTATTGATTTTCTCCATTTCTTTTTTCGATTTTCGATTTCATTTATTTCCACTCTTATCTTTATTATGTCCTTCCTTTGGCTTGCTTTAGGTTTAGTTTGCTTTTCTCTTTCTAGTTTCTTTTTATTTTTTATTTTGAAAGAGAGAGAGAGAAAGTGGGGGAGAGGGGCAGAGGGAGAGGGAGAGAGAATCCTAAGCAGGTTCCATACTCGGTGCAGAGCCTGACTCGGGGCTCGATCCCACGACCCGGAGATCATGACCTGAGCCAAAATCAAGAGTCAGATGTTCAACGGACTGAGCCACCCAGGCACCCCTCTTTCTAGTTTCCTAAGGTGAAAGTTTAGGTTATCGATTTGAAATCTTTCTTCTTTTCTTATACACACATTTACACCTATAAATTTCCCTTGAAGTGCTGCTTGAGTTGCATCCCATAAACTTACACATGTTCTGTTTTTGCTTTCATTCATCTTAAGGTATTTCTAATTTCGCCTCAGATTTCTCCTTCGACCCACTGAGTTAGGAGTGAACTTTTTTATTTCCACCTATTTGTGAACTTCCCAACAGTCCTTCTGTTATATTAATTTCTAATTTAACTCCACTGTGGTTGGAGAGCAAACTTCGCGTGATTTCAATCCTCTTAAATTTCTCGAGGCTTGTTTTACACCCTAGCATATGGTCTATCCTGGAGAATGTTCCATGTGCCCTTGAGAAAAAGTGTGTATCCTGCTGTTGTTGGGTGGAATCTTCTTTAGATATATCTGTTAGGTCTAATTGGTTTGCAGCGTCCGATATATATTTTTTTAACGTTTATTTATTTTTGAGACAGAGAGAGACAGAGCATGAATGGGGGAGGGTCAGAGAGAGGGAGACACAGAATCTGAAGCAGGCTCCAGGCTCTGAGCTGTCAGCACAGAGCCTGACACGGGGCTCGAACCCACGGACCGCGAGATCATGACCTGAGCCCAAGTCGGCTGCTTAACCGACTGAGCCACCCAGGCGCCCCGCAGCGTCCGATATTTTACTTCCTTACTGATCTGCCTCATTGTTCTGTTACTGAAGGTTAGTACCGACGTCTGCAACCATTATTTTGAATGGCTTGCTTTCCCTTAAATTCTGTTAGTGTTTGCTCCAAATTTTGTTGTGAGAAGCATACGTATTTACAATAATCTCATCTTCTTGATAAACCCTTTTATCATTATAAATGTCCTTCTTGTCTTGAGTAGTAGTGTTTGCCTCCTTAATATCTATTTTGTTGCAAACTTGCATAGCTACTCTAGCTCTCTGTCGGTAAGACATCTTTTTACTTTAAACTTTCTTGTGTCTCTGAATCTAAAGGAAACAGCACGCAGTCCGATCACGTTTTTAAATCTATTCTGCCGATCTCCGCCTTTGATTGGGCTGTTTGCCCCATTTACATCCAATGTAATGACTGAGAAGGTAGAATTTATGTCTGCCATTTTGCTATTTTTTTCCCATGTCTTATGGGGTTCTTTGTTGTTCTCTTCTATTTCTCGATTCCTGCCTTCTTTTGTTTAGATATTTTCTAGTACCAAAATAATAATAATAATAATAAACTTAAAAAATAAAATAAATAATACAGTTTGGGGGTGCCTGGGTGGCTCAGTAGGTTAAGGGTCTGACTTTGGCTCAGGTCACGATCTCACAGGTTTGTGGGTTCAAGTTCTGCGTCAGGCTCTGTGCTGACAGCTCAGAGCCTGGAGCCTGCTTTGGATTCTGCGTCTCCCTCTCTGTCCTTCCCCCCGCTCACGCTCTGTCTCTCTCTCAAAAATAAACATTAAAAAATAGTAATAATATAGTTTGGATAAATCCTGAGTTAATTTTAGTAGCGTACAAAAACTTTGCTTCAGTACAGCTCCATTTCTTCCCACACCTTTGTACTATTATTGTCATAGAAATCTCACCTCTACGCCTTACAAGCCTGCCAACACAGTTTTGTAATTATTGCTTTATGCAGTTGCCTTTTATTTATTTATTTTTAAATAATAGGCTTGAGATTTTATTTTATTTTAAAGTAGGCTCCACGCCCAAAGTGGAGCTTGAACTCACAACCGCGAGCTCTCCCGGCTGAGCCAGCCAGGTGCCCCTGAAATTTTATTTTTAAGCAATCTCTACACCCAACGTGGGGCTCGAACTCATGACCCTGAGATCGAGAGCTGGATGGTCTACTGACTAAGCCAGGCTCCTCTATGCAGTTGCCTTTTAATGGCAAAAAAAAAAAAAAAAAAGCATTACAAATGAAAATGTTTATACTTTCATAATACCTACGTAGTTACCCTTGTTGGTGTTCTTTGTGTGCATTCAAGTTACCATCTAGTGTACTTTTATTTCAGCTTGCAGAGCCCCCTGGAGTATTCCTCATAGAGCAAGCCTGCTAACGACGAATTGTCTCTCTTTACTGGAGATGTCTTCATTTCCCTTTGTTTTGGGAGAGCACAATGTTTTGATCTATTTTCATCCAAAGCCTAACTACAGTGAGGAGAAGGTGGCCCAGTGGGCAGGTGACCTTATCCTTATGTCTTTTCTCTGGGCTTAGATTTAACCTGGCTCCACCAACGTACTAGCTGTGTGACCTTGGACAGGTCACGTCACTTCTCTGTGCCTTAGTTTCCTCGTATATAAAATGGAGATAACAATGAGACAGCGCTCCAAAGTGTTGCAGGACTCAGGACTTGTAAAGCCCTTGGGGCTGGTGTGAGCCCACAGCACTAGCTGTTGGCTCATTTGCCAAACAAAAACAACAGGGGGGTGGGCAGAGAAAGGAAGGAGCATTCTAGCCACCTCCAGGGCTCTCGAAGGTTCTCTTTGATGAATGTCACCTGTTTTTCCTACAAGAGCCTACTAGGCTCATCAGAGGCAGCCCGGAAGCTGGCAGGGGCAACTGTAGAACCATGACAATGAAGGAAACCCACCCCCTGGGGTGCCTGGGCGGCTCAGTTGGTTAAGCATCCGACTTCGGCTCAGGTCGTGATCTCACGGGTTCGCGGGTTCGAGCCCCATGTCGAGCTCTGGGCAGACAGCTCAGAGCCTAGAGCCTACTCCAGATTCTGTGTCTGCCTCTCTCTGCCCCTCTCCCACTCACACTCTGTCTCTCTCAAAAAAAAAAAAAAATAATAAACAGTAAAAATGTTTCTTTTGAAGGAAACCCATCCCGTGTTGTAAATTACACGTGACTAAGACCACGGGCAAAACCCATTCTTGTCCTCTTGGGATACTGCACGGGCCTGGAGAGCCTGTGATGGCAGCCAGCCAGGATGGGCCCATCAACAGCATCTGCTGGGCAGCACCGCTGGACCACTCCCAAGACCCAGGACGAGTCCCCAAGGACACCTACAAAGCTCCCAGGAGTTAGAGGCTTGCCTCCACTCTGCCGCCACCGGGTCCAGCCCCCACTGCCCTCCTTCCGTGGGCCAGCCCCTCCCCACTTCCCCCAGCCGGCCCCACTCTGGCCCCTTCCTCCCTCCAAATCAAATGACACGGATGACTCATGCCTCGAGGAAGGCCATTTATTTCCAAGATATAGACTATACTTTTAAGACAGGACTTTTCAGAAGCAGGAAATCTTAGTTGTCGCCTAGAGAGGTGTGTCAAGGACACAGTGAAAGGAGACATGCGCACGTGGGGCCAGAGGCTTTTCCAACACTGTTACAACACTTTTTTAAATGAGCAAAACATCTTTAAAAATCCTTATAAATTCTTTATAATATGTTACACATTTAGAGACAATATTTACAGTAAAAGGGTGGGGGAGGGGGGAAAGAGAAATCTACTTTACAGCAAATCTTTGCATAAAACAAGACTGACAGACGTGGCGGTGGGGTTCACAACCCCACCTGGGCTTCCCTGGGGTAAGTGAGGGCGTGTGTGGGGAGGCCTGGTGGTCTGAGGTCTATTTACAACGTGTGGGGAGAAGAGGGGGCTGGGTCCTGCCCATCCTGAAGGAACAGCCCAGCTCAGACCCCATAAATCAGTGTGTGTGTGTGTGTGTGTATGTGTGTGTGTGTTTGTGTATGAGTGAGAGAGAGAGAGAGACACCAGGGATGTTCACTATACCCCCTCCTAAAGAGAAGAAGGTGGGGGGTCTGTGTGCCTGAATTGTGGAAGCAGCAGGCACAGCTGGAAGAACAAAGAGAGGGACAAGGGAGATCTAGCAGGGGGTACCCTGGACCCTCCCAAAACTGGGGAATCGGCAGCCAGCTCCCACGGTCAACACGCTTAGTGAGGGTGGTTTAGAGGTTGGCAAAAAGTTGGTGAGGGGAACAACCCTGGGAGGAGTCTCAGTTCCGCCTCTGTGGAGTGGCCCTAACTTCCTTCTCTGGCTCTGACAAGCGGCAGGGGCAGGATCCCTGGATGCACCGAAGGCGGGAGGGGTGGGGGTGGGGGGCTGCTGTATGTGGTGGGGTTGGGCAACAAGGGGCAGGAGAGGCAGAAGTTGCTACTGGAAACACCTTCTGACAGTGACTAGCACACTCGCACACACACCCCCTCCGCCCATGGACACGATGACCCTATATCACCTCCCCCACCTTAGCTAGGAGCCAAGAAGTAATGGAGAGGCACGGAGGAAAGAAGCGAAGAGCCAGCATCACCCCGGGTCTTTCCTTTAGTCCGGGACTGAGACCCGGGAGGGGGGTGGTTCCCTATCCACACCCCATGGCCAACAAGGGTCTCTAAGTGCAGACACAGAAGGGCCCAGAGGGCCCACTCTGTCACAGAGCTCCAGCAGCCTGTCCCCTCCCCTCTCCCCACTCCTCTTAACCTCCGGGGTGTCCCCCTCCCTCCCGCTCCCGCTCCCACTCCCTGTCCCAGCCGGGGCCTTCTCGTCTGCCCGCCCCCTACCGATCCCGCACACAAACTAGAGACGCGGCCTGCAGCGCCAGATGCACCGGGGACAAGAGAGGGGGCGCAAGCCAGAGAAGACTGGGGTAGAGGGACCGGCGCGGGGCGGGGGGCTGGTCACAGACACTGATGGAGGCGGGAGGCGGCCGAGCGGCGCGGAGGCTGGCTCTGCAGGGCCCCCGGGTCCCCGGGCGGCAGCGAGGCCGCGGACGACGGCGCCCGGGCCTTGGTGGACTCCAGGCTGCTGAGGCCCGAGTCCTTGTTGTCGCTGTGCGCCCGAGGGCCCGCGGGCTCCGGGGCGCCGCCCCCTCCCAGCTCCTTCCACTCGTTGAAGTTGAGGTCGGTCAGCGGGCTCTGCACCACCACCGTGTGGCGCCGCCAGCTGCTCCGGCGCCGCCGCGTCTCCGGCGACAGCGGCCGCCGCAGCCGCACGGCGAGCATATCGTCGGCGGTGCCGCGGAGGCGCAGCCGCAGAGCCTCGATGCGCGACGGCCGCGAGCCCAGCGCCGCCGCCGCCGCGGCCGCCGGGGGGCGCAGCGACTCCTGGCTGCTGGACGAGGCCGAGCCCGGCGGCTCGGCGGCCCGGGGGCCGCCCCGCCCCGCGCCCGCGCCCTCGCCGTCCGGGCGGCTGCGGGACAGGCGGCGGCGCGCCAGGGTGTCGCAGGGCATGAGGCGGTGCGAGCTGAAGGACGGCCGGCGCGCCGGGCGCCCCCCGGGCCCCGCGCCGGCCTCCGTGTCCGTCTCCACGTGGCTCAGCTCGCTGCGCTCGTCGTCCGCCTCGTCCCCCGCGCCCGGCCGCCGGCCCCCGGCGCCCGAGCACACGCTGCGGTCCATGGTGGACAGGGTGGAGTAGCCCGAGACGATGGAGCGCGTGTCCGCGGCCGGTCGCTCGTCCGGCGCCGCCGGGGGGCTGAGGCGCCCCGGGGCCTCGGAGGCGGCTGCGCCCGGCAGCGGCCCCTCCGGCTGGTCCCGCGCCCCCGGCGCCGGCGCCCCCGCCTCGGGCTTGTGCGCCTCCTGCTCCGAGTCGTCGTCGGTGCTGCTGCCCAGTCCCCGCGCCTCCCGCCGCTTCTTCCGCTTGCGGTTGACCGCCGAGATGAAGGAGATCGCCAGCATCTCCCGGGCGTAAGGCTCCTTCTTGGGGGCCCACGAGCCCTGCGCGGGAGACAGGTCAGCATGCAGGAGGCGCCCCCGCACCGCGGCAGGTCCCAAGCCGGCCCCGCTCCCCACCCCCCCCCCCAACTCCCCAGCCGGCGTCCTAAGCCCTTCCTCCCTGATGGCTGTCCCAGTGGGAGCGTCCCTACCCAGCCGGGAGCCGGCCAGACGCGGGCCCCCCTCAATATCCCAGTCCCCTCCGGTACCCACTCTGGTCTCAATCCAGACTCTCGGCTCCTTCCTGTGAGCTGGGGCCTGGTCCCTCACCTCCGCCCCAACTTCCACTCCATTCCCCAAGCCCAGCGCTAGATTAATCCTTGCAGACACAGCTCTGGTGATAATAGCCTCTCAACAGCGAATACACTTGACAGTTTGAACCCATTTAATATATACCAGCCCGGGTTATAATCACCAGAGCCTGGCAGGGACGTCCCTCCCCCCATGGCTTCTACCCTCTCCATCTCCACTCACTCCCACCTGGGAAACCTGCCTTTCCACCTAGGCAGTAGGTATGGGCCTCTCCAGGGCAACCGGCCCAAGTTCACTTCCCCTTCCCACTACAGCCCACTGCATTTCAGCCATCCCACCGGGGCCCCCACCCACAGTCCCCAACCCCACATCAATCTGGCCGGCTCGGCTGCCAGAAGTGGCTACCCAGTTCTGAACAATCTGAACGATCGGATTGAAGGCGCCCCCAAACAGTGATTTCCAACCCCACACTGGGCAACTTCCTGCTGCACTGTCACTGCTAAGTCCTGTGAGTGTTTTCTGGTCCTGTCCTTCCGTGATGCCCCAGCAGAGCCCACGGTGACCCTCACGGGCCAACACCAAACTACCTCTTGAGCTCCAGAACTCTTCTTCCAATGGCAAATCCATCTCTAGCAAAGTGTCTGTGGGCACCTGAAACTCACCTATCTACAACTACGACACTAGGCTCCCTACACCTGCCCCAAACGACCTGCATTCATGTTCCCCACCTTCAGGTGGTTCCCTGCCTCCTTCTCCTTCCCTGCTGCTTCTCAGTTTTCCTGAAGTGACTCCCAAAGCCAGCTCATCCTCACCATCCTCTGTCCAGGCCCTTGCTCTCCCTTTTCTGGGTCTTTCTGCCATCTCCTGATAGGGGTCCCTGCCTCCAGCCTTGCCTTACCCCAGTCCCCCCTCCTCTAGAGCAGTCAGTCCTTCTAGGCAAGGCAGGAATCTGATCACCTCCAGACTCGGCAGGGCCCCCCACCTCCCCCAGGATGAAGCCCAGACACAGGGCCCTTTACAACCTGTTGCCCGCTTTGCCAGCCCTCCCTACCCTAACCGCAACACACCCTTCACTCTGGCGATGCCCACCTGCCACACTGACTTGCCCTGAGCCACCACCGCCCCCTCTCCCTGCCCGCTTATGTGCCGTATGAGCTCTTAGCCCTCTTCCTAGGCCCAGCTCAAATATGGCATCCTCTGTACAGCCACCTCTCAGCCCTCCCATGGCCCTTTGAAAACACACCTACACCTGCTCTTCTCCCATCGGAATAGCTCTGTTTCCACATCATCTGTATCACACTCAGAGTTCCTTGAGAGCAAGGTCTGTGGCCTCTTTGTGTTTGCGTCCATGACTCCTAGTGCAGTGCCCGCACATAACAGGTGCTCACTAAACGTTAAGTGACTGGGGGCGCCTGGGTGGCTCAGTCCGTTGAGCATCCAACTCTTGATTTCGGCTCAGGTCATGATCTCACTCTATGAGTTCAAGCTCAGCTTCGGGCTCTACACTGACAGTACAGAGCCTGCTTGGGATTCTCTCTTTCCCTCGCTCTCTGCCCCTTCCCCCCCCCCCCCATACATACAAACATACATACATACATAAATGTTAAGTGAATGGACAAATGGGTGAATGCAGTCCCCTCAACACAGAAGGCCGTGCACAAGCACAGGCTGAAACTGGTCCCCCTGCTGGGATGGAATGACCTGCCCTGTGACCCCTTCTCACGGGTCACCTCCTGTTTCAGCCACGGTATAATAATGGAGACACAGAGATGCCTCGTGTGGCCACCGCATCCTATGTACTCTCTCTCACATCAGCTGGTTCTGAGGAAGCTGAAGCATGTCAGGGAGTCAGGATTCATAGGCCCTGGGCCATGGTGGTCAATGCTGCACGGCTCCAGAAGGCAATCCCCGGAGTTGTGTGATCTGGCAATTCTGCTCTGATCAACCTGAGGCACAGGGTAGCCAGTGCCACGGTCTTTTCTGGCCAGTGCTTTCTGAGGCGCTTGCGAGGCCACTAGGACCATCAGACCAAATTATCCTCTCATCCCAGCTAGTTACAGAAGCAGAGCAGTCATAATGGTCACTTCCAGGAATGTAGGGGTCGGTACATTCACATAAAGGCCAAGGCGTCAGCCCAGGAGAGGCTACGGGAAACCAGGGGGCTAGCAGGAGCGATGGGTGGGCTAGATTCAGGTCACTATAATGAACTTGCTCCCTGCCGTAGAAGTCTTATGACGGAGTGAGCTCCCCGTCCCCCCAGGCACACTGCGTGTCAGGCACACTGGGCTCGCTGGGACCTGGCCAGTGCTTAGAGACCCGGACAGACATGAGTCCAGTTCAATCACCAGAGTTTAGTGATTTCACCCACTACCATGAACAGAATTGTGTCCCCTTCCCCAAATTCGTATGCTGATGCCCTACCCCCCAGTGGGATAGTACTTGGAGATGGGGCCTTTGGGAGGTAATGAGGTCATGCCCTTGTGGTGGCATTAGTGCTCTTATAAAAAGAGACACCGGAGAGCTTTCTCTATTGTAATCTCTCTTTGCTATGAGGACACAGCAAGAAGGCGGCCATGCACAAGACAGAAAGAGAGCTCTCACCAGAAACTGACCATGCTGACCCCTTGATCTTGGACATCCAGCCTCAAGAACTGTGAGAAAAAATGGGGCGCCTGGGCGGCTCAGTCGGTTAAGCGTCCGACTTCAGCTCAGGTCATGATCTCACAGTTCATGAGTTCGAGCCCCGAGTCGAGCTCTGTGCTGACAGCTCAGCGCCCGGAGCCTGCTTCGGATTCTGCGTCTCCCTGTCTCTGCCCCTGGCCCGCTCTCAAGAGACATTCAGTCTCCGTCTCTCTCAAAAGTAAATAAACGTGAAAAAATATATAATAATAAAAGAACTGTGAGAAAATAAATTTCTCTCGTTTAAGCCATCCAGTCTGTGGTATTTTGTTATGGCAGCCAGAGCTAAGACACCAACCCCCTTGGCCATCAGGCTCTACATCCTTGCCTAATGGGTTCTGTCTCAGAGGGCAGGCCCTGGACGGCGAGTAGCTGGCTGTGAGAGCTGGTTCAAAACACCAGCTTCAGGTTCATTGATTTTCTCAGTTGTTTTCAATTTCATTGATTTATCCTCTTTTTATTTCCTTCCTTCTGCCTGCTTTGGGCCCTCCAAAAAGAATATTAAGTACAGTAGACATACTTGTGGTTATAAGGAGAAATATTAGGCTTCATTGACAGATGAGGAGCTGAGGATCAGAAAGGGGTTAAACAACTTGCCTGATGTCCTGAAGCTAAGTGGTGGAGGCAGGACTCAGACCCAGGACTGTCTGTGCTTTCTTTCTTTCTTTTTAATTTTTAAATTATTTATTTTGAGAGAGAGCGCGAGTGCGGGGAGGGGCAGAGAGAGAGAGGGAGACAGAGAATCCCAAGCAGGCGCTAACAGCACGGAACCCAACACGGGCCTCAATCTCATGAGCCGTGAGATCATGACCTGAGCCGAAATCAAGAGTCGGACCCTTAACCGACTGAGCCACCCAGGCGCCGCGGACTGTGCGCTTTTAGCCACTGGGAACACTGCCCCTGGCCACCTGGCCACCTAACTCCCAGGCCAGATCCTTCTATTCCACCAGATGCCTCACCCAGCACGGCCACGGTGAGTGACTTCTCTGCTTACCACGGTACGCACAGTACCTCCTGCTTTCCTTCCCTGTGACCAGCAACTTCCTCAGCATCCAGCGGCAATTCTCCCCATTCCCTTGGCCAAAATCAAGAAGTGGGATGGCTTAAGCAGGGAGAAAGCTTCAGAATTGCTTTGGCACTTACCTTGGACTTGGCTGGACTGCAGGTGGTAGAATCTGCCGGTGAGAGAGAGAAATACAAAGGAAAGTTAAATCGGGGCAGGAGAAGGCTGCCTTGTGCACACGATTCCCTCTCCCCGGAGGCTTCAGGAACCAGGGAGTTCAGACACCTGAGCTCTCCCCAGGTGTTGGGAGTGTGATGGGCTTCTGGTGTCATTTCCCATGGCCCAGGGACGGTATTGATGGCAATCACCACTTCCTTTCGAGGTAGGAAGTGACGTCAGGCTGCCAGTTGTGAGACCCTCATTTGTCAGGGTCAAGGGCAAGGAGGGCTTCTCTTTGGGCCTAGGTCCTCTCCCCTCCCCTCCTGTCCCTGTTACTCTGAAGCACTAGAGAGAAAATGCCAAATATCAGACGCAGTCCACGGAAACCACAATGAAACACAGCGAATCACAGATGCTCTGGAGAAATGGAGACCACACAGTGCACAGACAAGGGGGCGCCCTACCTCCACCCTCACCACCACCCCCACTTCTGGGACAGGAGGAAGAAGAGGGACCCTGTGAATGATGGCGTCGAGGGGCAGACACCAAGTAGGTGGGACCCAGGAGGCAGAGCGCGCTGGTGACTAGGGCCTTGATAGGCTCCGCCTCCAGACTCCTTGTCCATCTGCCTTCCCGGGGGCAAGGCCCTGTTTATCACCAGAGTTACGAGAACGAGTAAAATCATTACATCAGTAGGACTGGGGTCCCGCTCCTTTAAGATCACTGGGGGTGGAGAAGGAACCACAACCAAATCCTGGCAGTGTCCTCTCCAGGACCAGGGAGGGGGTAGGCTGATCTAAGGACCTCCCGGGGTCTGACGGGGCAGTGGGCAGGCACAGTTAATCCACACTCTCTGGCAAGCAAGTGAGTCCTCCTCCCCACCCCTCCCCTGCACACGGTGAGAGGAGCAGATGGCCAACCACACAGTGACACACACGAGGCAGGGGAGCGGCAGCAGGTGATTAGAAGAAACAGGGGGCTCCTCTCTGCCATCCCCACCCACCTTGTCCCCTGGCTCCCTCCTCAGCCTGCCTCTTGTAACTAGGGGTGCTGCGCTAGGCCTCTGTCAGAGACAGGAGCCGTCAGAATACGAAGGGCGGCCCGCCCACAGGGCGGGAGAAGTTAATGCCTTGGGCCGAGGGGCTGCTCTGGGCTGCTCTGCTACGAGAGTCTACGGCCCTGAGGACTTAGGGGCTGAGTGACCAGGGGCTCTGGTTTCAGAAGCGGGAAGAGTCAGCCCTCGGAGCCCACCAAGGCAGGAGCTGCAGTTATAGAGAGGCTTCTGAGGGTGACATCACTCGTGTCCCGACAGGCTGGGTCCCCCTACCAGCCAAGCCTCCCCCTGTCCAGATAACCAGAGGTGACCGGGTTCAGCACAGAGAAAAGCCCAGAGTCTGGGGACCGCGGCAGAGAGTCTGGGGACCGCGGCAGAGTCATGCGGTGCCCAGACTTCCCGGCAAGGGGACAGGATCTGGCTCCGACAAATGCCTCCTTCCTCCTGAGAAGGGGCTTTCAGATGGGAGGGCTAGGGTGGGGGTACGCTGTTCACAAGCGGGGGTAGCCGGTATGTCAAGGGTGAGGTGCTCACAGCCCGGGACCTTTCTGCCTGCCCCTCGGGCCTGCCCAGCCTTCTTATAATCACCCGCCACTGTTAGTGACCGAGGCCGCAAATGCCACACTGTACCCTTTAAATCTCCAACAGGTCCGCTGGAGGAGGGGAAGGGGAGAAGAGAGAGGCAGGGTTCAGGGGCGGGAGGAGAGCACAGGGAGAAGAGAGAAGGGGGCAGAGGGGTGCAAGGAGAAAAGGAAGAAAAATTAAAAAGAGGAACATGCCCAGAAGGACACAGCCCACGAGAGATAAAAAGCTCAGGAAGGAAACCAGTGAAGGAGGGCGAACAAAGCCCCTACCCAGCCCGGGGAGGGGCAGCTGAGCAGACAAGGAAGCGGGCCCACAGGCAAGCCAGACCTCCCCAGAGTGGAGAAGGCCCTGACACAGCCCGGGTCTCTGTGGGGGGGGGGGGGGGGGGCAGGGAAGGGCCCCGCTGGGACAGAGCAGGGAAGCTGGGCGTCTGGCCAGGCATCTGGGACCCTTGGGAATGTGAATCCCACCCCCACTCCCACCCGTTCCCAAGCCCCTGCACTCACCTGAACCTGGGTCACCAGGGGGCACTGTCCTGCCAATGTTAGGCAGGAGGTACTCAATGTTGGGCACTGACTGAGGCTCCTTGTCATCCACAGGAGTCTGCAAACAGGAGGAGGGTCAGCCAGCATGTCCTCAGATGGCTGGACCGTGGATCCCGCAAAACGGGGTAACCTGAGGCAGGGCCCATGACTCCTCCATCAGATTGGGGCTCACCAACTGTCTCTCTCATCAGTCAGGCACTCTTGAAGGCAGGTCCTACACGTACCCCATTAGACTGTTTTGTGCCTTCTCCAACACCTTGACTGAACCCCAAAGGCCGGAGCTGTGTCTCCACCATCAGACTGGATCTTTCTAAGATCTATATCCTCCACATAAGACTGGAAGGTGGAGTCTGCCTTTGCTACTGGACTCAGTTTCCTTAGAGTGGCTTACACCTCCCCCCTTAGACTGGGGACTCATGAAGGCAAGGATCGTGTCTCCCATTAGACTGGAGGCTCCTGAGAAGAGGGCCTATGTTTCCTCCATCAGACTGGGAAGCCCCAAGGGCAGGGACCTTCCCCTGCTTGAGTCTTACTGCCTGCCCCCTCCCAGGCCCCGGCCTGAGATGCAGGCCCACCTCAGACCAGACCCACTCCACCCTCCCTCTGCATCACTTACTCTCTCTCCCTTGTCCTCGTCATCGCTGAAGAACCAGTCTGACTGCAGAGGAGACAAAAGGAAGTGGTGAAACTCAGCGTGGGAAGGGGCTGAGGGAAGACGGAGACACGGGCTCTGGACCTGCACAGTCCAGAGGACCCCACTCAGACGTCATATGGAATGGGGCAGGAGAAGTCCTCCCTCTTCTCAACAACCCCCAGGCTGGCCTGGTCACTGGATGTTCCCAAGGGAACATGGATTCCCAGGACCAAACCCCACAGACTATGAGAAACCCTTGGGGAGAGAAAAGGCTGGACCCCAGTGCTGGAGGGAAATGCAGCCTGGAATGGGAAGGGCTGAGGATTGATGGAGGGCCAGTTCAGGAAAAGCTTCTCCGCCTGTTTTTCACTAGATATTGTCCAGAACACATCTCTGGAGCTCGCTCCCAACCGCAAGCCAGAAGCGGGGACAGCAGTGCCATCTAGCGCAGGCTGGGTCCGCTGCAGAGAGAAGGCCCACCTGTTGCGGCGGCCAGAAGAGCCCTGGGCACCACATTAGCTACTGGGGTGGCCACTCTCTCCCCCAGCCAGAAGACAGAAGTGCCGGGAGGGAAATGTTAGGAGGTTCCCTGAGGGGCAGGCAGGAAAGAGTTTTCACATAAATGCCAAACAGGGCAGAAAATAAGGTAAAAATCTGATTCGTAAGTATGTTTTGTGAAATCTGAGAATCTTAAAGATAAAACCCTAAAAGTTTTCTGGAGAAAAAAAAAGATTGTTTACAAACGAGCATCAGCTGTAACTAGAATTTTCAGCAGCAGCAGCAGACATAAGAAGATAAGTAGTATTTTCCTGTATTGCTGGATTACAAACGCAGGAATTTTGAGCCTAGAATTTTATACCCTGCTAAACTCTCAGTTGAGTGTGAACTAAAGCTACTTGAAGACATCAGAAAGCTTGCTGCACAAAGATTCTCTTAACTGTGTATATGAGCACAGTTAAGAAATGACCCCGGGGTGGAGTGACCAGCTCGGAGAGGTAAGGACGAATGTCCACGGTCGATCCAAGCAAGGATACTCATATACACATACAATTGTACACACACAAAGTATATCCATGACACTGTGGATTTCGAACACAGAGGGAGAAACCGGTGATGGGTGACAGTACACTAAGGCACTTGGTTTTTAGATGTGGGGGAAGGAAGACAATGGATATTGATGAGCTTTAGGAATAATCAGTGAGAGTGAAGCATAAGTATGGGCTGCTATAATTGTATAATTAAACACAGATTGGGCTTTATACATTGTGTAATTTTTCTTTTTTTTAATTTATTTTGAGAGAGTGAGAGCGAGCGTGGGAGGGGCAGAGAGAGGGAGAGACAGAATCCCAAGCAGGCTCCACACGCTGTCAGCACTCGGGGCTTTAACTCATGAACCGTGAGATCATGACCTGAGCAGAGATCAAGCTGGATGCTTAACCAAGCAGCCACCCAGGCTCCCCTAAATTATGTCATTTTCATATCAGGAAAACAAAAATCAATGCATCGAAAGCAAGGTAGGACAGATGGAAAAGAAATAAAATGAAAATGGGGTAAACAAAAAACGACACTTAAGATGGCAGAGAGAAGTCCCAACAACACAGAAATTAGAATCAATGAGTTAAGCTCACTGGTCGAAAGTTCACACACACAGAATATTAGGGGCGCCTGGCTGGCTCAGTTGCAAGTGTGCAACTCGATCTCAGACTCATGAGTTCAAGCCCCACATTGGGCATTACTTAAAAAAAAAATACTGTTTGTTAAAAAATAAATAAATACAATAAGACAGGGAACGTGGATTGAAAGGATACATATTACCCAATCAGACTGGGTAATTATGGTGGGAGCAAAGTGGGGTCAGGGATGAAGGGGGAAACAAGGAGGCTTGCAGGTTGATTATGACCATGTGCCATGAACCTCAGTTATTATTCGCCACAATCTGGCATATTATTAACTCAAATAAGTGGCAAAGGAGAGCAACAAGAAAGAGAAGAGAGGATCAGAAATAATGCAAGATCGAAAGTCAGTCTTCTCGGGCTCAAGTCCACCTCGGGTAAATGACTTCTTTGAGTCTATTTACTTATCTGTAAAATGGGCATAACAGGAGTATCTACTTCTAAAATTGTGGTGAGAAGGAAAATGAAATCTTTTATGGCTATTATAAGAAACTAGAAATACCAAGTGTTGATGAGGATGTGGGGAAAAGGGAACTGTCACACACTGTTGGTGGGAATGTAAATTGGTGCAGCCACTACAGAAACCAGCATGGAGGTTCCTCAAAAAAATTAAAAATAGAACTACCCTACGATCCAGGAATGTCTGGGTGGCTCAGTCAGTTAAGCTTCCGACCCTTGACCTCTGCTCAGGTCCATGACCTCACAGTTCGTGGGTTCCAGTCCCGAGTCAGTCTCTGCACGGACAGCGTGGAGCCTACTTGGGATTCTCTCTCTCTGCCTCTCTCTCTGTCCCTCCCCCTACTTGTGCTTTCTCTCTCTGTCTCTCTCTCTCTCAAAATAAACAAATAAACTTAAAAAAAAAAAAAAGAGCTACCCTATAATCTAGCAATTCTGCTTCTGGGTATTTATCTGAAGAAAACAAAAACACCAAGGAGAGATATCTGCACCCTTTTGTTCATTGCGGCACATTATCTACAACAACTAAGACACGGAAGTGGCCTGAGTGCCCACTGATGGAGGAATGGGTCAAGAAGATGTGGCGTGTATATAAAATGGAATACAACTCAGCCACTGAAAGAAGGAAATCTTGCCATCTGTGACCACATGGATGGCCCCTGAAGGTACCACGTATGCTAAATGAAACAAGTCACACAGAGAAAGACAAATACCGTATGATCTCACAGGTGGAATCTAAAACAAACAAAAAGACGCAATCCAGGCTCATAGGTACAGAAAACAGGCTGGGGTGGGGCCGGGAGTGGGGGGTGGGCAAAGTGGGTGAAGGGGGTCAAAAGGTACAAACTTCCAGCTGCAAAATAAATAAGTCGCGGGGACGTAGCCTAGAGCATGATGACTGTGGTTAACAATACTGCATTGTGTTTTTGAAAGTTACTAAGAGAACAAGACTGAAAAATTCTCATGGCCAGAAAACCAATTGTAACTATGTATGGTGACGGTATATGTATAGCGCTGATCATCTCACGGGATATATACAAATACTGAATGGTCGTGTTGTTACACGTGAAACTAATCTCATGGCAATTATACCCTCCGCTTAAACATTTCAAAAATAATGAAATACCGTGTGTAAAATATTTAGTACAACACATTGCTAATGTACAATGAATGTTAGCCATCATTAAGAAAAAGTGCAGTCCCCAGAGACAGGCTGAATAGAGGAAGCCCTAAGAAGCCCAGCCTTTAATTCGGTTTGGAGGTACCCAAAAGTGCTGTGGGAGCCCAGAAGCTTCCGGGTAGCCCAGAGTTTTCTGGAAGAATTCACGCTAGCTGGTGCCACCCTGCTTTTGCACATCCCTGAGCCTGGAACGCTTTCTCCCTGCTCTGAATGGCTAAATTCCTCCGGGTGTCGTAAGACAGTTAAACTCGCCCCTGACTACGCTCCCAGCCCTACAGCCGGGGCAGGGTTAGGTCCTTCCATGGGCTTCCCTGGTGATAGCCCAGAGAATGAAGAAATGACATCTTCACTGAGGCACTGCTCCTTCACAGCAGGGCCTGGGTTCCAGTCACCTCTGCATCCCAGCACCTGCACCTGCCCCTGGCATGCCGATGAGGTCAGTAATGGTGGTCGCTAATTCATATAACACCTCTTACCCGCTAAGTGGCATTTTAAGTGCTTCACGGACATTAACGCATGTAACCCTCACAATTACCGTGTGAGGTGAGCGTTATTATCATCTCCACTTTACAGATGAGGAAACTGAGGCAAAAAGAGGGTAAGTCCCTTGTTCAAGGCCCCACAGCATGTAAGGAGCAGAGCCAGAGTTGAACTTCAAGCAGGCGGGCTCCAGAGCCAGTGCCCTCAACTGCTACCTCAGCGGTTCTCAAGCGGGGTGCCTCTGCCTCCCGTCCCCTGGTTGGGGGGGGGCATTTGGGAAAGTCGGCAGACATTTTCAGTTGTCACGACTGGAGGGAGGCTCCTGGCATCTAGCCAGAGATGTTGCTAACCATCCTGCGCTACACAGGACAGAGCCCCACAAAGAATCATCTGGCCCCAAAGGTCACTAGTGCGGAGGCTGAGAGATCCCGGTGTACGCAGAGCGGCAATCATGTTCGAACAAATGCCTTGACGTGGTCTTTGGGTTGCAGCTGACTTAGTAAACATGGGAAGGAGCTGGTTGGTGACTTGCCACTGGGAGGACAGGAGCCCCGGGTAGGGAGGCCAGGTGATGGCCGCAAAGTCACCCATGACCTGCAGCCATCCGTTGACGGGCCAGGGGCTCAGAGCCAGAGTCAGAGAAGTCTCTGCCGAGGTCCGATCCTGCCTGGGCCCGCGACTCCAGGGGCTCGGGGGGCCACGTGTTGGGGGGGGGGGTAAATTTTCCAAGGGATAAGTTTTCCCAGACTAAGGGAAATGTTGGAATGAGAATAGGCTTTGACGTTCCCTCCCAAGGCTCAGAGCCCTGACCACCCAGTGGAGGAAGGAAATAAGCATGCAAGGCCAGTCGGCGTGACCAAAGTCTACCCCGCTGCCTCACGTCACTGACCCTGGCCGGCCAAGCCAGCTCTAGGATGGACCCCGGAATCTGGCCTCCCAGCAGGGGCCGAGGAAAGCACCAACTTTGGTCAGACAAAGCTGGCTTACAATCCTGGGGCTGCCACTTAATAAGCTGCGTGACTTTGAGCAAGTCACTTTGCTTCTCTGAGCACCGGTTTCCTCATCTGTAAAATGGGAGTAACATGGCCTGGTTTCCCTTCCCTAAAGTATCTGTGACGTTGCAGACGCTGAGGACCCCATTCCGCTGGCCAGCTGCCGGTCTTATTTCTCCTGGCAGGAGGGGGTCGGGTTCCATCCACAGGCAGATTTGGAAATGGGAAATCTGTGATTTTTTTTTTTTTCCTTGAAAATCTAGGATTTATAAAAGCATCCCTTAGGGCCCCAGAAGGGGGCGGCGCTGCCCTGAGTTTGGCTCTAGAGGACCAAGGCCTCCTGCGCCCTCTGCTGGCCGCTCTAGGTTCTCATCCCATCCTGGACAATAACTAGACTCCTTAGACACAACAGGGCTTGTGGTGCTTCTGGGAGCCATGAGAAGGGGGGAGACCAGCCCGAGACATACAGAGGACAAGTGCAGGATCCTGTCTTAGCCCTTGCTCCGCCCTGCCTCATCTGCGTCCCCTCCCCGGGCATCACCATTTGCTCCCCCAAGCCTCAGTGGGGTGGCAAGGCAGAGCTCTGCCCCTGCTCCCTACACCTGTCTGCGTGTTTCTACAAGGACACTTTTCCTGGGGCCCCCTTCTGAACGTGCCCCTGCATTCACCCCTTGGCTGTCCAACCCAGCCGCACTTTCCTTGACCAACCTCTGCCCTCTGGCCCTCACCCTCATCTTAGAAGCTCAGGGGCCTCCTGATTCTCCTGCTGGGAATGGAACATCCTAGAAAGACAGGGATTCTAGGATCCATTCCTGTTTGGTCCGGAAACGCAGCCCATCGCTTCGGAAGGGCATGTGCCATCCCAGGAGCATTTGCTGAAGCTGCCTCATCCTCCACTGAGCACATCCGCCCAGGTGAGCAGGAGCGAAATGCCCAGGGGGACATGGCCTCGGCCTGGAGTGGCTGCTTACGTGCTGGATCAGCGTCTCCACGATCTTATAGCGATCAGGCATGTGGGTCACCATGTCTGCCATGTTGTCCTCAGATGTCCTCACCAGCGTCGGCCCGAAGACCAGGGCCAGGTTCCTGGGCTCCATCTGGGCAGGGGAGGAAAGCAGGTCAGCACCAACACTCCATGAGCTCTGACCTCCAGTCCCCCAGACCTCCCTCACCCCAGGCCCCTCAGGCCCAAGGCCCATCCTGAGCTATGCCTGGCTTAGGGGACGGACACCTCCTTGCTGGGTAAGGCAATGCCTCGCAAGTAGAGTACAGGCCAGATTTCAGCCTCGCTCATCCCCAGGCCTAGTAGCCGAGAGCAGTGCCCAGCCTGCTCACCCATACCGTGCTGACAGTGACAGATGCCAGAATAGGGACCTGCTGGAGGTTCTAAGGGTATTTTAAAACTGGGAGCATTCCTATAGCTCCATTCATTTTTGCAGAACCAGAAAATACAGAGGTCTGATTAGAAAAACACAATGTGGCATGAGAGACCGGTTTAGTCTGTAGAGTGAGCAACGCTTGATTTTAAGGTTATGAGTTCGAGCCCCATGTTGGGTGTAGAGATTACTTAAAATATTTTTTAAAAAAAGAAAAAAAGAAAGAAAGAAAGAAAAATGCAATGCAAGGGATTTGAGCTAAATCCAAGGATAGATTTCCATCAGACACAGAGGGACTGTGGCTCTCTGCCTCTGTGAGACCCTTCAGAAACTCCGCAGATGGCTCTCCGGGGAAGAAGCACTGGCTGGCATGGAAGGGTGGGGTGGGGACAGAGTGACTACGGAGGAGGGTGTGCTTAGACGGCCTTGGGATTATCTGACCTGGAAGAGTCTAGAATATGCTCAAAGGACCCTATAGGCCTCCTTCCCCCACATTCCACGCCAGAGTCCCCCCACCTTGTTTTTCTCCGAGTGGTCAGCAATGGTCTTCAGATGGCCCACGAGGAATTTGAGAGTCTCATAGTAGTGTCCTGGGAGATCCCGGATCTGGGCGGGAGCGAGAAGGGGCATGGGGCTGTGATGGCCTCCCCATCTCCCCAGCACACCCCACAGGGGCTCCCACCGCCATACTTCCGGAGTCTGGAAACCACCCTCTAGCCAGCCCCCTTGGAGAGATGGAGAAACGGAGGCCCAGAGCGGAGAAGGGCATCTCCAAGGTCACAGAGGGAAGTGGCGGCACTGGGCTCCAGGCCTCCCGGGGTGGGGGGGGGGAGGGGAAGTGGGGGTTGCTCTCCAGGCCCAGTGTGCCTTTTGCCCGAGGGCATCTCTCTTTCCTTACCAGCTTCCGGAGCGTCTTCATCCGCTCCCTCGAGTCTTCGATGCGATTGGCCTCAATGAAGTCATTGTATTTGTCTAGAACACAGTGAAGACTCTTTAGAGAGGTGGGAGGCAGTCCCTTCTCCCACTCTCATGGTGCTTCCAAGCTGAGGAGGCCCAGGCTGCTCCAGCTCAGCGTCGGCGGGGGTGGGGGGGGGGGTCGGGTGGGGGGTGCTCCATGACCTTGTGTCTATGTGACCAAACCCACTACAGCTGCACTCAGGGGCGCACCCGACCTGGGGCAGCCCAGGTGTGTTTGGGAAGAAGCAGGACCTGAGCTGCACGTGGATACTGGAAAAGAGGTCCTCGTCCCAGGCTCTGGGACAAGGACACCACAAGGTCAGAAGAGGTTACCTAGAAAGAGGGAGGGGCCCTTTCAGCCTCCAGACGCCCACCCCACCTGTGTCAAAATGCCCCCCAACTCCCTTCAGAAGAAGTGCATGGGGAACTTTAAAACATGGAACAGGCTAAGTTTATTCCGAAACTCATCTGACGAGTAGATGCATAAGGAGAGCGGAGAACAGTCTGTAAAGGAAGAATCACGAGGGAGGGCTTGTCCTATCCGATACTGAAACGCGCTAAAAAGATAGCATAGCTTCAGCAGCCTGGGCCTCACGGAGGAGGCTGGCCAAGGACAAGGACACAGAAAGGAGGGGAACAGGCCACGTGGATCTTTACTATGTGATAAAGGCAGCGTTTCAAATCAGTGCGGAAGGATGGAGGGGTCAATAAATGTCCCTGGGACAATTAGCTATCTTGCTGGGGGAACAAAAATCCATTTCCAGCCCACATAATAATACACAAACATGTGTGATTGCATTAGAGAGCCAAATGTCAAAGTTGCTAAAATCTTGGGAAAACCAAGAAGACGTCTTTACAACCATAAGGCCTTCCTAAACACGAGATGCAAGATCCATTAAAGATGAACAGCTTTGACTACACTTAATTGTTTTCAATTTCTGCCCTGAACAGTTAATAGGCAAACGGCAGACCGAGAGCAAATCTCCGCACAAACTAGCAAAGGGTTAATACCCCTAATACACAAGAGCTTGTCTCGTACAAATCGATACCAAAAAAGACAAACAGCCCAATAGGAAAATGGGCACACAGTCTGAACAGGAAATGAGAGGAAACAGAAAAGGCCAATAAACTAATGAAAAGATAGTTAATTTCCCTAATAATGAAAGAAATGAAAATGAAAACATAATGAGATGCCATTTCCCTCAACCAATTAAGAGAAGTCTAATAAAATGCTGATAACATCTAGGGTGGATGGGGCCAATTCTCTCCTATGCGGTTGGTCAGAGTATGAACTAGGGCCTTCTTCTCAGAGGGCAGCTTGACATTAGCTTTCAAAAATGTTGACCAGGACTTTGACCTGGAAATTCTACAGCCTAGGAACCCACCTCTAGGACACCGATCCGGGCATGCGGGGACACCTTCAAGGAAAGTCACTGCCACGCGTTTTGTAAGAGCAAAACTTTGAACACAACCTGAATATCCATCAACAGGGGAGTGATTAGGCAAATTATAGTCTATTCCGACTACGAACTACCAGGTGGTTGATTTAAAAGAAGAACGGGTAGAGTTCTTTGTACAGACATGAATGAATCTCAGAATGACAAGCCTCCTTTTGTTAAGAACCCCCACCCCCCCCACCCCCAGGGGTGTGCTGAATCCGGCTCACACCGGCTCCTGAGGGCCAAAGGTGTTCATCTCTCTTCTGACTCCACGTTGGTGGCAGCTTATCGGTAGCTTGAAATAAGGCGCAGTAGGAGTAATTGTACCATGGAGACTACAGATCAAGGCTTTTTTTCCCTTGAGAGCCAGGTGGCAAACATGTGCCAGCACGCAGGCAAACTCACCCAACCCTAGACCCTATCTATGCACGGTTGTCTCCGTCACAGGTGTAAGAGGGTCTGGGAAACAGATCAGCGAACGGTCAAGAGCTGGGCTCTGGAGCCGGACGCCTGGGGCTGAATCCTGGCTCTGACACTGACAACGTGCGTGACCTTGGGCAAATGATTTAACCTCAGTTTCCTCATCTGTACAGTGGAGATAATAGTACCTACTCCATGGAGTCGTTGTAGGGAGCAGCGCTTGGCACACAGCAAATGCTCAGAAAGGGTCAGGATAGTCTCCAGGGATAGGGACTAGGAGAGTGACAGGCACCTTCGGGTGTTCTTGATTTGCATCTATACTAAGTTTGTCACAAGCCCATGTTTCTCTTGTATTGAAACAAAAACCCAGGGTGCCTGGGTGGCTCAAGCGGTTAAGCCTCAACTTTGGCTCAGGTCCCGAGCTCGCGGTTTGTGAGTTCGAGCCCCATGTCGGGTTCTATGCTGACAGCTGGGAGCCTGGAGTCTGCTTTAGATTCTGTGTCTCCCTCTCTCTCTCTCTCTCTGCCCCTCCCCTGCTCTCTCTCAAAAAAAATAAACACTGGGGCACCTGGTTGGCTCAGTTAGGCATCCGACTTTGGCTTGGGTCATGATCTCACTGTTCCTGAGTTCAAGCCCCACGTCAGACTCTGTGCTGACAGCTCAGAGCCTGGAGCCTGCTCTGGATTCTGTATCTGCCTCTCTCTCTCTCTGCCCCTCCCCTGCTCACACTCTGTCTCTCTCTGTCTCTCAAAAATAAATGTTAAAACAATTAAATAAATAAATAAACATTAAAAAAAACAACAACAACAAAAACTCAATGAGTAAAGCCAACAAACCCAATAAAACAAAGTGGTCAGAGTGCCGCACAGCCAGGTGTCCCTCCTCCTCCCGTCCTCCACTTCCACCCCCACTCACCGTCGGTGAAAAGAGGCTCAGGCAGTTTTCGGAAGAAGGACTTGAGCAGGCTGCTGATCACATTGAGGTCCTGCCAGCGCTGGGGAGAGGGCGAAGACATCAGGTCCCAGGCAGGCCCAGCGGGGTGCACAAACCCCATCCCCCTGCCCCAGGCCCAGCCCAGGTGCCCACGCCTCCATGCTAGTCTAGCCCGGCCCAGCCCTCCCTGGGGCCCACACCAAGCTCTGCCCAGACCAGGCAATCTCCGGCCTAAGGAGACTCATCAGGGTGGTGGCGGCAGAACAGCGCCCAGCTAGGTCCTGGCCCCCTGACCGGCTGGCCCCGACCCCTCCCTGCTCCAGCAAGCCCAGTGAGCTCCCGCATTTGCCCACCCACAGCAAGTACTAGGTACCTTCTTCGGTGCAAGCACTATGGGACGGAAGTGAGGGAAACCTCCTTGGTGGTTGGACCTCCTCGGGCCTGCTAGCACTCAATCCTGCCTCCCAGGGCTCCCCATTTACTGGAGAGCCACCCTTGGACCCCCTCTCCTTATCCATGACATAGCAGTCATTCATGCCTGGCACCTGCCTATCTCAGGCCTTCTGCACATGCCAATTCCCTCCCCTAGAAGTTTCCTCCCCTGCCCTTCACAGGCCAGCCTCCTCATCCTATCCAAACGCCATCTCTGCAGAGACGCCTTCCCTGACAGTCACAGCTAACACAGCCACCACTGCCCCTGCCCCTTCATCTGTACAACAGCCCTGACCTTGTTTCTTCCATGGTACTTACCACACTTTGTCACCGTTGTATGCATTTTTTTCCTTCCCTGCCTACCTGCCTGGCAGGACTGTCTGTCCTGTCCTGTCCTGTCTGCCCTGTCCCCCACTGTGCTCCTATCACCTAGTGAGCTCAGTTAGCCTGGCACCTATATACCCTAAGTGAGTAGTTCTCAACAGGGGCAGAATCACACCCCCAGGGACAGAACCCCCTTGGTTTCCACAACACCAGAGTCTGGGGATGCTTTTAAACTTTCTGTGACACACAGGACACCTTCCCACAACAAAGAATTATTCTGCAAGGCATCAAGATTGAGAAACCTGGGTTGTTGTTTTTTTTTAATGTTTACTTATTTTTGAGAGAGAGAGCGCGCGCAGGGGAGGGGCAGAGAGAAAGGGACACAGAATCTGAAGCAGGCTCCAGGCTCCAGGCTCCAAGCTGTCAGCACAGAGCCCGATGCGGGGCTCAAATTCACAAACTGCAAGATCATGACCTAAGCCAAAGTCAGACGCTTAAACAACTGAGCCACCCAGGTACCCCAAGAAACCCTGTTTTAAATAAATGGATGGTTGGGGCGCCTGGGTGGCTCAGTTGGTTAAGCATCGACTTCAGCTCGGGTCTGATCTGTTTGTGGGTTCAAGCCCCACATCGGGTTCCGTGCTGACAGCTCAGAGCCTGGAGCCTGCTTCGGATTCTGTGTCTCCCTCTCTCTCTAACCATCCCCTGCTCACAATCTGTCTCTCTCTCTCAAAAATAAACAAACATTAAAAAAGAAAAAAATTTTTTTTTAAATAAATGGATTGTTGAATGCAAGAATGAATGAAGCATGGCCGGTCACTGTCCCTTGTGTCCACGAGGGGGCACCACCACCCCGTGCCAAGTCCAGGGTAACCGCCTTGACCGGAAGGGCTCAGAGTAACTCAGGCCCGGAAAACAAGGTAACACCTTCCACAAAGACACGCAGCTCCACAACACACACACTCAGTACAATGGCCCCACACCATCCCACAAACAATACCCTCCCCCTCAGGTTCATCAGGAGTTACGGTCACCCTGCCCACAGCACTTAACTTCCAGCGGTCCCCAAGACAGAGGACAGGACTGGTGTCGGAGACAAAACTACACGCCCAGCACGCTCTGGGCCCTGACTTGGGTCCGCTGCCCCCCCAGCCCCGGCCAGGCTTCTCCCTGGCTAAGCCCCAGCGAATGTGCTTTTGGGCATATCCACCCCAAGCCAGCACAGGGCCCGCCCACCTGCCCCATCACCTCCTGGCTGTTCTCATCTCCCAGCTCCCAAACCCAAGGCTTCTGGACCCCTCCCACGTGCACACATCTGCCACTCATCCCCAGCCTCACCTGAGCCCCCCTCTCCTCTGTCCCACACGGAGCCTGGCCCTTCACTCCTGCTGCCCACCCTCTGCCCACACAGCAGTTCCCTCCATCGTCCCACCCTGTGCCCCAACGCCACCGTGTCCATCCTCCAGTGCACTCTTGGGGACTGCCTGTTTGTGCCATCACCCCAAATCCGGCGGGGGGGGGGCTGCCTGACACATCTTCCCTCTCGGGCCCTACTCCCCAGTTTCTGCCAGAGAGATACCACCAGCCCCCAGCTCAAATGTTGGCTCCTCCCTGCACCCCCCTTCCTCCCTCTCATGTGGTCAACTCCTAGAGCTGCTCCCCTGGGGCCACCGTGTCCTCCTGGCCCCTTGCACTTCCCACATGTCAGCAATTTCTCCCTTGGATGCCCCGCTCTGGGCCTCCCTCATTTGTATCCGTCAGACTTAAGCTAAAGCAGACTCCACTCTCATTTATGCCTCCCCAGCTGAAGAACCACTGAAGGCTCCCTATTGTCCCTACTGTCAAGATCAAAGACTTCAGTGGAGCCATCAAAAGCCCTCCACCTCCTGCCCCGGGCCTCATCCTCCCCGCTGGCAAGCCCAGGAAGGAGGAATGAAATGGGCCTGTTCTCTGTCTCGACACTCAGACCCTTCTCTGGGATTTTGGAAAATGCCATCGTTCCCAGCCTGGACTGCCTTCTTGTCCACCTGCCCCCTCCCATTCACGCTTCAAAGATTCAAACACTCAAGTCTACCACCTGCTCCGGCCCTCGGCATCTTCTCCTTCCTCATCGCACAATCTGGCCCTTGGTGAGAGAGCAGCCTTCTCCCTTGGCCACCGTCCCACACGTACTTATCTTGTCTCCCCATTTTTTCCCCAAGGGCAGGAAGACGGTCAGGTATCACATAAAGCTTCACTAAATATGTGACTCATGGGACTTCATTGCCCAGATTCCTGGTTTTCCAAAAATCTTTTTCAGCAGAGCCCCTTTTTGCCAGACAGAATCATACGTGAAAACCCAATATGAAAAAAAAAATGACATTAAAAACAGAACAAAGCAGATTTCTCTAGTTTGGGCAAAGACCGGGGTTCCTGACCTGCTCCCAGCCTCCCACAGCTTTTTGGGGGAATACAGTTTGAGAAACACTGACCCTGCTGCACATTCTTTTTTTTTCACATTAAAATATCTCTTTGTTGGGGCGCCGGGGTGGCGCAGTCGGTTAAACGTCCGACTTCAGCCAGGTCACGATCTCACAGTCTGTGAGTTCGAGCCCCGCGTCAGGCTCTGGGCTGATGGCTCAGAGCCTGGAGCCTGTTTCCGATTCTGTGTCTCCCTCTCTCTCTGCCCCTCCCCCATTCATGCTCTGTCTCTCTCTGTCCCAAAAATAAATAAACGTTGAAAAAAAAATTTAAAATATCTCTTTGGGGGGCCCCTGGGTGGCTCAGTCAGTTAATTTTGGCTCAGGTCATGATCTTGTGGATCTTGTGTGAGTTTGAGCCCCGCGTCAGGCTCTGTGCTCACAGCTCAGAGCCTGGAGCCTGCTTCGGATTCTGTGTCTCCCTCCCTCTTTGCCTCTCCCCCATTTGCGTCCTGTCTCTTTCTCTCTCTCTAAAAATAAATAAAACATTAAAAAATTTTTTTAAATTCTTTTAGTATATATTTTTTGGGGGGACGCCTAGGTGGCTCCGTCAGTTAAACGTCTGGCTCTTGGTTTTGGCTCAGGTCATGATCTCATGGTTTGTAGATTCAAGCCCCACGTTGGGCTCTGTGCTGACAGGGCAGAGCCTGCTTGGGATTCTTTCTCTCTGCTCCTCCCCTGCTCATGCTCGCTCTCTCTCAAAATAAATACTTAAAAAAACATATATTTCTTTAGTTTTTTTCCAGCTTTACTGAGATATAACTGACATTTTTTTTTAAAAAGTGAGCTTTTTTTTTTTTTTTTTTACAGGAAGTGGAACTTATTGGTGGGCATGAATAGGGAGGGACAGCGCCAAGGTTCTCATGAATGCAGAGCCCAGCAGTTGTCCAAGGGGCCACGATTAGGGATGTATTTGACCCCCAGCCATCTGGGATGAGCCGCTTTTCGGCCACCACGTCTACAAATTCATCCGCAATAAACTGAGTAAAGCCCCACTTCTTGGGAATGTGGATCTTCTGGCGGCCAGGGAACTTGAACTTGGCCCTATGTAGGGCCTCGATCACAGACTCCTTGTTCTGCAACTTGGTACAGATGGACATGATGACTTGGCCGATGAGGACCCTGGCCACCGTGACCGGGGGCTTTCCAAAGGTGCCCCGTCCCCCCATACCGCATACCCGTCTGGAGCCTAGACCGGAGACATGAGGCCAAACCTCAATGTCCACTGGGAAAGGCTGTCCCCAAGGTCCCTTAGGGCAGCCTATACAATCGACAGGCTGCATACACCACCAAGGAGGCTGCTGTTTGCAGCCGCGGCACCCTGGGTCCCCGTGGGGAAAGAGCACAGTCGGCTTAACCGGCTGCTGAGCCTGCTGCAAACTTTTAAGTGTGGCTGTCAGACTGCTTCACGAGCCGGCTTTGTCTCATCTGACCGGCCCCTCCTCTTCCCACGTTGCAACCATTCGAAGTCCTGGCTGCTCCAGAAAATACCACAGGCTCCCCTTCTAAGCCAGGGGTCTGCGGAGCACAGCCTGTGGGTCAAGTCCAGCCTGCGGCCTGGTTTTGTGTGGCCCTGGAGCTAAGAACGGTTTTCACGTGTTTAAAGGACTGAAGAAAAAGAAGGAGGAGGAGGAGGAGACCGCGTGGTAACCAGCACCTAAAACATCTGCTACCTGGTCCTTTACAGAGAAGGTGAGTCGACTGTTGGCAAACCTTCAGGGCCCGCCCCTTCGCCCAGGCCATTCCCTCGGCCCGGAATGCCCTCGCCCGGCTTTCACCGGCGTTTAGTGAACTCTACTCATCCTCAAGGCCCCCAAACTATTGCCTGCGAGCCTCTGCCTCAAGGCTCCCTAGCCACGACTGCACCTGTCAGGCCTCAGCTGGGGGGATGCCCATCCCCGGGCCTGGCCCGCAAGGACAGGTCCCGTCTCACCCGTCTTCGTGCCCCGGCCCGCTGCCAGGCACGCTGCAGGGTACAAGGAACACGACAGACACACACGCCGCCTCGGCCCCTCCCCGCCTCCACAGACTCCCCGGCTGCACCCACCTCATCCTGTAGGTTGATGTCCCCGGGCCCACGGTTGAGCTGCTCCTGCAGGCTGGACACCACTGCATTGTTACCAGGCACTCGGTAAATGCCCGTGGACTCCAGACCCCGTGCCTCCACGATACGACAGCATGCAGCCACGATCAAGGGGACCCGCTGGGGACAGGCAGGGCAGACGTGTTAGGAAGGTAAAAGGCAGGATTCCCCACCGGTGAGCCAGAAGAGGGGGGAAGGCCAAGACGGGAGCGGTGCACGGCCAAAGCTGCTGCCCGGGGCCCCATGCAGGGGAACAGAAGGCCCTCACCGTCTCCGGGCACCAGAGCCTCACCACGGTGGGCACGGGAGCACTGACTGGAGGGTGGGGATTCCGGGCTCTGCCTCAGTTCTGCTGTTCCCTCCCTGGGCTCTGCCCCCCGACAACCCCCACAACCGCGGTGTCTCTAAGATGAGGCGGAGAGCTGGTTCCAAAGTCCCTCACAGCTCTGACCCTCTGTGCCTTGGTCTGCCCCCTTCTCTGCCTGTCCTGGGGTACGGCGGGGGCTCACCTGGTTCTCTATGGCTGGTTGGCACTCCTCCAGACGGACCCCAAACGCCCTAGGAGCTGCCTTCTTGTTCTTCTTGATGATGTTGATGCCCCATGGGGTTTTGGGAGTGGTAGCACTGTCATCTGGGGTCGGAGAAGGCAGACAAAGTCAGGGTGAGTGGGGGTCGGGGGCAGCAGGGGAGGGGCAGCAGCCACACTTGGTCACACACACCCACCCATGTTTGGACATGTGGGGCCTCCATCAGAAAGGCAACTGGAATGCTGAGGGCTGATGGGAAATTATATCCTGAGAGAAGGCCTCAGAGATGAGGGGGTTTATTCCTGAGGTGTCAGCCCTCGGAGGAAAGTAAGGACTTCTATATGGCCTCGAGGGCTAAAACAACAAGGTGGGGGTCGCAGATTCTGATACAATCAAAGAAAGAACTTTCTAATAGTCAAAAGTGTATAAAGAGGGAAAAGGCCGCCTCCAGAGAGGATGAGCCTCCTGCTCCTGAAGGGACACAGGCAGGGACTTGGAGAACACCCAGCTGGGATGTCACGGAGGGAAATCAGGTTCCAGGCCCTTCCAGCCCTGAGACTCTGGAAGCCCCTAGACCCTCACAGGCATACACACACAGACTGACATACCAGGATAATCCTGGCACACATCCAGCCCAACACATGCACACACACACACACACACACACACACACACACACACACGCCCTTGGCTCCCATGTAGACCCACAGAACTGACCCCCACCCTCCCACATGTGCACACACACATACTGCCCCCTTAGCAGCCACCTTCCTACCCTTGCTCCCTGCGGACTGGTCCTGAGTCCTGAAGCCACGTGCGGTACTCTGTTTGAGGAACTCAGACTTGAGGCCCCCCAGGCCACGAGAGACTTTGGGGGAGGAGTCAGCTTTGGGCCCAGAGCTATGGCTGTGTAGGAAAAGGAGGAGAGGAAAAGTCTTCATCTGGGGTCACCCAACATGCCACCTGCCCCAGCCTCCTACCACTTTAGACCTCCCCTCCATCCCTGACGAATCCCTCCTTGTCCTTCTGGGGACTGGAGGCTCTGCCTACCCCCCCACCCCCCCCCACCCCCATAGAGGGTGATTCAGAGGCTGCCTCGGGCCCGGAGGTGGGCCAGGAGGATGACCTCTGTCTGGAGTGCCCCCCGCCTCATGGTCAAGACTATTCATGAGAGCTGGACCTCACCTTACTTTGCGATAATCATTAAGCTTCTTGCTGATCAGAGCTTGGTTGGCACAGCCGGGGTCCTAGAGGAAAGGAAAGAGAAAGCAGACCCCCTCAGTGCCTACAGCCAGCCAACTCAGGCCTCATCCCTGGCCCCTGCCTCGGCTTCGCCAGCTGGAGGGCTCAGACCCTGGAGCGAGAAAGACCAGGGCTGGACTCCCGAGCACCCCCTCACCAGCTGTGTGACCTAGGTAATCCACTGGCCTCTCTGAGCCTCAGTCTCCTCCACAGTAACAAAGAAGATAACATGGCAACCTCAGGGTTGGGCTGCAGAATTGTGCATGTAGCACTCATCACATTCCCGGCCAGGCACAGAGGAGATGCCCCTAGGACTGGCAGCCCCAGCAATAATGGAAGTCACGTGGGACCCCCCTGACTGTACCCTGCTGGGGACAGCCCAGCCAGGCCCCCCAGAACAGGGCCACACATTCCAGGTACCTTCCTCCCTACAGTAAGGAAAGACAATGTCCTGAGGGGAGCAGAGCCTGGTTCAGCCAAAGGATGGGTCTCTTGTCAGTAAGAGGGTCTGTGGCCCAGAGGCCAGGTGCTTGCACCCCTCTCCCCCTGGCCCACCATCCTCGTGGCAGAGACCAGCCCCCGAGCTCAGGACCCCCACAGAGCTGTGTGCACTGAGCAAAGACACCTCGGTGCAGGCCCCTGCTGGAGGGGGGCGGGCAAGTGAAACGGAAACGTCAGCCCCGGCTCTGGGTGTGCAGCTGCAGCTGCCCAAGAGGGGGCGCCATTGAGAAACTACCCTGAAATCCCTGCCAAAGCCTTTGGCTCAACCAGTGCAGCTTACTGCCAAAGGCCAATCCTCTTGGCCTCCTCCCAAGGTCAATGTGTTGGTGCCCTGCTGACAGGCCAGCCCTGTCAGAAGGGCCAGCCACGGTCCTGGCACAGGGGCACCGCATTCTGTAATTCACTCCATAAGAAACCCCGGCTTTCTGAAGCAAGGCCTAAGATTGGCCGGGAGCTGACCTCTCTGTGCCACAGCCTGCCCAAGGCAGTAATAATAATGATAATAACGATAATAATTTGTGCCCTCCCTGTAGTTATTAGTGTTCCTGCCGGCCAGGGAGCACTGAGGGTGCCGAGGGCTCCGGGAGCCGCTGTCTGTATTTTCTCTTTACGCCAAAGCCCCGGCACGTAGGGCTGCAGGGGGTACCCCCTGTTGGCCCATTTTATGGAGGAGGGAACTGAGGCTCAGAGCGGTGAAGCGAGGTCCGCGGCAGGGGAGGGGCGGCCCTGGGGCCTCCCTGCACCCCCACCCCCACCCCGCCCCGCCCCGCCCCACCCCAGCCCTGGTGGGCGGCCGGGCCCTCACCTCGCCCTCGGCCCTGCTGTTCTCTCGGATCGCTCTGATCCAGCCCAGCATGTCATCCCGGTCCTCAGCCTGAAAGAGATATTCACAGAAGTCAGCGGTGGTCAGCCGGAACACGTGCCTCCTCTTGGTCTCGCTGTAGGAGATGTCCACCAGGCAGGAGCCGATGCAGACGGGCGCCGCCTCGTCCTCACCTGCGACGGCCGCCGCCGCCCCCGCCGCCGCCGCCGGCCCGGGCTCCCGCCGCTCCTTGCTCAGCAAGAGGGAGCGCGCCCGCAGCGCGGCGTAGACCCGCTTCCACTGGCGCAGGCCGCCGCCCGCTTTCTGCAGGGAGACACGGGGGGGGGGGGGGGGGGGGGGGGAAGAGACACAGGAAGGGGGAGGGTGTGAGAGGCGGGGCCTGCCCTCCCCGCCCCCACAGCGCGAGGGGGCCCCCGGGAGCTGCAGGCGGCCACAGCAGTGGGGACCCCGCCCCACGGCCAGGAGCCCCCTGCCCCACCCTCCTGCCCAGCCCCTTACCTGCCTGGACACCCCTACCCACTGTTCTCAGTCCCCCAACCTTCCTTTAAACACCAGCATCTTTAAACACTAGCATCAGGTCGCGATCTCACAGCTGGTGAGGCCCTCGTCAGATCCTCTGTCTCCCTCTCTCTGTGCTCCTCCCCTGCTCCAGTTCTCTCTCGCGCTCTCAAAAATCAATCCATCAATCAATCAACACTAGCATCAACGGGGCACCTGGGTGGCTCAGTTAGTTAAAGCCTCCGACTTCGGCTCAGGTCATGATCGCGCAGTTCGTGAGTTCAAGCCCAGCGTCAGGCTCTGTACCGACAGCTTGCTCAGCGCCTGGAGGCTGCTCCAGATTCTGTCTCCCTTTCTCTCTGCCCCTCCCCCGCTCACACTCTCTGTCTCTCTCAAAAATAAACATTAAAAAAAAAATACTAGCATCAACAGCATCTGGTCAGCAATGCCCCCACAGCAGCAGCGAGGCCCCCACCCAGCCTAGCCCACCTTACATAGAATCCTCGTAAAGCCGTTCCTAAGTCCACACGCTGCGCCCTGCGCAGCAAACTGATCAAGAATTCCCCACCGCACCTGCTCTCCCAGCTTGTCTGCCCCTCGTTCAAGACTCTACTCTGTATCCTGGTCTCAGAGGCCACTCATAAGGTCACTCTGGCCCCTCGTGCTGCCGAAGCAGCTTCTCCGTCCGGCCTGACCTTTTCCTTAGCCTCTCTGAGGCACGTTACCAGCCTGCAGTTCCTTCCTTCTCCAAGCCCTCTCTTGGCATCCGGGACCCCGTGGTTCCTGGTTTTCCTCCTCATTCCACTGGCTCCTTCTCAGTCTCCTCCATTGGTTTTCTCCCCCCCACCCCAGCCCCCCCACAACATGCTCTCATCAGCGGTTCTCAACTGGAGCGAATGGTCCCCAGAGGACATTTATCTGGAGATATTTTCAGTCGTCACACCTGGAGATGTGCTATGGCATCTAGTGGGTAGAGGCCAAGGGTGCTGCTAAACACGCCCCGATGGCCAAGACAGCCCCCGACAACAAAGAATCATGGGGCCCCACATGACTCTAGAGCGGAGGCTAAGCCCCTGCCCTACAGGAGGGGGAGCTCCAGAACTTTGCCCTGGGTTCCCCTTTCCCTGAATGTCTCTCCTGTGCTGTCATCCACACCTGTGGCTTTAAATCCCATCTGTCTACTGATGGGGATTCCCAAACGTATCCCTGGTCCAGCATCCTCCCCTGACCCCCCCCCCCCAGCCACAGTCCTGCACCTCCCACTGCCTACTCAGTGTCCCCATGTGCATGTCTCATAGGCACTCCACGGGGTACTTGATTTTTGTCACCAAACTTATTCCTCCACAGCCCTCCCCAACTTCTCCAGCGCAACACATCCACCCAGTTGCCCAGAAAACTAGGACTTGCCCTTGACCCCCTCCCTCCCCCCCGCCTTCCTCACCCTTGACATCCAACCCATCAGGAAGTCATACCTGTGCTGCTTCCAAAACACCACCTGTCTCCACCTTTTCCCGATATTTACCAACTTGTCTATACCACCAATACCTCTTACCTGGACAACTACACAAACCTTCCCAGTCCCCACCCTCATCTCCTGCAATCCACTCTCCAGCCCACAGCTGCCAACATTTTTTTTTTTAAGTAATCTCTGTGCCAACGTGGGGCTCAAACTCACGACCCTGAGATCCAGTGTCACACACTCTACCCACTGAGTCAGACAGTCACCCCTGCAGCCACCATTTTAAAATGTAAGCGAGATGGTGTCTCTCCCCTGCGTAGCACTCCCTGGTAGGTTCCCACTGCCACTGGAATCAAACCCAAGAACTTTCATGATGTGTCTCTCCCCCTCCAAACTCAGCTTCTCCACCGACTTCTTTCTCGCTGTGTCAAGACACAGGGGCCCAGGGGGCGCCTGGGTGGCGCAGTCGGTTAAGCGTCCGACTTCAGCCAGGTCACGATCTCGTGGTCCGGGAGTTCGAGCCCCGCGTCGGGCTCTGGGCTGATGGCTCGGAGCCTGGAGCCTGTTTCCGATTCTGTGTCTCCCTCTCTCTCTGCCCCTCCCCCGTTCATGCTCTGTCTCTCTCTGTCCCAAAAATAAATAAACGTTAAAAAAAAAAGTAAAAAAAAAAAAAAAAAAAAAAGACACAGGGACCCTTCTCTAGTGAACAAGCCAACCCTTTCCTTTCTTGGGGACTTTGTTCTTTCTTGCTGTCCCTTCTGGCCAGAGCCCCTTCCCTCACTTCTCCATGTGGCCTCCTTGCCCTTTAGATCTGAGATCAAATGTCACAAACATCACTTCCTCGGTGAGGACTTCGCTGACCATTTTTTCTTTCTTTAAAAAAAAAAAAATTTATTTATTTATTTATTTTGAGGTGGGGGGTGGGGGCTGGGGGGGGAGAGCGTGCATGAGTCGGGGAGGGGCAGAGAGAGAATCCCAAGCAGGCTCCACACCGCAGGCACAGAGCCCCACCAGGGGATCGAATTCACGAACCGTGAGATCATGGCCTGAGCTGAAATCAAGAATCAGACGCTCAACCGACTGAGCCACCCGGGAGTCCCCACTGACCATTTTTTTTTTCAACGTTTTTTATTTATTTTTGGGACAGAGCGAGACAGAGCATGAACGGGGGAGGGGCAGAGAGAGAGGGAGACACAGAATGGGAAACAGGCTCCAGGCTCCGAGCCATCAGCCCAGAGCCCGACGCGGGGCTCGAACTCACGGACCGCGAGATCGTGACCTGCCTGAAGTCGGACGCTTAACCGACTGCGCCACCCAGGCGCCCCATTGACCATTTTTTTTATAAAGGCAGCACCCTGCTACCTCCAGAATTAAAGGCAATTCACATCACCCTGTTCATTTTCCCTGAGTGCTTACTGTAACCTCCGCTTAATGCTAGTTGCGGATTTCTCCAGTAAATGGGGGCCGGGAACTGGTCTGTCCTCTTACATCCTTAGCCAAGAGCCTACAGCCTCCACAGGCGTAGGGTAAGTGCTCATCAATATTTATTGAATAAATGAATTAATGAATTAATCATCCTCGGAGCACCCTGAGGGCAGAGGCTCTCCCCCATCAGGCCCAGGGCTCCCTTCCTTGGACCGGTGGCCTACCTACCACTCATCCAACAGGGGCCTCTGCCCTCAGAACGAGCCAGATGAGGAAACTCCGTGGCTGGCGGGTAACACGGCCACACCTGACCATGAGCCCTGCCCACCACCACAGACCTGCTGGACCCAGACAGGATTGTCAGAGCAGGAAATGACATGACCCTCCAGGGGAATTTGTTTTCATGTTTATATTTTTATTTTGAGAGAGAGAGAGCAGGCGTGCAAGTGGGGAGGGGCAGAGAGAAAGGGAGAGAGAATCCCAAGCAGGCTCCAAGCTCAGCACAAAGCCCGACTCGGGGCTCGATCTCACGACCATGAGATCGTGACCTGAGCCGAAATAAAGAATCAGATGCTTAACTCACTGAGCCACGCAGGCGCCCCTCCAGGGGAATTTCTTATGTCAGAGTGGGGGGGGGGGTGACAAGGTGACCCTTTTTTTTTTAATTTTTTTTTTAATGTTTATTTATTTTTGAGACAGAGAGAGACAGAGCATGAACAGGGGAGGGGCAGAGAGAGAGGGAGACACAGAATCTGAAACGGGCTCCAGGCTCTGAGCTGTCAGCACAGAGCCCGACTCGGGGCTCGAACTCACGGACCGTGAGATCATGACCTGAGCTGAAGTCGGACGCTTAACCGACTGAGCCACCCAGGCGCCCCAACAAGGTGACCCTTTGAGACCGAACCAACTAGGTGACCTTGGACAAGTCAAGCCCCCTCCCTTGGCATCAGTGTTCCCTACTGGTAAATGAAAGGTGAACTAGCCAGTTCCCAAGGTTACATCCTGCTCAAATGGTAGGTCTGTGATTGCAGGGACCTGTCACACCTACCTCCCTCTGTCCGACAATGAATGGTCTCTGAAAGAGCCTGGGGGCTGGGTGGGGGTTCCCCGGGAGAGGCTTGACTTGCCAGAGCGGACAACATCCGGCTGGACATCAGTTCCCTGGACAGACTAAGGGCCCGAAGCTGACTTAATGACCCCTCTCCTAACTCCCAGGCCACAGCACTGAGGGGACAAGTGAAATCGGGTCCTGGCCAAGCCAGGAGTGGAAGCCCCTGTCCTCCAGTACCGGTCAGTGAGCAGGAAGGGCCCAGTTCCCGTCCCTGCCTGGGAGACACTGTGGTGCGGCTGCCTGGGGCCATCCAGAGCTGGGAGATGGGCCACCTCGCGGGCCGGAGTCAGCAGTTCTCCCCTGGCCCTCAGAGGAGCTCAAACTTGGGGCTGGAAGGGTTCATCTCCCCTTCCTCAGCTCACACAGCTGGCCCCTGCTACCCTCCTAGGCAACCTCTCCTTCCATCTTGCTGGCTTTCCTCTTTGGTCTGCTCTCCCCACTTCCTCTCAAGGTGCAGCCAGTCTCTCGCCTTCTCCCTCAGTGCTCCCACACCGGTGGCTACAAGTGCACACCCTGATAGACTGACTCCCTCCCGGGTGCCACAGCCCTAGAGCCTCTGAACCCAGGACACCCCCACCGGGGCATGACCCAGGGCCCTTGGACTCCACAAGTCCCCAAAGGAACCCTTGGCTTCCACTCACCAACCTGCCCCTCCAGTGCCCTGTGGCTCAGGGGAAGGCCCCATCGCCCCCACAGCCATCATCTGCCTCCTCCACCCTCCCTCACCTCCCAGCCATCAGCAAGCCAAACCCATCCGTCCCTCAGTGTCTCTAAATTGTCCCTTCCCCTCCGCCCCATGCCACGACCTTAGAGCCCCCGCCCTGGCTCACTTGGACAGCGGCAATGGCATTGTCATCTCCTATCACAGATGTGACCCTTGCCTCCTGGGCTTACACACCTCCCATCCCCATCTAAACCCCTGCAAAGGCTTGCCCTGGGTGATGAGGTCCCGAAGCAGGCACCTGACTCCCCACCTCGGCTTCTACCTCTCACCTGGCTCGCGGCCACCCAGCACGCCCTCTGTTCCTTTCTCCCAGACCATCCAGGAGGGCATCTCCACTGTCAGAGCACTTCCCACCCCCTCCCTGTTCTGTGGATTCTCACACACCCTTCATGTCACAGCCTCCCCGACACCTTCCCCCAACCCCGCCTAGGCTGGGGTCACCTACTGCGTGCCATTCAGCTCAGCTCTCCAGTCCTGACAGTCGTGGGCTGGCAACTATTATGCACCGGGTGCTTCCTCTGCTTGTCCTGAGCCCCAGCGGGGCGGGATGGCCTGCCTCCCACGCCACTAAATACCCAGAACCTCGACCGAGAATCGGGAGCATGGCAGGCACTCGGTCATTATCGTGGACTGGATGAGGGCACAGATGGATGCCAGCCCCACCTGGCCCATACATCTCACTTCACCTCCCACCAGCCCGGGACGTAGAATGAATGGCACTGTCCCCACATTACAGATCAGAAGAGTGAGGTACAGAGGTTAAGGGGCTTGCCCAAAACCATATGCTGGATAAGTGGCTGGGCAGGAGCTCCCAGTCTGTCTGACTTCAAAGCTTACATTCTCTCCAGGTACAAGACCCCCAGAAGGCGGGGTGGAAAATTCAACTAATAGCAGAGGACTAGCAGCTCCCCGTGCCAGGCACTGGGTGCACTTTTGCTGAGATCATCTCGTTTAATCCTCAGCAACAGGTGTATATGCTAGGGATTGTTGTTAGCTCTATTTACAGACGAGGAAACTGAGTCATAGGCGGGTGAGTCACCCAAGCTTCCCCCGGGCAATTCATGATGCAGGCAAGGGCCAAGCCCAGGTCGATGCTAACCGCTCCGCTCAGCTTCGCCAGGGCCGCGTCGCCTCCGTGGACCCAGGGCCCCGGCCTCCTCGCTCTGGGATCCTGTTTGTCTCCCCCTGCCACCTGCATGCCCAGCCGTCGCTGTGGTCGCCCTTAATTGGTCCTCCTGCCTCCAGCCGGCCCCAGCCGGGGCCCCTCTCTAATTCATTCCCCAGGAAGCCAAATGAAAGAGACCCCAGGGGCTTCAGTGGCTCTTAGGATAAAGACTAAAAGCTTTGCTGGCCCCGCAAGGCCCCGAAAAGGCTAATGTCTGCCTTCTTTTGGGGTCTCAGCTCCTCCGAAAGAATCACCCTGGCCTTGCTCCCTCATTTTCCGTGAGCCCCCAGTGACACTTTCTGGGGCGATCAGCCAACCAAGGATCACTGTGGGATGGTTCTGTCAGAATTCCAGGCACAGTTTGACCAGATCCCTCCCGCAGCAGCAGAAGACGACCTCTCTGGTTAACCCCTCTTGTTCGTGAGTTCTTTATGCCCCCCAGGAAGTTCTTCCTAACATCTAACCTCTACCCCTCAGGCTACAGCCTCAGCTGGTTCCCTCTGGCTCCAGAGGCTGCGGGGCGGGTATCAAAGCCGGAGAGTTCTGCCGGAGACAGCATCCATCCACCTCCACCTCAGGCTGCCAACCACCTTACCTTCCCCTTCTTGGTGAGGACCTGCTTATAATACAACCAGCCTTCTCTCCTGATATCGCTGAAGGTTGCGTCCGAGAGGTCAGAGGTTGAGTGTCGCTTAGAAGGAACATCAGCATCTTCGGAAGTACCCCAGCTATCCAAGGACTGCAGGGACACAACGGAGGGCAACTTAGGGGGGCTCCCACGGTGCCAGCATGCCAGAAGGCCCATGGACCTCGCACAGCCACGCGGGCCTGGTGGATGCCTGGGCTACGCTCTGCTGTGCTGTGTGGCCTCACAGGCCCCACTTGCCCTCTCTGAACCACCGCGCTGAGGTCATGGGACGTATGTGCCGAGGAAGCCAGAAAGGAAGAAA
This sequence comes from Felis catus, assembly GCF_018350175.1. Classification (NCBI taxonomy): domain Eukaryota; kingdom Metazoa; phylum Chordata; class Mammalia; order Carnivora; family Felidae; genus Felis; species Felis catus. Next base: position 37,773,882 of record NC_058381.1, on the reverse strand, counting down.
GGCTATGACCTGCCGACCACATGTCTCACCACGCTAGAAAAGCCAATCTGGTACCTCCTTTAATTTTATGGACTTGAAGCAACTAAGGAAACAAAGGAAGTGATTGTGACAACACGGAGTTAAATAAACAGAGGAAGTGGAAACATCAACAAAGGCTGAGTTAGTGGAGCATGTAGTCATGTCCACAAGGAGTTAAACAGAGGAAGTGATAGTGTCAACACGACTCCAGCAACAGAAGTGACAGGTCAAGGGAGAGTTAAGTAAGCAGAGGAAGCGATAAGGAATACGCCAGGTGACAATATCCTCAAGGTGTTAAATGAACCAAAGATACCGAGGGTTTGAAATCAAGTGGCTTTTCTAGTCTACCCGTAATCACGAAGAGTTAAGGCCATTTCAGAACTGACCCCACGTCTCCCCAGGGTCTGAGCCTGGAAACTCCAGCCTGTCCATCACTCTCAGTCCTGTGTCCCCCTCCTTTCCGGTGTCCCCCCTCCCCTGAAGACACCACACAAATACTGGCCCAGGCCACCCTGTGCAGGCAGTTTTTGGCACCCACAGGGAGCAAGCAAACGAAACGAAATCCCTGCCCTCACAGAGCTTACATTCTATCTGGGAGACGAGCAAGAGAGGGGACAGATGCATAAACTGTATCACATGAGAAGTGCTAAGGAGAAAATAGGCATCACATGTCAGGGGTGAAGGCTAAAATCTCAGAAAAGGTGGAGATAAACCCGAAGAAAGTAAAAGGTGAGGGGTGCCTGGGTGGCTCAGTCGGTGAAGCATCCGACTTCGGCTCAGGTCATGATCTCACGGTTTGTGAGTTTGAGCCCCGTGTTGGGCTCTGTGCTTACAGCTCAGAGCCTGGAGCCTGCTTCGGATTCTGTGACTCCCTCTCTCTCTGCCCCTCCCCCGCTTATGCTCTGTCCCTCTCTGTCTCTTAAAAACAAATAAATGTATAAAATTAAAATAAAAAAAAGGAATTAAAAGGTGAGTCATGTGGCTGTGGAGGGGAGTGTGTGGAAAGGGCATTCTAAGTGGGGGAACGATACGGACCAAGGCCTTGGGTGGGTGGAGGGTGCGGGTGTCTTTACGTGATGACACAGCCCATATAGCTGACACCAGGGGATCACCTACAGGGTTGGGGGGGGCGCTGGAGAAGGGACACAGGAGCCAGAGTAGACCACTTCCCGCCCCAGGAGCCAGAGGCCTAGAAACCCACCCCAAGACAGGGCTCCACAGCCGAGGCATCGGTCCCTCCCCAGCTCCCCGGACACTCTCGCCCGCACACGCTCACCACTCACCCCATCAGTGAAGAAGCTTCGCAGCATCCGCAGGCTGGGTACTCGGTTTGGCAGGCGCCTGGCGAGTGAGAACTGAGTGTGAGGGAGGTAGGAAGCACAGCTAGGACTTCTCCTCAAATCCCAAGGCTCAGAAGCCTTCCAGGGAGGGAGCTCATTGCCTGGGCGGCATAGAGGACACCAGGGCCGAGAGCCCCGTCCCAGCCCAGTCAGGGTGGCTGTGACGGCCACACGCTGTCCTCACCTCAGAGCCCTGCCCTCTTCCCGGAAGGTGTTGAGCCCATCGTCACAGGACTTGGAGCGCTCTGTGGTGATGGCCAGCAGGTAGGAGGAGCGGCGGCCGGCCTTGAGGCTACCTGCAAAGCCACCCACAGGGTCAGCAGGAGGGCCAGGGCTTCCCTGGAGCCCTCCTGTCTGGGCAGGGCCAGGAGGTGACCACCCACGGGGCCCCTGGAGTAGCAGAAGCCGGCAAGAAGAGGCCATACATCAGGCAGCAAGCCCAGCAGAGACCCCTGAGGACCAGGCAGCCAGGGAAAGGACGGGGCAAGGGCTTCAGGGAGCACTCACTGCAGTCCTGGGAGTAATGGCGGCCAAGGGCAAAGGTGAAGGTTGGGGAGGATGGGCTGGTGCCCAGGACGGGGGCTGAGTTCATGGCGCTGGAGACCACAGCGGAGGCAGGGACATGCTTGGCTTGGAGGTCAATGCTGGGGCTGGTGGGTTCATCTGCAAGCAGAGGGGAGTGGTGGATAAAGGTGGCAGAAAGCTAAACCTGCCTGCCCCCCGCCCCCAGCCTCGCGTCCTGGCCCAGACCACGTGCCCAAGGCTCAGGTCCTCCGAGGCCCTGCTGGCAATACGCCCGTGGCCAAGGGCCCCCCGCCCCCCATCCCCAGACTGTGAGCATGGAGGCTCCGCCCCTGCCTCCTCCTTCACACCCAGGCCTGAGGTTGAGCCACCCTCCCTGGACTGGGCTCCTGAGAGCTTCGGACCATCTCCCCCACCAGACCGGGGGTCTCTTGAGGATAAGGACTGTCTCCTCCGTCAGTTGGGGCTCCCTGAGGGCAGGCGCTACGTTTCCCCCTCACACTGGGAAATTACTGACGCTGTGTCTGCCCACTCTGACCGAAAGCTGACCAGGGGAGGCCAGGGCTGGGTCTGGCCTGGCCTCTTCTCCCTCACTCCCATGACCACCATAGGGTGAGCTCACCCTGCTCAGTTCCAGGTACTGTCTCTCCACTTCTGGTCCCAGTTTCATGATCTTGTATCTGGTCTTTATCTCAAGCCCCTAGACCCAGCCCAGCCTATCCTGCACCCTCATAGACACAGTCAGCAAACCTTAAACCTTTTCCTGCCCCCACTCTCATTCCCGATGTAGGGGTGAGGCACAATCCTCTAGGTAGACCAGAAACCTGGGAACCACCCTGTCTCTCCTCTCTCTTGCCTCTCCCTTATCCAACATCTGTTCCACAGGCAGCAAACTCTCAGTGTCCCCTCTGTTCTCAGGATAACGTCCCCAACTCCCCAGAGACTGACACAGCCCCTCTGGACCCTTTCTGGCGACCTCGAAAGGCACCCTCCTCTCTCACGTCAGGGTTCTTGGCATATTCTATTCTCTCCCTTTACGTTCTCCCCCTAACTCTTTCTCATCCTTCAAATCTTAGCCCTAATCTCCTTCCTCTAAGATTCTCTCCTTGGCTACCACGCCCCAGTCTGGACCATGTCACCCTTCTCTGTCTCCTAGAGTCCCCTGTACTCCCATCACACACACACACACACACACACACACACACACACACCCCATGGGGTTGCTCTTGTCCGATCATCTGTCCGGCTGCTGGACCACACGCTCCAGAAGAGCTTGAAGCCTAGCACGGTGCCTGACACAAATATTTGTTGGATGAATGGATGGGTGGAGGGTGGGTGGAAGGAACAAAAAGTAAAAGGAACAAAGGAAGGATAGAAGAAAGCAAGGGTGGAAGGAAGGATGAAAAGAAAGAATGATGGAAGACGAGAAGGAAGAATGAATGAACAAAGGGAGGAAGAAGAAAGGGAGGAGGAAAAGAAGAGAAGTGACGGATGGGCGGGCGGACGGGTGGATGAAGGATGAAAGGAAGGAGGGAGGGAGGAAAGAAAGACGGCTGGGGGAGAAATGAATGAAAGGAAGGGTGACAGGATGCAGGAGAGAACAAAAGGACAGATGGATGGACAGACAGACAGACGGACAGAGAAATCGGCACTCAACCCAGAGTTTTGCCCATGGTTGACAGGTGGGTGGGGTAAAACAGGGCACAGACGACCCAGTCTCCCAAGACAGTCACCTCTACTGTCACTCACCAATGAAGGGGATAGAAGCCAGAGAGTCTTCAGTAGTGGCCAAAGGGGCCACCTTCCTGCCCAGGCGTTCCACTCGCCCACTGGACTCTGGCTCTGGGGACTCTTCACCAAACCCAAGGTTCATCTGTCTTGCGGAGGGCAGCTGGACCTTCCGGCCCGTGGGAGGCTTTTGCCTCAGGACCACCTCGTCGCGGCGATCCTCGGTGGCGGGCTCCAGAGCCCGGGTGCTGGGTTCTGGGCGCACAACCCTGGGTGGTTCGGAGGCCTCCAGCGGGAACGATGCAGGGGACTGAGCCAAGTTGAAGGTGGGTAGCCCCCCGAAGGGTGAGTCCCGGAAGGAGAGTGCGTGCAAGAGGCCAGTCCGGCGCTGGAATGACGGGCTGTAGCTCCGGTACCCGATGTAGCCGATGTCATCCAGGCCTTGCAGACCAGGCGGGGGTGGGGCCTGGGGCGCAGGAAGGTCCCTGGGTGGGCAGGCAGGGGTGCGGGCAGACGGACGCTGGGAAGCCCAGCCACAGCGCTCGAAACGGGGTGACACCAGTGCTCCTGGACCCAGCGCCTCGGCTGAGCGGGTGGCCCGGCTCAAGTAGTCGTCTGAGCGAGCTCGGTGCCAGCCCTCCTGACCCAACTGGCTCAAGGCACCCTGGGAGGTGGAGCAGGGCCATGGGCGGTGGGCAGTCACATCCTCCAACCGGTCCTGGGAGGCACTGCGGGCCCGGGGGGGCATGGCAGGACACCGTCTCTCCCCCGCCCTGCGGGGTACCTGGTTTGACAGCCAGTGTGACAAAGCCTGCTGGCACTCCAGTCTGCTGGGGGGCACCCGGCTGCCAGGCTCAGGAAAGGCACGGGGCGTCCGGGGCTCCGAGGGGAGGCGGGGGAAGGCACCAGGGCTGGGGCGGGGCTGGCTCATCCCCAAGGAAGAGTTGTCCGGATGGGTACGGGTGGCAGAAGGGACGCGGGGCCCCGGGTCACTCCAGGCGGCAGGACTCCGGGGGTCACTGGGCAGTGCTGAGAGGGGCTCAGGCACCATAGTGGCCCAGGTGGAGACCCGGGCTGGCGGGGCGTAAGTCTTGCGAGGGTAGCAGATCGGAGGCGGCTCTGGGATACTCCGGGCCTCTCCAGAATACGGCTCGTTCCCCTTCAGGTAGGCGTCCTGGGAGTAGGCCTGGCCGGGGACACAGAGGCAGGTGAGCAGGGCTGGACAAGTCCCACAGGGCGGAGTTACATCAGCCCTGGGAGATCAGGACCCTAGAGAAGTGGACTGAGGGAAAGGACCAAGCGGCAGGGGGGCCCTGAGTGGGTGGGAGCCGGAAGGCATGCTCCAAAGAGAGTCGGGGGGAGGGAGGGAGAGAACAAAGAAATTAGAGGCCTTTGAGAGTCACACACACACACACACACACACACACACACACACTCTCACTGTCTCTCTCTCTCTCTCTCTCTCTCTCCCTCTCTCTCTCTCACTAGAGAAACAGCCAGGATTTCTCTAAGACTTATGACAAGGACTGCCTGTAGCCACAAACATTCCAACATCTGTTTTCTGGGGTCCTCCCCCATGCTGGCCTCAGCCGCCTCCCTGCTGCCTTACATCCAACAGTGCCCACAGCCCCCGGGCTGGGCTCGGAAAACCCACCAGAGACCAGTCAAGGTGGCAGAAGACAGAGACGGCAGCTGCCCAAGGGGTGTGTCCACGGCGGGGTGGGCTGGGGGTGGGCGGGGGCTGGGAAAGCCCCGCCGTCCCTCCGTCCCCTGGACAGGGAGCCGGGGCCTGGCTCCTAGGCCTCCGGAGTGAAGAGAAACTTGCCCACCTCTTGCTCCCTCTGGGCCAGGCTTGGGGGAGGGGCCGGACTATCTAAGGGGCCTCAGGCCACCTTCTGCCACCCCAGGCCTGGAATCTGGCACTGGGAGCCGAGGCTGACGCTGCATTGCTGAGGAGTGACAGGGCCGGTGCCCAGGCCCAGCCAAAAAAGGAGGCAGCCCCTAGGGACAGAGGCCTTGTGGCCCTGGCCTAGCCTGGCCCTTGATGGGTGCCCAGGGGCGTCTCTCAGGGTGAAGTATCAAAGGGTGGGAGAGTGAAACACAATACACACATACACACACACGCTCCCACGCGCACGCGCATGTGCGTGCCACACCACAAGGAGATACTGGAAAATACACACCCAAAGACACACACACACACACACACACACACACACACACACAGAGCGAAACACAATGAGACACATATAAACTACACCTCCAGTCCCAGGCACACACATCATGTGATGAGGACAAGTTAGACCACACCCCCCCGTACTCACACTAAGCCCCCTTTGGACCCACACACCCAGCCGGGGGACACTCACATACCTCTCCCTCCTGCCATCCTGCCGGCTCCCCAGGCTCCCCGCATCACCACAGCGGCGGAGGCGCTGGCGACAGCATCGCGGCCAGCCTCCGCCTTCCCTGGCCGGGGGTTGAACCCCCACTGACCACTGTGCTGGCCCCACCTCTGTCCCCCGCCCCCAGTCTGCCCTCCCAGCGGCTGCCCTCGGTCCCCCACCGGCTCTCTCTCTCTCTCTCTCTCTCTCTCTCTCTCTCTCTCAGCGGCTGGCTGGCGGGAGGAGGAGGGAGGGGAAGATGGGTGTGGAGGGGCCTCGCCGCGTCGGCGGTGGCGTCAGCAGCTGCCGCGGCCCCATTGGCCTCCAGCCTTGGCTCGCAACCACAGGAATGCCTGGGCCCCACCCTCTGGCTGGCCTAGGATGGAGGGGGCCAGCGGAGGGCCCCAGAGGCTGACATCTGGGGCCGCCGGCCCACCCGAACCTCGAACCCCGGTAACAGAGCTCAAGGCTGCTGCTCTCCCCACCCCTTGCCCCCCTCCTCCTCCTCCGGCTGGAGAGATGGAGGGCAGCCCTAGATCCCGCCCTGTCACCCCCTCCTGGCTTTCCTTGCCTCGGCCTGGGGGAAGTGTACCCGCAGGGCCTTTGAGACTTGTGGAGAGCCATCCACCTCTCTGGGCCTCCAGGCTTACCTCCCCCTCCCCAGGAAGGGCAAGGGGACAATCCAGGTCAGAGGGTGGAGGTTCCCAGAGGGGCAGGGTGCCAAGCATGGCACCGTGATTACAGTGATTATGAGAGCACATCCAGGGCAGAAGCCAGCCCGGCTCCCAGGGCCTCCTGGGTTTGGCCCTCAGCCTTCCCCCAGGGGGGCAGTGACCTTGGGGGCAAGCAAGCTGGCATCTGGCTAAGACCCATGAGATCAGGAAATTGGACACTGGGCAGAGAGGACTGCCCTGGGCTCTGGGACAGGCCTGGGGTCGGTGTGCACAGAAAGATAGCATATGTAGGCATGTGTAAGTCTGCGTGCGTGTGTGTGTGTGTGTGTGTGTGTGGACACAGCTACAGAAGACATGCTCACTCGGGGCCAGGCAGGGAGGGGGTGTGGAGAACAGTCTCTTGGGAGCTGACAAGAACGTGCCAGTCTGGCAGGGCCCGCTGGGCCACCCTCCTTCCAGATACTCTGGCAGGAATCCTGCCTGCCAAGGCCAGCGCCTCCCCCTCCCCCAGCACAGAGCAGCCCTGAATGAAGCAACAACCGGCCCCAGCCCAGGGATGGGCCTGGCATCCCTGATCGGGCAGTGCCGGACTGGTGCGGCGCCCTACACTCTTCTCTGCCTCCTGAAGGCAGAAGGGAGGCCCCAAGGAGGAGAGATGTATCCCGCCCCCAGGCCCCAGGGCCCCTCCGCCTCAGACAGCAGGGCAGGACTCACCAGCTGGAGGATGTCCTCGTCCTTGGGCATGATGGAGAGCTCCAGGGTATCATCGCTACAGAGACAGGGCAGGGGGTCAGGCCAGGCTGAGGCAACAGGGTCTGGGAGAACAGGGATCCTGGTCGCCAGGGCAACCCCAGGGTCAAGGGGGTGGTGTGCAGGGACTCAATGAGCGTGCTGGGAGCTATTACAGGAGAAGGGAGGCAGGGGGCACTCACCTATTCTGGATCAGAGCTATGACCTGGGAGTAGGTCTTCCCAATGACGCTCTCCCCGTTCACCTTCACCAGCCGGTCTCCTGGGGAAAGGGGGGGGGGCAGAACCACACGTGAGCAGGCCAACGGGTGACCATGGCCCCTCCTGAGAACCCCTGCACCAGGCATGGATGACAGCGCCAGGACAGGGCCTTCCCCAACACCTGGATCTGAGAATCCCATCCTAACCAGAGAGCAGGTGGAAGAGACCCAGAGAAGGACAGCTCACCGGTGCGAAGGCCCGCTCTGTGGGCGGGGCCATCATCCTTCACATTCTTGACAAAGATGGTATCCATGGGCTCCAGGCGGTGGTGCCGGGGGGAGGGTCCTGGTGAGCATCAGCCAGGTTAGCTGGGGGTGGCTGCTGAAGGTCACACCCATGCACAGCTACGCACACAGGGGACACACACTCAGAGAACGGTCACACTCACACAGACATAAACACGGACCCACCCATTCACAGAGACGTGGATGTATAGGATAAGACGAGAGGACCCGCCCCTGGGAGAACAAAGACCAGTGTGGGGAAAACACGTTCGCGGACGCACAGAATCACTCCTTAAATGGTGCTTTCATCCCAGCACTGTGCCAGAAAGTAGACTGAAAAGGATGGACAGATACGGGCCTTGACCTCGTGAAGGTCCCTAGTGGGGCAGACACCCACACATGCAGAATGCCCACACCCACAGACCGGGGGAAAGCTGGGGAAAGGCCCTGAGGCTCACAGACACTCATGCCCACGCTTCCCACCCCACCCCCTTCCCTAGGGGCAGAGGATTCTAAGCAGAGGCCTGAAGATCCTGAGATGAGTACTCACCCCCTCATGACATCACATTACACCCCAGCTGCTAACTGTCTCCATCAGAGAAAGGGGCCTGTTCTAGGTCAGCTGGCTCTTCCCCTTGCCCCCAGGGGCCTCTGCGATGAGGCTCAGGAGTGTCACCACAACTGCCCAGCAGAAGCCCCAGCGGCAGAGAAAGAAGTCTGCCCGTTAAAGGAGTTTTGCCTTGGGGCACCTGGGTGGCTCAGTCAGTTGAGCAACCGACTTCGGCTCAGGTCATGATCTCATGGTTTGTGAGTTCGAGCCCCGCGTCAGGCTCTGTGCTGACAGCTTGGAGCCTGGAGCCTGCTTCCGATTCTGTGTCTCCCTCTCTCTCTGCCCCTCCCCTACTCATGCTCTGTCTCTCTCTGTCTCAGAAATAAACATTGAAAAAATTTTTAAAAAAAAAAGGAGTTTTGCCTTGAATACCCCGGGTGGCAGAAAGGGGCCCTTTGGGATAGCGAGGGTGACAGCCAGGGGAGGCAGGCCCACATCTGGTAAGATAAAGACCTCAGGGCTCCCCTCACACCCAACAGGACCCCAGCGTCTCCATCTCCGAGGACAGCCATTGGTCAGCTGCACCCTACCACCAGCCCCCAGGCTCTGCCGCCCTGTGTCTGTGCCTCAGCCTAGGCTGGGAGTAACTCCAGGGCAGAGGCCAGGTCTTAGAACGCCATCTGCTCCCCAGAGCACCACCCCCAGTGTGGAACAGACAGGCTCAGAGGGAGACAAATGTGAGAAAAGAAAGGAAGCATCGAAGGGACCACAGGGCCTTGGCGGGCCCAAGATCTGTCCTCATGTCACTGGTGATGATGAGTAGGAATGAAATTCAGGGAGCTCTCCCCTAGAGCCCAGAATAAATGTGCTGCCTCTTGGATTCTTAAAAAAAAAAGAAAAGGAAAGGAAAGGAAAGGAAAGGAAAGGGAAAAGAAAAGAAAAAAGAAAAGAAAAGGAAAGAAAAGAAAAAAGATTGAGCAGAGAAAGGGCAGACACAGAGAAGAGCAAAGACTGGACAGCAGTCAGGGCTGGGGGCGGTGGGAGGGCAGGCAGCAGAACCCAGGCTGACTTGGGTAGAAGGAGAGAAACAGAAGTTGGAAAACGGGCCCCAGCTCAGCCCCAGCCCTGGGCCCCACCCCCACCACTCCTTACCTCCTCCTCGGCCTCCATTCTCTTCCTCCTGCAGGGGACAGAGAGGTGGGTGTGGGGCCCGGGTCCAGCCCTCAGTGGCTCCACCTAGGCGGGCCCTTCGATGTCCCCCACCCAAGGCCTCCCCTCTTATCTTCCTTCAACTAGCCTGGCGCCCAGACGAGGCAGGAGGGGTGTCAGTGGGGACGGTCATCAAGCCCCATGCAATGGTCCCCAATAACACTAACCCCCTCTCATGACTGCTGATCCCACCACCTTGTATTTCAGCCATTCGTCCCCAATCCAGTGGGGGACCCATGACCCCTTCCTTTGGGGAGCTCCAAGCCCGATGAAGGAGGCACTAAACGGAACGCACAGAGAGAGGACACACAGGCAGACACAGATAAGCAGGCATGACGAGTGCAAACGGTGGCTATCAGCTCTCAGAGAATGGGAAGGGAAGGCTGATTAGCACCCCTCTGGGGGAGGGGATTTTAAGGCAAGTTTGAGGAGGGAGGGGAGAGGGAGGTCTGGGTGAGGGGAGGGGAGTACGCAGGCGCTGGGCAGCAGAAATAAACAAGCATTTGTAGGACAGCATCAGCTGAGCCGACGCGAGAAAGAAAGCAACACCAGCAAGCGACAGAAGTCAGACTAAAGCACTCAGGTTTGAAAGGACAGAAAGAGGGAGCCAGTGAAGGTTCTTGGGTGGGAGAGAGTGGATGTGACATACCAGTGAGGGAACAGGGTTCTAGCATCTGGCAGGGCTAAGAAATGGAGTCCAGGAGACCCACTAGGGAGACCTTTGGGGTCATCCTGGTAGTGAGAGGGAGGGTGCTGGATCTGGGGAGGGAACTGGAATGAGGGAAAGGAGGCCAGCGAGACAGGGTCCCACGTCAGAGCTGGATCCGACATTTAGCATCATCGTATCTACCCCTGTCCACAGACCATCCATTCTACCGCAGATGACAGGGCGTGACTTATCCAGGGCCACTCCGAGCCAGGGCTGGAACCCAGGACTCTCTGGCACCCCAGCCAGGACATGAAGGCTGTGGGGCACTGCTGGAGAGCAGTCCCTCTGCCCCTGCCCTCCCTGTGTGGGGTGCGCGCCTGCTGATGTGAGCTGACAGCACAGTGAGAGGGTGGCAAAGGCAGACGGATGCATTTAGACGGCTGAGCTCCCTGCAGGCTCCCAGCCCTGGGCAGGTTCCGGAAAGGGGATGGAATCCACCCCTGGCTTGCCCCGCCCAGGGTCTTCCAGCGCCCCCCGTGAGCGAGATCTCTCTGAAACAGGTCTATCACCCAGCCTAGGCCACTCAGGCTGCATCCGCCCCGGTCACCCCTCAGCAGGGCCCCCTGAGAAAAGGGGGCAGGGGCCAGGCAGGAGGGACATTCTGGGGGAAGAGGAAAGGAAGGACTGGAGGTTCCAGGGAACTAGAAGGTTGGTGTCCTTGGGCATCAAGGGGCAGGGGGCTGTGCCCCTCTCACACACCGTCAGCCCCCACTTACACTCTTAAGCACGGCTGCAGCCAATGGGAATAGTTTACGCAGGTGCTCCCGGATTGAGACACGGATGACAGCGCACAGGGACACATACTGAAGACGTGTATTTAGAGACACCTGTCTACCCACGCCTACATACACAAACATGCATGCATATGACCCACATACTGGGCACCCAAGTGCACACAAAGAGAGCCATGCAAGTACACAGACACAGGCAGTGAAACCCAAGGCCCCGGTTCTCTGGCAGGTGGGACCCAGCTCCCCAGAGGAGAGCCCCAAACAGCTGGTCTCAGCCCTAAAGGCGGGGGTGGGGGGGGGGGTGGGGGGTGGGGAGTAACAGGTTCATTGACTCCAAAATAAGTCTGTCTCCGGCCCTGCTGGGAAAGAGGTGGGGGAAGGGAGGGGGGCCCTCCTGGGGAGCCCCAGTTCCCTGCCGAGGATCTCGCTCTTCCCGCATGCCTGGCCCGCCCCCAGCCCACACTGTAGGTTAGGCACAGAGAACCTGACATTTATACTACGGCCAGAAGGGCTCGTGGGGGTCAAGTAGATAAGACGCCCTCACATTACAGCAGGAGAAATGACTGACCAGTGAGTGAGACCAAAGTTACGAAAGGAGCTCCATTAGGACTAGAACCCAGGGCGCCCCCCTCCCGGCCTGGCGCTCTCCAGCACCCAGAGCCCAGAGCCGAGGCGAGTGCAGGGCCCGGGGCACTCTGGGAGGAGTCCCAGAGGTGTTTTAGGATGGACTCCCCAAGAGCTCAGGCTAGGGAGGGAGCAACAAAGCCAGCTCAGAAGTGGCCACAGGACAAGGAGTCCCAGGAACTTCACCTCTTCGAGAAGGCGGCTCAGTTTTCAGGGGCCAAGAGTCTGGGGGTGCGTGTGAGCGTCCTGGCTTCCCCCACCCCCAAGTTCATCGCCCTGAACCCGTTCACCCTTCTCCTGGGAAGACCAAACCCAGGGCAGTTAGGGATCTCTTCCACAATCGTACAGTGCCAGTGACCCAGCCAGGGCTGCCCCGGCCTCTCAGGGCCCCTCCTCCCAAGGCCACGGAAGAAGGGCTGTGGAGGGGACAGTGCAGACGAGCCTCCCTTCCCCCCACTGAAGCTTCCTCAGGACGGGCAAGGGCAGCGGGCAAGGTGGGTGTACCTTCAGGCTGCAGTGCACGGCGGACTCGGGGGGGTACACAATGAAGTGGCGCAGGGTGAAGCCAAAGCCGTCCTGGAGACTTTTGCACAGCAGCAGTGTCCGCGGCCCCTGCCAGGGGAGGGGGCGCCCAGGGGAGCACCCATCTCTCGGGCCCAGCGGCAGCTGTGGAAGCACAGGGAACCAGGGTTGAGTGGCCGTGTGACCCACACTCCCAGGTGTGCACACTGCCTCCCGCAGCCAGGGGGAGGGCCTGGAGCAGGGGAGGGGGAGGGGGGCAAGGGCCCTGCGGTTCCACGCACGCTCCCCTGCTCCCCGACCTCCTCCTCACCCCCTTCCTTCCTCTCCCTCGCTCGTCACTCCAAAGCTGCTGCTTTCTCCCCCCTCGATCGCCTCATGGCACCTTTGCTCCCAGGGAAGTAACTCCCTGCCGCCAGCCAGGTTCTCAATCAGGTCGGCTCAGCAAATGTTCGCCAAGCACCTCTTACGCTCCAGGATCTGGACACGGGGCCTTCTGGCCGGGGAAGTGCCTGCTGCCAGGTGAGCTCATTCCCGCCTGCTCCACAATCTCACACACAGACAGACACATCCGCACACCCAGAGAAGCACACTCACGTGCAAAGGTACACACGGAGGCACAGATGAATCTACACACACAGGCTATGTAGACAAACACGTGCGCACACGATCGCACATGATCAGAGTCTCCCACACATGCCTACACATACAGGCACACGCACACAACATATGCTGCAGACAGACACCCACACGCACGCACACACAGACTGGCTCGCACAAGCATCCTTCAGGAGCAGCGGCAGCAACAGGTGAGGGACTAGAGCCACGAGGGAGCGGGCTGGACATCAGACAACTGAAGGGACTTCCTGGAGCTCCGGAGCCCAGCCAGAGGCCTGGCCGGTCACCGGATCTGAGAGGGGAACCGGGTGGGGGTGGCGGGAGATACTCGGCTGCCCTCTGGCCGACCCGCTGGAATACTTGGGATTCCCCAAGATGACAGGCAGGGGATGTCTGAAGACCAGGGTCTGAGGGCACACAGGTCTGTTTCTGGGGCGGGAGAGAGAGTAGCGCGGACACTGCCTGAGAGAGGGCTCACCTCAGGTTCCCTGCTCAGACGCAGAGAGGGAAAGCGGGTGACAGAAGGGCGTCAGAGAGATGCCTGTGTGCACAGGGAGGCGGCCGGCAGATTGGCCAAGACGGAAGACAAGGGCGGGCTGCCTGGTGAAAAGCCAGGATGCCTCCCTCGGGGCTTTAACCCCCGACCTCAGGCATCCTAACCTGTCTGGGGGGCCCTAATCCAAACCTCAGAGGGCTCACCCTCACCCTCAACAGTCTCCTCAACCCCCTCGCTCCTTGGCACGCGCCCAGAGTCTCCAGGGGCAGAAAGGCAGGCTGGATGTGGACGGAGGAAGCCCCAGTTCTGGGGTGAGGGCCTCCCCCCTTCTCTATTAAGTTCCCCTTTCTCCCTCGCCCAACTGCTTTTGAGAAAGCTCAAATTGGCACTTGGATGTACTGACGCTAAGAAGCTCCTTCGTGTATCCACCCCCCCCAGTCCCCCCCACCCCGCCGCCAGCCTGTTCACATTTCTGGTAGAAGACAGCCCTGGGTCCAGCCCTTCGCTGGGGATTTCTGTATTGGGGTGGGAGGTGGGGGTGTAGTCAGGCAGACTTGAGACTCAAATTTCAGAAGACTAAAGAACAATACGACAGGGGCAGTAGGCTTGCTTCGTGCAGTCCCAGAGAACACAGCCAAGGTGGAAGGTACAGGGAACAAGTGAAGCTCCAGGCCAGGGAGACCATTCTCATCATCTCCGTCTGGAAAACTACCAGCTGAGGACGTGAGCGCTCATTCTCCTGAAGGGTTCAAGCCAAAGCTGGATGATCCCCAGTCTGGGAGGCCGCGGCTGAGATTCCAGCATGGGGCAGGAGGTCCAGCGATGGCCCCTCGGCTCCTTCCACTTGTAGCCCCAGCCCAGCCTGTCCACTGAGCTCCACACCCCCATGGGGGTCTGAAGAGTCCAGAGGAGAAAATTCTCTGGGAATTCTGCTGAGGTCCGAAATCCCCTGGATTTCCTATCTCTGCTGACCTGGCAAGGAACTGATCAGGGAGAGCAGAGGGCCTGGCGGATCCCCCCTGCCTGCTCCTACCAGAAGCCCCTATGCCTCCCCAGCGTGGACTGCCTCCCCCTGCATGCCCTCCACCGGGGCTCAGAGCTGAGGCTGTTTGCAGGGCCCATTGTTTTGCCGGTGTCCTGGATTAAGGTTTAAGCCACCAGCTGCCCCAGTGACGAGAAGTGGCTGGGACAGGTCCCCGCACGCCCCCCACCCCTGCTCCAGCACACATCCTGCCTGGAGCTGCCAGCTGCCTGGGGTGCCACTCTCTAGGGGCCTGGATGTAACCCAGGGAAGCGGGCAGGCCTTCTTCTCTCAGGCCCCCTCCTGGCCCAAACACCACTGGCACCCCCTCCCTTATCTCTGCCTCTCCCTTTCCTCTTATGCTTCCTTCCAGTCCCCCTTCCCCCATCTCTTCCAACCAGTTCCTGAGCATGTCAGTGTGGTAATCCCCCTGCCACAACTCCCACACCCCAGCCTGAAGAGGAGACACCACGGCCCCCATGGACAGCCAGACCTGATGGCTCCCCTGTGGGAAGTTCTTCCTTGGATTTAACCTCAGTGCTTCATACTATTATTCACACATTTCCTCTCCTCCCCTCTGACCTGGGACACCCCTGGGTCTCGCTCTCATCTTTACAGGGAGGGAGATGATGGACACAGAAACAGAGAATGAGCCAGCAATGGAAACAGAAAGGTGACTAGACTGGGGAGGGGTTCAGCTCACACACATCCACAACTCTTGCCTCTCTGGGGTAGGCACAGAGACAAGGGGATGGAGAGGGAGACGCTCGGGGGACACAGGGACATCACTGATGACGGCTCTCCTGGCCCAGATCCATCTCCAAATGCTCTCGCCCTCATGTCAGGAACGAAAGAGGCATCCAGAAATACCAACTGATGGTGGGAAGAGGGCAGATGGCCCCAGGGCCACAAATTAGACAGAACTGGACACGTGGTGGGTTGGCAACACCAGGAACCAGAACCCAGGAGTCCTGCTCCTCCCCCCTAGGAGCATAAAGAGGTCACTGCAGGGAGCACAGCGTTCATGCTGGGCACGGCGCCCACTGTGACTCACGCCCTACCAGCCTGGTCGATCCCGGACATCAGACACACTGTCCCCACCCCCTATCTCCAGCCCTGTCAGTCCTCACCCTGAGATCACTCATTACCTGCCACCTCTGCCTCCTTTGCCCACCAGGAAACCGGTGCATGCTCCTGTGCCCACAGCCCCTACCAGGGCGAGGGCGGAGTGGTGCCCACCAGTCCACTTAGTATGATCCTTGCCTGCCTCCGACTCGGCGTCCTTGCCAGCCAAACTCCTCAGGATTCCATGCCCCGGCATCTCCTCAAACAACCCTGGTCCCTTCCGTCCTTCCACTGCCTATAAACCAAGAGGCTTGAGCCACTGGAGGCCACCACCCAGACTGGCCAGTCCTCATCCAGCACCCCGGGAAAAGCTCCCAGCCACAACCTGCCACCCTCACCGGCGTGTGTCTCCAGCTCCTCGCTCACTCCCCACTCCTGGGGCATCGGTCCCACAACGCAGGGCGCACTCAGCTCAAAGATCCCAGGGAGTTGGTGGCCCGATCCCACCCGCCCCGTCGAGGCCGGACCCCTGCCCCTAGCCCCGGCCCGGCAGCCTCCCCCCCACCCCACCCCCACCCCCCCAGCGGCGCTCACCCTGGCCCGGCGCGGCCCCGGCGCGCGGCGGTCCCTGTGGACGAGGCAGGGCAGCCAGAGGCAGCGCGGCTCCGGGGCGCTGCAGTCCACGCCGACGGCGCGCTCCCAGCGCCAGCCCCCGGCCCCCGCGCGTTCCACGCGCCACACGGCGCTGCCCACGAGCGCCGCGGCCGCAGGGGGCCCCCGGGCCCGGGCCCGGCCGCCGCCGCCACCCCCGCCCCAGTGAGCCGCGGGCCCGGCTTCCGGAAAGGGGCGCGGGGCGCGGGGGCCCCCGGCCGCTCCACGGCGCCCGGCCGGCGGCGTCCTCGGCCCCCCGGGCGGCAGGCGGGCCCCGGAGGCCCCCGCCCGCCCCCCGGAGCCGCGGGCCCGGGACCCAGGGGCCCCGAGGGGACGGACGGCCCGCGCGGATGGCGGCAGGACGGCTGGGGCAGCTCCGCGCCTCCCGCGCCTCCGGAGCCTCTTGGCTGAAGGCGCCTGAGCCCGGACACGCCGCCGAGTGGCAGGGCAGACACCTCCCCCTCCGGGGCGGCCCCTGTGCGCGGCCGCCCAGATCCCCCCCCCCCCACACACACACACACGCGCCCGGGAGGCACTATACAGCGCCCCCGCGCAGCCACACACTGCACACCCTCTTACGGACACACACAGACACACACACCCTCACCCTCCCGCTCACACAGAAACGCACACTGCCCCGGCCCACGCACGTTGTACTCGACAGTACACACGCGCATCCAGCTTGGCTGTGCCCGAGAAACACACATTCACTGGTGCACACATGTTCCTCGCAGGGACGCACACAGTCCTGCCCACCCTGTATGGACCCACACCCCCCACACACCTATACACCGGCTATCCTCCCATCCACACCCACACACACTCACTCTCCCTCTGTCCACAGACCCCACGTAAACACACTATTCCCCTCACGTACACATCGTGTGTGGACACCTTTCCATATGCACACACACTTTGGACACCCTCCCGTGCATACTTGGTCCACGCACCCCACACGGACGCGTTTGCAAGCATACCCACTGTGTCCTTAAAAGCACACCAGACGCCCCAGGCACTCACCTGTACGCCCCCCACACACCCCACCCCACAGAGACACCCACGAAGGCAAGCCAGATGACACGCACACGTTGTCCAGGATACATACTCCATGCACTGGTGCTCTGCCCCCTCAGTTCACACACACACACACACACACTGCCCAGCACTGAGAGCAGACAGACTCTCATACCAGAGTTACGATATAACCTCAGGCTGCAGGTGAAGTTCCCCGTCACCACCTGTAGGGGATTGTGACCAACCCTCTTCCCTCCGGGGCCACCCTGCCCATTAGCCTCACCCAGAGGGGCCACCACCAAGCTGACAATGGGCCCCAAGCTGGCCCCCACCCCACCCCCAGCATGTGAGTCAGACAGGAAGCCCATGTTGATGGCAGACCCTGCCTGCCTCCCCTTCCTGGCTCCCTTCCCAGGCCCCTTCCCGGGTGGGGCCAGTAGAGGCCTTGGCCAGTGGGCGTGCAATCACCGCCACCTTTTCTATCTCATTTGTTCACGGTGGCTTCTCGCCACAGCCACTCGCTGTGGCCCAGGGCCACTTGCCATGACCCAATTTTCAGGGAAGGAAATGGAGGCCCAAGAGCACCTAGCTTGCTAAGGCAGCGTGGGACTCCAAGCCCAGAGCCCCTCACTCCAACTGTGGATCTTCTACCCAAATTCTAGTCTGCAGCCAGGGAAGGGAGGCTGGGGTTGGGGAGCAGCTCCTGCCCCCCCGCCCCAAATCTAGGAGTTTGGGGAGGAAGAGCCATAGGGCTGGGCCCTTGTAGGGCAGTCATCAGAAGGGAGAACCCTACAGAAGGGGTAGCTCCCCCTGCTCACCCATCTGCATCCCATCACCTGTGTCCTCGGCAAGGACAGCCCTTGCTGAGGTTGGATCAAGGTTGGATCGAGGTTGGATCAAGTGGTGGACAGAGTGGGAAGCAGCAGGCGGGAAGACGGAGGGGTAGGGGAGGAGAAGGGCCAGGGCAGAGGGAGGGGGACTAGAGGGCTACAGGGCCCGGCAGGAGCGAGGGAGGGAGAAGGAAGGGAGGAGGAAGGGTGAGGGTGAGGCAGGGCCAGGGTGAGTGGGGGCCAGGGAGCGGTTTTGTTCTCCTGTTTCCTGTTTGCCGCTTGCTGGGCCCCCTGTGCAGGAGCTGGACCCCCACCCCCACCCTGGCGGAAGCCTGACGGGAAGAGCAAGGCTGCCTCCAGCGCTGAGTCAGGAGGGCTTAGGGGCAGAATGGGAAAGAACTGTAGTCAGGAGGAGTGGAGACCTGGCACCTCCATTAGCACCCTCCCCCACCCCTCTGTCACTAGAAAACCAAGGATTCTGGGTCAGGCCCACTCCTGCCCTCGCCTGCCCTGGGTCTCCCTGTCACGCCGCCAGCCTCCACCAAGGCCAGGCCCTCGGAGACCAGCCGGGAGCACCGCCAGGCCGTCCTCAGCTATGTCAGAGTCTGTGGCCCCAAGCAGAGGGCAACCACCATAGGGATGTCCTCGCTCAGAATCTGGCCCACTCTCCCGGTAAGCAGCCAGCCAGTAAGTCCTTCCAGCTGTCTAACTTCCTTTCCTCTTGCTTCAAGCCCAGTCTCTGGTTCTGAGGAAATGGAATGACTCTCCCCCGTCGTGCTCCATGGAGCCTTTCATGGCCAACAGGTGCTGCTGTGGGTCTGGATCAAGAATTCACTTCCCTAGAAACTGCTGAGGTTTCTGAGGGCTACAGGGAGGGGCAAGGCGGAGAAGCGGCAGGGGGGTTCTGTGTTCAGGGCTTCAGGGACCTGGGAAATGTTAAACCACATGTGATGTCCATTTCCTGCCCTCTAACCTGGCCGGGCAGCAAGGAGGTTCCAGTCTCTTCCAACACAAACCTGCACCTTCCCCACCCCACCTCCGCTGCTCAGCTCTGGCTCACAGGGATGTCAGCAGGGGGGGGGTACACACAGTAGGGCCTTGAAGGGTGTACACACTTTGAATAAATGATCCTACAGGCCTGGGGAGTCTCTCAGCCCCCTCCCCCATTTCCTCTGGGAAAGGAATGTGGGGTGGATCCCAGAGGGTGGTGGGGGATGGGGCCAAGGGCTGGGAAATACCAGGCGTAGCTGAGATTCTATTCCAAGCCTTCCTGCCTGGTGTGAGTCCTCCTCCCCTACACCCTTGCCAGCTTCCTCCCCCCAAATCAGGAATTACCCCGCTGAGCAGTCCCTCCCGTCATCCTCTGGTTTGACCAGCTTGCAAAATCCATTCAACTTGATCTCCCTGAGGGTCCCTGGGGCAGGGCTTGGGGGCTACACCTCCAAGGGGAGGGCATCCAGTCTTCCTCCCTCCAAATGAGATCATCATCCTTTGACTGTTTGAAAGCACTTTCACTGGATCTCATGTGGCTCTAACCCTAAGGACTGGATATGCAAGGATTGTTTTTACACCCATTTTCAGATGCGGAAACTGAGGTTAAAGAGGGAAAGTGACTGCTTCAAGATCTCACTTTTACAAAGCTGAAACCTGATCCCGGACTCACTCAGATCTCCTGTATCACCTTGTTTATCCGTTCAAATACCACATCTTGAGGGGCTGCTGTGGGCCAGGTACTGTGCCAGGGGCTGAGACACCTTGGAGAATAAGTCAAGTACCCATCTCGCCCTCAGGATGCTTATATGTCTACGAGTATCCCAGCTCCGAAACCTTTAGGGGTCCCCAAGTTCCAGGTCCAGGCCCGAGCCAGCTGCCTTCATTCCCACCAAGGGAAACCCACACACACCCAGGGAGCCCCCGTGGCAGGGGCTCCAGGCCTCTTCTTTCCATGAGGGGACAATTTGAGGGTGGGGTCAGGGGCCTTCCAGGTTAGGCCTCCAACAAGAGGGCTGTAGAAGTGGAAGGCTGCAGGACCGGCCTGACAACCAGCCACGGGGGAGAAGGAAGAGAGCATCCTGGGCCCCAAGGGTCTCGGGACATATAAGAAGAGAGGCCTGTGGTTCCGGAAGTGAGAGGGAGGGGCTCAGGGTCAATTTGCCTGCTTTCCCTTCCCCTGGCTTGCTTAGCGCCTCCCCCCAGAATGTAGGCCCCCCAAACCACATGACAAATAAGGCCCCTACCCCAAGCGAATCATCCCACATTGATGACTCTCCGACTGGTCCCATATCTTCATCGCACACCACCAGGCACGTACCCATAACCACCCCCACAACCCCACACACAGACAGAGCAAATCTGCCGCCAGTCCCCGGCCATCCGAGGCATGCAGGCAATGTGATACCCAAGGCATGCCCGCCCAGCCCACGCCTGGGCCTCTGACCCCTGCCCCAGTCTCCCCGCTCCAGGCGGCCTCCCCCACCCCCCCAGTCCTCCTCCACCCCTTTGCCCCATTCAGATGCCTGGTTCCCAGCACCACTTGTGTGCCGTCCTGGCATGCCCTAACAGGCCAAGCAGAGGAGCCGGCCAAGCAAGCCCGCGTCTCTTCAACAAACTCCGTGTGCCATAACCCTGCGTCACCGGGAGCGTGGGGACCCCGCTCAGTCTGGCCTGTGGGGCAGAGGGCGGTCCAAAGGACCTCTCCGGACCCCACACTCTCCCCATCCAGAGCCAATCTTGCCCTGAGTTGGGGTGTTTTGTGACACCTCCTCTCCCCCGCCACCCCGCCCCGCTCAAACTGGGCCAGAGCCACGGAAGGTTGGAGGGGAGGGGAGAGAAAAGGAGAGGAGGAAACACTTGCCCCTGCCAGCCATCTCAAGGAGGGATCCACGCGATCCCGATGGCTCTGTGGTTAGCGCATGCGCTCTGCAGTCAGTCCTCCGGAGTCCTCCACTTCTGGGTCCACTTTCTGGCTGTGAGACCTTGGGCAAGTTGTGGAACCTCTCTGAGCTTCTGCTCCTCACCAATAAAATAGGAATGACACTAATTTCCGCCTCATAGGTTGTTGGTCGTTTCTTTTTATTTTTTTTATGTTTATTTATTTTTGAGAGAGAGAGAGAGACAGAGACAGAGCGTGAGCAGGGGAGGGGGCAGAGAGAGGGGGAGACACAGAATCTGAAGCAGGTTCCCGGCTCTGAGCTGTCAGCACAGAGCCCGACGCGGGGCTCGAACTCACGAACGGTGAGATCATGACGCGAGCCGAAGTCGGACGCTTCACCGACTGAGCCACCCAGGCACCCCATCTTGTGACGAGAACTTTTAAGATCTACTCTCTTAGCAACCTTCAAAAATGCAATTCTGTATTAGTAACTATAGTCGCCATGCCCTACATTTTATCCCCATGACTTATTTATTTTATAACCGGAAGTTTGTACCTTTTGACACCCTGTTTCCACGCCCTGTTTTGACGCCCAATCTGGTGTCCGTATCTTTGAGCTTGGTTTGTGCTGTTGTCCTTGTTTTTAGATTCCACATATAGGGGAGACCATAAGGTATTTGTCTTTCTCTGTTTGACTTATTTCACTTAGCATAATGCCCTGGAGGGCGATGCAAGCTGTTTTGATTGCCTTCTGGATATTCACACACTCTCACACCCAGCCACACTCACATTCAGACAGGCAGACAACTCAGCCACGTGGATACAAGGACACAGTGACGCGTACAGACTTTCATGGAGGTCTGCACTCCGGTGACTCCGGTGGTCCCATTCACGCGGGCATCATCAAAAGCCCCCACTTCCGGAGCAGAACTTTGGCACTTTGGGCGCGGGGAAGGAGCAGGCAGCGTGAGACCCCAGCGGGCAAGGAACGTGGCCAAGGTGCCAGGCTGGCAGGGCCTCCGCCCAGCAGGAGAGCCGGTCCCCTCCTCAGGGACACCAGAGAGAGGGGAGACTAAAGAACATCTTTCCTTATGGTGGGAAATGAGTACTTGCAGAAAAGGGTAAATCTGGAGCCAGCCACAAAGTAAACAGCAGGGCCATTGCCCAGGCAACCACAGGCCGGTGTGGGACAAGGCCACCACAGGTCACTCCACCCCCTGATTTACTCCACTCAGCAGCCCTTGGCTGTCTCAATGCATGGTCTCCATGTAGCCACTCTGGTCTCCGGGCCCATCTGGGACTCCCTAGAGGGCAGAGGCCATGATTCCTCCATCAGACTGGGAGCTCCCCGAGAGCAGACAGGGTTTTTGTTGTTGGTATATTCTGTGGGTTTTTTGGGTTTTTTGTTTTTGTCCCATATCAGTCCAGGGTCTCCCAGAGGTCACGGTTTGTGTCTTTCCCCTCGGATTAGAGACTGCTCAAGGCCATGGCCTAAGTCTTCCTCATTAGACTGACAGCTTCCTGAGGACAACTTTTCAGAAATGGGTTTTTACTATGAGAGTGCTCTGAACGCAGGAGGCTCTCAAAAATTATTTGTTGGGTCACCTGGGTGGTTTACTCGGTTAAGCATCCGGCTCTTGATTTTGGCTCAGGTCATGATCTCACAGTTCGTGAGTTCAAGCCCCACGTTGAGCCTCGCATCAAGCTCTGTGCTGTCAGCAGATATTCTGTTTCTGCCTCTCTCTGCCCCTCCCTGTCCCCCCCACACCACCCCCGTCTCTAAAAAAAAATCCCAAAACAAACAAACAAACAATTGGTTAATGGCAAGGATATGGAGAAACTGGAACCTGTATGCTTTTTTTTTTTTTAATGTTTCTTTATTTTTAAGAGAGGGAGAATGCAAGTTGGGGAGGGGCAGAGAGGGGGACAGAGGATCGAAAGCTCGAGGATCGACAGAGGCTCTGTGCTGACCGCAGCAAGCTCGGTGTGGGGCTCGAACTCACAAACCGTGAGATCGTGACCTGAGCTGAAGTGAGACGACTGAGCCACCCGGTGCTCCACCTGTACCGGGTGCCATTGCTGTGGAAAACAGCCCGGCAGTTCCTCATAAAATTAAACAGAATTAACACAGGATCCAGCAATTCCACTCTGGCTAGGTCTCCCGAAGTGAAAGTGGGGAGGGGGAGTCGGAGGGGGGGGATGTCTGGGTAGCTCAGTTAAGCGTCTGACCCTTAATTTCAGCTCAGGTCATGATCTCACAGCTTGTGAGATTGAGCCCCTCTTTGGGCTCTGCGCTGACAGCGTGGAGCCCGCTTGGGATTCTCTCTCTCCCTCCTCTGCCCCTCCCCTGCTCGTGCTCTCTCTCTCTCTCTCCCCCAAAATAAATAAATAACCTTTAAAAACAAAAAAGTGAAAACAGGGACTCACAGCAATACGGGCACACCCATATTCACGGCAGCGTTATTTGCAATGGCCAAAAGGTGGAAACAACCCAAATGTCAATTGACGCATGAATGGATAAACAAAATGTGGTATCTCCATACAATAGAATTTATTTGGTCTTAAAAAGGAAGGAAATTCTAACCCACATAACACGGAAAAACCTTGAAGACGGTATGCTTCGTGAAATAAGCCAGGAACAAAAGAGCAAACGTTGGATGATTCCGCTTGTATGAGATATCTAGATTCATAGAGACGGAAAATAGAATGGTGACTGCCAAGGGGAAAGGGGAAAGTAAGTTACTGTTTAATGGGTATGGAGTTTCAGTCTGAGAAGACGAAAACGTGCTAGACATGGACGGTGGGGACAGTTGCACAGTGGGAATGTACTGAATGCCACTGAACCGAACACTCACGATGGTAAATTTTACAGGATGTGTCTTTTACTACAATAAAAAAAAAAAAAAATGACAAAGTCACATTCAAATTCAAATGTTAAGGCACGCTCTTGAAAGAATATGGAACAAATGAACCGGTCTCCCAGTGCGGGCAGAGGAGCAGGTCCTGCCCACAGAGGTTGCCCAGAAAAACTGGGCACCTCCTGTCCGGAGGGCTTTACCCACCCACCCACCCCTCTCCATTATGCCTTTTCAGAGACCCTATTGTCATCTTTGGGGCCCTAGTAGTCCCCGAATAGGAGGAGCTCTCAGGCTGCCAGGGGGGTCTGAACCTTGCACACGGTGAGTCTTTGGCATTGATGAGACCTACCATCTGGACCAAAGGATGAACAAACTCTTGGGATGTCACCTCCCAGGGCACCAGAACCTTGGAAGAGCTTCCCTAGCAAAAGCTGGGCTAACCGTGGGGTTCCTGCGGCCTCACCTCCCTCAGCACACACGTCTGTTCCAAGACTACACAGGCTTCCACACCACCTGTAACACATACACACACAAGGGTGTGCACGCAGAGGCAAGTCCCTGTTCTCAAACGCTTTCTCAGGCGCACACTCCAAGAAAAACATGCCTACACCTTGGAGGGCGCACATTCTGGCGAGCGATGCTGGCAGGTCCCCTGTGCAGCAGAGCCCCCTGCTGGCCCACGTCTGGCACACTTCTCTTCCTCACAGCCCAGAGTGGGCAGGGTGCCCTTATTCCCTCCACCCCTCTTCTCCCCACTGCATTCTCCAGGCCCCTCAGCCCCCAACCCTGCCCCTTAAGGCCCCTCAGCCCCCAACCCTGCCCCATCTCCTACAGACAGCAGGGTTCCCTGCAGAAGGACAGAGCGACTGTGAGACTTAGGAAGGGTCTCCCTTCGTCAAGGAGTACCGGAGAGAAGCCAGGACCCCTTTTCAGACTAGATCATATTCAGGGCAGTCATCTCTGGAGGCAGGAGAATACTTTCAATGATTCTGCTCCAAAATTATATTCATTCTCCTACTCCACACTGGACAGCTCATTTTGGGAGAGACTGGAGGAGAACTCTGGGAGCTCGCCCTATGGCCCCACACATCCCTCTCGGGAAATTCTTCCTGCTGTCCGACCACCTGGGCAGAAACAACAGGTGCACCCACTGGTTTCTCTCAGGGGAGCGCTCAGTTCTACTCAAGCTGAGACCACATCCCCTCCCAGAACAGGTCTCAGCAGATTCCGAAAGTCTCCCCCAGGGTACATGGGGCTCCCTGCAGGGAGAGGCTCTCAGCCCCACCCCTGAAACCACCCACCCCCTCATCCCAGGCCCTGCCCAACCCGCCTGGGTCATCCCTTCACCCAGCCTGTGAGCTGAACCTCTCCCTAATCCAGCCCATGATGCCCCAGAGGCAGCTGGAAGGGTGGAGGGGGACGGTGGCTCTGCAAGGACAAACAACCTCCCTTGCTTCCTGCCCACGAGAGCCGGGATGGTTTCTGGGCTGGGCCCTGCGGTCAGAAGACAGATGGCATCGCTTTTGGCCTCAGATCCTACCCCTCACCAATTGCCTGGCCCTGAATTTGGGACATAGCGACTGTCACAGCAGTAATTAAGATTGAACCCTTACTATATGCCGGGCATGCTGCACACGCATTACCTCATTGAACAGCAGAACAGCCTCTTGGGACAAGTGTTACACACACACACACACACACACACACACACACACACTCATCACCTTGGCCCCTTGGGTCCCCCACCCTGACTCGTCCTAGGTAGGGAATGCTTGGTGCAGGGCACTGAGGAGTGACAGACAGGAGGCTAGTGAGAGAGAGAGAGAGAGAGAGAGAGATCACTGTCGTAGCAGGAAGGCTGATGTGGAGAAAGGATCCCACTTGCCCCTGCTCTTTTCTCGCTGTGTGACCTCAAGCGTACTCGGTTTTCTTATTTCCTCAGCTACAAAATGAAGGTAAGGATCACAGCCTGACAAACTTGCTGGGAAAGCATTCTGGGAACCAACAAATGGGAGGCTTGAGGGCCTATGTATGGCCCTATATCCCACCCATCAGAGAGGACCCTGCTTCCGAAATGTCTCCCGAGTCTATACCCCCTTCACCATTTCACCATGTTCTTCACTCTGTTCCAAGCTGCTATCACTCCTCTGATCCCTGAGAGTCCAGACTAACTGCTTTCATATTATGACCACCAGGCCCTGTGGGACGTGCCTCCAGGTTCCACACCCACTACCCCCCTTTCCTCTGTGTTCTGCTACCTTGGTCTACTTCCAGTTCCTTTAGGGACTAGGCACTCTTCCAGCCTGAGGTCCTTTGCACACGCTGTTTCTGGAATGCTGTTCTCTTTTCCCCAGCTCCCTCCGCGCCTCACCAACCCACACCCTAATTAATTCCTACCTATCCAGTAGTTCTCAGCAAAAAGTCACTTCCCCAGGGATTCCTCCTCTGGGCGCCAGACTGGGTCAGCTCCCTGTGCACCGTCTTGACTCACATCACTCTTGAGTTAGTGTCTACATATTTATGAGTGTGCTCGGCACACTGTTTCTGAATGCGAAGGAAATCAAAGAGCCTCTCTTCAGGGACAACCCACGGTGGCCAGAACCCTGTCTCCAGGAGGAGTCTGTCTGGGGCAGGGGCTGCTTCAGATGTTGGCCATGTTTTTGTACCCCTGCCCTTTATCAGTGGAAACTGGATCCAGAAAGTGGGGGTGCTGGAAGAAGGGAGTAAGGGATGGGGAACAAAAGGGAAGCTGCTCCAATGCCCTTTTCAGTGTCCTCTGTCCCCCCACCCCAGCTGGCCAGGCCTTTGTCCACCCAGGCAGGGCTGGCCCACCTCATTCCCAGATCTCTCTCCCCCCTCCCCCACATTCTCTTAACTGATGAACCCTCAGCCTCCAGGTCTCTTCCAAAAAACCTCCCGACTGCAAGCTAAAGAACTTGCCAGGGTCCCGCAGCTAGTGGCTGCTCTGACTCAAGCTCAGGTCTGTCTGCGGGCAGAGCCCAGGCTCTTAGCCACCTCATTACACGCCTCATTACTACCAGTTTCTCCCCGGAGGCCAGGGCGAAAGACACGCCCCCTCTCCGGGCCTCAGTTTCTTCCTGCGGGCTGGGCCACCTCTAGATTTCTGGAAGACTGGCAGAGAGGTAGGAGGTCGCGGAGGAGGCAGGGCGAGGAAAGGGTAAGGGGAGAGGCGAGCAGGCTGGGAGGAGCGCGGAGGGGCGGCAGCCTCAGACCAGCCAGACGTGAGAAACGCCAAGTATGCGAGCTACGCCAGCCCGAGCTATGAATAGTGCGGCCAGGCTGGCAGCCCAGGTCGGCCCTTCCCGCCCTGCAGCCCCCAGCCCCGGCCCGCCCACGCCAGCCCTGTGCTGAGGGTCAGAAACGCGGCGGCGGGGTCCCGCCAGGAGCACAGGGGAGCGGAGGCTGAGTGGCAGGAGCGGAGGGGTGTGGCCATGCAAATGAAATGCGAATGGCGAGCAGCGCGCGTGTCTGATTGGCGGGTGGGGGCCGGCCTGGGAACGAGCGGGGAAGGGGCGCTCCACCAGCGGCGGTGCCCACAGCCAGCACCACCCCGGGCCCCAGCTCACACCCGCGTCCTTCCCGGCGGCTGGAGGTCCTTCAGGTCACCCCGTGGCTGATACCCACACTGATGCTGTGCAGCCAATGGAATCCTCTCACCCTCTTCCATCAAGGCCCTGTAAGGCTCTGCCGCCTTTAAGACACCGTCCCTGGGGGGCGCCTGGGGGGCTCAGTCCGCTGAGGGTCAGACTTTTGATTTCCATTCAGGTCAGGATCCCAGGATTATGGCATGGAGCCCATCTGGGGCTCCGCCCTGAGCATGGAGCCTGATTAAGATTCACTTTCTTCCTCTGCCCCTCTCCCTAGATAGCCCGCCTGCTCTCTCGCTTTCGCGCGCTCTCTCTCAAAAAAATAAAAATAAAGAAAAGACACCGCCCCTGCCCACCCCAGCACCAGGTCACCCCCTCCCCCGCCTTGGAACTCACCTGTCTGACAGAGGGCTGGCACTCGGGAAATTACAACAGCCCCCAGGCCTGCCTTTGGATTACCACCCTCCCCCCTTCCTTTCTTCATCGGTGAAGGAGCACACTGGGCTAGGGGCTGGGGACTCAGTCCCTGGCCTAGTGCTGCCCCTTGTGTGTCCCCAAACAAGTCAGTCAACCTCAGAGCCCAGCCCTTAGTCCCATCCTAGGACTACTGACTATGTGTCACTGAGAGTGAGGAGGCAAAGAGACCTAGGATCAAGTCCCAGCTGTGTGTCCCCACTCAAGTCTCTTCCCTCTCCAAGCCTGTCTTGGAGGCTTGTAAATGGGGTTGTAAATGGGGTCCTTGAGAGGGCTCAGTGTTAAGTGTTTGATACATACCAGTTGCTGAACAAATCTGAGCTCAGTAGTCCACAAAGGATTTTTTTTTTAATTAATGAAACAGCCCCTGATTTTATGAAGAGACAGGCATGCAACAGATAAAGAGGCCATAGAGCTTAGTGTTTAAACATTACTAAACAGGATTCAAAGGGATCTGGGTTTGAATCCCAAACTGCCCACTTCCTAGCTGTGTGTCCTTGGACTAGTTACTAACCTCTCTGAGGTTTCTACAATCATAAAGCAGAAATAATCTTGTGCACAGTAGTATTTCCTGGCGTGGAAATAATAAATGCTAGTTGCCCCAAATATCTGGTTCCCACAATGCGTGCCAGGTGCTTCGGGAATGTTCCTTCATCGGACAACAGGTCCTGGTCTAGAAGTTGGAGCTAAAGCAACGAACAGGACTAAGTCCCTACCCTCATGGGGTTTAAGGTCTCTACTACCCAGAGGAGGAAATCCCCATATATTTGCGGAAACGGGGGGTGGTGGGCGGCGCTTACAGAGGAGAATATTTGAACCGGACATTGAAGGATGAATAGGAGTTTAAAAAACAGAGGAGGCAAGGAAGGGGAAGACATGGTATGGGACATTTCTGGTAAGGGGGAAAGGGTGATACATCCCATTCCTGCCTTGTCCTCTCCACCTCCACCTCCCGTTTCAGCCCTCATCTCTCGCTTGGTCTGCAGCATCCCATCGCCTAACACCCTCCGTGGTTCCAAAGTACCTATGGAAGCAAGTAAGCTCCTTGGTGTGGCATGAGGGGTCTGCCATGATGGTGGAGGAGAGGGGTAGGATCTGGCCTTCATTGGCCTTGACAGTCTCATCTCTACTCTCGGTCTTGCACTCACTGATGCCATAAGAAGCCAGGTTATTTCACACCTTTGCTCATGCCAACCCCCTCTGTCTGGAATGGCACTCTCTCCCCACTCCATGAGTCCCTCTTGTTTCTTGCAGACATCTTTCAAGCCTTGGCAAGCTTCCTCAGTGAAGCCTTTCCCCCCTCAGAGCTGGAGCCTTTTTTGAGGAGGCAGGGGCTTTGCCCATATCTACTGATGGAGCCCTGGGCACCCCTACACCGCTCAAGAGCAAACGCTGATTCCAAGCAGGCACAGGGAGAACCCTGGTACACAGCAGAGTCATGGAGAAGCAGAACACAATTGTCCTGTCTGCATCCACCGCCAGGTGATGTCTGCCCTCCCCTCTCCTTCACTGTATCAACCCCTACTTGGATTTCAAGGCTTAGCTGGGGACAGGGGGAAGGGTCTACCTTCCCAGAGTGTGGTGGCTGTCCTCCAGGCTTTTTTCTTGTTGAGGAGGGTAGCAGTGACCACAGGACAGGCTTAGGATTCAGAAAGACCCAGATTTAAATTCAGATGCTAGCTGACCTTTGATGAAGTTGTCTGCCCTCTCAGGGTCTCAATTCTTGTATCAGTAAATATACAACCACTGCATCATGGCCGTTTCATAAAAGAACTTGGGGCATCCTCAACTTGGGGTGCCTGGGTAGCTCAGTTGGTTAAGCATCCAACTCTTGATTTTGGTCATGATCTCGTGGTTCATGAGATTGAGCCCCATAGCCAGCTCCACACTGACAGTGCAGAGCCTGCGTGGGATTCTCTCTCTACCTCCCTCTCTGCCTCTCTCTCTCTCAAAGTAAAAAAAAAGAAAAAAAATCCTCAACGGTAGGTTTGGAAACAGGACATGAGAGAAAGGAGATTAATCTTATCACCAACTGGTTTTTTACTAACCTCGTATGGCAATTCTACCCACCGACAGTCTTTCCACCTTTGTGACCCCATTCACACTCTGATGATGTCCCCTTGTGTCTGCTTCTGTCTGCCTGACTCCCCAGTTAGGCCAGGCCATTTTTATGTTAATATTTTTGGCAGGGGGCAGCAAAGAATGTTCTAGACTGGCAGACAGTATAGAGATAAATCTCAGAACCCATGGTTAATGAAATTGTACTGGAGCTTTTGGGTGGTAGGAAAGGCAGACAATGAACCCCTTGAGGGCAGGGCTGTGTCTTACTCATCGAGATCCCAA
Organism: Felis catus; assembly: GCF_018350175.1. Lineage (NCBI taxonomy): Eukaryota > Metazoa > Chordata > Mammalia > Carnivora > Felidae > Felis > Felis catus. The sequence goes on along the minus strand of NC_058381.1, from coordinate 37,743,790 downwards.
GACCCACAGAGAGAGCTGAGAGCACAGACAGTGCGTAGGAAACGGTCACCAAATGAACAAAGGTCGGTTTGCATTGAGATCTGGCCACTGCCTGATTTTCCAGTTCCTGGAGTCTGCTCCTTCTAACCCCCACGACTGGCATATACATAGGGACACTCTATGTATATGCCAGGCCTGGGAATGTCCTCAGCGCCCCAGGCTGCACCCAGTCTCTCAGATAACACTTTAGCCAGCACAGTGGGGACCTAAGCGCGTGGGAGCCACCAGAGGAGGAAAAGCTCCCAGGAAGGAAGGAAAGAGGGCTGTTTTTCTGTCCCAGCAGCAGTCTCAGTCTGGTTGCTGCCTCCTACTCCCCTCTAGCAGACATCTCACCACCTCCTGGGCTCTGGGTTCAATCTCAGCTGCCCCCTCACCCCCACCAGGAGCTGCAGGGCAGTGGGAGGGCCCAGTGCCAAGGATTCATTAGAGTTAATGAAGGCTCAGCTCTGCAGATGCCAGTGTGAGATACGGGAGAGTACCAGAACCACCCACAGCCCCCCATCAGGGCCCGGGGGTGCTCCGTTCCCTCCTCCCCGTCTCTTGGGGAGGAACCAGGGGCCACACCCTCAGAAAAGGAAAGGAAGATTTAGAAGAATCATTTCAAGTATAGAGAATGCCAGGATGCCAAGGACAGATCGGGGTGTGGGGACATGAACTAGAAAAGAGCCTCAGGGTGGGGTACGGTTCTCACCCGAGCTCACCTGGGCTCACCAAGGCGCCACTGTCCACTGCTCAGTCCAAAAAAAAACCCACCAACGGCCAGCCGCTCCTTCCTCTCCCTCCTTTCATAGAATCACGGCAGGTCAGAGCTGAAGAGACTCTGGAAACTTCTCCACTACCCGGGGATTACGTATAACTATGCAGCCACCTGAACCATCTCCCCACCTGGCTTCTGTCCTTCATCTTCCTCCCATTTCTGCCTGTCCCTTCCCTCTGCCTTTATCCCTTTGACCTTGGCCTTTCTCTAGGCCTTGGCTCCCCCATGAGTCAAGCAGGGAGTTGGGAGGTGGTGGGAGGGGGGGGGTGCTGCCTATAAAAACCTTCCAGTTGAAATTTTCAAAGATGTCTCCCCTTCATTTGGCTTCTCTCTCCCTCCCTCCCTTTCTCTTGGAGAACAATCCAGAGTTTCCTCCACATTGAGAATGAAGGAGAGTGTGATGGGAGGTGGGAGTCTCCAGCCTTTTAGGGGGCTCTCAGGAGCAGGAAAAGCTCCAATAGGCCAGACTGCCACCGTCCCTCCTACCGGGGGCTCTAAGTCCTGTGTTGGCACCAGATTCCCTCCAAGGAGTGTTCTCGTGCTCTTTGAGGAAATTAAAAAGGAAGATGCAGCTGTGGATTTAGGAGCCCAGAATCAGACAGAAATCAATGCGGGGACTGATAGAAACCGGGCACAGGGCCAAAGTGAACTCTACCCTTCTCTATATTGACCCACACTTGGGGCCGAGCCTCTTGGAGTGGTTGTCCTCCTAAACGGCTTCCACATGTCCCCCTAGCTTGGCCAAATTCCTCCAGCCCACGCCCCTCCTGCCAGCCTGCCCTCGCAAAGAGGCTGGCACTGGGTCTGTTTCCATCCTTGGCTTGCGGGTCCCAGTCATTCCTAAGCCCCGCCCTGAGCTGTCTCTCCTCCCAGGGATTCAGGCTGAGCTTTGAAAGGGTCACTTCAAAGAGGACCTGCCTGCTGAGGGCCCAGCCAGACCCAGGGACGGCTCCTCCTCGGCCAGATTCCCGGAGGCTGGGGACAAAGGCCCCACTGTTCCCCCGACCCCCAGACGCCCCCAAATGCACTGGGCATAAGAAGTCTTTCTTTCCCCCAGTTCCGCTCTCTACAGGCCCCAGCTCTTTGCCACTGGGAGTAACCCTGGCCCCTCCTTCAGGAGAGGGCTGGGGCATGGGGGGACGGGGAGCTGGCAGATCCCCCTCCACTGCCACCATACCCCCTCGGGCTGCCAGGATGTGAAGGCAGCCTTGGAGCCGACTTCAGGACTGGTGGCCCATGTGCCTCACCGCCCCTCAACCACCAAGCCCTGCCCAGGCCTGCAGTGGCCTCCTCCTTCTCCCATCCTTCAGAACCACAGCCGTCCTTCCAGGCCTCCTCCAAGCAGCCTCCCAGGACTCCCTCTCCTCAGAGGAGCCTCACAGCCCCAAACCACAGCAGCCATCTCAGGTTCCCAGGACGCTGGGGTTCTGCCCCTTCTCCCCAGTACCCCACAGCAGAAACCGGGTCTCACCCGCTCCTCTAACTTCCTGCCACACGGTGCTGCTCCCAAAGCAGGGCCCTTAAAGTTTCTGTCTCAGCTCCTCACCCCATGCCTGAATTCCTTCTAGACCAGCTTGTGCTTGTTCACCTCCACTGACGGGAGCCTCATTACCTCCAGGGGCAGCTCATTTGCTCGGACCAGACGGGGTTCTCTCTATCGCACCAAAAGCATGTTGTTCTCATTTCCATCCATTGGTGATTATCTGTTTCATAATAGCTGCTCCTAGTAGGTGAAATTATCTCATATCAGCCACTCTACCTGCATCACCCCCTTGAATCCTGTCAATGATTTTGAGGGGTGATTTCAGCGATATGAAAATTGAGGCTAAAAACAACTAAATAACTCGGTCACAAGGTCCCAGTCACACAGTGAGTAAAGGGTAAGAGCTGAAAGTTGAACCTTAGCAGGCGGAAGGCAGGGCCCGAACAACCAACCTGCCTCCCAACGTGCCGAGGGGCCCAGGCCTCTTGTCTCCCACGGTTGCCTGTCTGTATTAAAAGGACATCCCCAGGCGGGGGGTCTTCGTCTTTCTTAGAGACCTTCCCAGCAGCCTTTGCCAGCAGATGAAGTGTGGCCTGGGCATGGCGGATGGATGACTGATGTTATTTCAGACCAGCAAATGGGGAGCAGGGGGATAGTGAGAGGGAAAGAAGCCACCTGCCCAGGGGCACGTGGGTTTGAGGAGGGTGGAGGAGACGACCCTGGGGCTAAGGTTTAGGACTGGAGGTGGCTGGAAATTCAACCTCTTCCCACGGAGGAGAGGTAGAGAGGCAGCTATGATAAGCCACGCCTTAAACCAAACACTCTGTCCACCCTCCAACTTGAAAAGGGCAGAATTTTCCACCAAGGTGATGATGCCTTGGGCTGAAGATCTCAGGGCCACAGAGATGAAAAAGGAATGGGACTCAGTAATCCTACCTGTAGTCTTTGCCCATGTGCCCGCTGCTCAGCACCATCCCCTTAGAATTCGGGGGGGGGGGGGGGGGGGGCGTGGAGAAGGAGGGAGTGAGAGCAAGACAGAAGCCAGAAGACTGAGGCCCCCCAGTGGCCCCTGTTAAGCCTTAGAAGGCAGTCGTGACCGGGTGTGAGTAGCTTTCCTTTCCTCTCTAGGTTTAGATCAGGCACTCCCAGCACAGATAACACAGTGATGCACCTCTAGGCTGCCTTCCCAAGACTCCAACTCCAGCTGCTTCCAAAGGGTGAGATTACAGGGTTCTGTGGTTTTTCCATATCCTGTCGATCAGTCCGTCAACAAACATTCTCTGAGCACCGGCTGTGTGCCTGGCCCCGTGGACAACAAGACAAACACCGCACCTTTGGGGCTGCTTGGAATGAGGTTGAGAGCACAGTCAATTCCTCAGCCCTGCCACTTACTACTAGCCGCGTGGCCTTAGGGAGACACAATTTATTTGTGCCAGTTTCTTCACCTGTTAAGCGGGATAGTGAGAATGCATCTACCTAGTGGTAAACACTATGGAAGCGGTTCCTATTATTATTTTCTTGTCCTCAAATAACTCCAGGATAACGGGGGAGACTGATGTGTAGACCAACTGTCACAATGCCAGGGGTAGAGCTGGGCACGGGGCACCCTGGGAGGCCAGGAGAAGGGCTGCTCCCTGGCCTGCACTTCATAAACATTTATAGAGAGCCGCTCTGTGCCAGGCGCTGTGCTGGCCACTGGGGACACAGAGATGAACGGGACACATTGTCCACTCATCCGTGCTCCTCCCCTCTCTCCCAAGGCCCAATCCCAGAACCCTGCACTGAGGGGGGGGGGCATCACGAACAGAACAAAGTGGAGAGAATCAAGGCCTGGAAATCAGGACACCTGGGTTCATGTCCACCACGCACGGGGTACCTGACCTTGGGCCCTCTCTGGCCTCAGTTTCCCCACTGTGGCATGAAGGAGTTGGACAAGATGACCCCTCTGGTCCTGCCCCACTTCTGACAGGTGATGAATAACTCCACTCCCACAGAGCTTGAAACTCACCCCAAGTGCAGTCCCTAGGCCATCCCAGCCTGCTGGCCGGCCCACTGAGGCAGTGGGGAAGAGATGTCTGCCTGGCACTGACTGGCACTGCCTTGCTGAAGAGCTGGCACAATTTCACATGAAATAGGGGGGCCTGGATCTAAAGGCGGGTTGTTTGAAGGGGGTGGGGGGTGCTGGGGAAAGGCAGAGCCAGCTCCCACAGGCCCTATTCATAGCTCTCCCTGGGGAGGGAGACACAGCAGGATAATTAAAACCGGGCTTTGTCCAAATCCCTGACCAAGCCAATATCTCACCTTTGAACCCCTGCAGCCAACAGAGCAGGGCTGATGTCCCTTTGGAAGGAAAACACCAATGAACTGAGCCACAGTCCAAGTGCTATGGGCCGACATGGGGTGGGGGTGGGGGTGTTGGAGGAGTAAATGAGTGGATTCCAGACCCACCAACATGGATGGGCGCCTGGGGCTTCGCCACCCTGAGGCCTCCGGTGGCCTTCCCGGTAGCAGCCTGACAGCACGCATCCAAGCTCCAACCCAGCGAGAGGCTAACCTTGTTCTTGGGCTGTGTCCACGATGGACCCAGATTCGGGGTGGGAGTGACAGCAGGGCAAGGGAGGTCCCGAGAAGCAGGATGGCAGGGTGAGAGTGTGGTCTCTGCAGCCAGGTTGCCTGGCTCTAACACTTGTTTACGATGTGATCTTGGCCAAGCGATTAGCTGTCTATGCTTCCGTGTCCTCAACTGTAAAATGCCGATAATAACGAGACCCACGTCACAGTGGTGTTGTGAGGATAAAATGAGGTAATTTATAAAAATCCTGACCTTGCTACCTATCTCTTAACTCTCAGCTGTATTAATAAAGCAACTCCCTCCCTTAAAAACAAGCCCCCCCCCCCCCTGCAAAGAACACATACTCATTTGAATATACTGGCATCCCCTATGAATCTCTCCAGAATCCTGCACTGGAAGCCAACATCGCAGGAAGCTACGTAACCCACTATGTAACCCACTATACCGGAGGAAACTTCCTAGAGTGACATCCAAGCCAGACTGGCTCACAAGCCTCTCCCTACAAGTTCCCCTGGATAGCTAACTCCCCTTCCACAGGGGCTCAGGAGCAACCTGATGAGGGGGCAGAGAAGTCCCCATCCAGGCAGCCCAGCACAAGGCCTACGCAAGAGCGACTGGGTTCAGTCCCTCTCTGCTCGGGCTGTGATCCTTGAAAGCCTGCCCCATTCCCCACGGTGTCCTAAAGCCACTTTCCTAACAGCACTCCCCTCTCCAAAGCTTCACCTAATGCCAGGATTCTCATCAGGGTACCCAGGTTCTAGCCCGGGCACGATCGCTGTGTAGTCTCAGACCCTGATACCCACCCTGCCCGCTCCCGGGGCTTCTGGAGGTCCTGGAAACCAGCATTGGAGGTAAGGGATTTACTGCTCCCATCATTCCCAAGGGGTGGGCAAGGCCTCAGATGGCGGAACTGGAGTTTCCAGGCACCTAGGGGTAGACCCAATCACCTTGTGAGCAAGTGGAAGAGGCTGGGACTGGGGGACCTTTGGGTTGTGTTTGGAGGCGAAATGACTGGTTATGTAATGGAGATTCAAATCGCATGCCAATGAGCACATCTCAGGGAGAGCAGCCACTTTGGGGAATAAGGCTGTTGCCCTGGCAGAGGGGGAGAACCACAGGGAATCAAACTCCATCCACCCCTAGCTGGGCCTGGGGTAGGGGTGGGGGGTGGGGGTGGACATGGTAGGGGGGGTGGAGATGAAGTATGTGTTGGCGAGGGGGAGACTCCAAGGGACTCAGGCTTAATGACCTCCACCCCACCCCCTGTCCATCCTGAAATTCAAGTTTGTAATTAGGAAACACTTTGGCTGAAAGGCGCAGGGAGAGTCCAGGAAGAGAGATGCAGATTGAGGGAGAACTGAACATACATCCAGCTCCTGAGAAACACACCAGTCTCTCGGAAAGAGTTTGCAAAGCACCAGACCTCAGCTCCAACGTGGGATGGTGGGAAGGGGAGGCAGCTAGGGAAGAACATCCATCAGTAAGCCTTGTCAGAAGAGGAAGAGGCCTCAGCCCAGACCTTGACCACAACCTGGACCCCTAGGAAACTCTTCCAAACTGGGAAAGAGCTGGCCTGACAGTGCCCAGCCCTTCAACTTGGGAAGGAGGGTGGTGTGTGTTGGGGTACTCCAGTAGCCCCAGGGCAGCCAGGCTCGGAGGTAGGGGGCTGGCTCCAAAGGGGCCCGGAGGCTCTTACTGGCCCATCCCCAGCTTCAGCAGCTGGTAGATGAAAGAATCCAAGCAAAGCAGCCCAGCGCTGAGTAATGCCCCTGGCACCCCGCGCCCAGACCCACCCACAGCCAGCCCGAGGGGGCAGAGGGGAGGGCAGCGGAGCCCTCGGGGCCCGGGATCCCGGTCCCAGGAGCCAGTGGGGCGGCAGACCCAGCTCCCCCGAAGCTCGTCGTGCGGCCCGGCCCGGTAGGGGGCGAGTGTGGCGCGGGGAGGGGGGTGTCCGGCCCCAGTGGCCAAGGACATCCCGCTCCGGGAACCCCCTCCCCCACTCCCTCTCGCTCCAGCTGTGCCGGGGCCTCGCCAACGGAAAACGAAAACTCGGGCAGAGGAAACAGCGGCAGGCGCCCCGCCTGAAAAACCCGGACAAAAGGCGCGGGCCTCCCGCCCCCGCTGCCCGGCCGCTGGGGGCCTGGCACGGCTGCCCAGGTCGGTGCCCTCTGCCCTGGCAGCCCCGTGCGCGTCCCGGCCCCCGGCCTGCCTTCCTCCTTCCCGCCCCTTGCCCAGGGCAGCTCTCGCTCCGGCTCCCTCCCCGGCCCACCACCAGCCGAAGTTCCCAGCAGCCGTGCCCGCGGTGGCCGCACCGTGCGCCCCCGGCTGTGCCCGCCGAGCGGGGGCGCCGCGACCCCGACCCCCCGCGGCCAGCTCCCCCGCAGCGCCTGGATCCGCCCCCTCCCCTGGCCCAGCGCCCTCACCTGAGGGGGCCGGGGCTCCGGGCGGGGCGGGATCCCGACCAGGCAGAAGGCGACTCCATTCATCGGGCGGCAGCGGCGGCTCTGCGGCCAGGGCACTGCCGGGGGCGCGGGCAGGGACCCGGGAGGGGCGGGGCCGGAGGGGGCGGGGCCGAGCGCGGAGCGCCCCCACCCCCGGGGGCCAGCCCCTTCGCTCCGCCCCCTGCGCTCGACGGGGCTCACCCGCCGCCTCTCCCCAGGGCAGCTGACTGGTAAAGGGGGCTCACGCAGGGGTTTGCGCCGGCAGCGGAGCTAGAGGGCAGTATAGCCCGGAGAAGGGAGGTGGTCTCAGGGAGACAATTTGGACTAGCCTCCCGGGAACCGGCCCAGATTGACGGTGATCCTGGCCGGCCCAGGAAAGAGGCCAAGGGCACCGAACCCAGAACTAGCACAGGGAGAGGGAGGCAAGAAGGAAGGAAGGCAGAGAGAAGCAGAGAGAAACACAAGCAGACAGAGGTGCTCAGAAACAAAGACTGAGAGACACAGAAAGCATGAAAGAGGCAGAGACAAGATAGAGACAGAGTAGAGAGCGGCAGAGAAAGAGACAAAGACGAAGAGAAACGCGGGTTGAAGAGACGGAAAGACGGAAGAAGGCTTACAGAGCTTTTCCATCCTCATGGAGACTGGGCAGAAATGGTGATGCCCATGGGGGTGGGGGCGGAAGGGGCTAGATAGGGCCCCTCTATCTAGGGCCCCCGTCCCAGGGAGAGTCTCGGCCCAGGACCCCAGGGAGACAGAGGAATGGAGGCTGGAAGAAAGAGGTGGGCAGGTGCCCCAGCCCTTCAGACCCCCCAGCCAGCCAGCCTGGGGCTCAGGCCTCTGGACCAGCCCATAGATCTGCTCTGCAGTAGACAACAGTGAGAGCCCAGATACCCCCAGGCCTCCCAGTTACGCGCGCTCTCCACAGCCTCCCTTTGGGGCTTCATTCCAAGATGGGCCCAAAGAGCCACTGGGGTCTTGAGCCAGTTCATTTCCTGGCCCCCAAGCAGGACCCCTCATCAGGCCATCTCCTGATGAGCCAGGAAGAGATAGTCCTTCAGTCCTTCATTTCTGCTGGAAAGTTCTTTCTGCTATCTAACTGACGTCCTTCTTACTTCCTATTTCCGACAGCCCATGCTTACCTCTTTCCCATGCCTTCTTGCAGTTTTCAAGGGCTCCTGTATTCCTTCTCCCAGATTATGAAGGAAAGAAAGCAGAGGCCACAGGCAGATAGGAATTTGATTTGGACAAGACAGGCAACGAAAGTGGAAGGCTGACTCTACCTACTGGAATCACCCAACCCCTCTGGGGCAAGGAGACCACCAAAAACCTGCTTGCTTCACCACCATCACCAACCCCAAGTCCCCGCAAGATCAGGGACTCAGGTCCTGGAGGGGGTTGAGGGGCTCAGCCACTAACTGGGCCATCCCTGCTCCTGTGAGTCTGAGGAAGGAGACGCTGCCTTGTTTTTAAATCTGATGTTTTATTTCATTTCTTTTACATCCCCTGGAAGTCCATGCAGAGGGATGCTTTTACGATGACGGAAGGGCACTTAATGACCCCTCTTCCTGTCCTCCTCTCTCCATCAAGGTCACATGCAGCTGGAATTATCCCCCACTTCTGAGAAGTGCTTCCTGCTATCTAACTGTAATCCGTCATGCTGCCTGTATTCTCTTGCTTCGTTTTCAACAACGTTCCCGTTTCTACCTCTTTCTGTCCCGTGGTTCCTGTGGTTCAAGGCTTGCTGCCACCCTGGCTCGGGGTCCTTTTCTCTCAGAACAAACGGGCTGTCTGTGTGAGGGGGAAGCAGTAGCATCAGGGATCCAGGCTGAACTGAGGCTGTGGGGGAGGGGAGGAGAGGAGGGAGGTGACCACTGGGGTGCCCCTGGCTCACTTTTTCCAGAGTCTGATGCCCTCAGACCCTGCGGGAGGCAGTGAGAGGAAATGAGCTCACACCGGCCAGCAGATGAATTCCTCCCTCCACAATGCACTGCGCTCACCTCCCCCACCCTCTCCCACTTCCCAGAAAGTGCGCTCTTCCCCCACCCTGCTGCCCTTCCCACCTCTTCCTGCACCTTGACCCCGCACCCCCATCCTGTCCCGGCCCTCCCCCCATCAAACTTCTCCAGCCCCTCTTCCTCCCGTCCTTTCCCTCAGACTCCCCGGATCTCTCTCCCTGGTCCCACCACCCACCCCCAAATCCACTCTATCGCGGGCACACTCTTGCTCTAGGGGTCCTAGAAGTACCGCTGAACAGGGGCGGAAGGTGTCCCTCACTGAGGACCCTCCTTATACTTCCCCTCTTTCTAAGACCCTCCCCCCAGCCCAGTCACCTGCCTCTGTTCACAAATGCTTACTGGGAACCCTGGTAGATGAGGGGTTGAGGGAGTGGAGGTCGCCCCTGGGAAGATGGCGATTAGACCTAGCTCCTTCCCTTGAGGAGTCCTCGGCTTTGACCAGTCCTCACTCTGTAGCGACATCTCTGAAAAGGAGCAAAGGGAGCCTAGAGAAACAGAGGAAGGCTTCCACAAGGAGGTGGCCTTGAGCTTCTTCTGGGGGCTTCACGGATGAGGGGGGCAGTGGGGTGGAGTGGGGAATGGGGGGAGCGCTCCAGGGAAAAGGACTCTCATAGGCAAAGGCAGGGAGGCAGGAGAAAGCAGAGTCTAGTGGCGTGGCTGGCACCAAGCAGAGGGTATGGAAGGTACATACGTGGGCAGGAAGCATGGAGGGAAGAGGAAGGAAATGTGGGCGGGGATATGACGACGGAGTGACTGGGCCTTGAGGCACTTTGATTCTAGCCTGGCCGGGGGGCAGGGATTGAAGCAGAGATGTGCCACGTCGCCAGAAAGAAGGAGGGCAACGAGGAGATGGGAATGGTGGGGAGCGGGGTGGGGGAGACACTGCACCAGGGCAGGGGCAAGAAACATCAGAGGCCCCAGGACGCGGTGACCAACTGGGAGTTGGGGGAAGGAGAGTGTTCTCGAGGGAGAGGGGGCATGCCAGGCCCCGTATGGGCCTTTGTATGTATTATTCCAGGTCAGCCTTACAAAGGAGCCGTGAAAGAGATACTATAATCCTCACTTACGGATAAGGAAACGGAGGCCCAGAGAGCTTGAGTCTCTTACCTAAGTCCAGCCAGGATCTGCACCCAGGCATGTGGGCTCCAGAGTCCACACACTGAACCTACAGGCTGTGTTGCCAGTGGACAACTGCGGGCAGAGGCCCAAACGGGGGACGTGGCTTTGGAAGTCGTCAGCAGACCAGGAGTGTGATTCCGATTCTACAAGGGCAGGTGCCGGGAGGAGACTGGGTAGGTGACAGGACATGAGGAGCACCCACCTTTAGGGGCACGTGAGGAAGGAAGAGGGCGTGAGGACGACAGAGGAGACAGAGCGGAAGCAGGGGGCCAGAGGAAGTGGCACCGTGTTGGGCAGAGAGGGCACTTTCAAGGGACTGGAGGAGGCAGAGGCCAGCTCATACAGGGAGAAAGAGTCAGGGGTGAGGAAGTGGAATCGGGCTTGTTAAAAAAACAGCAGCATAGGGGCGCCTGGGTGGCTCAGTCGGTGAAGCGTCCGACTCTTGATTTGGGCTTAGGTCTCGATCTCATGGTTCAGGGGATCGAACTCTGCACTTGGGCTGGGCACTGGCAGCGCAGAGCCTGCATGGGACTGTCTCTCTGCCTTCCCCGCACGTGCTCTCTCTCTCTCTCTCTCTCTCTCTCTCTCTCTCTCTCAATAAATAAATAAATAAACTTAAAAAAAAGAAAGAAAGAAAGCAGCACAGGTGAGCTGTGGGAGAGACTTGGGTGGGAGAGAGACCTGGAGTAAAGAAAAAACCAGAGCGTGTGGGGCTCCCGAGGGAGAACCTGTGTTCCCCCCCCCCGTCAGGGAGGAGTCCTCGGACCAGAGCCATCCAGTCAGGATCAGGCCTAGCCCAGGAGCCAGCTAGGAGTCGTATGGTGTCATCAAGGAGCACTGACTCAAGAGTCCAAAGACCTGGGTTCAAGTTCCCATCCTGCCCACCTGATAGCTCTATGTCTTTGAGGAAAAGGACATTCTCTGAACCCGTTTCACCCTCTGTAAGATGAGAACAACAAGACCTTCCCGGCCTGCCTCCCATGTGCGGGTCACATTTGATAATGGATTCAAAGCACACCGTAAGCTGCCAAGGAGAAACAGAGGATCGGGGTTATAGGACGGGCAGCCCTAAACCTGGACGACGGGGGCGGCCCTTCCACTGAAGGGGAAAGAGCACCCCCTGGTGGAGAAGGGCGAGAGGGCAGGACCAGAGGGGAGAGCCTGTTCTTAGACCTCTCTGGCTTTCGGGCCCCCACGTTGTCCTCAAAGAAACCTACCCCCACCGAAATTTTCATCTCCAAAGCAGGTGTGGGCTCATTCATCAAGTCAAGAGATGTTTATCAAACAAGCCACACCCCGTAAAACCCTGCTGTCAGGGCAGGGGCCGGATAAAAGATGCCCCGTCCTGCCATTCTCCCCTGGCAGCCCCTCAGGGGACCCGTGTTTGTCGCGATGCAGGGAGAAGAGGCCTTGGGCTGGGGTCTCAGCCCTGCAGGCTCCCAACTGTGTGACACTGGGTGATTGAGGACCCGGTGGCCTGGACTGAGTGTACCAGGCTAACAGATGACTTATACGGGCGATGACACCACCTAGGACATCACGAAGGTGTGTTAAAATGTGTCGAGTGCCTACTGTGTGCCAAGCTCTCTACCAACATTATTCCATTTACTCCCCATGACCACCCTGTAAGGGGGGCATTATTAGCCCTGCTATATAAATGAGGACACAAAGCTCAGAAAAGGTTAAGTAACTTGCTGAGGTCTGATGCCAAGCTGTTGCTCTACGAAGCAGGATCCCTCCGGGAGGAGCTAGGCCAGGTAGTCCCTTCCAGCTCCAGGATGCTAAATTCTGAGGTTCTGTGTGAGGGCTTCTAAATTCTTCCAGCAACCGGCCTGCAGTCCTGCTTCTGCCACGGGCCCCCAGACCCCGCCTGGCTGTCCCGAACCACTGCGCATCCTGCACACAGAAGGGCCCTGGCCCCTCTCCTCCCCGTCTCCATTCTGCCCTTCTAGGAAAGGAGGGGAGTGGAGAGGAGGAAAAGGGAGAAGAGGGAAACGTAGAGGGAAGGAAGAGAAAGAGAGGGGAGGGGTGAAGAAGGAGGGGAAGGGTAGCTCCCACCTCCCCCTGGAAGCTCTGGAAATCCCCGGCAGCTGCTCCCTCTCCTCTGTCTGGCTCTGAGCCAGCCCTGGGAGGGAGAGGGGAATTGGACGGAGAGAAAAGAGGGGCAGGGCTCCGACCGCAGGGGGCAAGCCCCTCAGTCCTGGCACCCACCCCACCTGGCAGTTCCAGCCCCTGTGAGAGATTCCAGGCATGCTCCCCTTTAAGAAACCTACATGCCAAAATCCACACATACCACACAGACACATTGGGGCGGTTCTTGCACTATAAAAGGATTCTTTGCTTTACAAGAGGGCTCAGCACATGGGAAACTTAAAATAGGAGCTTCCCCTGGTGAAAGAAGCTCCGATTTCAGAAGTACCCCATACAAACCGTGCTCCCGGCACATCCAGAAAGCTGGTGACGCCCATGGGGCCAGCAGGGCTGGGGCTGCCTTAAGACATTGCCATCAGCCTGGGCACCTCCCTGGTTGTGCTGATCACCAGAGTCCCTGTCTTGGGGGGGGGGGGGGGCGGGTGTCTCACAGTCTAGCAGTCACAGGCTGGCTGCTGTGCTGTTCAGCAGAGGTGTCCTAGGACACCTAGAAGGGACCTGGAAGGCCACCGCTCAGCACAGCTGGAAGGGATTTCACAGCAGCCCAGAGAGAGGACAGATATCCAAGACCTCCCAGAGTCCCTTTGATGGGGACGGGCAGGAGCCCAATGTCCTACTCTCCTCCAGCTCTCTCCTCCCTTCCACGGTACCAGGGCACAGGGGAGCCAGGCTCTCTCCTCTGGGGAAGGGGAAACAGCTGACCCCCCCCCCGAAGACGTATAGGGAAGGCAGATGGGGGCAATTGGGAGCAATCTGGGCAGAGCAGCACTCCCGGTGAAATGCATTTAGGGTCCTCTAGGCAGAAAGTAGTGAGGGTCCCTAGCCCTACCCTTCCTTTTTTTTTTTTTTTAATTGAGGCAACATTCACATAACATAAAATTAACTATTTTAATGTAGGCAATTCAGTGGCATTTAGTACTGTCCCCCCACCCCCCACTTGTTTGCACTCAGAGTGGAGCCGAGGGTAGAGTCAGTAATGACAGCAACAGCAGATAATGACGAATGGAGTCCCCTTCCCCCTGCCAGGCCTGGTGCTGCCACCAGCCATTTAAATTAACAACCAAGATGCCAAACAGGCCTGGAGACTAGACTAGCCCACAACTCCGCCCCAAAGAGCACACGCAGCCCAGGAAAGATGCCCAGAGCACTTCATGCCTCCCCAGAACTTAGGATCATCGTCGCACACCCCCCCCCCCGCCCCCGCCACCAACTGCTCACCCTCTATCCCTCCTCCTGCCCCTCCTCATCACCGGCACAGACAACCCAAGAACCCCTCTGCCAGAGGCAGGGGGCCCATGCTCAGCCTGGAGGGGAGGGGTCTCAGAGCCCGGGGTCCCCAGGCTACTGCGTTAGGCTGATCAATCCCAATGAGCCCAGGAGTGTGGCTGAACTCAGCAAGCCCAGGAACAGAAAACCCCACCACTCCAGACCCCACCCCAAGGCAAGACTATGAAGATTATGAAGGGAGTAAGACAGCTTCAGGAGCAGCCCCCTCACTCCTGCCCACGTCAGGCTGTGCCCTTCTTTGAGCGGGAGACTACAAGTCAGGATAGAGGCCCCCCTCGCTCACTTAAGGGGACTGGCCCCGCTTGTCCATTTGCTGAGCTCCCCGGAGGGGGTGAGGAGCTCCAACCTGAGCGGGTCTTCACCCCTGCCCCCTTGCGATGGAGCCTGTGTAAAGGAAAAGACAGCCCCCAGGGCCTGGCTGGGGCTGCAGGTGTGCATTTGGGGCGCCTATAGAGAAACTGCCCAGCCCACCCCATCTTTTCACTGCCATGAAATGGTGACGGCAGCTGCAGCAGCTGCCGTAACTGGGAGGGGAGGGGGAGGCTGGCTGGGAGAAGCCCCTCGAGGTGCAGGTGGGGGAGGGAGGGGGTTGGATCTTGAGGTCTCGCTAGGGGGTCAGCGGTCGTTGTGGCCTTGGACAGCTACCTCGACCTCCTGTGCCTCCTTCGTTCCGCCCAGCCTGCAGCCCCCTTAGGCCTAGGATCCTGGCAGGGCTGAGACCTCACCGAGTGGGGAGGGGGGCTTCTAAATGCGGGTGCTCTCCTGGGTGGGGAGAGAGGCAGCGTGCGCGCCCTCTGTGCGCGCCTCCCTGTGTGTCAGCGTGTGTGCGTGTGCGTGTGTGCGTGTGTGTGTACCACCAGCTGTGTGTCACACCAGCCCCATCCCTCCCCCCAGAGCTCCGGCCCCGCTCGCAGCCCCAGCGCCCCAACCCCCCCTCCCCCTTGGCGCGCCCACCCTCGTCCCCTGCTTACGGCCCCCGCCCTCCCCTCCCAGACACGCACCCGCGTCCCGCGCCCGCCGACCTGCTCCATGCTGCTGCCCGCTAAGCCGTCCTCGCCGCGCCAGCCCCGGGGGGCGCCGGGGGCGGTGGCCCCTCCATGCGCCCTGTCGCCCTGTCGGTGCGGCAACCCGGCGGCGACCGCCCAGCGCGAGGAGCACCGGTTGTCAGCCGCCCAGACACCCCCCCCACCTACACCCCGCCCCGCCCCGCAGGCCCCGCCCCCTCCCCCTCCCACCCGCGGGTGGAGGCGCGGCGCTCACGCGCGCGCGCGCACGCGCCCGGTCACACACCCACACACTCACAATCTCACACGCATAATGCACACCCACTCACACATCCAGGGCCGCATCCCTGCCAGCACCCCTTGTTCTGCCTGTCCTGGGGGCATTGTTAGCCCAGAGAGGACCATCCCTCCAAGGGAAGCCCCTCTTTTCGTTTCTGAGATTTATGAGTTAGAGGGGCCCCACCCCTCATCTTACAGGGGCCACGGAAAGGCTTGCCGGGGGTCACACAGCAGCTTGGTGACAGAGCTGACCCCGTGGCCCAAACCACTCGTCTCCCATGCCGATGCCCCTCCTCGAGCAGGTCACAGACGCCCACGGAGCCTGGAACACAGGAAGACACGGCAGCGGCCCCTACCCTGTGAGCAGGGGTCTGGATCCTGTGACCCTGTGAGCGCAGGAGATGGTCGGGAGGCGCCCCTCCCTGTTGCCAGGATCCAGCCTCTGCTCAAACGTGCTCTGAGGCCCTTGGCTGGGGGTGGGGAGCAGAGATGGAGATTCCTGTCGCCTACCGTGTGCCATGCCCCAGGCATATGCCAAGCAGGAGGAGGGGCTGAACCGTTTGCCCACTGCCGGACAAGGGTCATCTGCAGCCCCAGATGCCAGCCAGGCACCTGACTTGTGGCAATGGGGCCACCCACTCTGGTGAAGACCAAAGAGCCAAAGAGGTGGCAAAGAGACTGCCTCCCCCACTCCCCTTACCCCCCTCCCCCCACCCCATCAGGGGTGACTCCTGCCTGCCCACTGCCCCTGTGCCTTGCCCCTGACAGGGCAGGGCTGAACTGAGGGTGATATCACATGAGCAGGCATGTGAGAGGCAGGCATGCTGCCCAGGAGTGTGGAGTCCAGAGTGGACAGGGGTAGGAATTAACCTGCCCTGAGGTGGGGGAGAGTGTCGGTGGGTAGGGGCTGGTTGCCCAAACCCCCTGGGCCACTGCCCAGGCTGGCAGGGAGGGGGTTTCACCACCTTTCACTGCACCCTGGCCTCTTTGTTAGGCACCAGAGGGTGAGGGGGCAGGGGGCGGGAAGCTGAGATGGGGAGAGTTAAGATCCTCAGTGGGCCCAGACAAAGGGGGCTTTATAGGCTGGGTGTGGGGGACATCTGGGGGGAGGGAGGCAGGAATGCAGGCCGGGGAGGCCCTGAGCTCATGGGCAGCCCAGTTTAGGGCTGAGGTTGGACTCCCCCAGTGCCCCCCCACCCCCACCCCATTCTCTGGCCTGTGGGGTATCTGTGGCTTTGCTCCTGGGACTACAGCCAGGCGTCCTGGCAGCCGCTCGTCCCCGGCCACCGGTCCTTTCAGTGGCCTCGAGGGCCCTGTCCGCAACCCAAGTGAGTGAGTGCCCTCTCGGCTGCCTGGGGAGGGAGGGACAGTTTTGGGTGGGGTCACAAGGCTATGGGGTCAATGGGGCCCTTTGTCTCTTCAGACGGAGTCTGTCCTGGGCTAAAGAGACAAGCAGCTGAGAAGGGTGCCAGCCAGCAAGTCCCCCAGACCCTGACCCGGCCTCCCCCAGGTCGTGGTGGAGCTGGGCCCTGGGCCGTGAAGGCAGGCTCCAGTCTGCCCAGTCCGTTTCCCTGTGATTCTCTTTCAGGGCGGAAGCAGCCCCTGGGAAGTGCAAACAAGCAGGGGGAGGTGGCGGCAAGGCAGCAGCCACCCACGATGGGCTTCTGGAACAGCTGCTGCTTGGCTAGACCTAAAGTCTGGGGTTGGGCTTCGCGCGGTTTGAGAACTGTCTGTCCCCAAAGATGCTGATCTGGCCCTGACAAATAGACTCCTACTAGTCAAAGTCACGGTGGCTCGATTGCTAAACCCCAAAGCTGGTTTATCAACACACCTGAGCACTGCAGGAAGCTCCGAAAGCAGGGTCCCTAAGAAGGACTGCAAGATCCAAGCGGGCAGCCCCCAGTCCTCCCTCTTCCCTGGCAGCCTGCATCCTGGACAACCTCTTCGTTTCCTGTTGCTACGCCTCACAAGGGCCAGAATCATCAGCAACAGCATTTCCTCAGCCGGGCAGCAGTGGGGGATGGGGGCAGGGCCCTGCCAGGGGCCATTTGACATACGTCTTATAGAATCTCCTTCCTAAGATTAAAAGAGGACAGTAGTCTCGTCTCTTGATGAGTGTCTTGGGCAAAAACCTCCTTTCAGGGGCGCCTGGGTGGCTCAGTCAGTCAAGCCTCCGACACTTGGTCTTGACTCAGGTCATGATCTCGCAGTTCGTGGGTCTGAGCCCCGTGTAGGGCTCCGTGCTGACCGTGTGAAGCCTGCTTGGGATTCTCTCTTTCTCCCTCTCTCTCTGCCCCTCCCCACCCCACCCCTGCCCATGCTCATGCTCTCTGTCAAAAATAAACGAATAAAACTTTAAAAAAAACACAAAACAAAACACGTCTAGTTAGGGGGTAAAAAGACAATCCCAGTCTGGTCAGCATTTAATTTTCCAGCCATCTCTTCAAGAAGCTTTGAGTTCCCCTGGAGGGAGACGGACCAAGGATCAGGTCCCACGTCTGCCATTTAGTGGCCGTGTGGTATTTCACCTGTCTGAGCTCTGGCTTCCTCCTCCGTAAGCCGAGAGTGACAATAGTACCGTCTCACAGGGTTGATGAAAGATTGGTATAACATTCTTGGTTCACGGACAGGCACATAAATCATCGATAAAAGTGAAGTACTTTCTCCAGAGAGCTGAATTAATTCATCTCATGTTAATTATTATTAGCTTTATCAGGTGACGGTTTCTAACCTTGTTCCCAAATGCGGAGAGACCGTACCCTGACTGCAACCAGGTGCTGCTTTTGAGGGTGGCACCTGCCTTCAACTGGGTGGGGGACATGATGAGGGCAGTTTCCAGATTTCTGCGTTCCCGCCCCAGCCTCCTTCCCTTTGCCTCAGGGGCTCCCTGGGGAGCAGGAGAAGGTGGAAAGGGATCTGAGAGCCAGGGGTGAGGCAGACAACTCCCAGGGTGGGGGTGCGGTGAGCCGGAGAAGGGAGGAAGGAGGATTACCCAGGAGGGAGTGGAAGGAGATGAGCAGGAGGGGGGGGCGCGGACAGCGGGCCCCACTCCTCCACCTGCTGCTCTGTGAACAAAGCCAAGAATGATGCAATCCTGGCCTGGTTGCAGCTGAGGCTGCGAGGCCCTGAGAGGAAAAGTGGGTGTTGAGGGTGGGGAGGGCAGCGGGCAGCAGGGCGGATGCAGGGGGCCTGTGGACGCCCGACCCCGGATTCCCCGCCCAACGTGTAGCTCCTGGCCTCCTCCTGAAGCCCCTCACCCAAGCTCAGACCCCTCACCAAACAGTCACAGCTGCCTTTGAAGCGGGAGCCAGACATGATGCAAGTAGGACATCATTCCAGGCAGCCTCCTCCGAGGGGCTGGCACCTCTCATGGGGGAGGGAGATGACGAGACCCAGAGGCAGAGCTGGCTCAGAGGCCCCCTCCCCCGTTGGGCCCTCCGCGGGGTGGTCGGGGGTGCGCAGGCTGCGGCTCTCTGTCCCCTTCCCCTCATCCTAGAGACAAAGGCGAAATCCTCTGGAGACAGTGGGGTGGCCAAGCTCAAGAGAATCCTGACCCAGGCTCTGCACACAGTAGCACACATAGAATTCAATAAAACCCAACGCAGACCCCGGGCCGGTCTGGGCCCCCAGTGCCGGAAGGCCTGGCACCCCCACTCCCACCCCCCCAGGGCAGAATACCATTAGCAGTCATCAAGCCAGCAGGGCAGACTGGGGCCCGGGGGTGGTCTCCACCAGCTCCCCCCCCTCTGCCTAGGAGCCTAGAGAACAAAGGCTTCCCCCCTCTCCCTCCACTAGGAGAAAGGAGTCTTGTCCCACACACCGGGACCATGTGGAGGATGTGTCACAGGCCAGGGTCTCCGAGGGGACAGGGCGTTAAATGGGGGCAGCAGAAGAGAACCGGAGACGCTGAGTTCAGGAATATTCAATCCAGCCTCGCCCCACTGCGCCCGGCCAGGCAGGAGGGGATGGCATAGCCCAGAGGAGCCACTAGGTGGCAGAAAAAGCCCAGCAACTCACCGGTTACACCTGTTCCCGCCACCCTCTCCCCCCTCCCCCTGCCAGCCTGACCCTCCAGCAACCTTCCCTCCCCCCTCCCTTCTTCCTCCAACCCACTCCTCACTGCAGCCTCCGGCGGCCACAGCCCTGAAGTCTTATCACGTTTCCTTCTGCTTTACAGAAGGCAGAAAGCCCTCAGCCCTTCTCTTCAAAATGCCGCTAATAATGCATGCAACATCTCATTGACTCGCTCCTGAGGTAAGTAAAAACCCTCTCCCTCTTTTCCAGAGGAAACAGACTAAGAAAGCGGAAATAGACTTCCAAGATCACATGACTAGCAAGTGGTGGAGCCCACGTTCGAACCAGGTGGACAAATGCTGGGCAGGGTCCTCCCTAACAGTGTTCACAAGCGGGTGTAGGCATGGACCTCTCAGATGCATCGTGTCCACCATTCTAACCCCCCCCACCCCCCCATACCTGACCCCTTGAGATTCTAAGCGGGCCAGCGTTGGCGGGGGAGGGGTGTCTCAGTCTCAGGGTGAGTGTGAAGTTTAAAAAGTTTGCCTGAGTGATTCAGGCTCACAAACCCTTGCTCTGGCTGAGAAGCACCGCACCCTAGCTTCGTGCTTCTGCTTCACACTCCACAACGGCCTTCTGGGTTCTCTCCTTACCCACCTTGCTTCCGGTGTGAATTTCCATTCTGGTATGGTTGCCCCCCCATCTCCCCCCCGCGCCCCCCCCCCCGCCCCAGTTCAGGACCAACGGTGATTCCAGCCCAGAGGACCTTCCCCTACTGCCACCTTCACTTCCGGCCTGGCTGTCTTTGACCCAGTCCCTTGTTTGCAGCACTCGTTCTTGTGGGCATCTCTTGGTGCGCTGGTACAGCCCTGGGCTGTGGGGGTGGGGGACAGAGCAGAAGATGAACACGACGCAGCACCCACTGTCCAGATGCAATAAGAGTTCACACTGAAAGCTGGGCCTGTGCTCACTTCCGCATATGACGTCCATTCAGAGAAATAGCCCTACATCCAGAAGAAAAGGGTATCTACTCCTATTGTTGTTTCCTTCACTGACACCAGGGCATGTGTGTGTGTGGGGGGGGGGGGTGGCAACTGCAGGGAAGGGGTGCCAAGGTGCAGTGAAACTTCTGGAAATCTTGGGGCGCCTGGGTGGTTCAGTCGGTTAAACGTCCGACTTCGCCTCAGGTCATGATCTCATTGTTTGTGAGTTCGAGCCCTGCATCGGGCTCCGTGCTGACAGCTCAGAGCCTGGAGCCTGCTTTGGATTCTGTGTCTCCTCCTCTCTCTGCCCCTCCCCGCCCTTGCACTCTCTCTCGGTCTCTCAAAAATAAATAAACATAGAAAAGAAAAGAAAAGAAAAGAAAAGAAAAGAAAAGAAAAGAAAAGAAAAGAAAAGAAAAGAAAAGAAAAGAAAAGAAACTTCTAGAAATCTCCTTTAGCTCTACCAATGTCCCACACGGAATGGCTGCTACCAGACTGTCCCTCACATTTCAGACTTTCCAAACCACAGCCCCCCTGCCCTGAGGGTGCTCTCCACCAGCTCCCCACTCTGCCTGGGAACTGAGAGAACAAAGGCTCCCTCCCCATCTCCCTCCACTTGGAGAAAGGAATCTTGTCCCACCCACCAGGACTCAGCTGTGACCTGCTCACACTGATTTTTCCCTCCCAGTATAAACCTAGCTGGCATCTCCTATTCCCCACCTGTCTTATCACCCCTGGATCTGCAGAATAAAGGCCTAGACACAAAACCAAGTTCTCAGAAGTGGGCAGGGAAAGCCAGGCTGTGACACCACATGGGATGCGACCAGAAGCCCAGGACGTGAAGAAGGGTGCCTGAGCTGAGCTCTTTATTATTTTTTTAATGTTTATTTTTATTTCTGAGAGAGAGAGACAGAGTGTGAGTGGGGGTGGGGCAGAGAGGGAGGGAGACACAGAATCTGAAACAGGCTCCAGGCTCTGAGCCATCAGCACAGAGCCCCATGCAGGGCTCAAACTCATGAAGCACGAGATCATGACCTGAGTGGAAGTCAGATGCTCAACCGATGAGCCACCCAGGCGCCCCTAATTTTTACTTTGAGAGAGAGAGAAAGAGAGAGAGCTGGGAGATGCAGAGAGGTAGGGAGAGAGAAAATCCCAATGCAGAGCCCAACTCAGGACTCGATACCGATACCATGAACCACGATATCATGACCTGAACTGAAACTAAGAGTCAGATAAGCTTGACCGACTGAGCCCCCCCCCCAGCGCCCCTCATTGCAGGCTTTCTGTTGGCAGAGAATTCAGTGGCGGGGGGGGTGGAGGTTCAGTGCAATTTCTGGTCACTGGACAAAGCCTGCTGACCCTACATGGGAAACATCTTCCACCAAAGGGCAGCAACAGCTCTGGTGCTTTGCCAGCACTGACACCAGGAGGAAGGGGTCCACACCCCAGCTTTCGACTATCCTGGGTTACAGTCATGTCACATAGTTCCCACTCTTACTTCAACCACCAAAACTCCAATCTCTTGAGAAAATCCCGAAGAAGCCCGACAGTTAACAAAGAATCCCTATTTCATTACCAACAAGTTTTCCCGTGTGAACAGTGAAAATCCAGGTTCAAGGCTGGCTGACTGGGCAGGGGGCTGATCTCACTTTTCCTCAACCACCACCACCACCTTGGCACATCTACCCAACTGTGCCAGCCCCGGGAGCAGGGAGAAAGCTGAGCGGGACACAGGCTCCATCCCTCTCAGACCAGAGGTCACAGAGGAGCAAGCAGGCAGACACATGAACGAGTAACAGAGGACGGAGGACTTGGCCACGAGCAGCTGGCGAAAATTCCAGAGGTGACCCTGGAGCAAAACCTTGAAGGGTGAGTTTTCAAATGAAGAGGGTGACAGGTCAAGGGTCCTCCGGCATGAGAGAAGCTGGAGTGGCAGGGGAAGGGATGCCAACATCTGGGGACTTCGAGTCTCGTGTCATGACCAGAGCGCAGCCTGTGTGGCCGGGGGAGGAAAAACAACCTGGGATGTCAGGTTGAGGAGTTAAGATTTTCTTCTCTAGGATGAGCCACCGATGATTTTAAACTAAGAAAGGAACTTGAGCACCTTCTTTGGAAGGACTTTTCTTTTTTTTTTTTTTTTTTACTTTTTTTAAATGTTTGTTTATTTTTGAGAGAGGGAGAGACAGATCGCGAGTAGGGAAAGGGGCAGAAAGAGAGGGAGACAGAGAATCCGAAGCAGGCTCCTGGCTCCGAGCTGTCCAAGCACAGAGCCCGACGCGGCGCTCGAACCCACGAACCGTGAGATCATGACCTGAGCTGAAGTCAGATGCCCAACCGACTGAGCCACCCAGGCGCCCATGGAAGGACTTTTTAGAAGGACTGGAGAGGGGAGACAGCAGAAAGACCAGCTGGGAAGTCGCTGGACTTGCCCAGGTGAGAAAAGGGGGACGTATAAATTGGGGCATGACAATGGCGGCTAGAGCAGGATGAAGTCTGAAGTGGCAGCTTAAATGGGGATCAGTGCGTAGGACTAGATTGATCAAAATTCATTCTGAAAATCTCGCGAGAAGGGGCTCCACTAAAGGCCAGCGGTAACTCAGCTAACGCCTCTTCAGAGCTGGAGTCAACACCTGTGCCTTTGGCTGAGCGCAGATGAAAAGGGTTGGTCTCCAGAATCCACGTGGCGCAAGAATCATCATGCACAAGATGCTCACGAGAGGCTGGAGAGAACCAAGACAGAAAATTCACTCTTCGCACCTCCTCCCTGTCAGGGGACACGCAACAAACAGAACGAGGAGGGGAACCCCCGCACGGTCACCACTTGCCGCGTGCTTGTACTTGAATTCTAGTCAGGCAGGTGCCCAACGAGGCACCACTCACAGGGGAGATGGAACAGCCTTCGTGCCAGAAAGTGGTGGCTGGAGAGAACGGCCAGGGAACACGGGGTGACGCAGGTGGGGTCAAGTTTTGGGGGTAAAGAGGATGGCAGGGGGTCATTTTTTATTTGGGGCTTACTATTACCAAAAGAATGCCTTTCCCGGGCTGTATCGCCCAAGTCTGAGGCTCTATCTTTCCTAATAAGTCATTACTAATATCAACAATGCTGGTCGGGGGGCGCCTGGGTGGCGCAGTCGGTTAAGCGTCCGACTTCAGCCAGGTCACGATCTCGCGGTCCGGGAGTTCGAGCCCCGCGTCAGGCTCTGGGCTGATGGCTCAGAGCCTGGAGCCTGTTTCTGATTCTGTGTCTCCCTCTCTCTCTGCCCCTCCCCCGCTCATGCTCTGTCTCTCTCTGTCCCAAAAATAAATAAAAAACGTTGAAAAAAAAATTAAAAAAAAAAACAACAAACAATGCTGGTCGGAAATGAGGAAAACCTACGTCTCTCCTTTGAAGAAATGCACACTAACACTCTTGACTGATGGTGTTAGCAAAGATTCCTTATGATGGACAACTGTGTCCCAACGGCAGCCATTAGAGCATTTCAATTGCTGGTTCTGAGTTAAGCCTTTTCCCTTGTAGTGTTGTTCAATTCCATTGCTTGGAGCGCCTTTCCTTCCAAAAGGGCAGAAAACTTTAATGGGGAATTCATGTTTTCAGAGAACAGCTGTCAGAACTGATACGCCATTTCCTCCCCACACGACCCGTGACTGGCGCGACTGGGGATTCCCAGACTCCCCCGTGAGGCGCTTCTAACCAGTCCTATGAAAACATAACTCTTCCAAACTGGGCTTCATCTCACATGCTTCCTGCTCTGAAGATGCAGAGAAATTGCAGAAAGTTCCCCTCGGTGTGCCAAGGTGGCACAGTGGCCCTCTGAGTGGGGGACTTGGGAGAGGGATTAGGAGGGAAAGTGAAGAGGAGAGTTTCGAGTGGCTCCAAGTACGCCTGGTTGTCCATCAGAGAAACATTCTGTCCCTTTTGTCTCCAAAGGGCGCAGCTCCAGAAGAGACTGGGCTGGAGAGGCGCGAGGGATGCAGGTTAAACTCTCGAGAAACCTTGACTGCCAGCCTGGGGGGGAAGACAGCGGGGAAGACCGCTAGGGGAAACATGCATCCTCCCTCGCGACAGTCCCGCACCACTGCTCACCAACCGGAAGGCCATGGGCGCTTGGCCCCAGAAAAGGCTCTGGAATTCTCCTGCACTTGCCGGGGAAGGCGAAAGCAGCGTTGAGCAATGGCCACTGGTCTGGGGGAACTTTCCAACGTCTCGAATTCTGACCAGACCAGTTCCGGATGTGTGCGGCTTGGCTGACATCGAGGAGAAGCCCCGATGATCACCAGGGGTGGGTCGCGTGAGCCTGCGGGGCTGGTGGCAGTGAGGAGCCGTAGGAGAGGGCAGAAAGATTGACAAACACGAACCCAAATAACATGAAGTAATTTCTAAACATTTTTATTTCAAATCTCTTTTCACCCCTCCCCCGAAAGACATGGGTCAGTACAGCAATCATAAAAAGGAGATACAAACACAAGAGTCAAATGTCCCCCGCACTGACACTTACAAAAACTGGGAGTTGTACGTGGGGTTTCCAAACAGGACCTGCAGCAGAGCTACTAACATCCCTTTATGAGAGTCAAACATGCCTATTAATACAGTATATACAGACACCCCATTCTGGAACTGATCTACAGGGACATCCCAACACCCACCCATCTATCCCCAGAAAAATACCAAAACACACCCAAAGTGCATTTGTTTATATCAAAACATCTTTCCCTTTCCCCACCCCACCCGCCCCACAGACCCTCCCGCCCCGTTTAAGATTGGCCTGCAAGTCTATTTTAACCATTTAGTAATTTTTTATCGTTTATGAAAATAAATTATACAGCAACTATTTTAATAAATTAAGCACAAAAAGGGGAGGGGGGGGAGAGAGGAGGAAAACTAAAGGGGAAGACAAAAGCCAGGCCACACTTTGGCTTGGAGGAGGGCAGGGTGGCAAACAGGACAGAGGCGGTTGCAGGGGGTGCGGCTCCCCTTCTGGGAAAGAACTGGCAACCACCCTGAGCCCAGAATGACACCCCTCTTCATTGAGTTTCTTAAAAACAACCAAAAAATGTACAGCAGTGGCTGTGCCACGGGCAGCACCAGTGTGGGCGCTCCGACGACCGGCCTGCCCACAGAGCGGTGCCTGGATTATGTTGTCCCTTGAAAAAGGTTCTGGGCCGAACGGCGAGGGGCAGGTCCCCGTTCAAGGGAGCACCAGGGATGGAGTAGCCAGACCAGCCTTCCTGCCCCACCCGAGCTGGGCGGGCGGTGTGTGATTATCCTGGGTTCCGAACAAGAGTGTCCTAAGTTTTCTTCACACTCTCTCTCCAGGAGCCAAGGCTGCAGTCCAGCTGCAACCAGACATTCGCGTCTCCCATGGCTGGCTGCTTTTTACCTGCCCCTTCATGCCTCTTGGCACTTGGGAGGGAGCGGGGAGGGAGCAGCTCCGGGTACCTCTAACTGAGATGAAATGAGCATGAAGGCAAGTCACGGACTCAGCATGCAGGACTGGCTTCCCAGAGGTAGATGGGGGTGGAAGGGAGGAGAGAAGGGGTACAGAGGACAGGACGGACGGGAAGCAGGGAGCAACTGGGCCGGCACCTCCCAGGAAGGTCAAGAAGCGATGGAAAGGACAAAGACAGTATGGAATCTGTGTGTAAAGAACGGTCTTTCCCTGGCAGATTAGACAGTCGGTATTTTAAATACACTTTACTCTGTTCTTCGAACTGAAGCACCTGAGTCCCCAGTGCCTCCGTCTCTACGGCCCAAACCCCACCTCACTCCTCCCAATGCTTTGCTCTCCATCTTCTCAAGGCCTCCTGTCCTTTTGTGCTGAGCACGAGGGCTCCGATGGCAAAACGGGATAGGTCACGGGGACTGGCAGACTCGACTTTGCCTTCTTGAGTTTCTTTGAGGCCCACTAATCCTACAGCTATCACAGGGGGAGGGAGCCACGCTTTGCTTTCTTTCTTTTTTTTTTCTTTTTTTTTTTAATAAAAAAGATTTTACTCCCCAGGAGCAAATAAATCATTTTGAACTACTGATAAACACTGCTGCAGTGAAAAGAAAGATGGCTACATGTATGCAATAGCACAAATTCAGTGTAAGAACAGCTGTGTTGACAATTAGAGATAAAAATCATTTATCCATTCCCCCCTTTCCCACAAACCAAACCAAGAGGATTCCCATAGGGAAAATGTCTAACTCAGAAGCTCCTCCCTTAGGGACAGGGGGCGTGTCATTCTCTTAAAAGTGGAAAACAAATGGCAGGTCTCCCCACGATGGAGATGCTCTCAACACCCCAACTGGTGGCAAGACCTCCGCAAATGAAGACAGACACACACACACACACACACACACACACACACACACACACACACACGCAGACGCACGCTGACTTTCAGACCTCCTTCCTGCAGCCATGGAGCTTTATCCCAACACCTAGTCCTCCAACTTCAGGGCCTGAGGCCGAGGAGGCAGCAGTGCAGAAGGATGTAACTGGAGGGAAAAGTCCCATCCCCATTTCCTGCTGGGACCCGAGGGCTTCGAGCAGCCTGGCTCCCCTGAGGGCCTCGGCTGAGGGCACCCCAAGGCATCCAGCTCTCCTCTAGGCTCTCACGTTCGGATCTGCCAACACCAAGCACCATCCCTGCTCCCCCGATCTTCCTGGATGGGCACCGTGTGTTTGTAGCCGTCCCCACACCACTCCCATCCTTGGCGAGGGCCACCATGAGCCCCAGGGAAAGGAATGACAAGGGGAGAGGAAACCTGGTGGCGAGCTCCCGCCCAGCCTCTCCTCTCAGGGGCCTGCACGCCGCCGCCCGTGGCTCACATTCACTAGATCTAGGCACCAGCTGGCCAACAGGCGAAGGCCACCGTCAATGGTCCCAAACTCCCAGTCGTCCCCCACTTGCCTAGTCCTCACAGCAAAGCCCCACCCTCCTCACTCTGTGTTCCTGCCACAGCACGCGAATTTCAAGTAACAGCAAATTGTAGCAGTAGCTGTCACTAGCTTACGGTGGTTCACACCTGTCCTGAGGAAGGTTGCAGTAGGTTGACCACTAACAAGTAAGGGTCACACGAGCAAGGACCCATCCACAACTTAGAAATCAATGGTGGGTCCCTAGAGGTGAGAACCTTTTCCAGTTTGTGACTTTAAAATACAACAATCAGAGGAATGAGTTCCGTCTGTGGACCGCCTCTCAACGAGCACGACACAGAACTGGCAAAGGAAGAGTGGGCCCAGCTCGGAGAGCTGAGCGGAAGTGCTGGCAACAGGCCGGCCGCTCCTGCTCTCTCTCTGCTCTCTCACCAGGCCGGTCCCTCAGCCGGCTGCCCCACTCCCGCCTCTTCTTCCCCCTCATCTCCGGACAGAGTCTGTCTCCCCTCTGTGCAACTCTGTCTCGCAGCCCACCCTGAGGAAGGACGAGGCTACAGCCTGGGCCATGACTACTGCACCAACAGATCACGGACACAGGTCTATGTTACCCTTTCCCAGGAGGAGAAAGGACGGTGGTGAGGTTGGGTCATGCCTCTTCAGCTAAGGTTTGCTTCTAGACCTGTCTGAATGCTCCAGCGGAAACCCCTGGTCCCACAAAGGGTAGCACCCAGACTGTGCTGAGGGCAGTGAGGCCCCTGGTCGTGGGCAGGAGCCAGCTGACTTCTGGCTTTGGGTTCCACTTCACCATCACAAGCCCTCAGTACTCAGATCTGCCTGATGCTAGGAAGTTTCCATCTAAACTGAGAAAGGAGGGACTGACGCCGCTGCTCTGGATTGGGGCTGCACACGCTACTCAGCACACAGCCTGCAGATTTCCGCTTCCAGCCTTCCATTCGTGTGCTTCCTGTCTCACTGTCCTACCCTCGCCCAGGACCCAACGCCCCGCCACCAAAGAGCTCTCCTAGACCACCTCGTCTACCCTGATCTTAACCATCTGAATTTCTTTAAAGACAGCCCTTGACTCTTCTGCCACATTCTCCAGTTGTTTCATGGACGGCAGTCACCTAAAAGATCCCTTAGGCCAGACATCATGTCTTTCCCCTCTTGTGTTTTCCACAGTATCTAGCCCAGAGCCAGGCAAACACACTAAGAAAAAGAACTGTAAACGATGGGTGGGTGAAATGGTATATATATATATATATATATATATATATATAAAAAAGAATCCCAATGAGCTGCACATCAGCCACTCAAGGATCCCACTGGATTCCAGATATATGGTCTACTGTTGGGTGGCACTTTCTGCAAGATGGCAAGTTAATCTGCACCCCCAAGAGGCAAGACTCACAGACTAAGCCAATTTCTGGGATCACTATCTTAATTGGCGGGCAGTACCACACAGAATTCAAGGAGAGAAGAAGTATCTCACAACAAAACAAAGGTGGGCTGTGTTTACACTACAAGCTCATTTTGTGGGCCCCCTCTTTACTTATGCTTACACACAGGTAACACTGCAAGTCTCCTCCCAATTCCACTACAAGGAGGAAGACTGGCCATTCCATGCAGGACATAAGGCAGAAGGCCAACACTTCTAGATGAGACAGTCCTATAAATTACTGAGACACTGGGGCCTCACCCCCAAACCATCAGGAAACCACAAACCTGACCATATTATTTTATCTCATGAGATGAGGCAGATATAAGCACAGGGGAACCAAAATAGGCAGTCCAATGGAATATTACTACAAAAGAACAATAAAGACCAAAACAGCTTGATTTTCACATCTTAATAGCAAACCTCTCCCCAGAGTAACTCTATAGAAAAGCAAACTCATAATATCGTATGATTTGACAATGGCCCGCTTCAGAAAAAAAATCAAAGACCACTGAAAAGCGCTGGAGTCTTTCTCCCTCCTCCTCCACTTCTACCTGGAAGGTGGGCAACTCCCAAATCAGCATCTGACACACTGC
The DNA here is from genome assembly GCF_018350175.1 of Felis catus. Classification (NCBI taxonomy): domain Eukaryota; kingdom Metazoa; phylum Chordata; class Mammalia; order Carnivora; family Felidae; genus Felis; species Felis catus. The sequence goes on along the minus strand of NC_058381.1, from coordinate 37,714,752 downwards.
CCCACGAAGGGGGGCCAACAGGATCTGACTCACGAAAATGCTTGGGTTGCTAGAAAAGACACAGGAAAATAAAAAAGCTCTTGCTACCTCCCGTCACGGAAGTGGGACAACAGCGATAAACCTAAAAACAGGAGATGTAATGCTCTCCTCCTCTCTGATCCACTGACGTTCCATTAAGGCTGAGACACTGGAGAGCTTCTTCTCGGAAGAGCACAAGTACAACAGCTTCGTTTCTCACCGTCCTCCATGTTCCCTCTCACTAGCTGACAGACATATGGAGGGAAGTACCACTGACTCCTAAGTCACGGGTACAGCCTGCCATTAAGAATCTGGAAGCATGCTCCATTAACTTCAGCAGCTCATGATGAGGGCTCTCAACTGCTCAGGTGATGAGAAAATCCATTGCCTTGACAGCTGGCAGAGGCAATAGGAACGATGTTGCCATGATCGGAGTGAAATGTACAGTCATCTCGAGGGGAGGGGTGGAGGGTGGCGGGTGGAGGAAGAATGGGACTGGCTTGAGGTCACAGAACTTAGGAATTCCGTAAGACAAAACTAGCACAGCTTCTATGAGAGGTGATGCTGAAATCACGTTTAAACCCTTAGAAGGAAAGGATGTGAGGAGCCACTACTTTCCCCAGCAGGGGCGGGCCCTTTGCCGGTTTTTGTTCAGCAGTCTTCTGTTCGAGACCACCCACCCTCCTTTCTTTCCTGCTGCTACTGAGGCTACCCATGCTTAAAGAGAGGCAGATTCTCATCTCTCAGAAACTCCCCACTTGATTTACACTTCTGACTCCTCCTCTCTCCTTCTTCAAGGTCAATGGTGAACGCGCGCACTCTGCCTTTGGCACCAGCTGAATGACCGTCACTGGCAATCCCTCCTCCTCTCCCCTCCCATGGACCTGTCTCGCCCTTGGTGCCACTTCCAGCCCAATGGGGCACAAACCCCAGCTGCCTTTAAAGGAAGTTTTCCATACGGAGAAATGCAAATACCCAAAACAAAACTTCTAAAAAAGGAACAGTGTTGAGACTTCTTCCAGTTTTCCAAGGAGCTCGTCCAGTTCCAGGATAGCACAGGGGCTGGACACGAAGAGGCGGAGCCCCCGCTCAAAGAGTGTGGTTGTGTGCTTCTTCCAAGCCCCAGAGCGGCGAGGGGAGCCAAAGTCCTTGCACAGAGGGTCTCCGCCCTTCCCGTTCCCTCGTTCTTCCTCACTCCCCTCCACGGTAGCTTCATTTGGTTCTTCAAAACTGGAGCTTGGCAACCAAATGCCTAGATGAAAAAAGGAAAAAATCAGAGCGGCCCACTGGAGTGGAACCAAGATGGAGAGCAGCCCAGCCTCGGCTGGGGAAAAGTACAGCTCAAACAGAGAACGGAGACCTGAAAAGCCAACGGCTCCCACCAACACGGCTGCCGGCTCAGGATGTGGCAACGGCCTTTGCTGCAGGGACCTGAGCGGCCTAGGACTTGGACGCTAAAAAAAGGTCCTAAAATAACTAATAAACATATTCCATCCCCCTCCTTTCCTGAGGCTTGTCTGCTACAGGGACTAGAAAGTAAAAGAAAGAAAAACTGAGCCCCTGGAGTAACCCCTGGTGAGCCCGGCTAGAAAACGCTATAGGTCGTTGCAGCTTCTGGCTACCGAAGAGGAGTGATATATAATCACAAATGCCAACGCGGCTTCTACCTCCTGACTTAATGAGGGCACTGTCCCAACTGTTCTTCTGTCTGCTGACTCCAAGCACCCTGACACGAAACTCCCCAGGTGACAGTACGCACAGACCAAGTGGCCCATTCAGAACTCCCAAATTAAAAGCAGGCTGACCAACAAGAAGTCATAAGGGCCGAATTTCACAAAATAGGGCCGTCCCCCTTCAGGAGTGGTACTTCCCTTTTTTCAAGGGGCCCTGAGGTCTGAATCTGGAGGGAGTACGGCATGATGCTTACTCTCTGCCACAGGCAACAGTCCCGGTGTCACACAGAGCGAAGAGACCCTGGGAGCTCAGTTCAATCCTTTGCCAATACATGACCGTCCCCCATACTCACGACAAATGGCTACCCCTGGCCTGTACCTTATCAGATCAAGCCCCTTCCCATCTCAGGGCCTTTATGCTTATTGGACCGCTTGCCCAGAATGCTCTGCTCCCAGATCCTCTTCTGACTCCTTGATATTCAGATCTCAGCTGAAAGGATACCTCCTCACAGGGGCCTTCCCTGATCATCCAAACCTAAGTACCACTCTCCCACCCCTCCCTAATCACTAAACTTCACCAAGTTTTATTCCTCGTAACAGTACAGTCAACTGAAATCAGCCTATTCACTTATTTACATGTTTGCTGTCTGTCGGTCTCTCCCTATGAGAATTGCAGCTCAGCGAGGTCAGGGCCAGGGACTATCCCGCACAGCACTTTTCCCAACCTACTTTGGGTACTCAGCAAGTAGACAGATATCTGCTAAGTGCATAAACAAATGGGGGAACTCACTAACGCCTCTGGAAAACCATTCCACTTTTGGACCTCTCTGTTAAAACGGTTCTTCTAGGGGCACCTGGGTGGCTCAGTCAGTTAACCATCCGACTTTGGCTCAGGTCATGATCTCACAGTTTGTGAGTTCGAGCCCCACATCGGGCTCTGAGCTGACAGCTCGGAGCCTGGAGCCTGCTTCGGACTCTGTCTCTCCCCGCTCTCCGCCTCTCCCCTGCTTGCACTCTGTCTCTCCTGTCTTTTCTCAAAAATAAACATAAAAAAAACCCAGTTCTTCTAAAGTTGGACTAGAGTCTAGCTCCTTATAACTTCCATCCACTGTGGTCCCTGGAGCCACACAGACTAAGTTCAACCACTCTTCCTTTGTATTTCTTTCAGCCATCAAGCCCCTCTCACCTCAAAACTTCTCTGCTCCGTGTTAATCATGTATTCCCCATATGATGAAGTTTGGAGCCCTCGGCCACCCCGAGCCCACCCCTGAACGTGCTGTGAGGGTTCCTCCCAAGGCACGGCGCCTACAGAAGCAGTGCTCTGACTAAAGGGTCCTAATTACTCCACCAGGGTGCCACCGTGCAGGTGCCGCCGTTCCCTCCTGCCTTCCCTTCCTAATCTCAACTGCAAAGCCACCAAGCAGAGAAATCCTCCCAGACATCGGAGCATTTCGATGTTGTAGGAGTCGCTTCCGAGGGCATACAACTTGCCTACAACTGAAGATACGACAAGAGACTGCACACCCAGCCCAGGATGCTTTAAGTTAAAGCTACGCAGCCTCCCAGGGTCACCATTTCTTGATCACTCTCCTTTCATTCCTTCTCCTCTTGTTAATCTTTACTAGGCCAGCTCACATGTTTTCCACCAAGAGCACAGGCTCAGGGATGTCCAGAGCTAAGGGGAGACACACAGCTGGGATCACCTTGGTCATGGCCCAGGAAAACCCGTGGGACATAAACGCCAGCCGTCACGCTCTCCGGTTATAAAGACAGCAGAGAGCACGGGGAGATGATGGCTCCCTTGGTTCTAAGGCTGTCACTCTGCCGGTTTTTCCCCTAGTTTGCTCGGTGTGGGAGGGGGCACTGGGAACAGAGAAGGTTAGAGGGAAGCAGACGTAGTGGGTGCTTCAAGAGGACACTCTACGCAAAGGGGAAAGACGGGGGATCACTGCACCCTGCAGATCACCGGAACGTGAGATCCTGCAGGCAATCCACACCACCAAAAATCACAACTCTCTGGCAATTTTGTTCCCTACTCATCCTTACCTTTCAATGCTCATGTAACTGCAATTTAAGAGACTAATTACCATTCATCTGCACAAACCAGTATTCCAAGGTATTTTATGGGGAGAATAAATGACTAGAAGTCAGTTAATGTAGTGACGGGAGAACAGCCACTTAGATAAATGAATTCCTTAGCTAATTCACTTACTCTTTTCAATAATTTACTTTTCAGTGGTCCGGATGGAAATCCAAGTAGAAGAGTGAGCTTTTTTGCTCTCACCCTCACATGCCAAGCCATGGGACTCGGGAGTTCCCACCGAAGCACACGCCTGTTGCAATTAAAGGCATGTCTGCCTTGGGGCGCCTGGGTGGCGCAGTCGGTTAAGCGTCTGACTTCAGCCAGGTCACGATCTCACGGTCTGGGAGTTCGAGCCCCGCGTCAGGCTCTGGGCTGATGGCTCAGAGCCTGGAGCCTGTTTCCGATTCTGTGTCTCTCTCTCTCTCTGCCCCTCCCCCGTTCATGCTCTGTCTCTCTCTATCCCAAAAAAATAAAAAATAAAAAACGTTAAAAAAAAAAAAAATTAAAAAAAAAAATAAAAAATAAAAAAAAAATAAAGGATGTCTGCCTCCCCTTTGATGAAGTTTCCTCCCCTTTGGTGTCCTGTTTTACACGTCATTTGTGCAACAGCAAGAAGAGTGGTCAAATTATGAGAGAAGACCGCACACTTACACTTGTGTGCCCTCCTCCTTATTTATATTCAGTGATTAGCTTGCATGCTGCTTGGCAAATACTCTTGAGGCCTCTCATGTCTATCTGTTCTTCTCCCATTTGGCGTATGTGCCCCCCGGACCCCATGACCAGATATGGTAACTGTATGGGCAGATGCCTGGATCGAGAGTATACGCGTGGGGTGTGGGGGAGGGGGGCGAGGCCGACGATGATAACTGTCCAGAAACACTTAGCTGGGCAGCGAGACAGAGAGCTCATACCCTTGGTGGCGACTAGCAGGGGGCCCCTCGCTACGTGGAGGGTTCAGCCTCTTGCTTCTGTTTGGAAATGAGCTGCGCTTCCTTTAGAGACAGGTACACCTCTTCCTGAGGATCATAGTAGTAGAACTTTCGGATATAAGAGATCAGAGGTCTGTGAACACAAGAGGGATACACGTAAAGTGTTACATACAAAGATCATAAACAAAAGGCCGTTTTTGTTCAATCCTTCCTTCTTCTTCAACCCCTGGATGGCCGAGACTACACAAAAAACTGTCGACCTAAGAAAATTCCCACTTTCTCACTTATTACAGTTCTGTCTCCCTCCCTCTTACCACCTCCACTTCACTCTGCATAGCGACTGCAGAAGGGAGGCTGACACACACGCACACACCTTCCTCCCTTCTGGCTGCCGGCTGACATTTCCAGAGTTGGGTGCTAAGACACGTGAGAAGTGAAAGGGCGACGCCTGTGAACACTGACGGCACGATCAGCTGGCGGGCCTCACTAACATTTACAACCAACCCTCCATTCCATTCCCGCCCCACCCCTAGAGACCCCACTTTACTTAGGCAGTGGGAGATCCGGGATGTGATCTATCCGGACGAGCTGTCGGATTCGGAATCTGCAAAGGTGCTGGAGGGATTTGACGTTGCTGAATCGAGACACCGGATAGAGCAGCTGGACTGGAGTTGGAGGCAGTCCTTTGGGAACGAAAACCAAGAGACATATTCAGAGGGAACAATGCAGCTAACTACCACTGCCCTCGTGAAGGGAATCCAGGGAAGGGAAATGGGGCTTCTTTACAGTTCATATGTGCGTTCTGTGCAAAAGCTCCCTTCCACAAAGACCTGCTGATTTCCATTGTCAGAAGTATTACTGCTGTGTTTCACTCAAGGGACTCTACTCGCCCCCACCAAGGGCCCCCCGAGCATCACTCGTGACAGCTGACAGTCTTGCTCTTCAGAACAGCCCAATGCAAAGTGCCAAGCCACAGACTTGACTTGGAGCCAAGTGGCCAATCCCAGGCCCGAGGCTCAGTGAAGGGCAAGAATCAAAGCATCCCTCCTAGGAACAGGATGTACTTGCGTAGCACATCTAGCAGCATCCTGCACGGGAAAACTGGGGCTGCTCGGAAGGGTCCCCAGCCGATTCCAGCTAAGAGGCTGGTAAGTAGAAAGCAACGGCTGGGATCAGAGTTTATAAGCCTATCACTCCTACCATTTGCTTCAAATCAGGACAAGCAGGTTTAACCACCTCTTATTTCCCACACACACTGCCCCCCTCACCTCCTCCCACCCTTCTTGCTCCTGAAATTTTAGCCCGGGTGCAGGAACAGAAAAAAAAAGAGGATGCTTTTAAAAGAGAAGCAACTACAGTAGCTTGGGCAGGCTGGAGTCAGTACTGCTCCATGCCAGAGTGCCTGCTGACTGATGCCAGCCAGGCCCAAAGGGAGTCCCACACCCTGGTTTCATCAGCATCAGCAGGTTTGGTGCTGGGGAGTTCCAACCCCCCTCGAGAGTCAATGCCACAGAACGGAGACCTCCAGAATGGCAGGAACACGGACAATGGCTCAAGGGAGCAAAGAATATTCTGGTTCCAATACACAAGGGGCTACTGGAGGCCAATAAGCAAACTGCTCTCAGAAAGCAGCTCAGGTGCAAAGGCTTTGAAAGAATTCTTTTCTCAGTCACCATCCCATCAAAAGAAATTCTGTAGACACAACTTGTTGGAAAATAACACATCTACTGTTTTTGGAGTTCAATTTCAAACAGTTTTAAAATTTTGTTTGAAGGCATGAGAAGAAAAAATTAAAAGCTTGTGGACTATCTCCCAAAGCCTTTTCGTGGTCATTGATAATGGACTTTCTGAAAAAGAAAAAAGTCCGAATACGTATTCTGCTGTTACCACATGGGGCGCCTGGGTGGCTGAGTCGGTTGAGCACCCGACTTCAGCTCAGGTCCTGATCTCCTGGCTCGTGAGTTTGAGCCCAACGTCCAACTTTGCACTGATGGCACGGAGCCTATTTGGGATTCTCTCTCTCCCTCTCTCTCTGCCCCTCCCCTGTTCAGGCTCTCTCAAAATAAGTAAATAAATAACTTTAAAAAATTAATTTAAAAAAAGCACTTAACTCAGAGGTGCCCGGGGGGCTCAGTCGGTTAAGTGTCAGACTCATGACTTCGGTTCAGGTCATGATCTCATGGTCTGTGAGTTTGAGCCCCACGTCATCGGGCTCTGTGCTGACGGCACACAGCCTGCTTGGGATTCTCTGTCTCCTTCCCTCTCTGCCCCTCCCCCACTTGTTCTCTATCTCTCTCTCTCTCAAAATAAATAAACGTTAAAAAAATTTTTTTAAACTTCTAACTCGGGCACCTGGGCAGCTCAGTCAGTTAGGCATCCACTTTAGCTCAGGGGTTCCTACCCTGTGTCAGGCTCTCTGCTCTCGATCCCCTGTCCCCCTGTCTCTCTGCCCCTCCCCCTCTGGCACACACTGTCAAAAATAAACGTTAAAAAAAAAATTTAACTCATTTAGTCATTAAAACTATACTTTGAGGCAGATACCACTATTATCCCCATTTCATATATGATGAAACTGAGGCCAGGCTTAGAGCACTCTCTCATGGCACAGAACCAACAAAGCTGGCCTGCCATGAACACCTGCTCTAAGGAAAAGCTGAGCCCACAGAACCTCAAAGGAAGGTTCTCCAGGAGTCTCTCCGGAGCAACTCTCCCTCTGTTGTCTGACGGGGGCGCTGTCCAGGGCAGCCCCAAGCACTCTGATTCATGACCAGCTGCTCTGTCTTCTCCTTGCTCCTACCCCTTCAATCCTAGGGCTTATATTCTGAAGCACTGTAGCCCTCCTCCACCCACATGGTTGGTCGTCTCCTCCCACACGCTATTAAAAAAAAAAAAAAAAAAAAAAAAAAAAATCACACATGGATTTCTCTCTTGAATATATTTAAACTCAAGTGGTTTTAAAATGGTATTGGGTTCAAAGGCCTCTTTGAATTTACCCTTTCTCTCTCTTGCATTTTAAAAATATTCTTTAGTGAATTAAACTATGGCAAACAGAAAGCTTTTGGGGATGGGTTATAATAACGCTAAATTCAACATGATGTTTCAGAGATAAAGGTAATTTATGTATCTAATTATTTATTCCCAAAGACACAGTACTATCAGACTTGTGGTTAAAGAGACCAGGATAATATGCAGCAAAAAATTATCTGATTGTTTGCCTACTTGAATTTTAATGACCACATATACTTGCCTATTTAATTGTGTTACTTATAGCCTTAGGTTCACAAATAGCGATTTGAAACCTGTTAATTCTCTGATATCCCCTGGTGTCAACCTGACCATTTACTGTTTGCCTCCAAACACAGCAAACAACTGGAGCTCTTGCATCCAGAGCATGTTAAGGGAAGAGGTTAGAGATGGAAAGAAATCCAAGACAAGACACCAGGTCAGCTGAAAGGGAAGGGACAAGATGGAACAGTGGTCATCAGGAACTTTCCTCTGGTCCTTCATACCAGGGGACCTGAGCTCCAATACAGTTTCCAGCCACTTCATTATTTTCTCTCCCCCGGCCCCGCCACCTCAAGGACCAGGTTAGGGGTGACAAATCTCTCCCAAGTCTGAGCACCCCAACACATAGGTCTTTCTGCCAAACCAAACTGTTTCCTGAAGACCAGAATTATCCAGCTCAAAATGCCAATAGTACTGGGAGGGGCACCTGAGGAGCTCAGTTCAGTGACCAACTTCGGCGCAGGTCATGATTTCGCAGTTCCTGAGTTCGAGCCCCACACCAAGATCTCTGCGGTCAGCACGGAACCCACTTTAGAATCTCCGTCCCCCTCTCCTGCCTCTCCTGCGTGGATGTGCTTTCTCCTTCTCTCTCAAAAATAAATAAACATTAAAAAAAAAAAAAGAAAAAAGAAATCCTGGGATACAGACCTGTCACTGAACAAACAATTATAAGATTAATGATGGTTACAAAAGAGAGACCTATTTCCTTAGAGTTGTGTAATTCAAAGTGTGATTAAAAAAGTGAAAATTTGGGGAACCTGGGTGGTTCAGTCGGTTAGGCATCCAACTCTTGATTTCAGCTCAGGTCGTGATCTCACTTCTGTGGGTTCAAGCCCTGCATCGGGCTCTGTGTGGACAGTATGGAGGCTGTTTGGGATTCTCTCTCTTCCTCTTTCTCTACCACTCCCCCACTCATGTTGTCTTTCTCAAAATAAACAAACTTAAAAAAATTAAAAACAAAAACAAAAAAAAGGTATTGGGGTGCCTGGCTGGTTCAGTTGGTAGTGTGTGACTCCTGATCTTAGGGTTATAAATTCAAGCCCTACACTGGGTGTAGAGATTACTTAAAAATAAAATCTTAATGGGGTGCTTGGCTGGCTCAGTCGGTTAAGCGTCCAACTCTTGATTTTGGCTCAGGTCATGATCTCAAAGTTGGGAGATCGAGCCCCATGTCAGGCTCTGTGCTGACAGCATGGAGCCTGTTTGGGATTCTCTCTCTCCCTCTCTCTCTCTGTCTCATCTCCCATCACTCGCTCGTGCACTTTGTCTCTCAAAATAAACATTTAAAAATAAACTAAGGGGCACCTGGGTGGCTCAGTTAGTTAAGCGTCCGACTCTTGATTTGGGCTCAGGTCGTGATTTCACATTTCATGAGTTCAAGCCCTGCACTGGGCTCCGTGTTGGCAGCATGGAGCCTGCTTGGGATTCTCTGTTTCCCTCTCTCTGTCCCTCCCTGCTCATGATGACTTTCTCTCAAAAATAAATAAACATATAAAATAAAATAAAATAAAATAAAATAAAATAAAATAAAATAAAAATCTTTTTAAAAAAGATTTTCTTTTCATGTACTTCACAGATGACAAAGATTCTCCCAACTAATAAAGATGTTCACTTTCAGTTTGACTCGAACAGCATCAGGAGTTCTGTGTTAATCCAATCATAGTCTCTCTCTGAGACTGCTGCCCCGTAGTATAGGCATTTGGTTTATAACTGTGGAATGGACCAGACTGAGATGCAAACAGTGACCTCGGATCTGTGACAATCACGCTCCACTGTGCTAAAAAGAGATAAGGGGGAAAGCAACATCAGGTGCCATCATTTTTATTTTCACTAAGGGTCCCTCCCCTGATGTCAATTATTACAGTTGTTCTAATTTCCTTCCTTCTGCTCCTTACTTGCCACCATCCAGAACTTTCCCATTAGTCCTAGCTTTATGATTCCTAGGATCCCTAGCATCCCTTTATCACCAGCCTGCATGCCCTGTTAGTGCAGCCAACTCAGAAAAACTTGACTTTGAATCCTGGCTCTGCAATTCACTGTACCTCAGTTTCTTAATCTGTGCGGAAGGATGGGAGGGAGGAAAGGGAGAAGGGATACTGTAGTATGCCTTTAAGATTTTGTAAGGGTTTGGGGCATCTGGGTGGCTCAGTCTATTGAGCATCCGACTTCGACTAAGGTCATGATCTCGCAGTCCATGAGTTCGAGCCCCGCATCGGGCTCTGTGCTGACAGCTCAGAGCCTGGAGCCTGCTTCAGATTCTGGGTCTCCCTCTCTCTCCGTTCATGCTCTCTCAAAAATAAATAAACATTAAAAAAAATTTTTTTAAATAAATAATAAAGGATCTTGTCAAGGTTAAATGAAATAATACCTGGCCCCTTGTAGGCATTCAGTTACCATCATCCCAAAGTCTCAACAAATAGGCTCCTTTTAAAAACTACTGAGTTAAAATCCCTGGTGCCGGCTGAGAAAGCTCAACCCAAATGCTAATGACTACCTCTTCTTCACACCAAGTCCCTCACAGAATCAATCTCACAGAAAGTCTAGACCTTTACAACAGCAAAGGAGGACAGCAAACAATGGTAAAGAACACTGGCTTTGCCCTTTGTCCCAGTCGTTCTGAGAGCGGTCACTTACAGTCTAGGAGCACATACTAACTCTGCTTTGCCTTCTCAACTTGATTACAGCTCGAAGTGCAAACAGATATCCTATCTGCAGCATTCCTCATGGGTCCTAAAAAGACACCCTCCACTAATAAAAACACTGCTGTCTTCCCTGTAGTCTCCACAAATCCCAGCAAGCTCGCGTTTCACTTTGCTTGCTGTTACTTTGCCTCGTTAACAGAGTGGCGGCAAATAAAGTGCACAGTTTGGAGTTAGTTGAGGCTGGGTCTGAACTCTGACTTCAGCACTCATCAGCTAAATGACTTTTAGAGTAAGGAACTTCACTTTTGAGACTCAGCCTCAGTTTCTTCGTTGGCAAAATGAAAATGGTCTTATCTATAAACGGACCGATCTATTAGGTTGTTGTAAGTAATCAGAGATGTTTAAATAAAGAATCTGACAAAATAACTGGCACACGATACGATACGATACGATACGATACGATCTCAACAAATAGTAGCCGTTGTTCAAAGTTCTAGCCGCTTAGTTAACAATGGTAAGAATCTTAGTTAAAATTTCTGCAGACAGGGCACATTTGTAGAAGGAAACGAGCTATACCAGAGGAGTCCAACAAAGTCTCTCAATACTCTACAAGTAGATACATGCTCCAGACTTCAGAATCCTGTGAGAGGATTTCCCTGGTTTACCCATAAACACAGCTGCGTCTCTGCCCTTGTCAATCTCCGCCGTGCCTTGTACTGAGTTTTACATGCGCTTCTGCCTTTATCTTCCTACCTGTCTCCCCTTTGAGGAAACGAGGTCTCTGAGGGTAGAGATGTTGCTTATTTTTGATAATGATAACCCCCAAAAGCCACAAACTTTTTTTTTTTTATCAAGTTTGACTAGCAATTCTTTTTTTTTTCTTTTTCTTTTTTTAAATTTATTTATTTTCAAGTTAGTTAACATACAGCGTAGTCTTATTTTCAGGAGTAGAACCCAGTGATTCATCTCTTACATGTGACACCCAGGGCTCATCCCGAAAAGTGCCCTTAGTGCCCGTCACCCATTTAACCCAGCCCCCCAAAAGCCACAAACTTAAAAAAATTGCTAAAGAGTCAATTCCTCTAAGAAAGGATTCTAACTTTTCTCTTTAACCAAGTCAACTGCATGAGACCCAACTGTGTTGACAGCGCTGAGGCAAATATTAAATGAAGTGAGAATTAATACAGTTCGCACCCTGTCATGCCTTATTTAAATCACCAAGATTATAAAACACATTCCTATAACCTGGCTCAATCCTGTTACTGATGTTCTGCCTGAGGCTCCACTGGGAACTTCTTTTTAGAGCAATTTCTTGGCAGTCAGTGTGTTTAAGAATCTTAATTTGATTCACTGGGAATGTATAAAGTTCTCATTTTCAGTTCTGTTTGTAACTTACAAACTCCTCAATTAATATGCTTGTTTTGCTTTTCCCCAGCCCTATTACAGCAGGCTCTTTCAAACCAGTCTTTCAGTAAAGTTTATTTAGATACCGCACTACTAAGTGGGCAGAAAGACTATGTAATCGCACTAGCAAGGACGGGAACTTCCCAGTGCACCCAGATGGAGAGACATCTTTATAGTCAATGCCGGTGGAGACAAGAGGCACAACAAAGACTACCTACTCTTTAATAGGAAGTTTAGTGCGGAAGGACAAAATCCATAGCAGACTGCCACTGAATTCAGCCTCCTTGACACACAGCATTGGCTTTCTAGTGAATACTCTTGTAGCTTCCCTGTTCCCATAGAAATTGCCTAAGCAAGTTCTCACCTCTCTGCTTCACACGGAAGTGTGAGATCCCTGGTTCAAGGACAAGGAGACACCTCTGAATGTTAAATATTCATCATAAGACACCTGGACATCAGAGGCGGGATCCGTTTTCTCATTCATGTGGTCAAAAAAGCAAAGATTCCTTCTCAATATATTGAAGGATTAATGTTCAAGGGCAGGGGATTAACCTAACCACTAGACTCTGGGAAGAGTGGTTACCGTAAGAGCCAGAAAGAAAACTTCAACAAAGTATGGCTTTTTCTGGGGAGAAGGGGGGGCACATTTTGGTACTGTACTGCATCATGACCATGTTAAATAATTAATGTAACTATAGCCTTACCCGGAACCCTGGATCTCAAGAAGTAGAGAAACTTCCCGTTCTTGGAGTGCATGATGGCTCTTTTAATGAACTCCACCACTGATTGACAGCGATCCTCAAATTTAGGATGACACCACAGGCTGAAAGTTCCTGCCACGGAAAATTAAGGAGAGGTAAAAATGTAGAAACTTACTTTCAAAAGATCTGGGAAGTTACCTTGAACGTTTTAATAATTCTCAGTTCTGGGAGGGTAGTTTGTGGGCAAAAGCTGTCGGACAAAGGTCCTGAAGCCACCTGTTCCTGTTTGTTCCACAATGAATGGGAAGAAAAGATGTTGCCTCTAATAAGATATTAGAATGCACACTAATCTTTAACTCATGGACCATAAGAAAAGACTGCCATAGCAAAAGCAAGTTTAAATGACATCCCCTCTAAAGATCTGTCTACCTGTCTTCAAGCATTGATGGAACAGTTGGGGAAAGAACGGAACAGCAGTTCTGCAAGTCTCATTCATTCATGTGTTAGGCACAAAAAGTCAAATTCTAGGTCTTCTTTAACTTCTAAAATCCCACTCCCGCCCCAAACATGTTGCAAAGATCCCACCCCAAATTCTAAAGTCCCCAAAACCAAAGAAAAAAACAAAAACCCAAGCACTAAGTGCAAAGAAGTCACCCACAAAAGGGACAGAATCACTCAAGAGAACTGCAGATTTGAGTCTCTCTAGCCACTCTTACAGTATCACTTAAAAAGATGAAGACAGATGCTCCATTGCAAACTGGCAATGGAAAGCCCCACACGGCTTCTATTAAAAATCCCACTCATTCAAGAAAGAAAAGCCGCTTTGAACAAAAAGTAACTGGAGAACCATTTGAAAGTTCTCTCGTTACCGGCATCTCACCTATCAGGGACCTAGAGGTCAGGCATTTATTCATCATTCTCCTAGCCTAGTCATTCAGTATTTTCACAGATTTATAAAAATACTTCATTCTGAAATGCTCTATTTTGCATGTTGTTTTTCTGCTGGTCTTATTTGGCTTTTAGGAGGGCACAGGCAGTCCATGCCACGGTTATCTAACTAATTCTCAGGTCTGTGGACCAAAATTCCTTTCTCCTCATGCATCTTTAAGGCAGAGGCGGTGACAGAGGAAACCATGGACAAAGCTATGCTGGCCTAACACGCTACCTTCCTGACTCGCATGAGAAGCAAACCAGATAAACACAGCACAACATGGCCGAGAGCAGAAAAGACGTGGTGGTGGCTGAGAAGAGCATGAAAAAAAACTCTCGCTTTGAGATGCTGTGTCTAACAGCTTGTTTAATGTTGATCACGTGTGGGGACAGTGTGAGGGATAGGAGGGGCAAGTCCCTGAAACTCCCCAAAGTTCCCTACGCTCAGCAAATTTGTAACATATGCAGTTATTCTGACAAAGGATGGATTACCGTGTTACCCAGCCCCACCACCTGTGACCATCACAGGTTTCTGGCACATGTCAAACCCAGCATGCCATGATGCAAAGCCAATTCTGACAGTGGTGCTGAACAAATCAGCTTCTAGATGTGACCGCAGCATGAGGCACAAGCAGGCCACAAAGGTGGAGGCACCACTAGGGAGGAAGGCAGAGAGTCTAAAGCATGTTGACCCCGCAAAGTCTCTGAGTTCTGATGACTACATAGCTGACCAAAAGAAATTAACACCATGCTGCTTGGCAGGAAGAGCGGATGTGACTATCAGGCGAAGAAATTCACTACAGAACAGCCACAGGGTGGACACTAAATTCTCCTCTTTGTGTATAGGATTTAATAGAAAGTCTCTCTAGATGTTAAGTTCAATTATGAATGAAGCTTGGGAGAATTTGTCTAGTGGTCCTAGATTATTTCTTCCCTCTATCAAGAGAATTTCACTGGCTTTGCTCTGTTCAGCAGTCTTGTGCAGGCCCTCTTATTTTGGAGACAAAATGCTGAGAATACTTCTAAATGGAACCCTCACCTTCCTCCCTACCCCCGCCAACATTTCTTCTAGTGACTGAAACCAGTACCCACGACAACATTCAACTGAGTATGAGATTCTCCTCCCTCTTCATAGTTCCACTTCTACAAATCCTTCCTATGACAAAGCCGGACAGCACAAGTAGAGGCAGGCAAAGGGGGAAGAAGGCTTTCTTCGAACAGCACCTCTTACCTCTGTAGTGCTCCATTCTCGTGTGGTGGGTGATACCCTGTGACCGGAAACTGAGGCTCAGGATATAACGAGGATCAGAGCTATCTCGTACCAGGAAAGAGCCATCTGGCTTCCCTTTCAGCTTCATCTCTGCATCTTCCCAGTTCATTGGTCCCCAGTACCAACCACACTACCAAAGATAAGAACTGGTCAAGTGATTTACAGCACAGGGAAATGTTCAAGTTCTCAGCACAATCTATTTTACCACAGGAGAAGCCCCCTTCTTATCACTTCCTAAACATTTCGCTAGACAAAAGCTAAGAGTGTCTTAACCATGAGCAACGAACGGCAGGCTCGTTGTTTTAGACCTCCAAAGTAACAGAAGAATAAGCCTACAATTGCATTACTGAAGCCCTCTGAAGAAGAGGAGCGGGAACTAGGTCAGTTAATCTATTGAAGTCAGCTTCAACTACGTAAACATTTCTCCACAACCTCTCTTACCATGTTCAATATTTTTCCTCCAAGATTTAATTTTACAACGTCTCTTATGGAATTGATCAGAGCAGCACGATTGTTTTGGCGCTGTAAATACAGAGGCAAGATAACTACTCTTCTTCTAAAAATAATGAGACGAGAGCCCAGTACAGAAGAAGGGGAGCGGGAGAGGAGGCCAGCCACCAGTCCCCAGGCACCACCCACCTTCTCCAACTCTCGAAGGCTGGCTGCAAAGCTGCTTGAGTCGGGCCGGTAGAGGGGACACTGGAGATGCTGGGGGGGCTGGCTGTGCAGGGATTCAGCTGCTCGGATGGGAGCGATCCGCGGAAATGCGTCTGCAGGGCAAAAGGGTGATGGTCACTTGTTCCCTCCTTGCTCCCAACCACAAGCAGATCCTCCCCCCAAAACAGAGATGCTAACTGAAGAGGGGCAAGGCATTAGAAGCTAAGCTGGAAAGGGTGGAAGCCAAAGCAGTGGAAAAGAGCTGGATGGGCTGGAACAAAAAGCTGTGTGGGCTCGTGGAAGCTGTGAAGGATGGGTGGGGGCATTTTGCCCCAGGAGAGGGGGAGGGGGGCTGCTCACTAACCTGACTAAGGTGACTACTTCAGGGGCTTCACCAGCCTAGAGCGATTCCAGCTTCTCCCACCTCGAGGTGAAGCGCCGGTAAAGCAGCCTTGGAAATAGTGACTCGCTTACTTGCCCAGGAAGAAGAACCATTTTGCCAGGCAAGTAGAAAAGAATGCCGATTTCATTCATTTTACTCCGTGGGTACTGGAGGCTGGCAAAGCAGGTATGGGCTACTAAAGGCTTGGTACTTATTTACAAGGCTGCAGTAAACATTAAAAGCTTAGAAAAACCAGGGAACTTTGAAAACTTTAAACCTCCTCACCATCCTGAGATTAGGGAAGTTTCCAAGTGAGATCTACTCAGAGATTGCAAACCAGTCTCAGCAACAAGGAGGGGAAAAATTCAATAGTCTTTTTATCCCTAGCAAAAGTCAGATTCACCTCCACAGGGAAAACGGGTCAGAAAAACCAGTTCTTGGCCTCAATTCCAAGGAGTTCTGGCCCAGCCAAGGGGATAAGATTTAAGCTTTCTCGTAAGTTCTGTTACTTCCATAAATAGACTTCTCCCATCCTTCAAGAGTACGTCACTTGGTACTCCCAACTTTTACAAGGCTTGCCTCTAAGCTAAGCTAACCTGGGGCATGGGGTGGAGGAGGCGGAGGTAGGGGGAAAGACTGCAGGGAAGACCCCATCGGAGCCACAAGGACAGATGTAGGCAGCGTCCCACTGATATCATCTAGAAGAGAGAACAGAAGCAAGAGGTTCAGAAATATGAGCACAGATGAGTGAGGTGAAGCACAGGAGAGGGAGAAGGATCATCAGGCTGCCCTCTGGAGCAAGATGGCCTGACCTTCACCCTGGCTTTTTGCACAGAGGGCAACAATCATCTTAACCTGGTTTCCTCTGTCGAAAGCAGAAAAGTAAGGATATCCCTAGAGCAGTCTACAAGCAGTAGATTCGGGGCCAGATAAATACAGATCTAATCAACACATGGACAGCAAATGTTATAGCATGCAGATAAGACACCCATTTAACTGCTCAGGGAGATGACAAGGGACAGGGAATATTTGGGTCATTATTAGAAGCTCAGGAGCTTGTTTGCTCCTTCTGGAAAAGAACAACAGGTCCCTAAAACTCACCCCCTCCCACTAAAGCAAGAAGGCAGAGAAGGTCAGAGACCATACCTAGGAGGCTGAGGCTTCTTCTCGGAGGAGGCGGGGGAGTTGGAGGGTGTGGAGAGGTCAGGCCCCGCTGAGAGATGTCCACGTCCACAAGTGACACAGTTTCACCTGAGGGATTCACGGAGGGAGCATGTTATGGAAGCACCTTGCCTGAAGCCGAGGCCGGAAGCGGAAAAAGGTAAAGGGCAAGCAAGAAAGGCTCGAGGTCCTCAGCTCTCAAAACCCCCAAAACCTAATGTTTCCCAGAGCTGGAATCACTCCCAAACACCTGGGCAGTCCATTTTAAATTCTATCATTTCTTTGCCCTGTTAAAGGTCAAGGATTCTTTAGGGCAAAAACACGGGATCGACAGTAGAAAGGCCAACTAATTGTGGCTGCGCCACTATGTAACCTTGAACAAGGGCTCTTTATTCAAATAGAGCCCACACCATTTATTTTTACAGACATGTATACCAATTTCTGCCTGAGGGAGCAAGGCAAGGAGCTTGTTAGAGGTCCAAATGGACATGGAAAGCAAGTGCCAGAAAAACATAAGAACAGCACGGTAAACTGAATGCAGATAAATGTCCCAATGTGAGCCCCAACTTCTTCTTAAATGGCTTTCCATATCTAGATTTTCCAGAACATTCACTCATAAAAGAAGCAATCATTTCAGCTATCAACTAGCTCCTAACAAGCTGAGGCTACAAAGGCTGAAAAGTGCATTTACAATCTTAATGATGAATTACTTCCACAGTCAGCAAATCAGCTAAGCTCCATAGGAGCCTGATGGGGGTTGGCACACGGTTTCCCTTACTTCCAGCATAAGTTCTATTCTCTGCCATATACACTCCTTCTTGCCACCCAACCCCATCTACCCTCTCTCTACTTCAGTCACCAGAGGGTAAAGGGTATTTTATTAACAAAGGTTGACAGCCAAATTTTGGTAGGTCTGACCTACGGGGCAGAATTTAAGATTTCTCTAATTTGGCCCTTAGGGTGTTATTTCCAACAATTTTTTTTTTTTTCCTCATTTGGGAGGCTGAACCCTTCAGCTAGAATTTTATTATTTCTCAGTTAAGAAAAATGAGGTAACCAGTATCTCCAAAAGGCCAAGAGCTGGGCTTTCAGAATCTAATACATGGTTTTTCACAAAGGTCTTGAGCACTGATTAAGATAAGCAGAGGGGCGCCTGGGTGGCGCAGTCGGTTAAGCGTCCGACTTCAGCCAGGTCACGATCTCACGGTCCGTGAGTTCGAGCCCCGCGTCGGGCTCTGGGCTGATGGCTCGGAGCCTGGAGGCTGTTTCCGATTCTGCGTCTCCCTCTCTCTCTGCCCCTCCCCCGTTCATGCTCTGTCTCTCTGTCCCAAAAATAAATTAAAAAACGTTGAAAGAAAAAAAAAAAAAAAGATAAGCAGAAAAGCTCTGCAAGGGGCGGCTGGCTGGCTCAGTTGGTGGAGCATGTGACTCTTGATCTCAGGGTTGCGAGTTCAAGCCCCATGTTGGGTATTGTGCTTACTTTTTAATTTTTTTTTTTCAACGTTTTTATTTATTTTTGGGACAGAGAGAGATAGAGCATGAACGGGGGAGGGTCAGAGAGAGAGGGAGACACAGAATCAGAAACAGGCTCCAGGCTCCGAGCCATCAGCCCAGAGCCTGACGCGGGGCTCGAACTCACGGAGTGCAAGATCGTGACCTGGCTGAAGTCGGACGCTTAACCGACTGCGCCACCCAGGCGCCCCTGTGCTTACTTTTTAAAAAAAGAAAGAAAGAAAGAGGGGCTCCTGGGTGGCTCAGTTGGTTGAGCATCCGACTCTTGATTTCAGCTCAGGTCACGATCTCATGTTTTGTGATACCCCCAAGCCCCTCACTGGGCTCTGCAGGGACAGCACAGAGCCTGCTTGGGATTCTCCCTCTCCCTGTCTCTTTGCCCCTCCCCTGCTCACATGCACATGTGTTTTCTCTCTCTCTCTCTCTCTCTCAAAATAAATAAACATTTAGAAAGAAAGGAAGAAAAGAAAAAAGAAAAGCTGGGTTAAAAATCATCAGTGGAGGGGTGCCTGGGTGTCTCAGTCAGTTAAGCATCCGACTTCAGCTCAGGTCATGATCTCACGGGTCATGGGTTCAAGCCCCATGTCGGACTCTGTGCTGATGGCTCAGAGCCTGGAGCCTGCTTTGCATTGTCTCCCTCTCTCTGCCTCTCCCCTACTCACGCTCGGTCTCTGCCTCTCAAAAATGAGTAAAAGGTAAAGAAAAAATTTTTTTAAGGTGTTAAACGTCATCAGAAGTTCTTGGAAGCAGGAACCAAAATCATCACATGGCTTAGTGACTGACAGCCGAGCAGCCCAGAGTAACACAGTAAGCCCAGACAAGCATGTTTACTGAAGGGCCAGAGGTCTGGATGGTAGATATAGCATTTATATAAAATGTGTAATTCAAGAGAGATAAGGCTGGAGTTTTTTGTTTTTTGTTTTTTTTTAATTTCTTTTTTAACACTGATTTATTTTTGAGAGGCAGGGTGAGACAGACAGTGGGTGGGGGAAGGGAAGAGAGCGAGGGAGACACAGAACCCGAAGCAGGCTCCAGGCTCCAAGCTGTCAGCACAGAGTCGACGTGGAGCTCAAACTCACGAACCGTGAGATCATGACCTGAGCCGAAGTCGGATGCTCAACTGACTGAGCCACCCAGGCGCACCAATAAGGCTGCTTAAAAAACAGGAATACCAAACCTTAAAGTACAAATGTGGATAGGTGTTCCTTGCTTTAAAGAGGCAACACTGATTAACGAGAAAAACATGCTGCTACAAGATACGCATCTTTAATTCTGGGCTTGGGGTAAGAACAGTGGCCTCCTTCTCCACCTGTGCCTATTACAGACACCAGCACACTTGTTCTGGCAACTTGGGGCACTCCATGCAGTCATGGGGGTCCCACTAGCTTGCTTCTGGAAATGTCCATTCCTAAATCATAATTCTTCCAGGCATCTTTTTGAGGGATACCATCTCCAAAAGAGTTTGAAGTCAGGCCTTTCTGGTTAGTCCGCACTGAGGAGTACTCAGTTCCTGAGACTTCAGGCAGCGTGCTAAAGACTTTCTCGACAGTTTACTCAAGCAGGAGCTCTGTATGGGACTGATGTAACAAAAAGGCTCCCTATCTGAACAAGCTCCCCCACTAAAGAGAAGGCAGTTACCCAGAGAGATTCAGCCACTCTTCTACTTGAGCAACTGTGTTCCCTGCTGCAAGAGGAAAGACTTAAATTAGACGTGATGAAGAATTCTAACAGCTGCAAGAACTCCTGGCCCCTAAAATGGGTAAGACAAGAGTTCACGTAATCCCCTTTGCCCAAAGTCCTTAAAAATAGACCAGATAATCGTGGATCGTGTTTATTAGAGAATCCATGAACTCCCTTGGAAGCAGGGACAGGAATTGTACGCCTTCTGGAGAGTCCTTTATGCACTGTGAGCCTATAAATTTGCAATTCCCACTTTTAATTTATATGTGATGACCCTGAACTAAGCACTGCATAACTGCCAGGGCCACCTAATTACCAGTAAGCAGTCTCTATCTCAAACTATAAAGCATCCAAAGTCAAGAACACATTCCACACCATAAAAATAGCCTCACCCCAAACCCAGCGGGTATGGAATGAAGACAGTAACTGTAGACACGCCTGAAGCTCCCGCCGTGATGCATCTGCAGGTGTTTCCTGACAGGTCTCAGAACACTTCTGCTTTCAGATGTCAGAAGAAAAAGAAAGAGATCACCCTTACCTGTGAACAGCGGGCTGAAGGAGACCGGAGAAAAGGCACTTTGAGTTCTTGTCAACCTGGGTTTCCTAGGGGGTGAGAAAGCACACAGAGAGAGAATAATGGAGGGTGGGGGAAATGAACACACATGCATTTAAATCACTACAACACTCAATTCCAGAGGCACTGAAAAACAAAAAGCAAATCCTAGTCACTGTCAGCCACACTTTTGTAATAAAGCCTAACATTTAAAGGGGGAGAATGAAACAAGGCAATTTCTAAACAGCTTTGGCTACACAATTCGGCCTACAAAGCACTGAGAAATCCCTTTGGATGTCTCCACACCCAGCGTATTACAAGAGTAAAACACCTTGGGTGGTAATTAGCAAGTCCATTTCTAGAGGAGGGAAGTCAGAGGCAGGGTTGATTTTCACAAGGAAGCAAGAAAAAGGCTCTTGACCTGAACAGGTGCCATCTCAGAGCAAAAGTTTTCCCTGTGGCCCTGCCCCAACATGCAGGAGGCCCCCCAGTGAAGCAGGGAAGAGACCTGGCCTTGAGAAGAGCACTACAACAAGCACAAATGTCCCCGAGCCGTGGGGCAGAGCCACCAGCTAACAAGGGGGTGCCCTCGGGTCAGGGGCTCTGCCTGGCACCCCAAGAAATGGCCCCTTCCCCTCTCTGAGCTGCCCGTCACACAGCTCCCCCCAGGGCCTCTGGATGCTGCTCCAGGGACCCCGCTGGAAAACCCTGGGACAAGAGGCACCAAAGGTAACTTCACTTTGTACCAATTTCAACTGGCTTTTCAGGGAGAAATGAAAGAAATCCAAAAGACTCTGATAAAGACTTTCTGGAAAGAAATGTGCTAAGCTCAAAAAAACTCCCCTCAGGATGACTGAATTGACGACAAGGGAAAGAACTTGCCGAAATGATAAAAATATGCTATATCTGGACTGTGGCAGAGGTTATGTGACTGAATACACTTGTCAAAATTAATAGAACGAGACGCCTAAAAGAGGTAAATTTTAGATGGCCATAAATTATACCTCAATAAATCAGACTTAAAAAAAAAAAAAAATCCCATGAACTGAGTGCCTGCCTCTAGGCCTTACACCTGGCTCACCTTCCAAAATTAACTCTACCCAAAGTACTAAATAAAACTTCAAATGCACCATAGAGGAGAAGCATAGGAAGTCCAAAATAGAAACCCTACTTAAAATTATTTGACTTCGGAAGATCTTTGCGCGTTTGTTTTAACACAGATGCCCAAGCTTCTCAAGACTCACTTCAAACAAAATTTCAAAAGCGTCTCGTGAAGACCTTCCTCAGAAACAGCCAAGACTCTGGATTCTTATCTCACACTCCCCTGCATCTTCTTCCGTGCTGAGACTTCTCATCTGATGATGGCGCGCACCGCGCCTGCCCCACCCAAGGCGCGCACAGGAGAGCTGGCCGCATCCAAACGAGACACAGCCACACATGGTCCTCTGTTTGTACAAGTTGCTCATGACAGGCTGCAGCTTAGTTCCAACACTCCAGAGGGCTGCAACGGAAAGTTAATTTCCACTGGACATGAACTTTGAGACTGAAGAGCCTCCACGCTGATTTTTATGTGATAACTTGTGGGTCCAACGTTAAACTCAGCAAGTAGAAACCTACAGCACTGGCCTCTCAAAGGGTTCGCACCTCAGCCATTTGGCCGTTTGCCTCTTTTCAAAGGAAGCTGCATTACTCTGCCATCTGCCCATGCTGGGGACGCGCCTCTTTGGTGCCAAGCACTGAAGAACGGCAGTACCCAAATGCCCACATCTTGCGGGGGCCTTCTCACTCCAGCTCATCTTCTCCCCCACCCCCGGCATTGTGAAGGAGAAAACCATAGTTTCTAGGATCTAGAAAAAGAAATACGTATGAATCTGAACACAGCCAGAGCCAGTTGAGAGCCCTGGGATGGCTTATTCTGGCAAATAAGGGGGCTGCAGGGCTGGAAGCTTGAAGAGGGAGAAGGTTTAGGAGGCTGAAAAGCTAATAATAAAAATGAGTGCTTCCTTCTTTCTTTGGGTGGAAACGGTCTAACAGTCTAAGGCAGTTTCTGTCTCAAGGATCCTGAGAGCATTCTAATGGCAGTCATTCATGAAAAGACCAATCTAGACAACTATAAAAAACAAAGCAAGGGAACGATTAGCATAAAATTGAGGATGGTGGTTATGCGGGGGGAGGGAAGAGATGTAATCAGGAAGCAACACACAGGGGTCTTCAAAGATACTGATAACATTCTATTTGCTGAGCTTAGCGGTGGGTACCCAAGTATGCAATTCATTATTATTATAGTACATGCACTTTCTGTGTCTTTTGTATATATGAAGCATTTAAAATGGGAAAAGCCCGTCTAAGCTGGATGTGCTGTTTTTGGAAAGCGACACAAATGATTCAGGTCCAGCAACATTTTTAACTAAACCCTTCTATACTACATTCCTGTGTTATTTGCTTCCTCCCCAGATCACCCTGATAAGCATTAGGGTGTAAAGTTAAGTCATCGTAACTTTGCCAGTGGGCCACTTGCATCTTAGCAGCAGAAAGACTGGAGGGGTAGGGTGGGGTAGGATTTGGTGGGCTATACCTCAGGTGGCAGAAAAGCACAGGGGCAGCAGAAGACCTTAGGCAAAGGTCTTCTTTGGGGCTAGCAGTCCTTTGTGTCAGCTACGCATGGCTTGTGCTACAGAAAACAAAGAGAAGGCCTCTGTCCATTTCCACTCTGCAAATTACTAATTGTACAGCAACAGATCCCTGGGATAAAATGAGTTAAAAGCATTAGGCTAGATGGGGCCGACAACACATTGATAAAACCAGTGGCCACTTCTCAAATTCCCTGAAACCTAAAATATGAACAACGCAAGAATAATGTCCTCCTTCTCTTGTCCATGAATCCCCTCCACTGATGTCCTAAGACTCCAACATGTCCTTTTCTACAGTAACTCCCAAACTAGGATGTCCAAATTTCAGGTTTTGTGGCCACAATTTACCTCTGCCCCTGCTAACGCACACAGTGCCAAGTCAGCCAGCCTGTGCCATTTCCAACACGTCATAAGCCAGTGTCTGTTCATGTGCTACAGGCACAAAAACCATGTGTTCATTTTTACTTCCAATACACAGACATCTGTGCAGCAAGGTCAGATCCAAAACTCCATCATAAACCAAGAACCTATGGAGGGAACTTCCAGGGGAAAGCCAAGAGACGTAGTCCAAGATCTAAAACCTTAAAATATTAGCGGGGAAAATGTCAAGGAGGCAAAGACACGGGCCCAAATGGACAGAGATTTCTGAAGCTAGGTTGCTCATTCTGAAAGAGAGATGCCAACCACAGCCGCTTGGTGAAAAATAGCTGAAAAGATCAACGGAGTATTGACCCAAAACCCAAACATAAAGTCAGAACTTCCTCAGCACACACCATAAAATCATTTTGCTCTCAGCATGTCATGCTATTTCTCAAAAAGACCCCCCTTAGACCCGAGGACCCAAGGAAACAGAAAAGGCTTTCCAATGTCTCCTCACATCTCAGGTCTGTCCACGACAGCAGGGCCCCAAACTGATGCCAAGGCAGGCTGCCTCTCTTTCCAGAACCGTATCTTTTTTCCAAACAAATAGACAGCAAACCACTACATAACCGTTCTCCATTTTTCCACCTCACAACTCTCAAAACTGCCAGTAATAGCCTCAACTGTTAACTCACAAAAGACAAACCTTGAAAAATGAACAAGGTACCCATTTCCAACCATGTGTGTATTCCGTGATGATTTGAAAAGGTTAGAGCCAATGCTACTCTTTACCAAATACAAAGGAAGACAATCAGCTCAACATATGTGAAACAGACAAGGGAACTTCACTGGTTTTCCTGAAATAGCAATTCTATATCACACCAAGGCCCACAGGCATCAAGCCCAGCTCTTTGAATTCCAACATATGTGTGTTACAAGGCCTCGCCCAGTTCTCCAGAACAGAAACCTGATTAGTTGCTGGGCCCATTTCTTCCTTCACTTGAAAAGAGTTCTCTAAGCTAATTCATACGAGACTTAAGACTCAGTATATCCAGGCAGGTCCACTTAGCAGACTCTAAAGAACCTGAAAAGAACTAAAGGTTTGTTTCACGTGAAAATATGGAAACTCTTAAGGCTTATAAAATGACTATACGAAGTACTTTCTAGTGACAGCTGTGGGAAAGGTAGGTGTGAAGAAGGGCACAGAGAATCATACCCAGAGGTTACTGAAAAGCCCCAAATGATACAGCAGAGACCGCAGAGACTCATAATTAACTCCAACCAACAATAAGGAGGGAGGCATATACCTTCTGGCAAAAGACTGACATTTCTCACAGCCTCCAGGTCCCTACCAATCAAAACAAGAGAACAAACTAAAATTCCAAACTCATCCTTCTTCCCAACAGGGCGGACTTACTTAGGAGGTGCAGATCCATAGAAATCACACAACTACCCTGGCCAGACTTACCAAGTTTCTCACAGCTGCGAGGCTGCCAACAAGACTGGCACGTAGTAAGCTGTGGAAAAGCTAACAAGCAAATCTAACGGCACCAAATCCTAAGCATTAAAAAAAAAAAAAAAAAAAAAAAAACCTACCAGTTCAATCTTATTACTTTTCCAAAGGCACAAAATATTCCATCTCAATTTCTCTTGTCTTCAGTCTGTTCCTACAGGGACAGGAACAAGACAAGAATCACTCCCATTTTACAGATGGAAAAAAAGAGGAAGCATGAAGAAGACAAAATTGGCCTACATTCCCCAGCTGATGTTGGAGTTGGAAGGGGAATCCAGATGTTCCTGTTGTTCTCTGTACAACATGCTGCCTCCTAATAGCAGTCAACCAACTGTTCATACACAAATACCTAGCTCTTCTCCAATTCATCAGAAAAAGCCCTTGGACCAAAAAATGTAATTCTCCAGTGCTCTGAACTAAGCTTCTTTGCAGAGCTCCAGCCCAATTTGCTCTGCAGCAGAAATCTGTATTGTGCTTAGTGTGAGGGTTGGTAACAGAGCAGCCAATGACCATTAAATTCTGCTTCCAAAGGCAAAAAACCGTATAATGTTATATGCCTTTTCCTCTTCCTAATCTATTAGACGTAGCAGCCAATTTCACGCCACACCTCATATTTGGCGTCTCTGGAATCTTAGACCAAGTCCTGGTCAATATGGAACAAAGACAAGACAAACCACAAGAAAATTAGCAGTCTATCCTATGTCATTACCCACAGCTTCAATCCTGCCCTCCCCCAACCTGATGAAAATTTCACCTATGCTGGTAAGTGGAGCATCGAATGCAGAGCCTACTACAAAAAAAGCTGTTCCGGCAGCCACACATTTTTCAAGACCTGAGCTCCCAGCCTAAGTTCATTGGGAAGCAAATGCAGAAATACAGGTCTACCTGAGGAGGCAACACACATTAACCTACTGAATTCTTTAGGCAGTCTGGGTTTGGTCTGATCCCCAAGATGAGCCCCTGGCACAGCTGGTCAAAAAGGGCAGCGAAGTCAAAACTGACCCCACACTTTCCTCCTGGGGTACCCAAACTCCGGGGAAAGGAGAAGTCCATGGATGAGTGGTTCCCAGTCCAGGTCATACTTCGGGGTCAAGTGGGAAACTCTGCAGAAATTCAAAATTCTTGGGCCCTCAGACAGACTGATCTCTGCCCAAAGTTCTCCCACGTGATTCTGGTGCAGAGTCAAGTTCTCAAATTTATGGGTCTACCCGTTCTTCAGCCTTGGGTTGTGGTTGCCCGTGTGTCTCAAGAATCCATCATATGAGCTGCACCAAAACCAATTCCAATCTTTGTAAGAACCCACTCAGCAGTGCAAACCACAATGGCAGTTACCACAAGTCTCACTTCTTGAGACAAAAGTTGACAGCTTTCTAAACCCATATGCACACCCAACACTGGTTGCCACAGTGCTGTCCGTCCTTCAGAAATGCAGAGAAAAAAAAAAAAAAATCAACATCTAAGTCTGGAATTTTCATCACTTGGCCTAGAACTCAGGCACCCATGTCTATACCTTACACTTAGAATACTCACATGGGCTTGAGAGCAAACTATTTTCTACTCTCACAATGTGTCCGCACACAGGCTTGAGATACCAAGTACATCTAAGGGAGCACCCAGGAAAACATTAAAATTTTGAGCAGAGGGGCACCTGGCTGGCCCAGTAGGAAAAGTGTGCCGCTCCTGATCTCAGGGTTTGTGCGTGCCAGCCACACGTTGGATGTAGAGATAACTTAAATAAATAAAACTTTAAATAAAAAATTAATGTGGAACAGAGATGCCCAAACAATTGCTGGCCTACAACTGCACAAGTGTGTCACATCATTTGTATGATTGACTGTGAAAACGGTGAGGGTGCTGGTGCACGGAAAGAATACTAAGCAAGGTGGTTACAACACCAACTTTTTGCCCCAAAGATTTGCCCCAATCATTTCCAGCAACCTCCCTACCAAGAGTAATGGTAGACAGACACCTTGGAAAACTTTAAAATCCAGGCCAGGGTGGGGGGTGGGGGGCTGGTTTCAAATCATCTCCCAACAGGAGAGATGCTAACCAGCTGAGGAGTGTCACCGGAGTGGACCCTTGGAATGAAAGCTGTTCCCACAATTAGAGCTCTGACCTTATGGGCGAGGTCACCACCTTTAGCCCCAAGTCTCTGCCTCTTTAGGAAAAGCATATCGTTAAGAACGGTCAGGATCTTGTTCGCAGAATGAAAGGGAAATGAAACAAGAAAAGGAAGTTTGTCGGCCAGCCCCCCCAGCCAGTCTCACCTCCCCGCGTCCAGCTCCCGGCCCGAGGAGCCTCCCATGTCCGTCAGGCTCGCAGCTGAAGCAGCCAGCTCTCCAGAAGGCCTCTTGCCGGCCCCATCCCCACCTCCGGAGCCGCCGTTGCAGCTCTTCGTGCGAAAGAGGCGACTGAGACGGATTTTGAGGGAGCCCTTCCGAGAAGGGCCCGCGAGTGGCCGGAGGGGCCCGGGAGGAGGCGGGGGCGGGGGCGGTTGCTGCTGCTCCCCTCTACTGAAGCGCCCTGGGGGGACCAAGTCCTGCATCGGGAAGGGCACCGGGGGCAATTCAGGACCCGGGGGTTGCAGCAGAAGCCGGCCTCCCCCTCCTCCTCCGCGGCCCGGGCTGCTGAGCTCCTCTTCCGAGCAGCTGTTCGTCTCCAGGCTCTCGGCCTCCGACTCCAAGCCCTCCAAGACCAGCAGCGCGTCGCTCGTTTCCGTGGGGTCCTCCCCGGCCTGCGGGGCGGCAGCAGGGGGCTGGGGCTGCGGAGGGGGCGGCTGCGGGGGGCACGGGCACGGGCAGCAACCCGCACCGACCGTCTTGACCCCCGGCCCCGCCGGCTGCCCGAGCCCCAGAGCCGCCAACTGCGCCTCCAGTCCAGCCGCCGGGCCCCAGGTCCGCTCCAGCGCCAACCCCGGCGGCAGGGCCTTGGGGTCCAGGGCACAGCGGTGCCGGGGACACAGCAGTTCTGAGGGTCCCGGCTCTGGGGCCGCCTCCGCGTCCTCCTCCTCCGGCGGCCGACCCACGTTGCGGAACACCATCAGCTGCGGCGGCCGGGAGCCCCGCGGACCGGGCCGCGCGAGGAAGGGTGGCGGCGGGGGGCCATGGCCCGGGGGCGGCGGCGGCGGGCCTGGCTCGGGGGCCGCCTCTCCATAGCCGAGCAGGCGGCTCAGGACGCGGTACGAAGCGGCCGCCGCCGCCGCCTCGCCATCCCGGAGCTCGGCCCCCTGCATCGGGGAGAGGGAGGGAGGGCGGGCGGCTGGGAGCCGGGCTGGGGTGGGGACTAGGCCGGGCCCCGCCGGAGCCCCGCCCGCCGCGGCCCCCGGAGCGACAGCGCTAACGGCCGCCGCGGCCTCTGCCTCATAGAGGGGGGCGGGGGGCGCGCGGAGCCCAGCGCGAGCCCAGGCCGCGCGCCGCCGCCGCCACCGCCGCCGCCGCCGCCGAGGACCGCCCCCGGATGGCGTCACTTCCGGGAGGCTATGACCACGCCCCCTCCCCCAGGGCGTGCTCGCGCCTGCCTCCACGGAGCGTGACGTGAAGTGCGGCCTGGGCCGCTATTGGCCGTGGGCTGCTTCTCGCCTGGCCGTTGGTCCCCTGCCCCGACCCTTGCTTTTTACTTCCCGGGCGCTGAGGCCAAAGCCGCCCCTCCCCGGTACGGTCGAGGGGCCCTGGAAAGCCGGGTTTAGCCCTGGCCGAGAGCCGCTGGCTTTGGGAGGACCTCTGATCTGGTCCCGCCTCTGCCGCTTGCGCTGTGTGGCCGTGGCCGAGTCATTTCTACATTGACTATCTGTATACCTGCTGGCATCCAGTGAATATTGATGGAATGACACATGAATAATGTGTGTTCTAGAGCCAGTGGTGTGCTGATAAGTGTTCGACAGCCGACTCTCTGGAGGGAAGAGAGCAATATATGCATATATATGGCACATAAATTTATTCCAAATTTCACTGATGTAAAGGATGTAGAGCACACAATTTACAAATAATAATAGTACAATTGCAAATTCCATATAACTCGTTGATTCTCAAGAATCCTTTCATTGGGGCGCCTGGCTGGCTCAGTCCATAGAGCATACGACTTTTGATCTCGGGGTTGTGAGCCCCGCGTTGGGTGTAGACATTACTTAAAAATAAGAATCTTTTTCTTTAGGTTTATTTATTTGATTTTTGAGAGGGGGGGAATCCCAAAATCAGTGCTGTCGGTGTGGAGCCCTATGCAGGGCTCGATCTCACGAACCAGGAGATCATAATCTGAGTCAAAATCAGGAGTTGGATGCTTAACTGACTGAGCCACCCAAGAACCCCAAAAATAAAAATAAAAAAAAAAAGAATCCTTTAATTGATTTTTGGCAGGCTCTTGTATGGGTAGCCTGTGGTATGGAACTGCAGCATGAATGTTGGTTGATGTTCTCCTCAATGTCAGTGTAAGAGGAGAGTGAAAAAAAAATAAAGAGGGTCTTATTATGGGAGTGACTTGCTTGCTGAATCAGAAAACAGTTTTCAAATACTGAAAGAACATTTCCTCAGTTTCTTTGCTGTTCACATTGTAATGGCTATAGGCATACGTAGCACATTAAATTAAAATCTAAACTGTTAACTTTTTCTCCATCACTTTCTTAAATCTAGATAATCAACACAACAATAAATCAAGGCCCTGATTTGTAGCATTTGCTGATATCCATGGTGTAAATACTCCCACCATGGCTGATTTCAATCTGCCGCACACATTGTTACTGAACGAAAGAGACGAGTGGTAAGGTACCCTTTTGTAGCAGTTTCCTCATGCAGGTACAATAACAACTCCAAGAGCATAGGTAAGTAGTAATAGTAAAATTATTAGAAAGTGATGAGTTTTGAAATTGTATTACCTTTGTCTTAAACCTCATTTAATTATAAGTGTGTACAATTTCATTTTTAACAGTGGCTGTGTTTAACAATTTGGCTTGCAAAATTCCTGAAGTGTTAACAGGACTTCGCAGTCCTGGACAAGCCAGCTCCCCAACAGCTTTACGCCTCAGTTTTCTCATCTGCAAAATAGGGATAAGGACCGCTGCTTCGCTTACTTGCAGGCCTGTCGTGAAGATCAAATAAGGTAAAGCTTGTTGTGTAGAGGATACTGGACTGGAGGGGAGGGAGAGGACTGGACTGGAGACTGCAGGCAGAGAGATCGGTTAGGAAACCATTGCAATCCCATGAGAGATGCTGAGGGATGCAAGAGAGGAGGAGGAAGGATCAGCCAGCAGAACTTAGCAACTCTGCACCTCAGGGTGCATTGAGGCAAAGAAGATATGAGTCCTGGAGCCAGAGAGACCTTTTTAAAATGGAAATTTGTTGGGGCGCCTGGCTGGCTCAGTTGCTAGAGCATGCAACTCTTGATCTCTGGGTCATTAAGTTCGAATCCCACAGTGGGTGTGGACTTTACTTAACAATAAAATTAAAAGCGAAAATAGAGGTGCACCTGGGTGGTTCAGTCGGTGAAGTGCCCAGCTTCGGCTCAGGTCATGATCTCACAGTTCATGAGTTCGAGCCCCGCATCGGGCTCTCTGCTGTCAGCAACAGAGCCCACTTTGAATCTTCTGTCTCTCTCTCTCTCTGCCCCTCCCCCTGTGCACACTGTCTCTCAAAACTAATTATTTAAAACTAAATAAATAAATAAAATGGAAATTTGTCCATAACCTGTGACTGTAACACTTTGTAGTTTCCCATCATTCTTAGGCTAAAGACAAAACTCCTTAAGGAGGCCTATGGGGTCCTGTGTGATCTGATCCCTGCTTCTCTCTGGCTTCATCTCCCACCAACCTTCACCTCTCTCTTCCTCACCACCTTGGAGAAATCTCCCTGCTAGGTACTTCCTCCCCACCCAGCTCCAAAACCACTCCTTTGTTGCACTGACTTGCACACGTGTAATTTTTCATCTGTCTGTGGGGTTATTTGATTAAAATCTGCCTTCCCTACTAGGCTGTAAATTCTGTAAGGGCAGGGGCCAGGTTTGCTTTTGGCCCATTCATGGACTCTCCAGGGCCAAGGACTGTTCCTGGCACAGAGTGGGCCGCTGGAACATAAGCAGGGAATGGTTGTTCAACCCCATGCCTTGCAAGGGGCTCCTGATACAAATTCATCTCTAATTCTGCACAACACAGTATCTTTCCTTGCCCATGAAGAAACTGAGGCTCAGAGAGTTATTCACCCAAGGTCACACAGTTCAAAAAGGTACAGTGGATTTCAAAACGACCCTCTCTCCTTCAGCTACCTCTCAGGTGCCACTCAGATTTCTGGAGAGAAGAAGAGAAGTTGCTATAGGATCACAGAACGCTTGAAGCCAAAGGAGATCACCCAAGGTCCTTGGCTGTCTCTGGCAAACCTTTCTGGCCCCGGAACAGGTTAGCCCATGAATGCAAGGTCTGTAGCTGTGCAGCGCCCTCTGCTGTCCAGCTACTCTCTTGGTTGGGGAGCGAAGCTATGTCCCCACCTGGCGTGTCCCCATCTGGGGTATCTCGGCTCTCCTCCAGAGCACACAGA
This sequence comes from Felis catus, assembly GCF_018350175.1. Taxonomy (NCBI): domain Eukaryota; kingdom Metazoa; phylum Chordata; class Mammalia; order Carnivora; family Felidae; genus Felis; species Felis catus. The sequence goes on along the minus strand of NC_058381.1, from coordinate 37,682,851 downwards.
AGCACAGGGAAACGTACATAGGCTCTTTTCTTTCTTTCTTTTTTTTTTTTAGTTTTCTTTATTTATTTTTAGAGAGAGAGAGAGCGTGAGCAGGGGAGGGGCGGGGGGGGGGTTGCGGAGAGAGAGAATCCCAAGCGGGCTCAGTACTATCAGCACAAAGCTCCACGTGGGGCTTGATCCCACAAACCGTGAGGTCATGACCTGAGGTGCAATCAAGAGTCGGAGGCTGAAATGACTTCGCCGCCCAGGCGCCCCCACACGGGCTCTTTCTAAGGTTGGGCAAGGAATACTGCCTTTCTCCATTTCCTTAAATGCCCGAGCAAAGGATTTGTACGAGCTGGATTTGCATTTGCTGAGCAGGTTTTGTGTCTACACCTCTCTCTTTCACTGAGGACTATCTAGGGGGTTCCTGAAGTGGTAGGACCCTAGTTTAAAAGGTTTGTGAACGGGTCGCCCCGGGTGGCTCAGTCAGTTGAGCGTCCGCCTCTCGATGTCAGCTCAGGTCTTGATCTCAGGGTCGTGACTTCAAGCCCCCCATGGGGCCCCGCACTGGGCATGAAGCCTACTTAAAAACATAAGGAATGAAAATAAAAACTCAGAGAACTTAAACCAGTCCTGAAGTTCGCTTAGTCATTCAGCAATGGGCTGGGCTTCGGGGGTGTGGTGACGAGGCGATCAACACTGCCCCTGCCCCTCTGGAGCTTCCCAGCTAGCTTGAGCCCTAATCACCCCCTTTCCTAGATGTATGACCAAGAGCAAATGATTTAGTACCTTTGAACCTGTGTCTCATTGGTAAAAATAGTTCCATAATAATCCCCCCGCCGCCGGGGCTGTTGTGGGGGTTACGTGAAAACTTACACAGAAATGGTAAAACGCTACCCAAACGTTGGTTGTCATTATTATGAAAAGCCTCTTGGGGGGCAAAACCGATTATTATTATGTCTTTATACAGTGTGTCTGTTGCCCCTCCGCTAACAGTCACCAGTAAGACCAAGAACTTGGAATGGGTCGTTCTGCCCTTCATCTCTCTCTCTCAGCACGCGGAATCAGAGAGGCCGCGGAGAGACTATGGATGTGTGATACAGGCCTGCCTCCACTCCCTGGCTTTGTGGCTCTGAGAAGGTCATCTTCACTGGCCTTCAGTTTTGGTTTTAGTTTCCTTCTCTATCCCAGGAAGTTCTGGGCTATAGGCACATCCAGGTCTGACATCATAGCGGTTCTGCTGGGGGGTTGTCCTCAACCCCCCTCCTCGCCCTCCCCCCTGTTCCGTCCCCACTTAGGTTCCAAGACAGAGTTGTGTGCAGGGCCCGCCTGTAAAGCTCATCCCTATGAAGGGAAGTTTTTAGCAACCACCACCCATCCCTTCCTACATACTTCCGGTGCTCTGGGACATCAAAGGTTCAAGGGAGTGGGCAGAGCGAGAGGGGAAGAAGCCAAGAGACAGCATGTGTAAGTGAGGCCAGGTCTCTGGGTGGGTGGGGAGCACCAGTGATGGAAGAGGGAGGGAGAGGAAGGCAGGAGATTTGTTCTATGACAGCCTGCAAGAGTCCAGCGTAGGGAAGGATGTGAGGGGTAAGAAACCCGGGGAGAGCAAGAGGGGTTAGGCACAGTTTTCATGAGGGGAGGGAGGAGACAGGACTTAGGACGACAAAATGAAAGGGGAAGAAGCAGAAGCAAAACGTTGTTCGCTCTCTTCTCCCTGTCCCCATCACACACACACACACACACACACACACACACACACACACACACACACCCATTGGCTGTGGTTGTTACCTCCGTGGTGCTGGAGAAGAAAGGTTCCCCCCAGTGTGGAGGTGAAGACTTCGTGGAGGCCCCTACTCTGTCACGAACAACCGTGCGCTCCTAGGGGAAGTCTTTACCTCTTTGGGCCTTGATTTACTCCTCGGGAAGGAGGCTTTATTAAGGTCTCTAAGGTTGAACAAGGTCGTGGTGGGTTTGATGGGGGGCAGCGTGGAGAGTCGGAAGTCTGGGTTTAAGGCTCAACTTTTTTTTAAAGCTTATTTATTTATTTTGAGAAAGAAAGAGGGAGAAAGAGAGAATCCCAAGCAGTCTCTGCACTGTCAGCACGGAGCCCGATGAGGGGCTCGAACCCACGCACCGCGAGATCATGACCTGAGCCTAAACCAAGAGTCGGACGCTTAACTGACTGAGCCCACACAGGCGCCCCTGAGTCTCAACTTAAAGTGAGCATCTATGTGATCTTGGGTGAGTCTCTGAGCCTCAGTGTCTGCATCTGTGAAATGGGGATGAGGATGTTGACCCTACTTACGTGCTTGTGGGGAAGATTCATTGAGATAACGTACATGAAAAACACTTAATAAACTGCCACCGTTTGTACAAAGATTGACTGTAGTTATATTAGGCTCTCTTCCCCACCCTTGCCACCCCCAATCTCAAATTCCAGTTCGGCAGCACGGTGTCAGGGGGATACGGGCAGCCACAGCAGATTGCCAGGACCTGCGGCTTGGCCCTTTATCGTGCCCGTCGCAATTGCTGCCAGGAGGCTGAGTGGAGCAGAGGGGTGGAGAGAGGGGCACGAGCTCATCTGTGGTTGCTATGGCGCCCCATCCAGGATTTGCCCATCTCTCCTAATGGAGCAAAGGGCAGAGGGAGGGAGGAGGGAGGGAGAGAACAACTGGTCTCTTCCTCTCCCCTCCCATTTATGTCTCTCTGGAGCTGATGTAGGGTGGGGAGTGGGGGGAGGGAGCCTAGATGCTGGATGAGAGGAGGAGGGAAGAGGGGTGGTGCCAGGATTAAGAGGGTTTCCAATGGGGGGGGGTCACACTGAGAGAGGAGGGGCAGAGCCCTCATGCCTACATCCAGAAGCCTGCTGATGACGTTAGAGAGAAGGAAAAACAGGCAAGACAGCCCAGTGTGAGAGAGAGAGGGAGAGAGGAAGAGAGAAAGCCAGGACAGGAGGCTGGGAGCCAGCCAGCCTCTGCCTGGGCTCTCCTGAGCCTGCTGATCCCCCAGGCAGCCTGGACCCCGGGGTCCCCGAGAGCTGCCCCGAAGATGGGCACCAGGGCAGTGGTCGCGCCCCACCCTGTATGGGGGCTGCTGGGCTGCTGTTTCTTCTGCAGCTGGGCTCTGGGGGACCCACGGCCCCTCCGCTCTCTGCCGCCACTGTCCTCCCAAGTCAAGCCGGGCTCCGTACCTATGTGGGTACCCCCAGAGGGGGCTGAGGCAGCCCTGGCTTTTCTCTACTCTGGAGATGCCCAACAGCTGTCAGGGGCTAATTGCACTGAGCGCTACGAAGCCCACGGCGCAGGAGCCAGACCGGGGCTCCCCCCGGTCCTGTGGAGGGCAGCGGGCACCCTTGCCCAGGCCGCCAATTTCCTCAACATGCTGCTACAAGCCAACGACATCCGCGAGTCCAGTGTGGAGGAGGATGTGGAGTGGTACCAGGCACTGGTCCGCAGCGTGGCCGAGGGGGACCCAAGGGCGTACCGGGCTTTCCTGATCTTTAACCCTCCACCAGGGGCCAGCCACCTGCAGCTGGCCCTGCAGGCCACCCGGATAGGGGAGGAGACCATCCTTCAGGACTTGTCTGGAAGCAGGGTACAGGAGGAGAGCCCAACCGGGGCCCCGGACACCTCTGCCCTGCAGAAGCGGGTGCTGACCAATGACCTAGGGAGCCTCGGCAGCCCCAAATGGCCACAGGGGGACGGCTATGTGGGAGACATGCAGCATGTGAAGCTATCTCCCCCCTTTCTGGAATGCCAGGCCGGCCGGCTCCGTCCTGGCTGGCTTATCACGCTTTCTGCCACCTTCTACGGACTCAAGCCAGACCTCAGCCCAGAGGTCAGGTAAGTACGTTTGTGCAGTGTTCGACGCGTTTGTGGGTATGTGGGGGTGGGGGGGCTCGAGTCCAGCCAGCTGTGCGTGGGCCATTTGGCACACGCGTACGTGTCTGGGGGGCACAGATGTGCGTATTCGCATTCAGCTGTGTATATTTGCAGTTGACTCTGGGATTCTGTAACTGTTAGCACACACAGGTGCGAGTATACATAGTGACATAGTGTGTATGAATCAATCCACTTACATGTGGGGATACGCATGTGTGCGTATGGACGTGTGGATGTAGCAGGGCATAGGTCTTGGCGTCCACGTCTGAGTAGTGGGGAGAAGGCAGGGGAAGGCTTGATGTGGATGACAGTGATGGCCCAGGCACGAGACGTCTCAGAAGAGCCAGACGGGCACTCCAGGAGCCAAACCTGCTGCTCTCTAGCCGTCTAGAACTGTAAAAGGAGACTTCTCCAAGGGAGGAAAAGTTCTTTGGGGGGCGGGGGCGGGGGTGGTGGGGAAGCTTGGAACCATTGCCCTTTCCGTCTAGGAGTCGGCCAGGTCCCCAGGGTCACTCCCAATGGCTATACTCTTAGATCAAGTGGGTTCCAGTCCTGCCTGTCCTGACTGGTACTCTTCAAATAACCGACTTTCTCCTTCAGAATAAAGAGGTCACTGGGAGCCCTGGTGGGAAGGAGGCAGCAAATGGACACAGAACTGCAAGGCATGCGACAATCAACATTGTTTTCCCAGCTATGTGTCCCCATTCATTGCTCCTAGCAGGGTTCCCTCGTGCCAGCCAGCAGCCTGGCTCCTAGCCAGCGCTCTCCCCCCCTCAGCCCAGAGCAGGGGTGGGGAGCCCTTGGGCCAGGCAGCTCCATTCCACAGTTCCTTTGCTGTGATCAATTCAGATCTGGTTTGGGCAGAGTGTGGGGGGTGTGGTTAATAGCTGAGTTCTGTGTGTGTGTGTGTGTGTGTGTGTGTGTGTGTGTGTCCATGCAGTGGAGAAGTGTGAAGATCCCCTTCAGACAGATCATCAGAGCCCCCGCTCCCACATGTCTTGACATGCCCCCTCCCTCCACCCATTGATAGAAACCAGGACATGCCAGGATGTTGAAAAGCCGAGGGATGTTGGGGGGACAACCCTCCAGGAAAGCAGATCGTTGCCCACAGAAACAGTGAGGATTAATAGCTCTAGAGACATGGAATGCAGCCCTGCCCTCTCTCCTGACACACTGCAGCCACTAGGCTGAAGGTTGCAAAGCTTGCATTCCACCCTAGTCTGGGGCCCAAGGACACACGTCCACCTTGGCATCCTTCATGGTACCCCTAACTGCCAATTCACTGCCCTAGGGGGCAGGTGCAGATGATCGTCGATCTTCAGAGCGTGGACATCAATCAGTGTGCCAATGGGCCGGGCTGGTACTCTAACACACACCTGTGTGACCTCAACAGCACTCAGGTAAGGATAAGGAGGATGGTGACGTGGGGTGGGGCGCTAGGGTCCTGCCTCCCTTCCCCTTTCCCGTCACTGCCACCACCCAGCTCCCAGGAGTAGCTGACAAAAGTGTACCAGCCTCTCAGGGCCTCGGGGGAATCCCTAGTGATGAGATAAACAGAGATGGGATACCAGGCTTGTTAAAAGTGAGGGCACTTACTGTCAACTGTCTTTCAATAAAAAACAGAAACTAAAAAAAAGAAAGAAAGAAAAAAAAGAGGAAGAAGAAAATTCAGAAAGGATGCATTGATGGTCATTTCTGAGAAATTCCCAACTCCCCCGGCTTGATACGCAATAGCGCTTAAGGTTGAATGAATAATCAAAAATATGAACATTGAGGGCGCCTGGGTAGTTCAGTTCGTTGATCATCTGACTTCAGCTCAGGTCACGATCTCACGGTGTGTGAGTTCGAGCCCCGGGTCTGGCTCTTTGCTGACAGCTCGGAGCCATTAAATATATATATATATATATATATATATATATATATATATATATATATATATATGAACATTTATATATATATAATATTTTTATATATGTGAATATTTATATATTTATATTTATATAAATTTTATATAATTGTGTATATATATATATATATACATGTGAACATTGAAAAAGAAAGTGACTGGGCTCCTGGCTGGCTCAGTCGGTAGAGCATGCAGCTCTTGATCTCGGGGTCTTGAGTTCAAACCCCACAGTGGGCGTAGAGCGTACATTAAAAAAACAGTGAGGACACTTACAGCTTACTCCCCACCTCCCACTGGAGACAGCCACCCTCATTCCTTTGAAATCTCAGTGTGCCTCTCCCTTTTGGTACTGGGTGCTCCAGCATCCATCCCCAGGACCGCAACCTGAGCCCCTATTAGTCATCCCCTTTCCTTCTCCTGGACTACATTCTCCTTGTCGACAGAGCTCTGGGTTCCTTCTGACCCACAAAGGATGCTCTGTTGGTGTCTGTTGATCCAAGTGTAATGGTTGGTTGGAGTAGGGGAGAAATCTAACCAAAGAAGGAGCTTGAAGAGCTCTGGGACCAGTAAAGGTGATGGAACCAAAGCCAGATACCGGCAGAATCAAAGCCATGGATGCAGGAGAATCTGGATGATGGAAAGCAATGGCTGGTAATCCTGAAAGCCAAGGGCTGGGAAACTGGGAGGCCAGTGAACTAATCCGCTCCACGGTTGCACTCGACTGCATGTTGTTCCTAGGCTGAAGCGGAGCCAAGGCGAGCCCTGCAGGCTGCTGGGAGGTGGGGCGGGTTTGGGCATCCGTTGCTCTTCAGGGCACGTGTGTTTGAAACTGTAAGTCCAGGGATGGAGAAGGGCCGCCATTATTCGGTGCCTTATTAAACCCAGCCACAGCTCGTCTCCATACGCATTTGTCTGACTCTGCAGACTGTGGCAAAAACAGAGCGTGTTCTAGGGCCCCGGGCAAGAGGGGAAGCTGGGCCCCAATTTCAGAAGCATCACCCTCTAACTTTTCTAGGTGAAAGGTGCCAGATATGGAATCTCCCAGGGTGAACCCCTTCCTTTATCCCACTGCTGTCTGTCCCTAACCACTCCCTGCAGCAGAGCTGACCTCATCCACGTGCTCCTCTTCCCTGCCTGGCTCTGAGGTCTGCTCGGTCCCCTGCTGGGCAAACATCAATGGGTGAAGGTGGAGTAAAGAGCTGGCCTTGGCATCCCACTGGCCTGGCATTAGCCTGGCATTAGGGCTGGGGAAAGCAGTCCTGTGCCAAAGCCAGATGGCACCTGGTAGGGGAAACTGCTCCTCTGTGGGGGCCTTTTCAACTCACCTGTGAGCCAAAGAGGGAGGCTGATGGGGGACCCTTTGAAGCAGGATGTAGGCACATAGGTGCGATCGGACTCCGAGTTCTCCCAAATTCCACCTCGCCCAGCCCCTCGCTCCGACAGCTGGGCACTAGGAAATGAGACCTGTATGGCTCCTGTCATTGCAAGTCAGAATAAAAGGGTGATCTGTCCCCAAACTGTATGTTGAAAAGAGGTAACCGCGGGGCTAGAGTAGGGCTTCCAGGGAGGGAAGGCTTCCTAAGGACTAGGGAGGACTTCCGGTAGGGAGGGGCCCCTCGTATGGACCAGGGGCCGTGGATTGGAAGGTACATGTACCCTCCACCTCTTCCCAAAAGGGAAATCCCCATATAAATACCTATCATGTTTGTCATCCCCACAGTGTGTCCCCCTGGAGAGTCAGGGCTTTGTCCTTGGCCACTACCTGTGCCGCTGCCGACCCGGCTTCTACGGGGCAAGCCACTCCGGGGGTATGTTCATTGTGGTGAGGGTTATTGTGGTGAGGGTCAGGCTGGGCCGGGCGGGCGGGGCACCTGAGGGAAAAAGGCAGGCTGGGAGGAGACTTGTGGGGCAAGGGCAGAAGGTCAAGAGAAGCAGGAGAGGCAGGCAGGGTCCAACTTGGGGGTGTCTGCGCCTTCTGAAAATGACCCCACAACATGCCAATCTGATGCAAGTTGACCTTGCAGCGAACCCTAGCCTGGCATCACCTCTTCCTAGTACCCTGTCCTCCCCTGGGAATATCCACTTCCTCATTCCTCCCCTTCCCAGCCCCTGCCCCGGCGGTGACAGACCATCAGACGGAGAGGGAGAGGGCTACGGTGACCCGTGCGAGAGCAGGCTGGGATGCCCCGGGCCATCCCCCTCTCCTTGCACCCATCTTGTTCTTTATAGGGTTAGAAGAGAGTGCCGCCCAGCCTACTGGGCAATTCGGGTCCCCTCAGGGCAGCTCTGGGAGGCTGCTGCGGTGCCGGCCATGTGCGGAGGGCTGCACCAGCTGCGTGGATGCCACGCCGTGCCTGGTGGAGGAAGCTCTGGGGCTGCGGGCCGCGGTCCTGGCCTGCCAGGCCTGCTGCATGCTGGCCGTCTTCCTGAGCATGCTGGCCTCCTACCGCTGCCGCCGAAGCAAGGCAAGCAAGGCCCCACGTCTCTGCCCTACCTGCGTCCTTCCCACCTCGGGTCCCCAGCATCAACTGGAGACCAGAGACTACCTAAGACTAGAGCTCAGAAGAAATGGGTTCTGGTCTGAATTCTTCAACTCACCCACTGTGTGACATTAGGCAAAGTGGCCCCGCTGCCTTAGATTTGTTTCCTCACCTGGAAAATGGAGGCATTGGACTTGGCTCAAAACACAGTGTAGGTACTCGGGGGAAGTGATCTGGACCCTCGTGGGGCTCCCAGTTGAAAGGAGGAAGCAGGCAAGTAAGGAAAAAGCGCAGCAAAACAGAGGCGAGGGGGGAAAGTGGGTATTGGTATAGCTGTGGCAGCTCAGAGAAAGGCCCCAGTTGTCCTGCCGAAGATGGTCCGGGAGAGACTTTCTGGAGAACGTGACGCTTGAGCCAGGCCTGAGGGCCAGCTAAATGGTTACCAGGCAGAGAAGGGGTTACCTAGACAAAGAATCGGTCTGACCCAAAGTTTCGAGGGAACGCGTGAGATCCCTTCTAGCTCCAACAACTTGTGAGTTGAGCCCAGGTCTCCAGCGAGGCCCAGGCTGGGATCAGGAGAGGCATGGGGCTGGGGGACTCGAGCTTTGTGCCACCTGGACCCTGCTTAGCGTGGTGTAGCTAAGAGCCTGTGGTGGGAGTGGGGCCGTGGCTGTGGGCAGAGAGGGCGGAGCTGATGTTCCAAGGCAAGGCCTTGGTTCAAGGCCAGTAAAAGTGACCCCTAAAAAAGGCCTGAGACTCTCCTCCCACCATCGTCCAGCCTCTGTCCTCCCACTGCCCTGCTTATACGCCTCTCTCTTTTCTGGGTTCACAGAGGATCCGAGCCTCTGGAGTTGTCCTGCTGGAGACCATCCTTTTTGGATCCCTGCTTCTCTACTTCCCTGTGAGTTTGTGGCCAGAGTCTGGCCCCGCCTCATCCCTGGCTGGCGCCCTCCACAACCCAGAATCCTTCCTCCTTTCTGCTCTCTTGGGGAGATTCAGAGACCTCCAAATCCCCATACTCATACCTACAAATGACAGGCTGGCCTAGTGAGCTCTGGAGCCAAAGAGTCCAGACTAAAAAGAGCTCTATGACTTACTGTGTGACTTAGGACAATTTACCTAACCTCTCTGATACTTGAGCCGCTCCTCTGCAGAAGGGAGGTGATGATGCCTCTACTGCAAGGCTGTTAGGAAGGTCAGCAATGGGCTTAGCATAGGCCTAGCACATTAGAGGAAGTACAGTGGTGGGCACACCTGGGTGCCCCAGTCTGTTGAGCGTCTGACTTCGGTTCAGGTCATTGGCTCATGGTTTGTGAGTTCAAGCCCTGCATCAGCTCACTGCTGTCAGCACAGAGCCCTCTTTGGATCTTCTGTCCCTCCCCACCCCATCTCTGCCCCTCCCCCGCTCACACTCTTTCTCAAAAATAAATAAAACGTTTTTTTTAAAGAGGAAGTGCAGCTAAGAGTAGCTATTTTTGCCCCCTTCTTCCCACCCCCACCCCTCCTCCTCTCCCCCCCCCCCCCAGGTGTTCATCCTGTACTTCAAGCCCAGTGTTTTCCGCTGCATCGTTCTCCGCTGGGTCCGGTTGCTGGGTTTTGCCACTGTCTACGGCACCATTATACTCAAGCTTTATAGGTAGGGTCTGGGGCAGACCTTGCTCTCATGCTGCTCACTCCGGGCTGCCCCAGCTCATCTGGAACAGAGTGGAGTTCTTCCCAGCCAGCTCCACCCCCCTGTGCGCGGCCCACCCCCCAGGCCTGCCCCTGTCACCGTAGCCCTCCCCAGCATGCAACATTTTGTGGGGCGGGGAGGCAGCACACCATGGAAGGGACAGGAGGTTGGGTTTTACGGAGGGGAAGGAAGCCACGGACAGAGGCCAGAGACCTGGCCCCCTCTCCTTGGTCCTCCCCCTATGCCCCACACCCCTGTAGGGTGCTCCAGCTGTTTCTGTCCCGAACGGCCCAGCGGGGCCCCCACCTGAGCAACGGGCGGCTGCTGCAGCGTCTGGGGCTGCTCCTGCTGCTAGTGCTGGGCTTCCTGGCCGTGTGGACGGCGGGGGCCCTGGAACGAGGCATCCACACGCCCCTGGTGACCCGAGGCCACACTCTCGCAGGCCGCCACTTCTACCTGTGCCACCACGACCGCTGGGACTACATCATGGTTGTGGGTGAGCTGCTCCCACTGAGCCCGCCTCACTCTGGCCCTCAGCCCTGCACCTCCGGGGGGGGGGGGGGGCGGTGCTCCTGACCTAGTCCTCCTGCCTTGTCTCCAGACCCCTGGCCCAGGCTCCCCCCAGCACACCCGACAGAGAAAGGGGCTGCTGAGGCGGTGCCTGACTCGGTGGCCCCTGCTTTCCCACAGCCGAGATGCTGCTCCTGTGCTGGGGCAGCTTCCTCTGCTACGCCACCCGAGCCGTCCCCTCGGCCTTCCATGAGCCGCGCTACATGGGCATCGCCCTGCACAATGAGCTGCTGTTCTCTGCGGCCTTCCATGCAGCCAGGTGAGCACGGGCCCTCCTACCCACCACTCCTCCCACCCTCACACCACTCCTTGCCTCTCCCAGGCCAGGGAACCCCATCCCACAGCCATCCTCGCAGCACAGCTATGCCTTGGCAAGGCGAGGAAGGCCTCTCATCTGTAGCTCTCTCCCTACCCGGCAGACACCCTTCCTGCACCCCTTGTCTCACCCGACACCCAAAAAGAGGAAGCATGCGCACTCCTAACTCCTCTCCTATTCCCAAGCCCCGTCTCCGGCACCTCCACCGTGCTCCTTCCCACACGTGCTCAATTCTCCCTGCCTTTCCCCACCATCCTCCCACCTCAGCCGATCCAGCAACAGGCCTGCTTTGAGGGTCTGCTAGGACTTGGCCCTGTGGTACAGGCAGAATCGACCCACGGGACAGCCCATCACAGAGGTGTGGAGGACAAGTCTGTGCTCTAGGCAACCAGAGAAGAGTAGTCTGGGAGGGCTTCTCGGAGGTGGGGGTTAACGTGAGCTTGAAGTGGGACCTACATCCGAAGAGAGGGCAGGAAGAAGGAAAATTGCCCTTTCCAACCCACCCAGAACCTCCACGGAGATCAGGGCTCAGGCTGGGAGGTGGGCCAGTGAGACAGGTGAGAGGGAACAGGCCACTCCCTCCCACCCACCGGTAACGTTCGTTCCCCTCCCCTCCCACCCTCAGATTTGTGCTGGTTCCTTCCCTGCACCCGGACTGGACTCTGCTCCTCTTCTTCTTCCACACCCACAGCACGGTCACCACCACGCTGGCTCTGATCTTCATTCCTAAGGTGAGGTCTTGCCCCTCCTGGCTGTGAGCCAGACCCCAGCCCCTTTGTAAGGGGCGCCCCGTGGATCTGTTGCTGCCTCAGCGCCCTCTCCAGGTCAGAGTGAGGATGACATCCGGGGGTGAGAGGGCGGAGCCACAGGGCGCTGAGTGGAAGTCCACTTGGGGGGGTGGGGGGGGAAGCTATTGTATCTCTCCGCCTCGAATCTCAGGGCAAAGGAAGTAAGAGCTAGGGCTGTAGGGGTCCTTGTAACACAACTGGCAGTTTCGTTTGGTGGACTCTGAAAAATCATCTTGGAAGCAGTTACAGAGGGATGGGTTGGGGAGCTGAAGGACATGGCTAGGAATTGTGGGGGCAGGGGCTCAGGACCTCCCCTCCGCGGTCTCTGAGCTAGAGAAACTCAGGGAGAATGAGGGGGAGCAAAAGTCTCCATGCCCTCAGAATTGCAAATTAGAGAGGCTGTGAAGATTGGATTTCATGAGGCGGGTGGGAATAGGCGTGAACAGGGAGCGCAGTTGACTCTTTTTCCCTGTCACACCCACCCTGGCCAGTTCCAGAAGCCGGGGGCTCCTCCCCGAGAGGAGATTGTGGATGAGGTGTATGAGGACGAGCTGGACCTCCAGCGGTCAGCTTCCTACCTGGACAGCAGCATCGCCTCGGCCTGGAGCGAGCGCAGCCTGGACCCCGGAGACATTCGGGTATGCGCCGCCCTCCCTGCCTCCTTTGGATGCTAGCTTTTCGGGACTGGGCCAGGATCGCTGCTGCCCTGCCAGCTGGGCTGTGTACCACTGCAGGTCCCCTCTTGTCCCCAGCTTTCCCTCTCTCTAAGACCTGCCTCCCTCCCTTCTCCACCATTGCCCTAAGCTGCTTCCCCCTGACTCTATTCAGATGAGGTCACAAACCACCCAAGTGGAAAGACCCCCAAGGTCCCTGTGGCCCAGGCCGTAGACCCATGAGTGGAGCTCCACCCCCACTCAGCAGAGGCATCATGAGGGGCAGATTGAGAAGCCTCTCAGTCCCCATTACACTCGGGCTGCGGATGACCCTAGGGCCAGCTATGGGGCTGGGTAGTTCAGGCAGTTAGTGGCTACCAGAGATTTCCACAACAGGATACCCATTCCCTGGACCTGGCGGTCTTAGAGGAAGGGAGTTCTTCCTGAGTCTTACCTCGGGAGAGCGTCTTTACTCTTCTTTTTCTGCTTAGGAGGGTCATAGTCACGGAACCCAAATGAGAGGCTCAGTGGGTAGGAAATAAGGAAACTTGGTGGTCTAAGCCCGTTGTCTGATAAAACCTAAGGTGTGGTTAACAATCTCAGGAAGCCATCTGTCCATTCCTTCTATCTCCACGGGGCTTCTGTACACCTGACTTGTTTGCATCTCCCAATTCCCTCCTTGTCCCAAGTGTCTCTGCCTGGCTTTCCCCCATGTCCTCCTCACCCTCTGGGCTCTGCTCCCCTGGGAAGAGGCTGACCTGAGGCCCCGTCGAGCAGGGAGGCCAGAGAGTATGGGGGCGCGCTGCCACAGCAGTGCTGCCTTGGGCCCCCCGCTTTGTGGAACAGCACCCAGTCTCTCTCCCGATGCTGGCTCTGGGGAGAAACCCAAAAGTGTAAGACTCTCAAAGTCCCATTCCCTCACTTGCACCTGAATATGACACTTTTCACACCATTGAGCTCATGCGATCCTCTTAAGGAAGCTAACAGTAGGTGGCCGGTTCTTTTTTTGTTTGTTTGTTTAATTAAAAAATATTTTTCCATGTTTGTTTATTTTTGAGAGACAGAGCACGAGCAGGGGAGGGGCAGAGAGAGAGGAAGACACAGAATCTGAAGCAGGCTCCAGGCTCTGAGCTGTCAGCACAGAGCCCAATGCGGGGCTCGAACTCTTGAACCGTTAGATCATGACCTGAGCTGAAGTTGGACGTCGGCTGCTTGACGGACTGAACCCATAGAAGCAGAGAGAGGGGAGCCTGGGTGGCTCAGTCGGTTAAGTGTCCGACTTTGGCTCAGGTCATGACCTCATGGTTCCTGAGTTTGAGCCCCGTGTCAGGCTCTGTGCTGACAGCTCAGAGCCTGGAGCTTGCTTCTGATTCTGTGTCTCCCTCTCTCTGCCGCTGCCCCCAACCACGTTCTGCCACTCACGTTCTGTCTCTCCAAAATGATTTAAAAAAAACCAAAAAACAGAGAGACAGAGAGCTCTAGAAATAGCCTCCAGGCACATGATGGGTCACCGGCCTCAAACCCAGATTTCCCACCCCCCAAGCCGGTGGCTTCCCATCAGATGACAGTGCCCCCAGAGAAAGGGGTGCACCCTGCATCCTTGGGTCCGAGAGGACTGGCTGGGAGTGGACAGGCGAATTCTGAGAGTGTGCAAAGCAGGGAGGGAACACAGCTTGGTGAGAAAGAGATGTGCAGAGACAGTGGTCCAAATAACGGCCGAGGGGGAGGCAGGGCAGCCCCCAGGGGGGTGGAGAGAGCTTAGCCGTGCATCTGACCGGGGGCTCTGCTCTCCCCACCCCTCCCCTTCCCGCAGGACGAGCTGAAGAAGCTCTACGCCCAGCTAGAGGTCCACAAGACCAAGGAGATGGCCGCTAACAACCCGCACCTGCCCAAGAAGCGGGGCAGCTGGCGCCAGGGCCTGGGCCGCTCCTTCATGAGGTGCCTGGCCGAGTTCCCGGAGGCCCTGGCCCGCCAGCACTCCCGGGACTCGGGCTCCCCCAGCCTCGGCAGCCTGCCCGGCTCCTCGCGCCGCCGGCTGCTCAGCTCCAGCCTCCAGGACCCCGAGGGGCCCCCGGCCCTGCGCAAGTCCCGCAGCGCCTACGACCACGACCGCCACAGCCGCCGCCGCGAGCAGGACCCGCCGCTCCTCGACTCGCTGCTGAGGAGGAAGCTGGCCAAGAAGGCCTCGCGGGAAAGCAGGGAGAGCCGGGAGGCGGCGGAGGGGCCCCCGGGCCTGGGCTTCAGGTCGGCCAGCGCCCACAACCTGACGGTGGGCGACAGGCTGCCCCGGGCCCGGCCCGCGTCCCTGCAGAAGTCGCTCAGCGTGGTGGCGGGCTCCAGGGAACAGGCCCTGCTCCTAGCCAGCCAGGCCTACCTGGAGGAGACCTATCGGCTGGCGAAGGAGCGAGAGGAGAGGAAGAAGGCCGAGGCAGCCTCGGCCAGCCCAGTGAGGAGGCCATCGGCCAGGAGGCCGGAGCGAGCTCGAGGGGCGCCCCTGTCAGCCCCACCTTCCCCTGCCAAGAGCCGCAGTGTGCACGGCTCCCATGCCGCCGCCGCCGCCGGGAGTCTTCAGGAGGAGGCCACGAAAAGGCTGCCTCACCCGCCCGTCCGGCACCAGGTCTCCACACCCATCATGGCCCTGTCCGGGGCCTGCCTGGGAGAGCCGAGGATGCTCTCCCCCACCTCCACCTTGGCTCCCGCTCTGATGCCGGCTCCAGCCCCAGCCCCGACCCCGCTGCCCGCCCTGGCACCAGTCCCAGTACCCCCCCAGAGCCCCAGCTTGCTCACCTTCATCTGCCCCTGGGAGAACGCAGAACTGCCGGTCAAGAAAGGAAATGTAGCTCCAGAGGGCCCCGCGGGGCCAGAGCGAGGCAACCACTCCCCTGCCCCGGCTCGGGCCAAGCTCTGGAGGGCCCTCTCGGTTGCAGTTGAGAGAAGAGGGACGGGGGAGAGTGGGATGGCCACAGAGGATGGACGTCTCCAAGGGGAAGCCGGTGAGGGGGATGAAGACAAGTCCAAGGTCTTCTCTAAATCCCACAGCCTCAAGACCCCTGTTCAGCAGGGTTCCATGCACAGTCTCGGCCTGGCTATCAAAGCTCTGACCCGTTCTCGGAGCACTCACAGAGAGAAGGAGAGCGGGGAAGGGAGTCCTGAGGCGGAGGAGAAGGGCAGAGCCTCGGGAGAGGGCGTGGGGGCCTGCCCCCGATCTCCCAGGCTAGGCCGGCCCAAGGCCGTGAGTAAGCAGGCCGCCCTCGCACCCTGTGACGATGAGGAGACCCTCCAGAACCAACAGAACGCTCACACCAGCAGAATGCTCCAAGTCTACCACCAGGAGGGCAGCAGGGAACAAGAAGAGGGAGGCAGGAGGGCATCCCAAGGTCCCGGGGAGGCAAAAGTAGAGAGAGACGGTAAAGCAGGGTCTGCTGCACTGAGGCAAGCCAGGCAGGGCACAGTCGGGGACAAAACTGCCGAGCGAGCAAAAGAAGCCCCCGTGGGCTGGCGGGAACCGCCCAAAGCTGGCCTCCAGCCCACGGGCAGTGCTGACCGCAGGATGGCAGAGGTATGCCCCAGGGAAGTCGCCCAGTCAGAAGCAAGTCAGCCTGACCGTGGCAACAAGGCCCAGATCTGCCCCTGGGAGGTGAGTGAAGGGGGCCCTGAGAAGGGGACACAACAACAAGCTCTGGATGACTCCCAAGAGAGAAGGAAGGCGTCGGAAAAGTCAGGGCCCCAAAACGTGGCTGTCGTTGCTCGGAAAAAGCCAGAGAGGCTGGTCAGGGGGCAGGAGGTGGTGTGTCCCTGGGAGGGTGCCGATCCTGGGAGTCTGTGCTCTTGGTCAGCCTCTCAGGACTCTGACAGAAACGATGGCAGGTCTGAGGCAGCGGGCCGGCTAGACGCTAGAGAGGTGGGGAAGCCTCAGCAGGGAGCCACAGGCCCAGGAGCTTGTATACCTGACACTACCAAGGCAGAGCTCTGTCCCTGGGAGGCATGTGAAGGAGAGAATGGAAAACCATTCCAGGAGGGAGTGAAGCTTCCCCAGGAAAAGCAGGAACCCCCCAAGAAAGCAACCTTCTGGAAAGAACAGAAACTGAGTGGAGACTTGGAGTCTTTTTGTCGGTGGGAGAGGACAGATTTCCGGGGTCCCTCAGCAGTCTCTACTCCGGCCCCGGGAACCCCTGTGTGCTCCGGGAGTTTGGGCAGTAGCATCTCGGAGGTGTGTCCATGGGAGGCAGGAGATGCTCCCGTCAGGAAAGCAGAGGTCTGTCCCTGGGAGCTGGGTGATGAGGTAGTGGGGAAGGAACTGCCGAGTCAGGGGACAGGTGGAGAATTTCTCCAGGGAAAGGGGAAAGCCTCTAGAAAAGGGCTCTTTGGAGAGATGGGGGAACAAACTGGAAAAGCAGTGCAGAAAAGTAGTCAACAGCAGGAGTCAGTGTGTCCCCAGGACAGCACAGCCCCTGGGCACCCCAGCCCATGTCTAGATAATTTCTCAGCCAAAGGTGGTGGCCAACTCCTCAGCAATGGAGGAAGCAGGGCAACACAGGTATGTCCATGGGAAGATCCCAGGCCAGAGCTGAGGGAAGTAACACCTGCCAGGGCAGAACTCTGTCCCTGGGAGGTAAATGAACGAATAAGAGAGGACTGGACATCAGGACAGGCAGCAAAAGCAGGAGAATCTCCAAAGGACAAGGAGAAAATGCCTGGAACATCAGGAATCAAAGATGGCGCAGCTTGGGAAAAGCCTGAGGGACAGCTCCAAAATACGGAAGCAGTCTGTCCTTGGGAGAATGTGGACCCTGGCAGCTTCTCCTCACAACCAGGTCCTCAAGACACAGGTAGAGCCGAAGCCAGTTTCCACATGTCAGGCAGCGTGGGAGGCAAAACTGCCGAGATCTGTCCCTGGGACATGGAAGAAACCATGCGTGCTGAGAAGGCTGAGGTCTGTCCCTGGGAGGTGAGTGCTGGAGCAAGGCAGGAAAGAGCTTTGGGAGTTGAGGCCATTAGGAAATTTCCAAATGACACAGGAAAGGCTTCTGCAGGTCCTGGACCCGGCGAGATAGCTGTTACCTCTCCAAAGAAGCCGGAGAGGCCAGCCTGGGAGCGGGAGGTGGCCTGTCCCTGGGAAAGCTTGGATCCAGGGGGCTCCTCTCAGCATTCGGACACTCTGGGCACTGACAGACCAAAAGGTGGACTCCAGGAAATGGACCATGTGGGGTGCAGGGCAGCTGAGGTGTGTCCCTGGGAAGTGGAGGAAGCACCTACCAGTGAGAAAGCCAAGATCTGTCCCTGGGAGGTGAACGAAGGAGCTACTGGGGCAAGATTGGAACAAGAAAGGGGGAGTGACTCAGCAGGACAGGAGACAATTCTAGAAAAGGGGAGACTCACCTCCCTGGGAGAAGACAGATCAAAATGGGAGACAAAACAGAGTCAAGAAGAGGAAGCTAGTTGTCCTTGGGAGAAGGACTTGAGGGCTCCCTCTGCTCAGGGCCCTGAGGTCTCAGACTCATCCCTCAGCACGAGTGGCAACGTGAAAGAGGGACATTCCTTGCAAGCGAGGGATGAGGCAGTGGAGGAAGGGGACCTGACACAAGATGCAAAGATGGGCTCCTTCCCAGAACACAAAACCCCAGTAGAAGCCCCGTCTTCAAAAGCAGGAGAATTCACTACTGAAGATAGGGGGAAAGCAAGCAAAGAACTACAATCTGTCTGTCCACGGGAGAGCATGACCCCGGCAGGTGCTTCCTCCCACCCGGATGGTCAATGCCGTGACCAACCTAAGGCCGGCTCTCAGGACCTGGCTGGCGTTGGGGGCAGGCTTGCTGAGGTGTGCCCGTGGGATGATCCTAACCCTGATGGCAGCGCCAAAGCTGATATCTGCCCCTGGGAGGTGACTGAAAGGGTCCCTGACGAAGGGATGGCAAGACAGGATGGGAAAGGGACACCTCAAGAGAAGGGGAAGGTCCCAGGAAGACCAGAGCCCCAAATTGTGGCAGTTCAGGAAAAGCCAGAGAGGGCAGATGGGAAACAGGAGGCGGTGTGTCCCTGGGAGAGTCAGGATTGTGGGGGTCCGTCTCCGCAACCAGCCCCACAAGCTTCTGCCAGAAGCGAAGGCAGTTCGGAGGCAGCAGGCAGTGTGGGGGCCAGAGTGGCAGAAGTGTGTCCGTGGGAAGCAAGAGAGTCTCCATCTGCTAAAGAAGCAGACATCTGCCCCTGGGAGGCGAAGACAGAAGCTGCTGAGAAAGGGGGACTGGAACAAGAGGTGGACGGAAAATCCCAAGGGCGAGGAGAGATGATCCCTCAAAAGGCGGCATCTCCGAGGACTGAAGAACACTTTTCAAAAGCAGCAGCAAAAGTCAGCAGAGAGCAGGAGACAGTCTGCTCAGGTTCCGGGGAGCTCCTCCCCCAGCCAGAGGCTCCGGACACTGACCAACCCCAAGTCAGTCCCCACGGAGTAAGCAGTACGGGGAGCAGGATGGCAGAGCTGTGTCGATGGGAAATCACAGATCCAGAAGGAAATAAAATAAAGGGCACCATGGCAGACATCTGTGATTGGGAGGGAACCGGAGCCCCACCTGAGGAATCTGGCCTTCTGGCTTTAACAGCAACTCAGGCAGAAATATTTCTCCCCCCAGCCCCTGAGAACCCACCATGCCTTTTAGTCCACAGACCTCCGGGTAGCTTCCTTCCAGAGAGCAAGAGCCCCCGCCCTGAGGGGAGCAAGGCAGCCACTACTTTTACTCTAGAAGGGGTCCGAGAACTCCAAGGAGCTTCAGGACACGAGCCAAGGACCAGCTCAGTCCCAGAGCCAAGTCTCCAAGAAGCTGAGGCTCACGAGTCTTCCTCCTTCGCTGAAGACAAAGAAGTGGCTTCTATAGCTCCATATGAAGAACTCTCCCCTCCAACTGTCTATCCTTGGGACTGCGAGTAACAGATCCATCGGGTGAGGCCAGACATCTGGTGGCTGGTTTTCAAGAGCCAAAGTCCTTTCCAAGTCCTCCATGTTCCCCAAGAGCCGAGTCAAAGACACTTGGCCACTTGCCCTCTCCATGAAGGCCAGAAGTCAATCATTCGGACAACAAATTGTACAAGAATGGTGCAGCTCAGACCCCAACAGAAAGTCTTGTCCTCTCGTTACTTCCCACTCTTCTTCCTGCTCCAGGGAACAAAGGCGAGACCCTCTGCTTCTGACGAATCCCCCCATCCAGCTAGAGGACTCGACACAGCTGTGTCTGGACACTCATAAGGCCAGTGTTTGGGATGAAAGGAAGTCAGCAGTGCCCAGCCCACATTTTCTCATAAAAAGACCCCTTTTTTGAGAAGAAACTATAAACCATGCAAGGCACTGGCAGCGTTAGGGTCTGGGGAATGCTATAAAAGGTCACCACAGGAAGCTTAAGAAGCCACTTAAGTTCAAAGATAAATCAGGGGGAAAACCTTGAGTTTATTTATTTTGAGAGAGACAGAGACAGAGACAGAGCAGGGGAGGGAGTGAGAGAGAGAGGGAGAGAGAATCCCAAGCAGGTTCCACACCATCAGGGCAGAGCAGGGGGGAAACTTAATGGCTCAAAAAAAGTACCCAAAATGCCTTAAAGATCTTGTCATTTTGACTTTGGAGCTCCAGGTTCTGCTGTGTTGATCCTCATACCTGCCCTGGTTGGCTGCTCAGGTAGAGCCAATCAAGCACTCTTCCTTCCTTATCAACATCTGGTATCCAAAGCAACACCAGAGACAGCATAGAAGGCAAGGCAGCGGCTCCATGTCCTCCCCACACTGGCCAAGGGAAAGTTCTCCCTTCCAGACACCCCCTCCAGTTTAAGGAGTGTGCCTCTTGTTAGCTTTTTCAAATCGTTCCTCCCCACTTCTGCCCCATCTTTGGCTAGTCTCAAGCTCATCTCACTGGCTCATTCTCCTCCCAGCCTTTCAGGGCTGTCACCAATGGGACCCCTCTCTCCTTGTCCACGCAACTGGAGGCAGGGGAATTTCTGGCTCTGATGTGAGAAGCACTCCAAACCGCTTGCTCAGTAACAAGAGGCCCACAACAGTTACCTTCCTGAGAAGCGAGAAAGAAGGTCCTGTTTGCAGTCGGCACAAGAATTACCCTCAGAAAGAGTAGCGCTACAGGGCAGGTTGTCCTGAGGACCGGTGAAAAGGCATCATATAAACAGTTTTCTTCTTAGTGAGTTCGGCTCTATCCTCTCAAGTCAGTTCAGGCTACCCCGGCTTAAGTAATCCTAGAGACAAGTGCCGGAATAGGAGGATGTTAACCAGAGGGAAACAAGGAAGGAGAAAAGCACCGGTCAAAAAGGCCCTAGAATTGGCAGGGGTGAGGTGGGGGGAGGAAACAGGCTGAGCCGGGCAGGGGCACTGAAGATGGCAGTAAGCCCACCCTCTAACTGCACAGATACTGATGCCATTCACGGGGAAGAAAAAGACAAAACGAGAAGACCAAATACCCAATGGGGAGGAAAAAAAGGAGTCTGCATACAAATACTGTAGGCAGATTCAGGACTTTACAGAAGTAGCAAAATGCTCCATTTCCAAAAAGAAGGAATGGAAAAACTTTGCCATTCAGGGACCAGATGCCCCTGTTCCCATATCTAGCCTCTCCCACTTACCTGGTCCCTTGGCCTGGGATTTCAGGGGAGTAAAATGTAGTGTTGCTCTGGGCTCCTGCTAGTTAACCTCACCGCTCCTAAGTCGGTGAGAATTTTGCTAACCGCACAACAGAACAATTCCATTGTGTCTGGTCTAGCTGGGAACAGAAAAGTGATTCCTTTCACTGCTGTGAAATAAACCATGGGGAAAAAAAAATAAAGAATGCTTTCTCTTGACCACGAAGCAGTGGGTTCTAGCTTATTCATTATGGTGATTTTCTTTTTTCCAACGTTTTTAGAGAGGGACAGATCGGTCAAACAAGAGCAAGCCGGAGGTAACTACACTGCGGCCTTCAGGACTTTGAGGTGGTCTGGCTAATTCTCGGCCTGTATCCAGCTCCATGGCTGGCACTGCAGATGGTCTCTGCCTGGCCCTTCAAGCAAATCCTTCACATCTGGGCCATTTGCTCAGCTGGATTTGATCCCAAGGGGAAATGAAAATTGCACTTATCCTCTGGCTCCCTGGTGGCAGCTACCGCTTAGCTGCTATTTAGGATTATCTAGAGACCCCTGAGACAGATCTAGGGGAGTGGGATGAAACAGCTTATTTGAAGCACTGTTTTTATATATTCAGAGAAATCAATTGGTCATGTGCCCACTAAGCGTGTTTCTTCACATCTCTGCTTCCCTGCCCTCCCTGGATTACTTCCCCTTCCTCCATACTCCCCAGCTGTGGATCCTACTGAAAGCACTTGCCTTCTCACTTTGCCTTAATCCAGGGCTCAGGCAAATAGGATGTGGCCAGACCTCACTTCAGACAGGCTGCAGACTGATGTACATTTTAAGCCAAAAGGGCTGAGACTAAACGGTATATGATAAAGAGTGGCTGCTCTGGATTAAGCCGCCGGTGCTGCCTCTCCCCGGGGCATACACATCTTGTTCCCACAGTCTGCATTCAACAGCTGTTGTAAAAAGATCAGCTTTCCCCAGTGAGGACTGGTCTGTTGTCTGCCTTGCTGAGACGGTAGTTGTAGAGAGACTGAGGAGTTAGGTTACAGCAGTTACTAGATGTAGAGGAGTTACATCAGTTACTAGAAACTGATTCTGGTTTCTTTGGATTCTGCTCTCAGGATAAGATCAGAACAGATTAATCCTGACCCTAAGGGACAGACTTGTTAAAAGAAAATTCTAGGCTTGAAAAATACAAAGTATGAGAATTAAGGTCCTATTTTTTAAGGGGGGCCCCCAGTGGGCTGATAAATAGTAAAAGTCAAGCTTGTTGCTGGTACAGTGGTTTCCCTGGTCGTACCTCAGATGACCCAGACACACAAGCAGGTGAAGCCCCACAACCTCCTCCGGACAGCCCAGCTAGAGCCCAGGAACAAGCAGGAGCTGGACTGCTTCACTCTCAACAGGTTCATATTCTAGTATGATCGCTTTACCGATGGGGGCTGAAAAGCATGGTCACCATCTCCAAAGGGGGCTAGAAATCAGGGAAGTCTTACAGATGGAATTCTCAAATGGATCAACTCCTCCATGGCCCCTGCCTCCTACCATGCTTCCTGGGATCGCACTAGGATGCAGCCGATAATTAAGAACATGATCGAAAGGCTGAAAGATAAATGATTTCTTTGGATTTACATTCTTCTACGAAGTACAAATGATGACTACGTGAGTCAGTATATGAGAAAAGACCCTCTTCAATGAACGCTAATTATGTGTCCCAAACCTGGATCTCCCGGAAGTCACATCGCTCAGTTCAGCCTACCTTCCATTTGTGCCATCTGAAAGCTGGTCTACTTCCAGCGTAAACCCTGGGAGAGGTACAGAACCCACCACAATTTGTCCAACACCCTGACAGTGTTTTATTTCAAACTCTGATCCCTGCCTTATAATTAAAGAGAAAATTCTGCCAGTCTCTGCTGCAGGAAAAACAGGTATCCAAACGTATTTTCGTTGAGCTCAGCAGCTAGAAACACAGTTTAAAAAGGGAGAAGTGGGTCCGTGGCTGTGCATATCAGCCACCCACCTGGGCCCAGCCATCAGCCGTGGTTGCCAAGGAGACAGCTGAAAACACCCAAGCAGGACAGGAGAGGACAAAGGTATGTCTTTCTACAGCATGATGAAAAGATGACTGACTTCACAGTTCCCAGACTCCATAGCTTCTGGCCATCTCATCAGCCATGTTTCACCCCAGGAGTCATTTTTGCCATCAGGGTTGCTGAAGCTTATGGGCCTCTCCTTGTGGCTCCTCATAGTCTTCTCCAGGTTTCAGCTGGGGCCCAGGGATCATCACCGTCTGAAAGAGCAGGAAGCTGAGTTATCTACCTTCCAGGCCCATGACTTACGGAGGAGAGATTCACCCCCACCTCCTCTATGGAGGATTCCCCTTCCCTGGTGCTGCATCACCCCGTTTCTCCACTAGGAGGAGCCCAAGAGGAGTGGCTTAAGATTGCACAGCACTCTCAAATCACGACTTACCTTAAGGATGGGCTGCTTAGGGGGTGCCCATGGGGGGATGACCTTGCCATGCATTCTCCAGCTCCCATAGGGATTTACCAGATGCTTTTCAAACACAACATACTCCAGGACATCCCTGGGCACACCTTCCTGTCCATACATCAACCGGCCAAACCGGTCATAGATGGCCAGAGTCTGCAAGGATGAAAGCAAATCTGGCCTATTAGTACTCAGTTGGTTTGCTTTTTTTTTTTTTTTTTTCCTTTTCTATGCCACACAACCATTCTGAAACAACCATAACAAAAAATTTTAATGGGTAGAAAAAATTACCTCGGAATTCTGAATTCAGACTAAGTGATCAACTACTGACAGTTTACTCTTGGAGGGTTTTTGACTGGGGACAGGGTATAGGAAGGTGGGAGAGGGAGGATCAAGAAGGGTGGGGGAGAGTATCCTCACACCTGTCTTAGCAGAGCTAACATCCACAGTGGGAAGGGCACCCTGACAGAGCAAGGAAGACCATGGTGAACCTTTCCTTAGAGCCCACAGTCCTGGGAAACTGTACCCAGGACTCCAGAGGTAGATACCCAACCTGAGAATGAAGAAAAGCTGGGAGGAAAGCAGACTGGTGCCTCTACCTGCCGGGTGTGCATGCGGACGGTGACCTGGCCATATATGTTGCCCTGGTTCATCAGACTTGAACAGCGAACCTGAACCACCTGAGGCGGTTCTAAAGATTCTACGAAGCTCCAACGGACGGTCTTATATTTGATGTCCCAGACCATGTCCTGAGGGCAGAGGAGAAAAAATTCAACTGGGGTTTTACTTTCCTTTAGGAAAGCTGGTGCTTCTGGAATTCCACACCTATTCTCACTTCCAGAGATACTACAGGCATCACCTAACATTTCCCACCAAATGCTTTCTTGTGCCTATTTTTTCTCACCTTTCCAAGTTTTTTAAAAAAATATTTATTTGGGGGGGGGGGCAGAGAGAGAGAGGAGAGAGAGGGGGCCCACACAGGCTCCACACTCAGCACAGAGCCCAACTCCGGGTTCAATCCCACGACCGTGAGATCACGACCTGAGCTGAAATCAAGAGTCAGACGCCTAACCGACTGAGCCACCCAGACACCCCACCGTTCCAAGTTTTGATTAATTTATTGCTCAAGTCCACCTCGAAACCACTCTTTTCATCTAAATCAACAAATCAAGACCCACCTACCTCCTCAAGGAACCTTCTCCAAATCAATGAAAAACATACTCCAAACTGCCAGTTAAAATACCCCATTACCCCTCCCTTACACTTAAAATTTTTTTCCTTAAAAAAACTTTTTTTTTTTTTGAGAGAGAGTGTGAGCTGGGGAGAGGTGCAGAGGGAGAGAGAGAGAGAACCAGAGAATCTCAAGCAGGGTCCACACTCAGCGCAGGGCCCAACTCAGGGCTCAATCCCATAACCCTAGGATCATGGGTGAGACAAAATCAAGAGTCAGATGCTCAACTGACTGAGCCACCAAAGCGCCCCAAAGATTTTATTTTACTCATTTATTTTGTTTTGAGAGAGAGCACGAGTCGGAGAAGGGCAGAAAGAGAGAGAGGGACAGAGGATCCAAAATGCGCTCCATGCTGATAGCAGTGAGCCTGATGCGGGGATCAAACTCACAAGCCATGAGATCATGACCTGAGCCAAAGTAGGCCACTCAATCCACTGAGCCACACAGGCGCCCCCCCAAAGATTTTATTTCTATGTAATCTCTATACCCAACATGGGGCTCGAACTCATGACCCTGAGATCCAGAGTCACATGCTCTACCAACTCCAGGGACCCCTCCCTTACACTTTTATAATCTGCTAGTTCTTGTACATGTTTCTGTTGACTGCATATATGTTGTTTTATTCCACCCCTTGCCTTGTATCAGTGAAGAACAGAATTTTATAGGGAATAAAGGCTAAACTGCTAAGACCAAATTAGTTACACTTGACCACAGGAAGATGAGGCTAAGTTGATAGAAACTGAAGTTCTTATTGTTCTTATTCTTGAACCACAAAGTCCCGATATTGGGAAGTCTCCCAAAGTACCTTAGCACCCTGGCTAACACAAAATGTAAGCCTCGTAAATGCTAAATCCTTTATTACACTGCAGGCGCATGTAGGGCTGCCTAACGTGGTCCACACCCTGACCTGAGCATCCATACCCTGAGGTTTCAGTACTGCTTGCTGAGGGACTTCCTCCTACCTCATCTGCCTGGCCCTTACCAAAGTCCATGTCAAGTCAGTACCATTCAGTCAAAAAACAATGGAACCTCAGCATTTGCCTTAAACTTCCTGTACTTTCAAAATCAGCCCTTCTTAAGAACCTCGAGGTAATGTCTAGAATCTATCCATTCAGAACTCCCACAGTTCTAAAGAGGTTGAGAACCTACCGGGAAACAGTTTTCAGTTACCAAGGTATGAAGCCGGTCATGGTCTGAGCTAAAAAAGAAAGAGATACAGATCATTGGGTCTTGCTTTATGACACTGTACAAAAGCTGAAAATAGCCCTCAAAATGGAAAACAATTCCTTTTTACAAACATTCTCTGCATACATACTGTAAGCCACGTAACGTGCTAAGTTACCTGGGCACACAAAGATGAACATGATTTAAAAAAAAAAAAAAAACAATCCTGGGGGGGTGCCTGGGTGGCTCAAGTTGGTTAACTGTTTGACTTCAGCTCAGGTCATGATCTTGCAGTTCGTGAGTTCAAGCCCCACATCAGGCTCTGTGCTGACAACTCAGAGCCTGGAGCCTGCTTCAGATTCTATGTCTCCCTCTCTCTCTGCCCCTCCCCTGCTCATGCTCTGTCTCTCTCTCTCAAAAATAAACATTAAAAAAAAATAAATAAAAAAATAGAATACCCTGAGATCTAATTGCAGGTTGAAGTTATGTTTGAATCTCAGGAGCAGAAACAAATTTCTCAGAAATTACTATACATCCTTACGATGGGCAAGAGACCCTCACAGATCCATCATAAAAAAATCAAAAGCTCCTCTCATCTTCTCTTACCTCAAACACATCATCAATACCAAATGGACTGGCCTTGCAAGTTTCACTATTCTTTTTTTTTTTTTCCTTTTTTAAAGTAATCTTGGGGTACCTGGGTGGCTCAGTCCGTTAAGTGTCCGACTTCGGCTCAGGTCATGATCTTGCAGTTTGTGAGTTCAAGCCCTGCATTGGGCTCTATGCTGACAGCTCGGAGCCTGGAGCCTGCTTCTGATTCTGTATCTCTCTCTCTCTGCTCCTCCCCCCACTCGCGTGCATTCTCTCTCTCTCTCAAAAATAAACAAACATTTAAACAAATTAGGGGCACCTGGGTGGCTCAGTCAGTTAAGCGTCCAACTTTAGCTCAGGTCATGATTTCACTGTTCATGAGTTTGAGACCCTCATGGGGCTCTGTACTGATGGCTCAGAGCCTGAAACCTGCTTCAGATTCTGTCTTCAACTCTCTCTGCCCCTCCCCCCACACACATGTGCGCTCTCTCTAATACAAACATAAAACATTAAAAATGTTTTTTATAAAAAAAAATTAATGTCTACACCCAATGTGGGGCTCAAACTCACAACCCTGAGATCAAGAGTCACATGCTCCTCCGACTAAGCCAATCAGATACCCCCTCTCTTACACTCTTATCTGTGAACCTAACCAAAAGATAAGCATCGGTCTTTTCTGGTCCTTTCCTTCTACTCCCCTACCACCTTTGCTGCAACCACAGTGACTTGTTATGCTGATTCTATGCAGTAGGCAGCAATAGTAAGAAAACAGACAGCAAACCCCAGCTCCTGTACATACAGAATTTTAGGAGGTTCCTAACAGACAGGCTTCAAGTAAACCTAAGGTCATGCATGGATTAATGTCTTTCAGATCCACATTCATGACTTTTCCCCACAGTTTAATACCTCCTGGGAAGTTTAAGTCTTTGTTCCTTTAAAAAATCTTGTCCCTGGGGCACCTGGGTGGCTCAGTTGGTGGAGTGTCCAACTTCAGGTCTTAATCTCATGGTCTGTGGGTTTGAGCCCCATGTCAGGGTCTGTGCTGACAGCCTAGAGCCTGGAGCCTGCTTTGGATTCTGTGGCTCCCTCTCTCTATGCCCTTCCCCCACTCATGCTCTGTCTCTGTCTCAAAAATAAACATTAAAAAACAAAATTTTTTTAAAATCTTGTCCCTAATGCTAGAATGGGATTAGTTTTATCCATGTGCTTTGCCTCCACCTCTACTCCTAACAAAAGAAAAGATTTCAAGTCATTTCCCCCACTGTAGCTCTAGACTAGACTAGACTGGACTAACCTGAGTTGTGGTGACAGCTACCATGACCACCAGGCCAGGCACCTCTCAATGAACTCTTCCTCCTCACTATCCTGACCTAAAAATCTTCAGTGGAAATAAATTCCCTTGTCTAAGAGTTCACTTACCATTTACGATAAAACTTACACTGAAAAATAAGAGGAAGACATCTGTTTCTAACAACACAATGGACTGAGCTCGTATAAAACTACTCCCACTATAAACATCTAGAAATGTTGGGACAGGATAGAATACACACAAACATACATACATTTTTAAACTCTCCAGCCTACTTCACAAGAAAGGTAAGTCACTAGATGCCAAAAGGAAAGAGAACTAAAACCAGAATGGAAGGAATATAACTTGACACCATGACAGCATATGGGATGATTAAAGGGATCTAGAAATAGGATCTGATGGGCACCTGGGTAGCTCAGTCAGTTAAGCATCCGGCTCTTGGTTTCTGCTCAGGTCATTATCTCACAGTTCATGAGTGCAGAGTACAGAGCCTGCTTAGGATTCTTTCTTTTTCTCTGCCCCTCACCCACTCATTCTCACTCTCTCTCAAAATAAGATAAACTTTAACGTTTTTTTGTTTTTTGTTTTTGTTTTTTTTATTTATTTTTGGGACAGAGAGAGACAGAGCATGAACGGGGGAGGGGCAGAGAGAGAGGGAGACACAGAATCGGAAACAGGCTCCAGGCTCCGAGCCATCAGCCCAGAGTCTGACGCGGGGCTCGAACTCACGGACCGCGAGATCGTGACCTGGCTGAAGTCGGACGCTTAACCGACTGCGCCACCCAGGCGCCCCAAACTTTAAAAAAAACTTAAAAAAAGAAAGAAACGGGCGCCTGGGTGGCGCAGTCGGTTAAGCATCTGACTTCGGCTCAGGTCATGATCTCACGGTTCGTGAGTTCGAGCCTCACGTCGGGTTCTGTGCTGACAGCTCAGAGCCTGGAGCCTGTTTCAGATTCTGTGTCTCCCTCTCTCTCTCTGACCCTCCCTCATTCATGCTCTGTCTCTCTCTGTCTCAAATGTAAATAAACGTTAAAAAAAAATTAAAAAAAAAAAAAAGAAAGAAACAGGATCTGATGGCTAGGAACAGACTCTTCCTAAATCCTTGAACCCTCAAAGAATAGGAAGTTGGAACTGAGATCCCTGCACAAAGCTAGGACCCTTAAGAATCCTGCACCTGCAGCAAAGGGAGACTACAAAAATAGTTCACCAACTGAGAGATAAAGTTTCTCTCTGTCTAGGGCTGGCTGGGTACGTGTATGGGGGCGGCGGGAGCGGCTAATAAAGTCGTAAGCCCACATTATGCTCAGATGTGAAGACAGAATTTATGATACCTGTATAAGAATTCCTAAGATAAGAAATTAACGTTAAAAACTGGCTGGCTCAAACACACACCTAGGCCTATCTAGGTCACTCTAGAACTCTTAAATCAATCAATCTATATATATATTTTTTTTTGAGAGAGAGCACACATACACGAGCAGGAGAGAGGGACAAAGGGAGAGAGAATCTTAACCAGGCTCCACGCTCAGCACAGAGTCCAATGCGGAGCTTGATCCCTTGACCATGAGATCATGACCTAGCCCGAAATCAGCTGACTGAGTCACTCAGGTACCCGGGTCACTCTAGAACTCTTAACCAAAGGAAAAAAAAAATTCTGTGCCTAGAATAACTGCTAAAAACATAACAGGTATAAAATACGAGTTCACTTACTTGTTTAGACAAAGGTGAGCTTCAATAAAAATATCCTTAGCTTTTTCAGGGAAGTCCTTTATTTTGAAATTAGGATCATGTTCTCTTATCTTCCGGACTCTGTAAAATTAAGTGTAAGAATTCTTTGTTTCTTTTCCTTTAATGCTTATTTATTTATCTTGAGGGAAAGAGAGAGAGAGTGAGCAAGAGTGGGAGGGGCAGAGAGAGAGAGAATCCCAAGCAGGCTCCACGCTTTCAGTGCAGAGCCTGATGTGGGCCTTGATCTTATGAGTCGTGAGATCGTGACCTGAGCTGAAATCAAGAGTTGGATGCTTAACCAACTGAGCCACCCAGCTGCCTATTTTTTTTTTTTTAAGTAAGCTCTACGCCCAACTGGGGCTTGAACTCACAGCCCTGAGATCAAAAACTGCATGCTCTACCAACTGAGCCAGCCAGGCACCCCAAGAATCATCTCTAAAGACTTCATACAATATCCATAACTCAAAGCTTACATTAACCTCCATTAATGTCTGTTCACTTATTCAAAAATTCTGAATGTGCCAAGCCCTATAAATTCAACCTTCTAACTCACACTTAATCATGCTAAAGAAAGACCAAGTCTTCTCAAAGTGAAATTTCAGAATTCTGGCATCAAAGAAAACATCCTATAAACACTAAGGAAGAAAACACAGGTTTCACACATAGACTCAAGAATCAGAATAACACCAACATTAGAAATTAGAAAGACAATGAAGCAGTGCTTTTAACTGAGGAAATTATTGAGCTCAGAATTCTTTACCTGGGCAAATTATAAATGAAATAGGAGAGTAAGCAAAAGAGCTTTTCCTAGGGCACCTGGGTGGCTCAGTTGGTTAAGCATCTGACTTCGGCTCAGGTCATGATCTCACGGTTCATGGGTTCAAACCCCACATTGGGCTCTGTGCTGATAGCTCAGAGCCTGGAACCTGATTCAGATTCTGTGTCTCCCTCTCTCTCTGCTACTCCCCTGCTCACACTCTGTCTCTCTCTCTCTCTCAAAAATAAATAAACATTAAAAAAAAAATTAAAAGAGTTTTTCTTAGACTTGAAAGATCTCATTTATTTATCATGCCCTCTTTCTCAGGAAGCTGATGGGGACTGTGCTCCACCAACATAACAGAATAAACTATGAAAGACAGACATAAGATCCAGGAAACAGGGAACACAACACAAGGGCAAGACAAAAGGAGTTATCAAGATGATGAGAAAAGTAGATCCCAAGATGTACAGTGGGCCTATAGAGCAACTGGTCCAGGAGCAACCAGTGGCTTAGTTGGTTGAGCATCTGACTTAGGCTCAGGTCATGATCTCACAGTTCATGAGTTGGAAGTCTTGCATCAGGGTCTCTGCTGTCAGCACAGAGGCCACTTTGGATCCATCCTTTGTCCCCCACCCCCTCACGCTCTCCCCAAAATAAAAACATTTAATAATAATAATAATAATAATAATAATAAAGCAACCAGTCCAGACTGAAAGCAGGTAAGAAAACTCCTGGAGGGATTTCTTCTTGAAGATGAAACTGATAAAATACTTAACGTTTTCAACGTATTGAGAAGAAATTTGCACAATGTGAGGTTGTGTAAGCAAATGAGGAAAAACAAACAGAAAACAAAAAAACACTCACACTTAACTCCAGAAAAGAAATATTAGGCAGGAAAAGTCATGATAATGTACAGCATGACTCAGCGGTCAACAATATTCTCATAGTTATAATAATGTAAACAGAGAATTCTGATCTAATCAAAGTGTTGAACATACTAAAGGATGAGAGACACCATAACCAACTGAAATTTATCCCTGGAATGCAAGGTTGGCTTAACATTAAAACATGCATTAACGTAACACAATATGTCAACAGACTAAAGAAGCATATATCACATGATCATCTCAACAGACAGAATAAGCATTTGACAAAATCCAACACCCACTTCACACTGTTTTCACCTGAGAGCCTTGCTTGTGCTGCTCTGTCTCCCTAGGATGCTCTTCCTCACCACACCTCTCTACCCAGCTAACTGCAAGCAATTCTTTAGACGCCACCTTTAAATGTCATTTCCTGCGGGAAGCTTTCCCTGAGCTCCTAAACCAAGTTATCTTTCCCTGTCATATGATCCTATAACACCCCTACTTCACCACACCTATAATTATTTAACTGTGTGTAATCAGTATTTAATGGCTGTTTTCCTCCCTTAAATGATAACTCAATGATAAAATCACATGTGTTTTGTCCATCATCATCATGGACCTTACCACAAAAGAGAGCACAGTCCCAGAGAGAAATACATGAGAGGAAACCATCGCAGTACAATTACTAGAAGTGTACAGTTACAGTTACAGTAAAGGCAGCTCCAAAAAGAGTCCGGGAAAGACTAAAAGCAGACATGATGCTCTACTCATTTTTGAGAAATGAGCTGGGGTTATCAAGTAAAGGAGGAAAAAGGCATTTTTCAGGTAAAGGAAAGAATGTGCAAAAACAAAGAGTCATTGCACAGTACCGTCAAGGAAGTGGCAATTAGTTTGGAAACGGTGAAGTTTAGGATGAGAAAAATGGAGTAAGATGACAGTAGAAAGGTTAAGCAAGAACCAGATTTACAAAAAGCCTTGAATACCACTGAAGAAGTCTGGATTTTATTACAGGTAATAAGGAAACATAAAAGAGTTTTAACAGAAAGGTGGTGTGATAAGATGTGAATTTAGAGAAGCAAATTATGGCCACGTGAAGTATTAACAATGACTCAATAAGCCTGTGCACAGAAATTTATAAATGACCCTAAAGAACTTTGGAGTGACAAATATAAATGTTTCCATCCTTTCAATTAAAAGAAAGACTAAGAAGGTTTTGGCTTCTGCTCCTTAGTTAAGACCTAGCTACCTCCATAGGCCAGGTCTGTCTTCTTGACCCTTTTTGACTTTTTACTCTCTGTAGTTCCAACTCTAAGGTACTTCTCAAAGAAAGATGCTTTTATTATTACTTTAAAATTTAAAATATGTAATCAAAAAAGTGTTCTACAAACTTCTAAGTCACTCCCTAACTGATGTGACAAAAAATACCAATAAAGGTTGAGATGCTAAGAAATCAAAATGCCCATATTCTTCAACATTAACTAAATTCTATTACAGAAAAAAATACACTGTCAAGTCATCAAGGGAGTTATGTCCAACCCAGTTAACCTACAATGGCCTCTCTGGATTAAAGCAGCAACAAGAAATTTGTATTCTAATATCGATTCCCAGTTGTCTCCGACACCTACGACAATTGGGAGGTCACCTTCTTCTTCAACCGCTCACTTCTCTGTGCCAGTCCTTCCTTCGAGAGAGAGGACAAGCGAGCATCACCCTCTGGAGGAACATAGGCGTCAAAGATACCAGCTGTAATGAAAGAAGAAAACAAGGCATCAAAAGCTTAAAAAGTTATCTTGAGGTCATATAAAATTGAGAAGTATCATGGACATAAAGTAGACTTCCGTGTAGAGGGAACTATGTTACATTAGAAAAAACAGAGTAAGAGGCACCTGGGTGGCTCAGTCAGTTAAGCCTCTAACACTTGGTTTCGGCTCAGGTCATGATCTGTTTGTGGGTTCAAGTCCCACATAAGGCTCCACACTGACTGCGAGGAGCCTGCTTGGGATTCTCTCTCTCCCTCTGCTCCTCCCCTGCTTGCGTGCGCTCTCTCTCTCTCTCTTTCAAAATAAACAAACTGGGGCACCTGAGTGGCTCAGTCGGTTAAGCATGCAACTTCAGCTTAGGTCATGATCTCACAGTTCATGGGTTCGAGCCCCACGTCGGGCTCTGTGCTGACAGCTCAGAGCCTGGAGCCTGCTTCGGATTCTGTGTCTCCCTCTCTCTCTGCCCCTTCCCAACTCACGCTCTGTCTGTCTCCGACTCTCAAAAATAAATAAAAACATTTAAAAAACATTAAAAAAAACCCCAAAATTAAAAGAAAAAAATAAGATAATTTAAGTTTTCTCTCAGAGCCTCAATTTCTTCTTGTACAAAATAGAGCAACTTCACCCTTGACCTCTAGGAACAGTGTGAAAACAAGATCAAAGATGACCTCATAAAATATGGTGTACATAAAGTAAATCATTATCAGGGCTGAACTGATTTTGTAGTCAGTTAAATACAATGGATCACAGTCCAAATCATTCCACTTTCCAGAATATCTCTGACAGGAGATTTGGTCAGGGTCTCGGAAAAACCAGGCCTCACCTGTACAGGCCAGGTGCAGAGGACGCTCCAAACGCTCCGGAGGAATGACCAGTCCCGCTTTCCGGGCATGTTCTATAAACTCCTTTTCTGATTTGTACTTGGGTTCATAAGTAGGTGGTGTGAAACGTTTTTTAGTTCTCACTGGAACTACAACTGTGGACTGAGTCACCAGGACTGGCTGCAAGATAGGAAGTTAGGATAAAGGTAACCTGGAAAGAAATCTATCTTGAACAAACTCTAAGCAAAGATAGAAAGGACATATTCAAAGAATGACTTAGAAACAATTATAAAGCCACATACCAGGGCAGGGACCACTTATGGGTGTCTTAACCAGAAGCCTGTAAGCAACCTTTATTAGCACTCAACATTTACTAAAGGCTTTCCCCTAGCACACGACTATGCCAAGTCCCAGGGATGCACGGTTGATTAAAGCAAGACTTCTGCCCTCAAAGGACCTTCAATCCCACAGGAAACTTAAACATCAACCCAACACTGAAATGAGAGGAATGCTATTATTAAAGCCTAAGAAAAGTCCTGTTCTTGGCATCTCCTTTATATTTACTCAGATAACATACGGCTCATTCCACTGGGAGGCTAACTGTAAACTTTATTTTGTCATTCTGGCTCCCAAATGATCAGTAACCTCTTTAGAGGCCAGATCTCTTTTCTCTATGACCATGAGGTTTGTTCAGTCAGACGGACAACGGGAGACTCCCTCCTTCTCAGCTGCTGTTCAACGTAAGGTATTTATAAGAACCAAGGGGGTAGCGAGCCCAACTTCCAAACCTTTAATGCCCCCCCCCCCCCCCCCCCCCCCGCCAAACAGACGCAGAACAAACTGGAGAAAGTTCATCTCCGAGAACTTGCCCGTCTTCGTGGCCTAACCCGGGCTCGCCCCACCCCGCCACTTAGCTTAGTCGTTGGGTCGCGTCTACCTCAAACTCTTTCGTAGCTAGGTGTGACTGGCATCGCCCAAGCCCACCAACGACAAGTGCAAAGCGAGTATCCCCCTCGACTGTGTGGTCCTCATCCGGCCCCAGGAGTCCTACTCATCCAGTCCCTACCCACCTGCCGAGACCACCATCCTAAAGCTCTGGATAAACAACACAAACCCCGCAGCGTGGGGGCTGCCATTTTGTTCCCGCAAAGGCCGCTGGGATGGGGACTAGGAGTGAAGAGCCGGGGGCTGAAGAAAGGGCGCAAAGGGTGGAGCTAGCTTGGGTGTGGAATTTTCCAGGGCGCGCGCCCTCAGCCGAAGTGTGAGCGGCGCGAACGCGCACGTGCGCGTTGAGGGGAGGAGGGCAGGGCGAGAGTACAGACTGCGCGCGTGCGCACTAAGAGGCGTTGGGGGTAGGGTGGAACGCACGGCTGTCACGCGCCAGAGAGCGCCGGAGCGGGAGCTGCGCCTGCGCTCGAGGTGTTTTGGGCGCAAGGAGTTGCCGCATTCTTGCAAGATTGGGACGTTGCTGCACCTTGTTTCCATCCCCTAGAAAAGGTGTTGCCCTTCGGAGACAAGTGTTTTTCTTTGATCACGAAAAGACCAAAAATGAATAGTTTTTGGATCTGGATCTGGATCTGACCTCAATATGCTGTGTAACCTTAAACAGCCCTAGTTTTCTCAGCCTGAACCTGAAGAAAATTCTGTCAAACTAGAGATTAATGACTACTGTGTTTATTGAACAAACATAATGACTACTGTTTATTGAAGCAAAAGACACATGGACTGACAAAGACGTTTCTTGTTGGTCCTTTCGGGAAAGAGGCACCAGTTTAATAATAACAATAGCTTATACTTAGAAATGTTTACCAAGTGCCCGGCAATTTCGTAAACATTTTGCATATATTAACTCAATTACTCTTCACCACAAACAAGAGTAATACCCTACTTTTACATATGAGGTTGGGCCACAGAGAAATTAAGTGAGTAATTTATTTACGGTCACACGGCTAATAACTGGCAAAACTGGGATTCAAATCCAAGCAGACTAAATCCAGAAACCATGCTCTAATTACTATACTGTACTGCTTCACATTCAGTTGTTAAAGGATTTATGATGTTGAGTTCATCCTAGAAAGTACATACTGTAATCATTGCTGAATGGCAAACACCTTCCACACTTACCTATAGGTTCTTATGTAGTCTGTCAATTACTGTTTATTGAGCACATGTCTATAGCATTTTGCAATGAGTTAAGAGCTCGTGGTACGTACATACAAGAGCTTACAGGCCAAAATATAATTATCACGAAAGTCCAAATAAAATGCTATGGACTATCAAAAGAGAGGGATTACTTTGGGTTTGGGAATCACTTGTATTGCCTAAAATCTTGACTTCTCAATTATACTGTAAATTCTTCAAGGGTAAGAATTCCCCACAAGTCCTAGCCACAGCATTGAACCTGGAGCATGACACATTAATCGTGACATGAAATTAGGTGCTATATGTATGTGTTAATTAAAGAATGTGTATTATTAAGCATTTAAATGAGAGCTCATTTCTTTTTTTTTAATTTTTAAATGTTTTATTATTATTTACTTTTTAGAGAGAGAGAGAGAGAGTGCAAGCAGGGGAGGGGCAGAGAAGGAGGAAGACACAGAATCTGAAAAGGCTCCAGGCTCTGAGCTGTCAGCACAGAGCCCTATGTGGGGCTCAAACTCATGAACCATGAGATCATGACCAAAGCTGAAGTCAGTCACTCAACTGACTGAGCCACTCAGGCACCCCAGCTCACTATTTCTTAATAGACTCTTGTCTGTCTACACCCCAGAAAATAAAACATGATTCTTTTTTTTTTTTTTTACTGAAGTGAGGAAACTCCATTCCATGAGAATGGTTATTCTCCCCACTGAAGTGAGGAAACTCCATTCCATGAGAATGGTTATTAATACAGAACATTGACATAGTCTGAGATTACTTCCTCCACCGTTGAATTTTTTATCTGTATTTATTTATTTTTGAGAGAGAGCAGGGAAGGGGCAGAGAGAGAGGGAGACAGAGAACCCCAAGCAGGCTCTGCACCACAGCTCAAACTCACAAACTGTGAGATCATGACCTGAGCCGAAATCAAGAGTCAGATGCTCAACTGACTGAGCCACCCAGGCACTCCTCCACCATTGAGTTTTAATGTACCCACATGGTAACCAATACATCCCAGGTCACCTCTGTCTGCCATCTGACCAGTTTCTTTCTTTCCTTCTTTCTTCCTTCCTTTCTTTCTAGATTTTACTTTTCTTTTTTTTAAGTTTATTTTTTAAGTTTATTAATTTTTTGAGGGGAGAAAGGGCAGAGAGAGGGAAAGAGAGAGAATTCCAAGCAGGCTCTGCACTTTCAGCATGGAGCCCGATGTGGGCTCAAGCTCACAAACCGTGAGATCATGACCTCAGACGAAACCAAGAGCCAGATGCTTAACCGACCGAGCCACCCAGGCACCCCTAAAGATTTTATTTTTAAGTAACCTCTGCACCCAAAGTGGGACTCAAACTCACAACCCCAAGATCAACAGTCATATGTTCCACCACCTGAGCCAGCCAGGTGCCCCTCTGATCAGATTCTCAGGGAATGAAAACTTGTTCTGTATCAGCCTGGGTGAAATATTAAGGGAAGTCAATATCAATTCATTCTGAGATGAATCATAAGTAGGCTTTTTAAAATAACTGCTCTTTTGGAAAATTTATATCATATTCCTACCTCATTAACTCCCCAGAACACTGGGAGCTGTGTTTTGGGGAAGTAACACCAACCACCGAAAGGATATTTTCAAATCCTACGACCCCAGTAGTTTGCCTTTCCGAAAAGGCAAAATTAAAAGCAATTAAAGGAAGTGGTAAGGTGGCTGGGAGCTCTGCCTCTCGAAAAACAGTCTTGCGCCTAGTAGAATATTCAAATATTTATTCAATAGATGGATGAGTAGAATCCCAGATGGAATATGATAAGACAGAGAGCAAAGTTGATATCCTATTTCTCCAGATACAGGGGGTTCCTTGGAATCCCTTGCTTTCCTATTGAAATTTCCAAAGGGAGCCAAAGAGGATGGGCTATCCCTTGAGCAGTGGGATGTGTACTTGCATTTCTCCCCCCTCCCAGTGGCAGATGACATCAAAGATCGAAAGTTCTGAAATTGTGCCTAGTGACCTACATTCTAGAAACACAGTTGATCTGAATGAAGAAAATCCTTCTGGAGAACTGGGAGATTCTGATTATAATGTTTATTGATGACAGTAAACAATATGATACTTGGATTGAAGCGAGTGATAGGCTTGGCATGTGTTTATATTGTACTCCCCTCCCTTGAGTGAAAGCATGAAAAGCAAAATAAGTGAGTGGTTCAAGATAAAGTGACAGAAGAAACCAAGAATTCTGACTTCCTAAGAAATGTTCTCAACCGATCTTTAGCTAACAATGTTAACAAAACTTCTCGGTCACTCCGAGAATTAGCTGTCTATAGCTTTCACATAGTGGTTAAGAACATTATAGCACCTGAATTTACATCTTCCTTCCACCTTTTTTCCTTACCTATAAAAAGGGGGTAATTAAATACCTAAATCACAGAATTAACTCATTAAATGAGTTAATGCATGTTTCCACTCTGGTTAGTTATGGCCCTTGCTTCCAAGCTTTGTGATAGGCCTGGAAGGTATAAACAGAGCCTAGCAGAATCCTGATAAGTGTAACGGCTCTTTGTTCTGGACACAGATCACGTCCCTGCCCCCAGTGTCCATCCCAGTGCAGCGTCACTAAAGCAAGGCTATGAAACACTATGTCCCTAACCTAGATATTAACTAGAGATCCTCAGGAAGCCCTGTATGTTAGCTGTCTTCCCCTAGGGAGCAGTTTTCACCTCTGTTGAAGCTAAGATCCCCGGAATGCGGGTAACTTCCAAGCCCACACGTGACCCTTTATTTCTGTGCTGCACAACTTTCTTCTATGAGCTGTTCTTTCTCATCTGTCCTTCCACTCATCCCTGCTGCTGAGGACAAAGGCCTTTTCCTTTACCTTTTTCTGCCCTGCCTCAAATTCCTTATTTCTAAAGGTATGTTTGGGAGGAGATATTGCTCATCTGGCTCAGCCAGAAAGGAAGCCCATGTATCCTGCTGTTCAAGACCAGTCTAGAGTTAATCCCTTGCCTCTTCTTGCTCCCCTTTCACCCCAGCTGGCTAAATCAAGCAATAATCCTAAAAGGGAATTTCAGGCTATTTGTAACTTCCCCTCTCCGCCGCCCCCCCCCCCCCCCCCCGCCGGCCATGCCACATTCAGGGAGGAGAAGGCAAAGCCCCTGGATCAGAGTAATCTGTTTCTAACCCACTTCCATTCTCAGGGATTACCTCTGCAGGAGGAGGAAGACAGAAATAAATCTAACACCTTAGCATTGGGAACTTGGGGAAGACACTCCAGAAGGGCTTGGATGGCTGCAGGCATGGGGCTCAGGAGCTTCGGAGCCTGTTTTCAAATGCTGGGCACCCTAGGAAAGTCCACAAACCTGAAAAGCAATGCCTGGAGTAATGTTTGGCAATAACAGGCACTCTATAAATGCTGAACAAAAGATATGCAAAGTATATAGATTGCGGGCAGGAAATAAATTGTGGGCAAAAACAATTCCCTCATTATGCCTACAACCTCACGTCCTTATATGCACACCAACTAATGGCTAAAATCAATCGACCCACAAATAGGGGAGTGTCATATACTGGAAAGAGCTCTGGGTTGGGAGACAGGAGACAAGGATTTAGTCCCACCATTGCTGATGTAAAAGTCATTCTCGGGGCACCTGGGTGGCTCAGTCGGTTGAGCATCCAGCCTCAGCTCAGGTCATGACCTCGTGGTTTGTGAGTTTGAGCCCCGCGTTGGGCTCTGTGCTGATGACTCAGAGCCTGGAGCCTGCTTCGGATTCTGTGTCTCCCTCTCCCTCTGCCCCTCCCCTGCTCGTGTTCTGTCTCTGTCTCAAAAATAATTATAAACATTAAAAAAAAAAAAAGTCACTCTCTAGAGCCCTAAAAACCAAAGTCCCATGTGATGTGTATTGAGCTCCTATTAATAACATACAAATATCTGAGTTCATTTATATACCAACAAGGACTTCCTTTAGAGTTCCTTCTGAACCAAGTGCTCAGTACATCTCCCCTCCACCCTATAGTCTTTCCTCTGTCCCCCATGGACACTGACATAGAAACATGTATCTTTCAGCTGACTGTTCTTTTGGGATGCTCTCCAGTGATTGAATGAGGGCCTCCCTCGCAGCGATTTGGGGTTGAAGCCAGAGAGGCTGTGTGAATGCAGAAAACTTCCACTAGAGGGCATCAAGTCTGCACTGGGATCTCAGACTGCAGGGAGGCCTAGCAATCCTAACAATTTCAGAATTTTCAAATACTACATTCAGAGATTTAGAGATCTCTGTTCATTGTTCCTTCACTGGTCTGCTCCTGACTGCTCCTTGGAGGGCTTAAGAAGTCTCTACTACCTTGACATCATTTTGATCTGATTTGACTTCAAATCAAAGGCAGCTTGGCAGAGTGGGATCCATGAGGGCTCTGGCAACCGATACAGACCTGGCTCCACTACTCCCAAATTCAATGTACCCGTCTGTGAAATGGGGATCGTGAAACTTACCTTGCAGGGTTGTTGTGAGCACTAAGGGAACTCACATATGGAAAATGTGACTGGCAGACAGTTAGGTGGCCAAAACTGCTTTTGCACTGGAGAAGAGTTCTAAGAATTGCCACAAACTGGGAATGGAGTTGAGGAAAGAGGGATGGATTTGCAAGAGCTGAGTACCTCCAAACAAGAAATGTCACAGTTTGCCATTTTGCTCTGAGTCTTACAAGTTTCCAGGCTAGTGCTGCTCAATACTCTTCAGGCTTAGCCCTCAGTCCTGTTCTACCCTCTGTGTCAGCCCAGCTGCGGTACTCGGTACTCTTCTGCCTTTTTCTTATCCTGGTTTCTTTGGAGGTGAGTTTAGTTTCTACCTCCTACTCAGCTCCTGGACAAAGGTCTCTTGTGTTCTGTCCTGTGTGTTCTGAAGCGTCCCATCTCCTCCTGGTTCTGTTCTTCCCTTTTCCTCTCTTTTCTCCCATACTCACTTCTAGGGTGGAATGTGCCATCTGTTTCTGGGACTGAGCAGAAGTCTGGGAAAGGGAGAGGGAAGGCCTGTCAGGGCTTGCGTGTCAGCAGACACGTTACAGCTGCAGGGCAGACCAGGGTGAAACCACAAGCCAGAGGCCTCAGGGCAAGCTGCCGTGAGGCCCGCCCCTCAGCAACTCTCTCATCTCTGTCTTACCCCAGAGGTTTCCTGGCAGGAGTGGGAGAGGTTGGTATCGAGTCCTTGAGCCCTGACTCACTCCCTGACCTAGTTGGGTGTTACCCAGTTATCTCCCAAATCTCTCTCCAGAAGCCCTCCTTAGGAACAGGACCATATCATCCCAGAAGGCAGAAGAGGCAGAAGAGGAAATCAGCCCACCTACTTATTTCATCCCCATCTGAGGATCCCCAAAACAAATAAGAAATGTAGGGTCTTTATGACTTTATGTGCCACCCAGGAGGTTGCACTGGTTATAAAATGAACAATCTTCTCACTAAGGGAATGGCTATTTTCCAGATTGCTTTATAGAAACAATCATGCTTAACTTTCTCAAGCAAGAATAAAATTGTTCTTTTATTTTATTTGGACAGGGACAGGGGCTGGGGAGATGGGGACTGGAACACGGAGCCAGGAAGTGACTGGCCATTATCACATAGTGAGTCAGTGGCCTAACTAGGGACAGAACTCAGGTTTCCTAACCCCACCCCAAATTCCATTCTTTTTCCTTCAGCCTCCTTACTTATGGACTCGAGCAATATTCTGGGTTTTCTGGACTTTATAAAGCCCGCAAATTCCTGAGGGTTCAATAGGATATCAATTGTATTTTGCTTATTTGTTTCATACGTGTCCCTTTCAATATCTGTCCTATGGAAATGTGAGATATGTTTATTGCCTCCTCCACAGATTGTTGAAAACACTTAAGAGTTATCGAAGATTCAAAGAAGACCAATGTAGTAGTCTGTGTGAGGTTAGATTTCAAGACTGAAAATTCTATTTTTTTTTTTAATTTTTTTTTCAACATTTATTTATTTTTGGGACAGAGAGAGACAGAGCATGAATGGGGGAGGGGCAGAGAGAGAGGGAGACACAGAATCGGAAACAGACTCCAGGCTCTGAGCCATCAGCCCAGAGCCTGACGCGGGGCTCGAACTCACAGACCGCGAGATCGTGACCTGGCTGAAGTCGGACGCTTAACCGACTGCGCCACCCAGGCGCCCTGAAAATTCTATTTTTAAATTATTTCTTGGTATTCAGATCCTAATATCCTTGTAAATTACCGTACCTGTGAACGCTGAAAATTATTTTCTTACCCTCCGCTTTATTCAAAGTTCCCAATCTCTCCCTAACCGGGGTCATGCTTCTTAAAGACATTAGCTGGTTTCCAAGAAAGCAGATTTTAGCTTTATCCCTTGGCAGAGAGAATTCAGTCATTGCACACAGGCCAGAACATTCTGCCAGAGCTCCCCATCTGGAAGAAAAGAGAAAAAGAGTTTCAGAGTTTCCATAAGGGCTGCCTAAGGGGAGGAAGGGAGAATGAGCTATAGAGAGGGAAGAAGAAAGCTACCGGGCTGTAACCCCAAACTCCATAGTCAGAAAAGAAAATCACATCTGCCAGCTTAAAATCCTGACTCAGCAGTATTATACCTTCTCCTTCCTCCTAACCCTTCCCCAGGATTTATTTTCACCCCATTCCTTTATCTTTCACATGTACTTATCTGTCCTGACTGTCCCACTTCAGGACATTCTGCTTATTCTTTGTTCTTTACGTATCTCCCCGTTCCAATTTTGTGCTCTCCCTATGGATGGCTCAGAACGTAGGATGGCCAGGGCACTCTGGCGTGCTGTCGCGATACTGTGGTGCCTAGCTGGAGAAGCTGGAGATTCAGTCTGGATCATGGAGAGTCTCCCACGAAATACAGAAAATTCTAAATGTCCCCAACAGACTGTTGCCCAGCTCTACCTGAGCTGTCTCAGTGACAGGGAACCTAGAACTTGGTAAGGCAGTTCATCCTGCTGTTGAGCATCTGATTGTGACAAATTCCTTCCAGATTGATGTAATGTTTGCTTCCCCTTTTCACCCAATGATTCTCATTTGCCCTCTGCTGAACTACAAAATGAGTTGACATCTTCTATTCAGGTTGAGCCACATGAAATTGCCATTTTTCTATATTAAAAATGGCTGAACATTGTCGATTTCGTATTGTTTGCCTTACACTTGACAAAGTAACCTATTTCAGGACAGCTATTACTTCTCCACCTTAGTCTTCTCTTCTCCATATGTAACATCTCTAAACTCCCCCAATGCTTCCTCACCTGGTAAAGTTACTGGATCCTGTTCCAACCTCTTCTCTCAATGGGTATACACTCATCCATCAATGTCTTTTTCAATATGGGGCACCTAGGACTGGCCAGTTCAAAACCCAGTGAGATTATTATCTCTCTTGATTTGACATTGTGTTTTTTCATGAAACTGTGACCACACTGGGTTTGGTGAGGCCTAAACCTTTTTCACATAAAATGCTGCCAAGCCAGTACCACTGCTTCCTGTACAATTGATTTTTTTTTTTTTAAACCAAAATGTAGGTCTTCACTTTATCCCTGTCAAATTTCATCTCGTTGATTTTGGCTCTTGGTTCCAATCTGTCAAGATGATTTTAAATCTTGCTACTATCATCCAT
This sequence comes from Felis catus, assembly GCF_018350175.1. NCBI lineage: Eukaryota > Metazoa > Chordata > Mammalia > Carnivora > Felidae > Felis > Felis catus. Next base: position 37,639,527 of record NC_058381.1, on the reverse strand, counting down.
TCTATTAATTATCTTTCCCAGCTAGATCATGCAAGTTATTGATTTTTAAAATGCTCAATCGGACAATGAGGCCTCTCTTTGTTGATATCAATCTTTTAATCAATATCCTTTGCGTTCAGTTGAAAGGCTAGTTAAAAAGCTACATAACTGATTATCTACCCACAACTCCCCTGCCTCATTTTCTTAGCCCCATCTTCCTGCTCCTTGACTACCTTTTTCTGATCTGCCCCTGGCCCATTAAGCACCAAACCCACCCAGGAACCATACAACTACAGATTTCTATAAGGCGGCCATAAGCACTAGTTGTTGTTGTTTTTATATATATATAACGTGTTATCATCTTGTTTATTTATGTATTTAAGTATTTATTTTTATTTGAGAGAGAGAGAGAGAGAGAGAGTGCAAGTGGGGGAAAGCGGCAGAGGGAGAGAGAGAGAATCTTAAGCAGGCTCTGTGGTCAGCGGGGAGCCCAAAGTGAAGCCTGACGTGGGGCTCAATCCCATGACCCTGGGATCATGACCTGAGCCAAAATCAAGAGTTGGACACTCAACTGACTGAGTCACCCAGGTGTTCTGCACCAGCTGTTTTTTAAAAGGAATCATCAAAGGCCTTCCTTCTTGATAATTCCCCAACCGCTGTCATGGGGATCTTTCCTCTGTGCAACTTTGTGGGAGGCTTTGTGACCCAACCCTCATCACCCCTAGCAGCCACTCCAAACATGATGTCTCTATACTCCTCTAGAATATAGACTCTGGCTTGGACTTGGGCATGGCTCCTCCCATTGGCTCTTGGTGCTCTCCCTCTGCCTACAATAGAACTGGTTTTTTTTTGTTTGTTTTTTTGTTTTTTTAGTTTGGGTATTATTCCATAAATAGTATTATAACCTTGCCTCAATCTTTTAGTGGCTATATAGTATTTCACTGTTTAGGTGTACTACATTAATGAGCACTTAGGTGACTCCCAGGATTTTGGTGTTATAAACACAGAAGACATGAATCTGTTTGCAAGTACTTAGGTAAGATAAATTCCCGGAAATAGAATTGAAGGGTCAAAAGATATGTACAGTTTAATTTCAATAGCGCCAAATTGCTCTCGGAGGAGTTGTACCATTTTACTTTAGCAGTGGTTCAGATCTCAGCAACATCACCAGTTTCAAATTAAATATGCTTGTTCTTGGGGAGCCTGGGTGGCTCAGTCAGTTAAGCAATTGACTCTTGGTTTTGGCTCAGGTCATGATCTCATGGTTCCCAAGTTCTAGCTCCGCATCAGGCTCCGCCCTGACAGCACGGAACCTGCTTGGGGTTCTCTCTCTCCCTCTCCCTCTGCCCCTCCCCTGCTCACTCTCTCTGTCTCTCTCTCAAAATAAATAAATAAACTTTAAAAAAATGCCTGTTCTTAAAAGATATCTTGCCATACTACTGTAAATTTGGAATTGCTTTTAATCTTTCCCTTCTCCCTCATTTCGCCTCTTTACACCCTCCTCTGATTGTCCCCCTACGCTGAATTCCAAATTCTTCTCATTCATTTGTGCAAAATAATTCTGCTATCTCCAGACTCCCCTTCTTAACTCTGACCCAGACCTGGATTTGCACATGCAAACCTCAAGAGAATAAATTTGTTACCATCCAAAGCCATCCTCCTTCGTAATAGCAATATTGAACTCTATTATAACTTATTAAATATTAACTTATTTAATCCTTTCAACAACCTTATGATGCAGGTACCATTGTTATCCCTACTTCACAGTGACAAAGTTGAAATAGAAGTAGCTTTTCCAAAGTCACACAGTTTAGAAATTGCAAAAATTATGTAAACCTACACGGTAGGTCTCTAAAGATCATGCCCTTAACCACTGCAGACAGATACCTCTCTTGGGAGATTAGTCTATCAGGTCCCCATCAAATTCTAACCCTTCTGAGCAATGCCAGTGATACAATTCAGGTTCTGGTATTTACTCTTGACGCCTATCTAGCCCACAGCCTGTTCTATTGGCATTTCTGCCCCACAAGGGTGCCTGGAAAAAACAAGTTTCAGGAAGGCTTTACTTAGCCTGCAGCAGAGGAAAAAGTATCGGGTGGGATCACAGGCAGAAGGGGACATCAGTCAAGCCCTTTCCCTTTGCAGAGGTGTGGCCTCCCTGTTCTGGTCTCTGGGTGGGTCTCCTCAGACAGGAAGGGAGCAGTTGGTTTAGTCAGTCTGATTTTCCCTGGAACTCAGCACACTGCGAAACGCAAGAGGTGCTTAAGGCCAATTTAGGCAAGTTCCATTCAACAAACATTCACTGAGTCCCAACAATGGGCCAGGCACTGTGCCGTGTTTGGGTACAACATAAATAAGTCACATGCTTTAGAAGCAAAGATAAGCACTCCAACCGCCAGTTACCTACATCTACATACCTGAGTGTATTGTCTGGCAGGCGAGAGGACAAGAGGAGAAAGGGAAAGTGTGGATAAGGTGCTTATCCCTGGGAGTTCTGATTTATTTTAAGAAAACAATCTAGATTAGGGAAAGAAATAATAACTCAGTCTCGGTAAGTATTTCTGGCAGAAGGGAGGCACCTTCCTGAATACTAAGTTCTTCAAAGGCAGGTGAGGTCAAATACTTTGCCTGTTTATCTCGAACGGTGGGGGAATGAAGGCAGGAGGGCAGGGAGCAGTCAGAATAAGTTCCAAGGTTCATAATAGTGTGGGGGAGGGGGTTCCATGAAATGCGAATTCCTGTTTTTTCTTGGCAGGTTTTCTGGAAATTGTGATGACAGCTGGTCGTGGGGGAAAAAAATCACTGAAATCACCAGTGACTATGGCCATTTCCCTGCCTCTAGGTGGCTGGCTATCACCTGGGCCATTCCAGATGGCAGGCTGCTATGGATTCTTCATTCTCCTTCTCTTATTTAATAAAGTGAGGGTATTATTGGCTTTTTTTTTAAATTTTATTTAAAAAAATTTTTTTTAATGTTTATTTATTTTTGAGACACAGAGAGACAGAGCATGAACAGGGGAGGGGCAGAGAGAGAGGGAGACACAGAATCTGAAACAGGCCCCAGGCTCTGAGCTGTCAGCCCAGAGCCCGACGCGGGGCTCGAACTCACGGACCGTGAGATCATGACCTGAGCCGAAGTCAGGCGCTTAACCGACCAAGCCACCCAGGCGCCCCTTGGCTTTTTTTTTTTTTTTAAATGAGAGGTAAAAGGTAGGAAGGAAGAGAGAGGTTCATTTTCCAACAGCAATGAATAAGCAAGCCACATCCTCTACATGAACCAGACAGCTTCTTGTGGGAGGATTAAAAGCTCTGGACAAGAGACTAAGCCAGCAGGGACACCCAGTTTCTGGTTTCAGATCGGGTCCAACTTACTGAGAGAGCTTTGGAAATTCAAAACCTATCTGTACATCCAGTTTCTCTTTTGTGCTGTGGGAATAATAAATGTTTGTCTCCCAATGATATTGTGAAAAAGGAAAGAGAGGAATCATAGATACACATTTAAAGGCCTCAGGAAAAATAGTACTCTGTAGAGACGTATTTTATTGTTTTTAATAATTTCTCAGACTGTTTCAGAAAAGTAAAAAGACCATGGCTGATATGCTATTTTTTAAATGGAGGTTGAGAGTTGCTAAGGGACCTCTCTTGAGTAACTTCCTCCTCTTAATTGGGACAGAAATTCTGGCAGTTGACAGGAACATAAGAAGGGCCAAAATAGAACTCAACCATTCTACAACTTCTGGTTCTCAGTGGACCCCACTTAAGCATTCAGTTGTATCTTCAAAGCTAAATCATTAAAACAAGGGCGAGTTCTAATGAAGAGCACACTTATGAAGAAATATGGATAACACATAGAGAGAGAAAAGGCAAGGAAAAAATCCACTGATGAGCTACAAATGGCCATAAAAATCTGGAAACACAGGCGAACATACATAGTAAAAGGCTTATGGATATTACCATACATGCTATGTTCAATAACATTACATCACGTGGTCAATAGAATGGCCCGCCTTAGGAATGCTTAGTTCAATGTGATGTGCCAATCCACAGTGCATGAAGCACTAATGGAGTTTCTACCAATCCCTGAAATGAGTCTGTGATGCCTTGTCTCATATAATTTAACTTTGATTTTCATTTTCTTTATTTAAACTTTTTAAAAAGTTTGTTTAACGTTTATTTATTTTTGAAAGAGAGACATAGACAGAGCATGAGAGGGGGAGGGGCAGAGAGAGAGGGAGACACAGAATCTGAAGCAGGTTCCAGGCTCTGAGCTGTCAGCACAGAGCCCAATGTGGGGCTCAAACTCACGAATTGCGAGATCACGACCTGAGTCGAAGTCAGACATTTAACTGACTGAGCCACCCAGGCACCCCATCATTTTCTTTTTTCTTTTAATGTTTGTGTGTGTGTGTGTGTGTGTGTGTGTGAGAGAGAGAGAGAGAGAGAGAGAGAGAGAGAGAGAGAGAGAGAGAACAAGCAGGGGAAGGACAGAGAGAGAGAGGGAGACACAGAATCTGAAGCAGGCTCCAGGCTCTGAGCTGTCAGCCCAGAGCCTGATGTGGGGCTCGAACTCAGGGACCGTGAGATCATGACCTGAGCCAAAGTCTGATGCTTAACTGACTGAGCCACCCAGGCGCCTCTGATTTTCATTTTCAATGAATAAACCTACATACCTCAGAAGAAGTAATCAAAGGGTTTCAATCTGTAAAAACTAAGCTATTTGCTATGTTTCTAGGTTTTATGGTTATCTTGTAGCTTTGATGGAGAGGAACACAGAGAATAGTAAAAAAATAGTAAAGCAAGGAGAACAGTAACGAGTTTAGAGAATGATGGAGGGTAAAAGTAGAAACACACAGAATGTGACCATGGAAACAAAACCGGGTGGGGGAGGGATATCCAAATCCAGTGAACAGAGAGACATAGGAAGAGAGAGACATCCTCTGGAAAAGAATGCAACAGATCAGGAGGAAAGGACAGTGAGAAGGACAGAAAGGGAGGTCAGAAAGAAAAAAGCATTTTTTTTTAGTAATTTAGGATTTATTTTTGTAAAAGTAATTGACAAATATTAAAATGTTATACTTGCATTTTGAACAGTATAATATAAATATAAAACACAAAACACCCGATGTTCAACACTGATCTCCCATGCCCAACTTGGATTTAGATAGTGACTATATTTTAAAGAAAGAGACTTTCAAAGTTTGTCACTGCTTGTAGTATATACTTTTATTAAGGGGAATTTCCTAGACTTCACAGACTGTTGGACGCATCCTTCATTAGCCAAAGCTGATAGATGGGAACATACTAGCTTTTTCTACAGAAAATTAATAGAAACATAGTAAGAACTATAACTAAGAACAAGAAAGAACTTTATTTTTATTATTTATTAAAATTTTTTTTTAATGTTTATCCATTCTTGAGGCAGAGAGGCAGAGCGTGAGTGGGGGAGGGGCAGAGAAAGAGGGGGACACAACTCAAAGCGGGTTCCGGGTTCTGTGCTGTGAGCGACACGGGGCTCGAACCCACAGACCCAGAGGTCATGACCTGAGCCAAAGTGCGGCGCTCAACCAACTGAGCCACCCAGGCACCCCTGGAAAGAATTTTAAAGATGATCTAGTCCAACACTCAACTTTACAGATGAAGAAACTAAAGACTGAGAGGTTCTAGAGGCAAATAAAAGGATTTGGGTGGTGCTGCTGGAAAACCAAGAGATTGTGGTGACCATCAAGAGAAAATGACGTCTGTTAGTAAGTTTTCAATATTTAAACGAGGAGCGCCTGGGTGGCTCAATTGGTTGAGCGTTCAACTCCTGATCTCAGCTCAGGTCTTGATCTTAAGTCCCGTGATAGGCGCTGCGCCGGGAGTGAAGCCTATTATTTTTTTTTTTTTAATGAAATTTTGGGGCGTTTGGGTGGCTCAGTCGATTACGCATCCAGCTTTGGCTTAGGTCATGCTCTCACGGTTTGGCTCTCACGGGATGGAGTTCGAGCCCCATCCCCGTCTCTGTGCTAACAGCTCAGACAGAGCCTGGAGCCTGCTTCGGATTCCGTCTCCCTCTCTCTCTGTTCCTCCCCATCTCGCGGCCCTGTCTCTCTTTCTCTTTCAAAAATAAGTAAACAGTGAAAAAAAGTTTTTAAATGAAATTTAAATTAAACAGGTGAGGAAAACTCATCTGAACTGTGTGTTAGGGAAGAGCAAAATGGGGACTCAAGCTCTAGTCTTACTGTTCCAGCCATTCTTTACTTTTTTTTTTTTTAAGTTTATTTATTTTGAGAGAGAGAGCAAGGACGAGCAGGGGAGGGGCAGAGAAAGAGAGAGAGAGAGAGAGAGAGAGAGAGAGAGAGAGAGAGAGAATCCCAAGCAGGCTCTGTGCTAATGTGGGGCTTGATCTCATGAACTGTGAGATCATGACCTGAGTCAAAATCCAACTGAGCCACCCAGGTCCCCTTGCTTTTTAAAAATTTTTTATTTTATTTTTTATTTTTAAGTAATCTCCACACCCAGTGTGGGGCTTGAACTTACAACCCAAAGATCAAGAATCACATACTCCCCTGAATGAGCCAGTCAGGCGCCCCTTAAGGTTTTATTTTTAAGTAATCTCTACACCCAACAGGGGGCTTGAACTCATAACTTTGAGATTCAGTCGTGTACTCTCCAGCCATTCTTTGCATTGAATTACATCAATCAGCTCTGGAGTTTACAGAAGATCATGAGAAGATGAGAAAAGAATGCCTGTTCTAAGTCAAGCCAGCTTGGGCTCTTGTACGGGTTCTACCAGTTACCAGCCACTGAGATCGCAGGAAATCAGTTAATCCAAGTGTTTCTGTTTTCCAAAACGAGAATAGTAACATCTGCTTCAAATGATACTTGGGGGTGTAAGTGAAAGAATACATAGTATAAAGTGTACAGCAATTCACCAAAGCAATAAGAATGGCCAATAGGAAAAGAACACCGAAACTTCTTCCTGACCATGAATCAAAGAAATGCAAAATAAAGAGCAACGAGGTACCACTTTCACCCACCAAATTGGCAAAGATGAAAACAAAGCTAATAACACTGGAGGGGAGGGGTGGAAGCAGATATTCTCATAGATTGCCGAAAGGAGTGTCAATTGATACATTTCCGGAGGTCCGTTCTGCAATGTGTGTTAAGAACTTTAAAAATGTTCCTGCTCTGGGGGCACCTGGCTGGTTCAGTTGCGGGAGCGTGTGTCTCTTGATCTCAGGGTCATGAGTTTGAGCCCCACGTGGGCTGTAGAGATTACTACAAAAAATAAATAAACTTAAAATAAAAATAAATAAAATCTTTAGCAGAAAAGTCTATGCTCTCTGACTCAGGGTTTTACTCTAGGTATTTTGCCTAAGGAAACAATTACACGTGTGGAGTTTTAGTTCATATAGATGCTTTATAGGATAGGAAGAAATACAGTAAGGATGAGTTCTCACAACTTTCCTCTTTCCTACACGGTAAGAAGAATGCTTTGTTGCTAGATGAGTAGGTCCTGGAGAAAATTAGATACAGCTTCGATTTAATTGACATTGAAGGCAGATATTTACAGGAACGTGAGAGGAATTTTATCAGAACATTTTGAGAGGGAGGAAGACATGATGGGGAAAGGAAGGAAGGGAAGGTGGAAACAGGAAAAAAGGGGCTGGCTGAGAGAAGGTTCAAATAATTGTCCTATGTGTGAGGTATTAAGAGACAGGAGAGAGAAGAGGGATTCTGAGAAGTGCTTATTAATGCTAATTAATTATGTCTTATTAATGCAAGGTTTTATCTTGAGAGAGTCAAAATTTACTCTTTCTTTTCTTGTTTTTTTTCCTTTTCTTAAAAAAATTTGTTTTAATTTTATTTTTTTAAATGTTTATTTATTTCTGAGACAGAGAGAGGCAGAGCATGAGCGGGGGAGGGGCAGAGAGAGAGGGAGACACAGGATCCGAAGCAGGCTCCAGACTCTGAGCTGTCAGCACAGAGCCCGACGCGGGGCTCGAACTCACAGACTGCGAGATCATGACCTGAGCGGAAGCCAGATGCTCAACCGACTGGGTGCTCAACCCAGGCACCCCAAATTTGTTTTAAGTAATCTCTACACCCAATGTGGGGCTCAAATTCATGATCCTGAGATTAAGAAGTCTCATGCTCTTCTGACTGAACCAGCCAGGCACCCCTTTCTTTTTTCTTTATTCTCATTCTCTCTCTCTCTCTCTCTTCTCTTCTTCTTTGTCATCCTCCTTTTCTCTTATTATTCTTTTTCTTTTTCATTTATTTTTAAAATATTTATTTATTTATTTATTTATTTGAGAGCGTGAGAGAACACAAGTAGGGGAGGGAGAAGGGCAGAGGGAGAGGGAGAGAGAGAATCCCAAGCAGGCTCTGTGAGGTCAGTGCACAGCCAGACATGGGGGTTCAACTCACAAAATTGTGAGATTATGTCCTGAGCTGAAATCGAAAGTTGAACGCCCAACCAACTGAGCCACCCAGGTGCCCCCTTTTTCTTTTTAAATTTTTCAAAAAAATGTTTTATTTAGTTTTGACTGAGAGAGAGAGACAGAGCATGAGCAGGGGAGGGGCAGAGAGAGAGGGAGACACAGAATCCGAAGCAGGCTCCAGGCTCTGAGCTGTCAGCACAGAGCCTGATGCGGGGCTCGAACTCACAGACTGCAAGATCATGACCTGAGCCGAAGTCGGACACTCACCTGACTGAGCCACCCAGGCGCCCCTTTAATTGCTGGAGTGATGTTTCTTTAAAATCTTAGCTTGGGCTATTATCAGCTTGGTTTTACGTGGATCATATCTAAAACAGCAAAAATAATTAGAAACACTCTAAATATCCAGGAATAGGAAATTAGTTAAATAAATTAACTAATCTATAGATTAACAGATTAAATTAAGATGTGATCATCTACAGTCATTAAGTCATACTGAAGAATATTTAATAGCATGAGTACATGAATAACATATTAAGCAAAATATATTATGATCCCAGTATGGTGTGCATGCATGTATGTGTGTGTGTGTGTGTGTGTAATGTATATGTGCATAGAAAAAAGACAGGAAGGCAGTATACCAAATGTTAACAGTGATATTTATGGAATTACCAATTATTTGATATTTATGGAATTACTGGTTATTTTTGTTTTCTTTTTTTTTTTTTAAGATTTTATTTTTGAGTAATCTCTACACCCAATGTGGAGTTCAAACTTAAGACCCTGAGATCAAGAGTCACATGCTCTACTGACTGAGCCAGCCAGGTGCACCCTATTTTTGTTTTCTTTTTCTTTTTTAAAAATTTGTTAATGTTTATTTTTTAAAGACAGAGAGATTGAGAGGGAGAGAAAGAGAGAGAACACGATCAGGGAGGGGCAAAGAGAGAGAGAGACACAGAATCAGTAGCAGGATCCAGGCTCTGAGCTGTCAGCACAAAGCCCGATGCGGGGCTCAAACTCACGAATTGTGAGATCATGACCTCAGCCGAAGTTGGATGTTTAATCAACTGAGTCTCACCCAGGTGCCCCCTGCCATTTTTGTTTCCTTAATGCTCATCTAAATTCTCTTAATTCACTGTGTTGATCAAGCAATACTTTTATAAACAGAAACACCCTCACAATAACCTTTGCTTTTGATTTTTTTAACGTTTATTTATTTTTGAGACGGAGAGAGACAGAGCATGAGCAGGGGAGGAGCAGAGAGAGAGCGAGACACAGAATCCGAAACAGGCTCTAGGCTCTGAGCAGTCAGCACAGAGCCCGATGCGAGGCTCGAACTCACAGACCGTGAGATCATGACCTTAGCCGAAGTCAGATGCTTAACCGACCAAGCCACCCAGGCACCCCTGCTTTTGTTTGGTTTTTTTTTTCAATATATGAAATTTATTGTCAAATTGGTTTCCATACAACACCCAGTGCTCATCCCAAAAGGTGCCCTCCTCAATACCCATCACCCACCCTCCTCTCCCTCCCACCCCCCATCAACCCTCAGTTTGTTCTCAGTTTTTAAGAGTCTCTTATGCTTTGGCTCTCTCCCACTCTAACCTCTTTTTGTTTTTTTTCCTTCCCCTCCCCCATGGGTTTCTGTTAAGTTTCTCAGGATCCACATAAGTTTCTCAGGATCCACAAACATATGGTATCTGTCTTTCTCTGTATAGCTTATTTCACTTAGCATCACACTCTCCAGTTCCATCCACGTTGCTACAAAGGGCCATATTTCATTCTTTCTCATTGCCACGTAGTACTCCATTGTGTATATAAGCCACAATTTCTTTATCCATTCATCAGCTGATGGACATTTAGGCTCTTTCCATAATTTGGCTATTGTTGAAAGTGCTGCTATAAACATTGGGGTACAAGTGCCCCTATGCATCAGTACTCCTGTATCCCTTGGGTAAATTCCTAGCAGGCACCCCTGCTTTTGAAAGTGAGTAGCACAAGAACCACACAGCTTCTAGAAAAAATACAGAAAAATATCACGGCAAGCTTGAAGGAAGCACAGATTTCTTGGCAGAACACTAAAAGCACTAAACATAAAAGAAAAAATTGAAAAACTGGACTTCATCAAAATTAAAAATGTCTACTCATCAAAAAACACCATTAAGAAAATGAGTAGACAAATGACAGGGAAAAATATTCATGGTATATTTACTTGACCAAGGATTCATACCCAGATAATATAAGGAATGCCTAAAAACCAACAACAAAAAAAGATGAACTACCCAATTAAAAAATGGTCAAAAGACTTAAGCAGACACCACAAAAAAAGAAACATAAATGGCCAATAAGCCATGAAAGGGTACTTATGGTAAATGCTATATCACCCAGATTTTTCTTTTGGAACGAAGGACTTATTCTTCAGGTGTTGAAAGGCTGCCAATAGACAGCCTTCGACTGTCCAGTCCATCTCAATGATTGATTGCCTCAGCTGAAGAGCCCTGACTTGCCTAAGGTCATTCTTTCTCTACACAGTGGCCTGTATCCAATGACAAATCAACATGGAGGTATAAAGGCCTAGCCACTTGCTCAAACTCAAAACATTTTTGAAGGGTCATCCCAGTTTCAGTGCTCTCTGTAGGGTCAGCTGAAGCCTCTGAGACTACATCATAGCTCGCCTTTCCTCTTCCCAATCATCCTTTTGCCTTCCACACTATAGGTGTTGAACCCAAGTGCACTCCCAAAAAAATCCTCCTGCTGACTAATCTCCCTCTCGGAGTTGGCTTCCAAGGGAACCCCAACTGTGACAATGCTCAACATCAGTAATCATCAGGAAAATGCAAATTAAAATCATAAGGAGATGCCATTTCACATCCACTAGAAGGGCTTTGAAGAAAGACTGACAACACCAAATGCTGATGAAGATACGGAAAAACTGGAACTCTCATACAGTGGTGGTGGTGGGGCTGTAAAATGGTACAACCACGTTGGAGAATTGTTTGGCAGCTTCTTAGAAGGTCAAATACACACTTAACCTATGACTATTCTTAAGTATGTACCCAAGAGAAATGAGGACATGTAGCCATAAGATTGTACAAGAATGCTCATAGGTAGCCTTAGTTATAATAGCCCCAAAACTGGAAATAAACCACACGTCTATCAATAAGAGAATGGATAAATAAACCGCAGTCCTATAATACTACTCAGCAATATGTAGGGATGAACCATTGATATGTACAACATGTTAGATCAAAAACATGGTTGTATAAAAAAAAAAAGCCATAAGTGCACACACACACACACACACACACACACACACACACACACCAAACACATATTGACTGATTCCATTGATATGAAGTACAAGAATAGGCAAAACAAATCTATAGTGATAGAAATCAGAAAGTAGTTGCTTGGGTGAAGTGGGGTCAGGGGTGGAGATTGACTGAAGGGGCCATGAGGAAACTTTCCGGGGTGATGAAAATATTCTTTATCTTATTTTGTGTGGTGGTTATATAGTGGTTACAATTGTCAATAGGCACTGACCTGCACATTTATGATTTATCCATTTTACTGTATGTAGATTATATTTTTAAAAAAGCTTACATACACAAAGAGTAGCACAGACACACTCAACAAATGTTTAATGAACAAACGGAGATGATTTTTCTAAGGAAACCAAATTATTAATAATCATAGAAAAGATTTCCTTCTCCTGGGTTATGGTAAAATGTGAGAGTCTCTTGGGATACCCCTTGATTAAAAGCTTGTGAATATTTATTCTTCACGGCAGTTTTTTTCCTCCCCCCATTAAAATGGGTAAGCTTTGATATCTACAGGAGTGGCAGAATCAGGTCTATGATGTCTGTCTGCATCATTTGCAGGTGAGTGGAAACACTAAAAGTATTATCAAGATAGTAACAGCGGTGAGAGAAAGAAGTTAAAAACCATCACTGGTTTCCCAGGGAGGTAGATCAGCATTTGGCTGCTTTTCCACATAATCCTGCCAACATCACTCTCAAAGCAATTTCTCTTATAAAATATGGCACAATCACCACCCTATTTTAAACATGGGTACTTAATCTCAAAAAAAAAAAAGTATTTAAAGTATTTGAAAGGTTTCGAGAGACGAGCTAAGGTTTATGGAGCCAGCTGATGTTAACCTATGCTGTTTTGCACTAAGGTTAATACCCTGGGGTACAGGAAAATTAAAGGGGAGACAGAGAATCCTTCTGGGGGTTTCATAGCCTAAAAAAGTAAACATGACAGAATGCCCATCGACTCTCAAGAAAAAGATTGTCGCAAACATGCAAAGCTATTTTAAAATTCCCTTTTATAAAATCAAACAGTTCAAAAGCCATTGGCTGCCATCTTCAAAATCTGAAAGTAGATACTTGGTGGGGTTGCCAGATTCGGCAAATAAAAATATAGGATGTTCGATTAAATTTGACTTCCTGATAAAACAATGAACAGTTTTTAATAGGAGCATTCCCTCCAAATATTGCATATTTTTAGTATGAGCACGTCTCATGAAATATTTGAGACATATTTATACTAAAAAGCTATGTATTATCTGAAAATCAAATTTAACTAGGCATCCCGTACTTCATCCAGCAACGCTGAGTGCTACTTCTCTGCAGGACAAGAGGCCCCACCAGGCTGAGGGGGATGAGGCTTTGCGGTTAGTACATGGAATTACAAGGTTAACGATGGTTATGGTAAAAGAAGAACTGAGGGGCGCTTGGGTGGCGCAGTCGGTTAAGCGTCCGACTTCAGCCAGGTCACGACCTCGCGGTCCGTGAGTTCGAGCCCCGCGTCAGGCTCTGGGCTGATGGCTCAGAGCCTGGAGCCTGTTTCCGATTCTGTGTCTCCCTCTCTCTCTGCCCCTCCCCCGTTCATGCTCTGTCTCTCTCTGTCCCAAAAATAAATAAATGTTGAAAAAAAAAATTAAAAAAAAAAAAGAAGAACTGAACCTTTCTTTTTAATTTTTATTTATTTTTGAGATAGAGAGAGCACAAGCAGGGGAGGGGCAGACAGAGAGGGGGACAGAGGATCCCAAGTGGGCTCTGCACTGATAGCAGAGAGCCCTAGGTGGGGCTTGAATTTGCAAGCCATGAGACCATGACCTGAGCTGAGGTCAGACGCTTAACTGACTGAACCACTCAGGCGCCCTTCTTTTCTTTTCTCTTTTCTTTTCTTTCTTTAAATATTTATTCTCATCTAATCTGAAGGAATGGCACAGCTTTATTTTTTTTTAATTTTTTTTAACGTTTATTTATTTTTGAGACAGAGCATGAATGGGGGAGGGTCAGAGAGAGGGAGACACAGAATCTGAAACAGGCTCCAGGCTCTGAGCTGTCAGCACAGAGCCCAACACGGGGCTCGAACTCACGGACCGCGAGATCATGACCCGAGCCGAAGTCGGCCGCTTAACCGACTGAGCCACCCAGGCGCCCCTGGCACAGCTTTATTTTTGTTGTTGTTGTTAGTTAATTTATTTAGAGAGAGAGCACAAGCAGGCGAAGGGCAGAGAGAGAGGGGAGACACAGAACCCAAGGCAGGCTCCAGGCTCTGAGCGGTCAGCACAGAGCCCGACGCAGGGCTTGAACCCAAAACCGTAAGATCATGACCTGAACTGAAGTCAGACGCTTAGCCGACTGAGCCACCCAGGTGTCGCCCCCCCCCCCCCCCCCCCCGCCATTTCTTTTTTAAAGATTTAAGTAATTTCTGCCCCCAATGTGGGGCTGGAACTCATGCCCCAGAGATCAAGAGTCACATGCTTCACTGACTGAGCCAGCCAGCTGCCCCTGAACCTTTCCTGTGCTCCTGGATTTTTTACTCTGTCACACTGAAAAATATGGTGAAAAACATTGAAATGTATTTCCAATCTTTTTAAGTGGTAATGAATTGGTTGTACTAAATAAATACATTTGATATTGGAACTCTACGGTTTGTGTAGGGGCTAAGTGCCTAGGATTTACCATATGGATTTATAAACCTAGAGAACTCATTTCCCTTGCTAGGTTTGCTTTTCCTAGTAAGGAATGAACAAACCAGACTTTGTAAAGCGATTTAAGGACTTCCAAATCGCCACATGAAAGTATTTTTTTTCTAATGAGGTTATTCCCCCACTCCTTTTACTAAAGGATTGCCCACATTGTTTTGCTTTATAAGGCTTCTATTAGGGGCGCCTGGGTGGCTCAGTCAGTTAATTGTCCGACTTCGGCTCAGGTTATGATCTCCCAGTTTGTGAGTCTGGGCCCGGCATCGGGCTCTGTGTTGACAGCTCGGAGCCTGGAACCTGCTTCAGATTCTGTGTCCCCCTCTCTCTGCCCCACCCCAACTTGTGCTGTGTCTCTCAAAAATGAATAAATGTTAAAATAAAAATTAAAAAAAAAAAAGACTTACACTATGTCAGAGATGTCTCATATACTATGTTTCCAAGAGGAGAGCCTGCTTCTGATGGAGTCTGGGGTACCAGTACTCCAGAGGTGGGTTGCAAACAGCAATACTTCTCTGAGTCTGTTTTAACACTCTTGGGGAGAGCATTCTTTTCAGCATCAGCTGATGCTCTGCACACAGGATTCTGTTACCCTCATTTGAGCTGCCTGGTTATTCTAGCAATCAGATCTTTCTGTCTCCTTCCTGTTACCCGGCCTGACACCAGCTATCATGTACCCTCTTTGCCTTGACTCCCAGACACACAATTCTTTCATTTTCTTTAAACTCAAATGCCAGAATATTAGAATTTCTAGGACAGCTACATGGCTGTAACAACAGTAGAGAATATGTGAAATCAGGACTTTTCCTGTAAAATCTAGGACACGTGGTCTCCCCAAGATTTCAACACTTGTCCTCTGACAGTTACCCACAACGGTGAGGATATTTGGAAAGGAGACAGGACTGAGAGTCAGAATTCTTTTCAACATGGCTTTGATCACTGCTTTGCAGTTAACCTTGGGCAAATTACTGCCGCTACCTCTGTCCTGTTTCTGATCCCCTTGAATTTGAAGCCCCCTGTACCAAAAAAGTAATAATAATAAAAATAAGCTTAAAGAAAAAAAGAACAGAGCAAAAGGCACTCATCTCTGACTTACTTTGCCTAGCCTTAACATTTGAGTTTGAAACCTAGCGTTTGTAACTTGGTTTATTGGGTTTCTCCTTCTCTTTACCATGAAAGGGGAGAAGTTATGGAAAACAAAGCTCTTAAAGATTTTACCATTTGATTTCCTTGTTTAGGAGAATGAAACTTGCGTCTGCTTTCAGGACTGCCATTTGTCAACTTCAAGTCTGAACCTAACCTGGATAGAGCCATAGTATTCTCATTCCTGGGAAAAAAATGAAAAGGGGTTTATAAATTAAAGAAAGTAATTTACCCCCTCAGACAGTAAGAAGAGTATTTTCTAGGAAATAGTGACTCCTTTTTCTCCACTCAACCTCTTCATTTCCTTTGATCCTGTTACCTCCCCTCCATATACTAATGTCCTCTTAAATTGAGATAAGACAGTAATGAATCACTCTAGCAAAAGTACACAGGACTGAAAAAAGATGCCACAGGGGCGCCTGGGTGGCTCAGTCGGTTAAGTGGCCGACTTCAACTCAGGTCATGATCTCGCGGTCCGTGAGTTCGAGCCCCGCGTCAGGCTCTGTGCTGACAACTCGGAGCCTGTAGCCTGTTTCAGATTCTGTGTCCCCCTCTCTCTGACCCTCCCCCGTTCATGCTCTGTCTCTCTCTGTCTCAAAAATAAATAAACATTAAAAAAAAAAAAAACAAAGATGCCACATTCTGGCATCTCTTGTCACTGAGACCCATCAGGATAGGGCACAGCAAGAGTACAGGTTTCCTGATGCAGAGCTCCTAAAACTGTGGTCTCCACTTCATAGTTAATGCATGTTTGGGGCGGCAAAAATATAAATCTCTCTTGAATGTTTGAATTGTGCCTTGTTACCTAAAGAGTTTTGTCTTTTTTTTTTTTTTCTTTTGGCCTGCCCTAATTCCTGATGTCAGGTCCCTGGGGTATCTGTGATCTGTGCTAGGTCTCATTCTCAGTGAATGTATATTTTATACAGTGTGATCGCACTTTGAGCTAAAATAGATCATATCTAGAAATCGGCTGGTACGGCTTCCTAGGACGAAAGAATGTGAGCAGTTTGAATGCTTTTTGTCTCTTTGGTTTCTTACTGAGTCAATTCACAATACAGAGATGTTACCATATAGATTTATTTGGGGGGGGGGGGGAAGGCACCATATCCCAAAGGCTAGCCTCCATACTGAGACCATTTTCCCAGAAAATACAGAATATCTGAAAATGAAAGGGACCTAGATGCATAATTTACAGTTTTTCTCCAGCTCTAGAATTACTTGTTTACTGGGGACAAGATGACTTTCAGCTCAGTCCTGTGCATAAGCAGGCCACAAGCCAATTTCTAGCTCTCTCTACACTTTTTAAGTGTTTATTAATCTTGGTTCCTATGCAAATTCTGCAGGGAAGCTGGCAGCAGAGTTTTTTCATCCTCACTTATTTAAACTCCAAGATAAATCGCTCCTATAAAATCTCACTCCATAAGATGTGATCCCGCCAGGTTGGCAGGCCTAAATGTCTTGGGTCTCTTTTTTCACCTCACCCTTAACTCAGGGTTGGAAAGAGGTTGAGAGTATTCTCTTTGGTAGGCATGGCATCAGGTATTGAGTGAAGACCAATTCCTTTTTTTTTTTTAATGTTTTATTATTATTATTATTATTATTATTATTATTATTTTAGAATTGCAATCTTTTTTTAATTAATGTTTATTTATTTTTGAGAGAGAGAGAGAGAGAGAGAGAGAGAGAGAGAGAGAGTGTGTGTGTGTAAGCAGGGGAGGGGCAGAGAGAGAGGGAGACACAGAATCCAAAGCAGGCTCTGAGCCAACAGCACAGAGCCTGACGTGGGGCTCGAATCCACAAACTGTGAGATCGTGACCTGAGCCGAAGATGGGTGCTCAACCAACTGAGCCACCTAGGCGCCCCATTGTTTATTTATTTGGGGGGGGGTGGAGAGAGAGAGAGAGAGAGAGCATGAGCTGGGGAGGGGCAGAGAGAGAGGAGGACAGAGGGTCCCAAGCAGCCGGATATGGGGCTTGAACTCACAAACCATGAGATCATGACCTGAATGGAAATCCGACTCTCAACTGACTGAGTGTCCTGAGTGAGGGCCAACTCTGATGTACATTCTTTTTGTCAGGGATTTAAAAAGCAAACAGAAATAGAGCCAAGGGTGGAGAAACTGAGGCTATCTGACTGTTGCCAAGCTGCTGAGACTTCTAATCCTCTCAGCTACTCTACCGGGCTGGTTCCCGCTGAGCCCTCACTCATTTTTCTAGATGAGAGGTCAAGGCAACAACATTGCTAAGTCAATTCCAGCATGCCAGCTCCAGAACGCTGTAACCTTTAAAGACTTGGGATTCCATGAGAAATGTTGCAGCAGCATTCCAGAGACCTACGCATCAGACACAGACATATGCATTCTCGCCTGCAGCACAGGGTGTTGGTGTTCCTGCTTAACTCACCTTCTTGTGAGACTCTGGTGGCTAATCTCTCCTAAAAGTACAGTCAGAAAGGCTCATCTCAGTATGAAGATCAGCAACAAAGGGCTTGGGTTTAGTCCTGTAGTTGTCAGTCACTCGGGATTGGTAATTAATCCTGGAGTAGTGGCTGGGGAAAAGGAAGCAGAAGTACTGAAGAAAAAAAAAAAAAGCTGGGAGGAGCTATAAAAGAAGGACCGTAGGTGGAAATGTATGACTTTTTCAACTTCCTGATGGAAAGATACCAAAAGAAATAAAACTCCTTCTGACTCTGAGGACCCTTCTTTGGCCATATCTGGATGTATATATAATAATGTCAAATTGCCACCAAATATATATAAAGTTGACCCTTGAAAAACACAGGTTTGAACTGTGAGGGCCCACTTATACATGGATTTTTCCCCCCATAAATACAGTATTGTAAATGTATTTTCTCTTCCTTATGATTTTCTTAAAACATTTTCCTTTCTTCAGCTTTACTGTAAGAATACAGTATGTAATACATATATAACATACACATTACATGTTAATTGGGGTGCCTGAGTGGCTCAGTTGGTTAAGCATTTGACTCTTGGTTTCAACTCAGGTCGTGATCTCACAGTTCATGAGTTCGAGCCCTACATCAGGATTTGTGCTGCCAGTGTGGATTGTGCTAACAGCTCAGGATTTTTTCTTTCCCCCTCTCTCTCTGCCCCTTCCCCACTCATTCTCTCTCCCTCTCTCTCTCTCTTAAAATAAATAAATAAACAAATAAATAAATAAATAAATAAATAAATAAATAAATAAATAAAAACAGGGGCACCTGGGTGGCTCAGTCAGTTAAGCATCTGCCTCTTGACCTTGGCTTCAGGTCATGATCTCCTGGTTTGTGAGCTGGAGCCCCACATCAGGCTCTGCACTGTTGGTGTGGAGCCTGCTTGGGATTCAGTCTCTCCTTCTCCCTGGTCCTCCCCTGCTTATACATGCTCTGTCTCTCAAAATAAATAAACTTAAACACACACACACACACACACACACACACACACACACACACACACCTGGATGGCTCAGTTGGTTGAGCAGTCGACTTTGGCTCAGGTCATGATCTCGTGGTTCTTGAGTTTGAGCCCCGCAGTGGCCTCTGCGTTGACCATGCAGAGCCTGCTTAGGATTCTCTCTCTCTCTCCCTTGCCCTCTGCCCCTCCCCAACTTGTGCTATTTCTATCAAAATAAATAAACTTAAATAAACACACACACACACACACACACACACACACACACACACACACACACTACACGTTAATTGACTGATATAAGTAAGGCTTCCAGTCAACAGTAGGCTATTAGTAGCTAAGTCAGAGTCAAAGAGTTACATGCACTTTCAACTGCACAGGGGTCTGTGCCTCAATCCCTGCCTTTTGCAAAGTTCAGCTGTATTTATATACACATGCAAACATACACACCACCTGTTACACGTAGTATCCATTGGTACAGTATACATTTAAAAGCATATGGAATTAATCTGCTTTCCTTTCATGAAAAACACAGGATGGGTAGATGTACTCCCCACTTTTCCAACAGTCATTCCAACAGCCATTTTTTTTTTAATTTTTTTTTTCAACGTTTATTTATTTTTGGGACAGAGAGAGACAGAGCATGAACAGGGGAGGGGCAGAGAGAGAGGGAGACACAGAATCGGAAACAGGCTCCAGGCTCTGAGCCATCAGCCCAGAGCCCGACGCGGGGCTCGAACTCACGGACCGCGAGATCGTGACCTGGCTGAAGTCGGACGCTTAACCGACTGCGCCACCCAGGCGCCCCATTTCTTTTTTTTTTTTTAATTTTTTTTCCAACAGCCATTTTATGTTACAAAGAGTCAAAGCTGGGATCTCATGGCATCCAAGCTCCCATGGATTGCTCTCTTTCTTTTTGTGTCCCTGGTGCTTGGAACCCCCTCACTACCTTCCGCAGGTTAAGACTCATAATAGCGAAATTAGAATTATAATTTCCATGCTTGAAAGCGACATTGAAGGCTTTAATTTCTACGTCAGGGAGGCTACATATTAATAGTTATGCTTAGTTTCGATCTAATATAGTGGGTTTTGTAATGGTCTCCCAAAGTCTTCCACATCTTTCTCTTCCCCTTTCAATGTTCCACAGCCAGGATGTGTTTCCCTCCTCCCTGAATATTTTGGCTTCCTGTCCCAACTCCTTTATATTATCTTTGCTTTAAAACATGTTTTCCAATGATTTGCGTTTGTTCGACATATCATTTCTCCCAGCTCTTTATCTAGCATTCCTGCTATGAAGACCATACTGACATTAAGAACATGATAGACTTCTTTTAGAAATTCCTGACCCACAGGTGACATAATATTTTTCTTCGAGAAAAGCATTCATCATGCAGTTGTCTCCTTTCCGAATGGGGAAACTGAAGCACGGAAATTGTAAGACTTGCTCCAGGCCATAGACAAAGTCAGCGGTAAGACTGGGACTTATGTCCTCAGACTCAGGCTAGTGCCTAAAATCTAAGGACAAAAATGTCTTAGAATGACTTCATTTATTTATTTTTTGAGGTTTATGTACTTATTTGAGTAATCTCTACATCCAATGTGGGGCTTAAACTCAAGACCCCAAGATCAAGAGTTGCATGCTCTACTGACTGAGCCAGCCAAGAGTCCCTAGAATAACTTTGGTGTTTTTTTTCTTCCTTTTCTTCCTTCCTTCCTTCCTTCCTTCCTTCCTTCCTTCCTTCCTTCCTTCCTTCCTTCCTTCCTTCGTTTCTTTCTTTCTTTCAAGTTTATTTATTTTGATAGAGAGAGAACGAGTGCAGGAGGGGCAGAGAGAGGGGGGGACAGAGGATCTGAAGCAGGCTCCCTGCTGATAGTAGAGTCCAATGCGGGGTTCTAAGTCTTGAACTGTGAGATTGTGACCTGAGCCAAAGTCAGAGGCTTAACCAACTGAGCCACCCAGATGCCCCTACGTTTTTCTTTCTTAACTTTTTCCTGAAGTATACAATTTGCATGGGTTTTGAAATTTAGATTTTCATGCATCTATTTGACAGACCTGGAGCAGTTATTGTCTGCTGCTAAGGTTCTCATTACAGATGTAAGAAAAAAATTGTCCTCACCCTTTCTGTCTAATTGTGGCAGCCACGATTGAATGGGGGAATGGGGGGGGGGTTTAGATTTTCAAGGGCTTCCTTAAACAGAAGCCTAGAGATCTGCTATAAGTAAGGCTAATGACCTTGAGACATTACTGAATCTCCCACCCCCACCCCGCCCCATTCCTTCTGAAGCATCGTGGAGAGAAATGAATTTCCAAGAGCCCTCACATTCTTCATTTCCGTTATTCCAGAGAGGCCTGCCTGGAGCATATTAGATTGTTAGCCAGTCTTATTTATGAGAACTGTATGCCCATACCCCAATTCAACCTTCCATTCCCCAATCCCAACTTATAGGTAGTGAGTATGGCTTCACTCCTGACTTGCTACATTGGAACTTCCTGGGTCATGGGACTACGGAGAGGGCCAGGTAAGATTCTCTCCTTTTCCCTCAGCAGGGTCACAATTACTGCTACTATGAAGTCTATGGCCCTGGTGATTTTTTTTTTAATTGCTTCTGTGATTTTATTTAAAAAAATGTTGCTTCTAGTCTTAGGTTCACATAGTTTCTCTATAGGGCATACGTCTTGTACAAAAAGGAAAGGCTACAGACTGGATAAAATATTCTCTCCTGATCAATCGGTTAGTTGGGTCAATAACAATTGAGATGTATTTGTTCAGGGCTCAATACCTACAGTTATGAAGGAATTAGAAGTACATCTTGAAAAGATATCCATATAAACAAATTAAAAATATAATTAGAGAACAACAGACGAAATACAAACAAATCAGCAAAAGCCAGTACTTGGGAGCTGACAGGAAAGGGGTTAGAGTTGAGTGGAGTTAGTCAATGAGAACTTTCTGGAAAAGGTGAGGTTTGAAGGAAGAAGCATGGGTTGGGCAAAAGAGGACAAGGAGGTCTTTCCAGCAATAACGCATGGCAATGGTAGAGAGGAGAGAATGAGCGAACTATAAGGGCCAAATAGTAAACAGGTTAGCTTGCTAAGGCTGGAGAATCTATGTTACAGGGTGAGAAAAAACAAATCTAAGGACAGTTCATGGAGAGCCTTAAATGGTTATAAATCAAGTTATCTTTAACAGACAAGAGGGAGTTTTGTGGGTACTCACATAATGAGAATAACTTTTTAAGAAGCAGAGATGCAGATGGACTGGAATAAAACAAAACTGAAGAGTTAGAAAAATAGGGAAGCTGCCGCAAAATTTTTCAGGAGAGAAATAAAAATGGCTGTGTTCTGCTGCCAATTCTGCCATTTATTAGCTGTATGACAAGTCACTGAATCTATGTGTGTCTGTTTTCTCATCTGTAAAATGGGAAAAATGGGGTCCACCTAAACAGGCTGTTGAAAGGATTAAACGAATTAATATGTGAAAAGTGTGTAGTAAGCATTCAATACATTATTATTCAGTTACTAGTTAGATTATTAGCATATAACTAAGTTATTACTACTATTATATCTATGACCTAGAGTGGTCATTTGTTCTCTGATGTGCTACTAGAAAATTTAAAGTTACTTAGTTGGCTCCAATATATTTCCATTGTACAGTGCTGGTCCGTATGTCATTCAGCATTTGAGTTTGGAAATCAAGGGGTACTACATGAGAAGGTTCTATAAAGGAATATGGGGATTATGGATGAATCTCTTTGTCCTTGACACTTTAAAAATACATACATATATATATATAAATACATATTTATATATGATTAATATACATTTCTATTAAAATATATATAACCCCAATTTGTGAGATATCTACAGAACTACTATCTACGGAGGGAACCACAGCTAGTTTAACTTTAAAGAGGACACAACTGGCAAAGGGTCTTTTAGTTTAAAAAAGAAGAAACAAA
Organism: Felis catus; assembly: GCF_018350175.1. Taxonomy (NCBI): domain Eukaryota; kingdom Metazoa; phylum Chordata; class Mammalia; order Carnivora; family Felidae; genus Felis; species Felis catus. The sequence goes on along the minus strand of NC_058381.1, from coordinate 37,616,615 downwards.
GATGAAAACGGAAAAAAGATGAAAAACATATCTTACTGTGAACATGAAATCACGGAAACGAAAATCTTCCTAACTTTTGAAATCACTCCCTCAAAGGTCCAAATGGCATTGGTTTAAGTAACCTGGATTATTAAAAGTTTTCTGGCAATTTTTTTTTTCATAATCATCCCTTCAAGTTGCTGTTTAAAATAAGAGGAATAAGTACTGCCAAATAGCCTCCAGTCAGGGCTTTCCGCTGATCTGGAGGTAAAAATCCAGTTTGGGGTTTTGCTCTGAATTGATATTTTAACATTTTACCCTGATGTACCAGCCAATTGCACAGACTTCAACTTCCAAATGTAGCTGGGGGTGGGGTGTGTGTGTGGGGGGGTCCTCACGCGGCTTTCCCTCCGCTTCTCCAACCCTTCTGGGCTCCTTTCGGCTCGCAACGATCCGGCTCTCCCCAGTGGCGCCGACAGGTGCAGCGCGGGGAGCCGCCTTCCGCCCCCAGCACGCGCCCGCGACCCCGCACCCTCCCGCCCAGCCGGCCGCGCCCTCGCCGCTCCGCCCCCTGCCCCGGCGCGCGCGCGCACAGCGGCGGGGGCGCGCCCGGCCGGCGGGGCCGCGCACGCAGCTGCCGCCGCCGCCGCCGCCGCCTCCTTCCCTCCCTGCAGGCCCTCCTCCCCTGCCCTCCCCTCCGCCCCCTTCCCCGTAGGCAGCCCGCCCGCCCGCCCGCACTGCCTCCCTCCCGGCCGCGAGCGCTCCGGCTGGGTCTCTCCCCCGCCCCCCCCTACCCCAGGCTCCCCGGTCGCTCTCCTCAGGCGGTCGCCCGCGCTCGGTGGATGTGGCTGGCAGCCGCCGCCCCCTCCCTCGCTCGCCGCCTGCTCTTCCTCGGCCCTCCGCCTCCTCCCCTCCTCCTTCTCCTCCTCAGCCGCTCCTCTCGCCGCCGCCTCCACAGCCTGGGCCGCGCCGCGATGCCGGAGAAGAGGCCCTTCGAGCGGCTGCCTGCCGATGTCTCCCCCATCAACTACAGCCTTTGCCTCAAGCCCGACTTGCTGGACTTCACCTTCGAGGGCAAGCTGGAGGCCGCCGCCCAGGTACGGCGACCCTCGGGCGCCGGGGGCGAGCTGCGGGGCAAGCAGTTAGGCCGCGGGCTGGGCTGGGGGCCCGGCCGGGAGGGCGGGCAGGCCGGCGGGCCTGGGCGCTGCGGGCCTGGGGCTGGCGAGGCCGGCTCGGGGAGCGGCGCGCCCCTCTGGGGCGGCCGCGGGGCGCCCCGGCCGATGTGCTCTGCCCTGCTGGGCTGGGGCCCCGGGCCGCGCTGCGGGGAGCGCCGAGGGAGCTGGCGGGCCCTGCCCGAGCGCCCGCACCCCCCCTCCCCACCCCTGCCCCGGGCGAGCACACCTGTGCCGGGCTTCCCCCCGACCCCAGGCCCTTCCGGGCTCGGTAGTGTTCTGGGCGAGGCTGGAGGCTGTTGGGGGAGGCCAGAGGGGTCATGGGAGTCCACGCTCCGTCTCACCCTCCTGACTCAGTTCTTTTCTCTGGTTCTCCCTACGCCCCACGGAGGACACATTGGAAGGGGCGGTCATCTGAGACTCCGACCGCCGCGCGTTAGCGTGGACGGGAGATTCTAGAAGGGGGGGAGAGGGTGAGAAGGAGAATGCTAATCCCGGGCAGCCTTGCTGAGTTCTCCCCGCCTGCTCCGGCCCAGGGGCTGGGTTTCCAAGATGATCCGCCCCCTCCCCCTTCCCCTCAAGTGACAGTGCAGCAGTGACTTTGTTCTCTCCTAACCTCTAGAGAAGCTGAAGGAGGACCCCATCTCCGCTTTTCCTCCCGTCTTCCTAGCTTTGCAGGCTGCGAAGCAGGTGGATTTATTGTTACCGCGATGGTTGCTTAGCAGTAACAGTCCTCTGAAAGAAGCTGTTAGTTTTAGCATACCACTGTTGAAAATATTCCATTACTCTTCATTGCAGTTTTTGGTGAATCATGCCCCCCGCCCCCCACATTATCTTAAGTATTGTTTGATCTTGGAGACTTTTAGTACCGATGCCCTCCAAAGGTCCCGAACAATAGACATTTGTGATATACCATGTTTTATGATGTGTTTGTTATGTGAAGTCTGCGGTGAGAAATGGGAACCGTTTAGCAGTTATCTTTAAAAAGAATGATGGTAAATATATTGTTTCACTTCTTTCTCTACTGCAGTCAGAGAGGGAAAACCGGTAGGCCTCAAGCTTAAAGAACAGGGTGTATATCGCAGCGAAATGAAAGGAATGTATGGTGCTGGAATGAATTGAAAGTTTGCAGTTGTCTTTGAAAGCTGAGTCCTCAGATTGAAAATACGTCTAAAAGTGTAGAATTAAAAAGTATAGTGTCACGTATGAAGTGCTTGTGGGAAAGCACGAGGGCTCTAGGGTCTGGCTGTTTCAAAAGGCAAAGCTTAACCCGTTTGAAAGTCAGGTGATTTAAAAAAATTTCCACTAAGAATATGAATCAGAATGAGTGTATCTTCGGTCTAAATTAGGATTTGAGAGGGTTATTTGGGAGACTGTTTGTTTAAGCCAAGTGACTAGAGTGTTTGATATATATTGGCAGGGGGCAGATGGGAGGGATTGTAAACAGTAGTGTGTCTTGTGACTTGGCAAACCTGGGGGAAGAAGGACCTATGATGAATGAGTTCGCATTATGTGAAAAGACTGAGTTAGATTTAAAAAATCATTTGTTTCCTTACCTCGTTAGTTGGCAACGTGGGTTCCGAGTTTTGAGAGGTATGCATGTTTAAGGGAATTTTTCCGAAAAAGACTATCTAAATAAAGATTTTTCAGTGATTGTTAGGGAGTGAAGTGACAGTTCTGTTTAAGTGTTGGGACAGAACAAGATGCAGTGACATGCTTCTCCGTACCGCCTTTCTACTTGCTTTTCCATAGTGGTGAAAACTATGTGGAAGACTGCTTTGGGCCATTGAGGGAGCACATGGTAACGTACTCGATATTAATGGGGAATTGTTAATTTGATACAAGGAAGTAAATGGATCTTTGTTCGTAACAGGAGCTTTTCAAAGCAATTCTTTCCAGAAATTCTTTGCAGGCTAGGTGGTAACACGAATGAAAGATGGTATGACAGTGACTTGTAACAGGTTTGATTAAAGAATGATTGGACTTTTTAATTGCACACATTGCCACCTTTGGAAGAGGAAAGGAGTTAATGTTGGTAAAAAGTTAGCATTAGTAGTAAAAAGCACATAGTCATGTTTTTGAGATACATGGTTTAGAGCAATAATTGTGGCGTTAGATGGTATCTTATTGTGGAGATCTAAAAATGTGGACAAGATTATTATATCTCTAGAAATCTAGATTTATAACTGGTATTGGGTCAGTTTCCTAACAGTTGGGATCATATTACACAAAGTATGCAAGTTGCTTGGTTGCTTTAGTTGCAAAATTTTATGATAAGCTCAGAGTATTTGTACAGGTTACATATTAGAAGCTTAGTGGATTTTTAACCTGGTCTGGGGTGTGGGCTCCCGGGGAAGGTGAAGAAATTAGTCAACGTGCACCAATTTTAAAAGCAGTTGTCTTTTACATAAGTGAGTGTGGTCTAGGTCAGCAGGTTTTTTTGCAAATGTGTTATCAAGGGCCTAGAGAAATGGGACATTTCTACTACCACTGCCCCCATCCCCCTTTACATTAGGATACTTGAGAGCTTTTGTAGCTATTTCAAATTCTGATTTCTCTTGCTTTGTGGATAATTAATAAAAAATAGATAAGATGTTTATGTGAGTGGCTGCACTTTCTTGTTACTAGTGTATTGTGGTTTATACAGTAATTGGGCTTTCTCTTATGGAAATAGTTAACCTGTGCCAAAGAAATTAACTTCATCCTTCAAGGCCAGAAGTCAGGATATAGTAGACAATCCTTGGTCTTTGCCAACAAAATACTCATGTTGGTGATGACTAAATTGGCACTTAGCGGAGAGTTACAGATATAGTAGTTTGTTTGGCAGGCTAAAACCTGGCACCTAAATGGATGTTATTGTCAACCCTGTGTTATGGAATTTTATGCCCAAATTTTGCATATTTTCTTTAAATTTTTTAACGTTTATTTATTTTTGAGAGAGAGAGAGAGAGAGAGAGAGAGAGAGAGAGAGAGAGAGAGGCAGAATGTGAGCAGGGGAGAGGCAAAGGGAGAGGGAGACACAGAATCCCAAGCAGGCTCCAGGCTCTGAGCTGTCAGCACAGAGCCCTATGCGGGGCTTGAACTCACCAATCAAGAGATCATGACCTGAGCCCGAGTTGGATGCTTAACCGACTGAGCCACCCAGGCGCTCCTGCATATTTTCTATGCAGTTATTTTGGTTGTGTTTTATTACTTAAAAAAGTGATAAAATTAATAATTTGTGCAGCATTGTGTGGAATCACTAAATGGTCTTAAGAAATTAAATTGGAAAGATTGGTAATAAGGAACTGAAGTTGTTCAGATTTTATTTCTTGAATTATATATATGAAGAAACACCTAAATATAAGCAGCTTTTATATTTAAGCTTTATCTACTATCATCTGGCAATGAATTTTGCAGTGAATTTTCCGGATAAATGAAGTTTACCCTTTGAGGCACTTTACACTTAAAAAAAATATTTACTGATTTGGATGGAAATATTCCAAAAATGTATTTTTTTAAAACTCTAGTTCCTTATAATCTAGGTTTGTTGCTTTCCTCTTTTTTTAAATACTGGACATTGTTCTGAACATCTGTCACGATACTTGTAACCACAGATTTACCCAACTATTACTATAATTTACTACTTTCATATCTATAAAGTCTTTTTGTTTGTTTTTCTTACTGTTAGGTTATTACTTCTTGCTGCTTCTGGTGCCTGGTTGTTGCCGATTGTGCAATTTCTTCCCTCTTCTATTTTATTGAACTTGATCTGAAGAGGTCTAACTAACCAGATAAACAGGCTTTTGTGAGCTTAAAAAGAAATTTCTAAGTGAGAGTTTGATGGACTCTTCTGAGTGAAGGGTATGAGCTTTATTGTATGGACTTTGTATCATCTATTCTGGCTTCTATACAGGCTCTTTTTTTTTTTTTTTTTTTTTAACTTCCTGGTTCTGGATAATTGGTGTTGTCCAGTGCAACCTGGCCACATGTGATCTTGAGCAGTAAATTATCTATGCAACTTCTCCGAACTTTGCTACATAAATGAGCCTATTCTTATTGGAAGGTAAATCCTACTCTAATCTGTATGTGAGTCAGTGGCAAAGAACTGAGTCTTCCTAGATAGCTGTTTTGTTGCTAACTGGGATTCCTTCTCCAGATCTTGGAGATTCGGTTTTGAACATCATTTAAGTTTGTAGTTCTCAGTTTATTTGGCCACTTGTAATCACTTTAAAATTTTACTTTAAATTAGGAAATATTTTATAAATACAGAAGAGTAACTCACCACTCAGATTGAGCAGATATTAATGCTCCCCCCCCCAACCCCCCGCATTTGCTTCAGACTGTGCACAATGTTTTTTAGGAAATAAAAAGTCACAGATACCACTGAAGTCCATTTCCATCTCTTCCCATCCCTACTCTCAGGAGTAACTTCTCTCTTTAGGTAGGTATTATTCCTATGTGCATATAAGTAGCCACCAACTGTTATTTAAACTTTTATTGCATATGTAAGTAGCCACCAACAACACACAGCAGTGTTCTGTACATTAAAAATTTTTACATTAGTGGTAATGGAAAACATTACTACATTTGACTTTCTGCAACTTGTTCTTTTCTTGTCAATGTCTCTCATTAAAAAACTTGGCTCAATTTGTGTTTGCTAATTATTTGCTCCTTATTGTCTTTAGAAATTATAGCCCTGTTCTGCAGAAGCAATGATTATTACAGAATTTTAACTATGAAACTGCTTGTGAGGCAAAGTGGCTCAGGCTTCAGACTGATTGGTATTTGAAGTTATTACACTGGAGATTTCCTTTTACTAAAATCTGAGGACTTTGGCAATCAGAAAAAAACCCTCTTGAGTCTTATAGTACCTAGAAGATGTATTTCTGGGTGATTGTAATAAAGACTTATTGGGGCGCCTAGGTGGCGCAGTCGGTTGGGCGTCCGACTTCAGCCAGGTCATGATCTTGCGGTCCATGAGTTCGAGCCCCCCATCAGGCTCTGGGCTGATGGCTCGGAGCCTGGAGCCTGTTTCCGATTCTGTGTCTCCCTCTCTCTCTGCCCCTCCCCCGTTCATGCTCTGTCTCTCTCTGTCCCAAAAATAAATAAAAAAACGTTGGAGGAAAAAAAAAAAAGACTTATTCAGGAAAAAAAATTATCTCATGTTGCTGCCTTCTTAGCTCATAGGAAACTTCCACTGTAAAAGTGTTACCAGTGGTCAAGCTGTCTTTTCAGTAGAGCTATTAGTGTTTGGTCCAGTTGAAATACAGTCTATATCAAACTTCAAGAAGACTTAACCCTAGGTTTGAAACAAAGAAAGGATATATTATTGTTCCATTCTTTAGTAGAATCAAATGGAGAAGCTGAAAATGAGTTTGTTATCCACACAATATATATGCCAACTTCAGTCTTTTGCTTCTATTTTAAGCTTGTAAATTGTGAAGGTCTTAATGCTGAAATTCCTTTGAATTATTACCCATATTTTTAATAGTGGAACACACAGGTAACATTCACTAACGTGGTGATGTTAATATGTGAGAAATCACATACTGAATCATCAGGTCAGTGCTACTGTTGGGAAAGCATCAAAAAGAGTAGTGTTATAGTGTGGTAGTCAAGCACTTTAGTCCACGGAGATATTTTAAACCTTGGGCAGTATATGTATGCTGATACCCATGGTGCTATATAATAGCACATAGTTTTTAAGTTTTATATCATTCTCCTAGGCACTTTGTTAGGTGAATGCTGTTAGATGATATTCAGAGTTAACATTTTTATGATTAGAGTGCGTTTAATCTTGGTCTCTGTGTCTTTTTTTTTTTTTTTTTTTAAGTAAACTCTGTGCCCAACGTGGGGCTTGAACTCACAACCCTGTGATCAAGAGTTCCATGTTCTACCAACTGAGCCAGCTGTGTGCTCCTCTGTGTGTGTGTCTTAATAATAACATCTATTAAGTAATTACTGTGTATCAGGCACTAAGGGCTAAAACAGGCACTTTCCATCTTGTTTAAAATGCATGGTCTGATATGAAGCAGAATATACTGTCTGGTTTTTAAAATTTGAGTAGCTTTCTATTATTAAAATAAGTGTTTTTGTTCCTTTGGTTCTTCCCTGCCACCCTGCAAAAAAAATTAGTAGTTATTCAACAAGCAGCTTATAAACAGGTGGGTTTTCCTTCAACACAGGAGAAATTAGAATGTACTGGTAACTGGATGTTGTACACTGTGCCTTTCCAAAGTACGCAAGCAGTTTCCCTCAGAATGTTACAGTAGTAGTGAGATAAATGTCGTTTGGCATATGTAATGTTGTACAGGTATCTTGACATTGGCAGATTAACTGCTTGGCTACCATTAAATTCACCAAAGCTGTTGATGGATGAAAATACGGTTGCCTAGATAAAGATTAAGATGAGTAACTAAAGTACTGTTGTCATTCTGTTGGCATAAACTTCAAACTCTGGAAGACTTTTATTCATTCAACTTTTTGGAGACACCTCCCTGCCCCTCACCGCAGCCTCATTAAGTGCTTCATTTCTCTGTTCTGAATTTTTTTAGTCACTTTATAAATAGGCAAAGTTTTGTTTGTTTGTTTGTTTTTGTTCAGGTGTGTTATTAAATGGCCAGTTGGGACACAAAAGTTTTACTGCTGTTTAGGAATGTTCCTGGTGTGGGATTCCAGGGTGGCTCAGGCGGTTAAGAGTCCGAGTCTTGGTTTTGGCTCAGGTCATGATCTCACTGTTCCTGGGATCAAGCCCTGCATCCAGCTCCAAGTGGAAAGCAAGGAGCCTGTTTGGGATTCTCTATCTTCCTCTCTCTCTGCTCCTCCCCCCCACCTTGAGAGAGACAGAGAGCATGCTCGTTCTCTCCGTCAAAATGAATAAGTAGGGGCACTTGGGTGGCTCAGTTGGTTAAACAGTCTGACTTTGGCTCTGGTCATGATCTCATGGCTTGTGAGTTTGAGCCCCACATAGGGCTCCGTTTTGACAGCTCAGAGCCTGGAGCCTGCTGTGGATTCTCTCTCTGCCCATCCTCCCCCCTCTCTCTCAAAAATAAATAAGTATTAAAAAAGGGAACGATATGATCTTGGCGAAGTAAATGGTATGAAGGAATATTACCACTCGCAAAATTTATTATGTATGTGTGTATTTATTTTAAGATTTTATTTTTAAGTAGTCTCTACACCCAATGTGGGGCTGGAACTCACGACCCCAGGATCAAGAGTCGCATACTCTGCTGACTGAACCAGCCAGCTGCCTCTACCACTTGAAAATTTTTTTTAAAGTTCATTAAATGATATTTTTGTTTAGAAACGGACTTATGAAAAGGATTTTTTAAAAACTAAGCTCTATACCCATCGTGGGGCTTGAACTCAGGACCCCAAGAATAAGAGTCTCATATTTTACCAACAGAGCAAGTCAAGCCCCTGGAAAGGATTGTTTGTAATGAGCCAAAGTAGTTTCATGTTATATGTTAGAGATTTTGACAGTGGGTTACAGGCTTAATAACATACTCTCTAATTTAAGTTAGATAATTTTAGCTTGAGATTAATCATGTTTATTAGTTATTAATAAAATGATTATGGTATAGCTTTTCCCTACAGATATTACACTACTCTCTTGTCCTTACCTAGTTCTGTGGTCTGTTGGTGATCTCAAGGTGCTATTGACCTACACGTGGATTTTGTTTGGACTGTGCAGTGTTTTTGTGAATTTTGCATTCATTGCCATTAGTTAAAATTTGGGAGATTGCACATGAAATCTGAAATTTGTGGCTTTTTTTGTTTGTTTTTTTTTAAGTAATCTCTGTCTCTAATGTGGGGTTTGAACTCAGGTCCTGAGATCTAGAGTTTTCATGCTCTACTGGCTGAGCCAGCCAGGCACCCCTGTGGCTTTTCTTTTTTTTTTTTTTTAATTGGAAGATCTGTCACTACTAAGTCTGCTTTTCAGTATAGCAATAATTGGTTGGTTCCAAGAATTGGTTACTTCCGCCTTACTTTTACACAGAGCCTTCACTTGGCCTACTGTACTCACCTGCTTGGCTGGCCTCTGTAGACATTTGTTGATGATTTAGGGCATCTGTATATTTATTGCTTTAAATTTAGACTTTTCAAATGTCTGAAAATGAATTTGAGTTTCTGTTTAATGCAACAAGTATGTAAAACCATGGTTACAACCAAATTGAAAAATGGGCAAAGGTTATGAATGGACAATTTGCAGAGGAAAAACAATGGCAAAAAAAAAAAAAAAAGGAAGAAAGAAACTTTTAGGAAAGATGCTTATTAGTGTTACTAGTAATAAGGGAAATTCTAATTAATGCAACAGTGAAATACCATTTAAGACTCATCAGATTGTCAAAAATTTTTAAGTTTTCAGAGGATAATGAAAGTGAAATTTCTTTTTTCTTTGCTCATTGGAGTATTAATTGAAAATACTCTAGAGGATAATTGGGTAATTCTTGGTAAAGAAAAAGGTGGATAAGAAAACATGGACCAAGATGTGTATTGTAGCACTATTTTAAATAACAACAACAAAAAAAAATGGAACTAAACTAACTTCCTTCAGGACAGAAATGGATAACTGTGGTTTACTTACAGAATGGAATACCACTAGGCAGAAGTTAAAACTAATGAGTTAGATCTACATCTGCCTGCATTTACCCATCTCAGAAACAATGTTAAATGAAAAAAGCGGGTTGCAAAGGTTATATACACTTTGATACTATTTGTATAAAGTTAAAAACATTGCTTGCTGATATTTATATATGTAGCAGAAGTACTATACATACGTGAGAAAGAGCTACATTAGCCTTTGGAGAGTGGCTGCAGGGAATGAGGAAGAGAGGATGGGGCTTTCGTTATGTCTGTATTTTATTTTGGGGATCTGAAGCACATAAGACAAAATCTTAAAAAGTTTATTTGGTCTTGATGGTGAGTCATTAGTGTCTGTTACATCCAAAATGTTTCTTCGGTAAGAAAAAAATTTAAAGAGTTTTATGAAGTTTTGACATGGTTTATGATATCACTTTTCTTCCTCTATCCTTACAGAAGGTCTTATGATGGGCTTGATGTATAGGTTATAATACATAATTAATTGCAACCTATGAGAAATGTTTCCTGATTTTTTTTTAATTTGAAAAACTGTAATTGTTTTAAATAAAGTTTCAAGTAGAAAAAAATTGCTTTTATTTCGCTCATTGGTCAGATGTTTAAATTCTGTGAAATACTTGTGTTTATTATTGCTTTTAATATAATTTGGAAAGTGTAAATTGCCTTGGGTTACTTAAAACAACTCATTTATTTTTACCATGGTGATGTATAAATACTCAGCCTAGGTTTTAGTGATGTCTGGGTTTTAAAAAATTGCCTGTGACATACATTAGGCTAAGGTGAAGATGTACATGTTACTAATCTAGGCTATTTCTGACACTGCTGGTTTTTCTTTTCCCTTTAGGTGAGGCAGGCAACCAATCAGATTGTGATGAATTGTGCTGATATTGACATTATTACAGCTTCATATGCACCAGAGGGAGATGAAGGTAAGAGCTGTTTTCCATTTGATTTGCTGTCTCTCTGTGTGTATGATGTGTGTATGGTGATATATACATTTTCAGATTAAGATATCAGTGTTTGTTACTTTAGAAATAGGAAACATTTTTAGATGTTCATGGGAAATATTTTAATAATCTATATTATGAGATTAAGGAAATGCCACAATTTTAATTCTACTTCAAACGTTAACTTATTTTTTGACTCTAGGCAGATTACATTTTTATAAATGTAAAATACATATAATATAGTAACATGCATATAAAGCCAAAGAGTTATTTTAAAAATAAGTACTTTGAACATGAAAATTGGTTCATCCAGGCGGCTTAGTTCATATGTGGTTTTCTTAAAAGTTTTTTTTTTTCCTTCTTGAGCAATAGATTACAACAGGGATAATAAATCTTACTCGTAATGGAGAGAAAAATATTGGCCTTATGAGATTGAATGTGGAGGTTAGACGCTAGATGACCAAGTTAGTTACAGGGTAAAAATATGTTAAAAAGAAACATTATATAGAACACATGGGAATTCAGTTAGCATCTTTAAAATGAGAACTATTTTAGACCTTGTAATTACAATAAGGATTAAATTGAGTAGTCAGTTTTGGCCTGAAATCCTATTCCCACATAAGCTGCATTTTTAAAAAGTTGTCAAGTTTGGCAAAAACTCACAAGTATATTGATACTGGAACTGAAGTGCTTTTTACTTTTTTTTTTTTTTTTAAGTTTATTTATTTATTTTGAGAGGGAGAGAGAGAATCCCAAGCAGGCTCCAGTCCGTCAGCACAGAGTCCAACACAGTGCTTGAACTCACGAACTGCGAGAGCATGACCTGAGCTGAAACCAAGAGTTGGATGCTTAACCGACTAAGCCACTCAGAAGCCCCATAAAATCTTTTCATTTGATATCCGGGCGCTGGCTGGCTGGCTCAGTTGGTGGAGCATGTGACTCTTGGTCTCAGGGTTGTGAGTTCAAGCCCCATGTTGTGTGTAGAGCTTACTTTAAAAAAAAGAAAAGAAAAAATCTTTTCATTTGATATCAAATAAGTTAGGAATTTGACCCTTTAATTTCCATTTAGTATTGCTCTTTCCCCTCTCCTTTACTCTGAAAAGAAGCATACAAGTAACATTTTATGACCAGGCAGTATTTATTTCGTGAGTTTTTCTTAGATTGTTTTGTCCATAGAAAGACCCAAAAAAAAAAAAAAAAAAAAAAGTATCAGTTGAGCAGATTATTGCCAAGAAGTACTGATGTTCGATTGTACATGAGATCAAACTGCAGTGATTTTAAGTTAGAGGAACAGATCCTTCCAATGGACTTTGAGTGAGTGCCAACATTAAAGCAATTGTTTGGTAAATGAAAGAGGGATGATTTAATTTCTTTACCTGTGAAGAAAAATATAAGCACCTTAGCCACGCATATCAATGCAAACATGCTTTGTTACAGGTAGAGAACATTTAAATTTAATACAGAGTTTTTAAATGGTGCCCAGTAAAATACATGTGCACCCTCCAGCTGGCATGGTTTCAGCTCAGGTTTGTTTTTATCTTCCTCTACTAAAACGCCAGGAAAGAATTCAGAGAACTTAAATGCTTTGAATATGCATAACTGAATGGTGCCAAGCTCATACCAGCCTGAATATCAAGGAAGCAGTGTTTGTGTTCTCACTAAGAGGGTCAGAAGAGAAATGAAAGCTTATAGGAAGTAAGGGGATTTGGAGACAGATTCAGATAAAATATTAATTTTTTTTAGGTACTTAAAATATTTTCTTCAAAACTAGCTAAGGTATATTTTTCAACTCATTTCTCCTACAGCAATGGGAAAAACCTAGGGTCATGTGTAAGCACCTCTAATTTAAGGGATAAGAAAAGGGGAAATTATATTAATGTGGTATTTTAAGGTTTCAGTCAGAAACATAGATTTGGCCTTCTAGATACATACCCAGCTTAATTTTCCCCTTGGACAGAGTAGCATTTCTTGATTTTTACCTTATGGGCGAGTACAACACATTGTTTCTTTAGAAATTAGTAGTTGGAAATTTGACTGCCAGCTCCTTCTAGGACTGTATGAGTTGGCAGGGGAATATTTGAGTCAATAGGACTCATTTTTTAAAAAAAAATTTTTTTTTTAACGTTTATTTATTTTTGAGACAGAGAGAGACAGAGCATGAACGGGGGAGGGGCAGAGAGAAAGGGAGACACAGAATCGGAAGCAGGCTCCAGGCTCTGAGCCATCAGCCCAGAGCCCGACGCGGGGCTCGAACCCACGGACCGCGAGACCGTGACCCGAGCTGAAGTCGGACGCTCAACCGACTGAGCCACCCAGGCGCCCCTCATTTTTTAAACCTAGCTAATCTCATCTAGTCCGGTACTTGTTAATAATTACAGATTGCTTTCTGCAAAACTGATTTACATATCTGTAGCCACTAAATCTTGGTGCTTTAAGGTAAAATCAGAAAATCGTTTGAAAGCACAAAATTGTTGCTTCTCTGTGTAAGTTTTTAATCGATGAGAAAAGGCCATCTTATGATATGTGCAGTCACCCAGAAAGACCTATTGGCATGTGTCTCCTTAAACTAAGGCACTGCCTTTTAAACAGAAATAATTTATTTTAAAACCTAATTGAGATCTTTGTAGTATTTAGAAAATGAGAAATGAGTAAGAAAAACGGCTGAAAACTGTTTTTTTTACTGTTCTGCACTTCAAGGGTTGGTGAAATCACTAGCACTTAAGCCCCAGTACAAGGAGTGCACCTCCCTACACAGGGCAGGGATTAGTATTGTCATCAGCTTCTGCAAGAGAAATACGAAACTTTTGAGTGCCTGAACTCAGGTCCTGACAGGTAAAGAGTTTTTTAATTTATCGTTAATAGATGGCTTGGGCATAAGCACATGGAGAATGATCACTTGAAAGTTTTGTGCCAACTTTTCCCTTAGTGTATACTCTGTCAGGTATGTTTGTGGCATTAGCTGTATAAGGAAACAATTTTCCATTGGCGACATAATATTTCATAGAAGGTTCTAATACATACTTTCAGGTCCACTAGTATCACTTTGGTTTATTTGTAAGGCATGTAAATTTTAACACATTTATTCTTGAAGTAGAATTCTATTTTTCAGTGTGTGCATAAGAGCACATGTATGGGTTTAATGAAAGGAAACAGCTTAGTCAGAAATACTGCCAGATATTAATAATTCAGAACAAAACTATTAACTTGAAAAAAAGGAATGGTTCCTAACACTTGATCATAAGCTTCAATAGGCCTTTATAAGCCTATTAGTAATATATATTCTGTCATACGGTTAAGTGTGGTAGAGGAATAACATTAATAAACTACCATTTCTTTGCAATAGAGTTGTTTTTGTCATCATTCGGAAAAATACATGCATGACCAATTAAGTGCTAGCCCTCAAATCTGGAAAATTGAAAGAGAAGGGAAGATACCCATTTTTAATACAAATATATTGAAATATGATACAGAATTTCATAAGGAAATTTTATTTTTTTTTTATTTTTTTAATTTTTTAATATTTGTTTATTTTTGGGAGAGGGAGAGGGAGCATGAGCAGGGGAGGGGCAGAGAGGGGAGACACAGAATCCGAAGCTCCAGGCTCTGAGCTGTCAGCACAGAGCCCGACGCGGGGCTCAAACCCATGACACATGAGATCATGACCTGAGCTGAAGTCAGACGCTCAACTGACTGAGCCACCCAGGCACCCCCATAAGGAAATTTTAAATAAAGAATCAAAGTATGAGTTTAATTATAAATAACAGTGTAGAGTAGGAGCCTCAAACCAAAGTTACTGTTGGGATTAAGCAAATAATAAAACATGAATGAATTGGACTGGATATAGGAAAACAAGTGTGTTGGAACAGAGGCCAAACCAAAGAGTGCACGTCTCACGTAAATATTCAAATTTTAAAGAACTTTTCTGGCCAGCAACATTTTTGTGAGCTATATTGATTTCTTTTGAATTTGCAGCCTCCCAGGGAACTGTGGTGTGTTATGCATATTCTTTATCATTTGGACATGAAAATAAGACGTGAGCATAGCGGTCTCATTAAAAAGAGCAAAAACCCCGGGGCCCCTGGGTGGCTCAGTCAGTTAAGCATCCGACTTCACTCCAGGTCATGATCTTGAGGTTCACGAGGTGCAGCCCTGCGTCGGGCTCTGTGCTGACAGCTCGGAGCCTGGAGCCTGCTTCGGATTCTGTGTCTCCCTCTCTCTCTGCCCCTCCTCTGCTCATGCTTTGTCTCTCTCCCTCTCTCTCTCTCTCTCAAAAATAAACATTAAAAAAAACAAAACAAAAACCCCATGCGAAATTTTTCTAGTTTTTAATTGAAACTGATGTATACTGTGCTGTATTACTATTAAATATATTCATCAAACTGTGTTAGTTTGCTGTATGTGTTCCAGTGGTATATACTTTTTAAAGATTCAGAATCTAGCATAATACCTCTTCTTAGGTAGCTAGCTTTTTGGGGGCACTAAAATGGCCTTATTTCTGAGCTCTTATTTTTATTTTGTCTCTGGTTTAA
Source organism: Felis catus (assembly GCF_018350175.1). Lineage (NCBI taxonomy): Eukaryota > Metazoa > Chordata > Mammalia > Carnivora > Felidae > Felis > Felis catus. The sequence continues at coordinate 37,601,402 of NC_058381.1, read as the reverse complement.
TTACCGGTCCTGAGTATACTGAGTTTTGGGGATTTTGAACATAAAAGTCGATCATGTGCTATTATTCTTCTGAAGAATGGGTATGTAAATGCAGAAGCTAACCACCACTCCAGGCTGTATTGAAGAACCGGATATTTTCCCAGGTCTTTGGTAACTTCCAGGACCTCCTGTTTTCTGAATTAAATGGTGATTTTATTTATTTACTCATTCATTTTATAAAATTTTTTTTTAACGTTTATGTATTTTTGAGAGAGAGACAGAGTGCGAGTCGGGGAGAACAGAGAGAGAGAGAGGGAGAGGGAGACACAGAATCTGAAGCAGGCTCCAGCCTCTGAGCTGTCAGCACAGAGCCCAACGCGGGGCTCGAACTCACGAACTGTGACATCATGACCTGAACCAAAGTCGAATGCTTAACTGACTAAGCCACCCAGGCGCCCCTTCATTCATTCATTTCAGAGTTTCTTTTGAGAGCATGTGCGCACACCCAGGTGGGGAGGGGCAGAGAGAAGAGACAGAATCCCAAGCGAGCTCTGCACCATCAGCACAGTGCCCTATGTGGGGCTTGAACTCATAAACGGTGAGATCTTTACCTGAGCCAAGATCAAGAGCTGGACCCTTAACTGACTGCGCCACCCAGGCGCCTCTGATTTTATTTTTTGTGCTAGTAAACTTCATTTTTCTAGAGCGGTTTCAAGTAAAAAGTGCAGATTTCCCATATATTCCTTGTCCCACCCACCCCCTTTCCCCTCATAATCAACATCCTGAACCAGAATGGTACATTTGTTACAGTAGATGAACCTACATTAGCACCTCATTAACACTCAGAGTCCATAGTTTACATTAGGGTTCACTCTTGGTGTTATACATTCTGTGGGTTTTAACAAATGTAGTCACCATTACTGTACCACACACAACTGTTTCACTGCCCTAAAAATCCTCTGTGCTCTGCCAATCCTCCTTCCTAACCCCTGGCAACCACTAATCTTTTTATTGTCTCCATAGTCTTTTCTAGAATGTCATATAGTTGGAGTCATAGTGCAGTATGTTGCCTTTTCAGATTGGCTTCTTTCACTTAGTATTAATGCACTTAAGTTTCTCCATGTCTTTTCGTCATTGCTTGAGAGTTCATTTCTTTTTAGCTCTGAATAATATTCCATTGTCTGTATATACCAGTTTATTTGTCCATTTACCTATTGAAGGACTTCTGGGTTACTCTAAAGTTTTGGCAGTTAGGAGTAAAGTTGCTGTAAATATCCACGTGCAGGTTTTTGTGAGGATGTACGTTTTCAGCTCCTTTTGATAGATACCAAGGAGCATGGTTGCTGGATCCTATGATAAGAGTGCATTTAGGGGGCCCTGGCTGGCTCAGTTGGTAGAGCATCTAATTCTTGTTTGCCAAGTTGTGAGTTTGAGCCCCATAGTGGATGTAGAGATTATTTAAAAAACAAAACTGTTTAGTTTTGTAAGAAACTGCCAGACTGTCTTCCAAAGTAACTGTATCATTTTGCATTCCCACCATCAATGGGTGAGAGTTCCTGTTGCTCTGCATGCTCCCAAGCATTTGTTGTTATCAGTGTTTTGGATTTTGGCTATTTTAGTAGGTGTAGAGTGGTATGTCATTACTGTTTTAATTTGCAGGTGCCTAATCACATGATGTTGAAACTCTTTCATATGCTTTCTTGTCATCTGTGTATCATCTTCTGTGAGATGTCAGTTCAGATCATTTACACAATATTAACTGGATTGTTCTTTTTCTTATTGTTGAGTTTTAAGAATCCTTTGTATGTTTTGGATAATAGTCCTTATCAGCTGTGTCCTTTGCAGATATTTTCTCCCAATCTGTGGCTTGTCTTTTCATTCTCTTGATATTGTCTTTTTCAGAGCAGAATTTTTAGATTTTAATTAAGTCCAGGTTATCATTTCTTTTTCATGGATTATATCCTGGGTGTTTTATCTAAAAAGTCATCACTGGGGCACCTAGTTGGCTCAGTCGGTTAAGTGTCTGACTTTGGCTCAGGTCATGATCTCACAGCTCGTGAATTGGAGTGCCATATCTGGCTCTCTGCTCACTGCTCAGAGTCTGGAACCTTCTTCAGATTCTGTGTCTTCCTCTTTCTCTGCTCCTCCCTCACTCACGCTGTCTCTCCTTCAAAAATAAATAAATGTTTTAAAACAAATTTTTTTTTAAAATAAAAAGCCATCACAATACTCAAGATCATTTAGGTTTTCTCCAGTGTTATCTTCCAGGGGGTTCATAGCTTTGCATTTTCATTTAGGTCTATAATCCATTTTGAGTTAGGTTTTGTAAAAGATGTAAGGTCTATGTGTAGATTGTTTGCATGTGGATGTCCAGTTAACAGCACCATATATCAGAAAGATAGCTCCCTTGTATTGCTTTTTCTCCTATGTCAAAAATCAATATGACTGTATTTATGACTGTATTAAATACTTATGTATTTAAATTATGTATTTATCTACTTCTAGGCTCTCTATGCTCTTCCATTGATATACTTGCCTTTTGTTTTTCCAAAACCACACTATCTTGATTACTGTAGACTTTATGGTAAGATTTGAAGTAGGGTAGTGTCAGTCCTCTGACTTTGTTCTTCAGTATTGTGTTGGCTATTCTAGGTTGTTTGCCTCTCCATATAAACTTTAGAATCAGTTTTTCAGTATCCACAAAACAACTTGCTGGGATTTTGATTGGGATTGGGATTGAATCTATAGATCAAGTTGGGAGGAAATGACATCTTGACAGTATGGAGCCTTCTTACTCATGAACATGGAATATCTCTCCATTTATTTAGTTCTTTGGTATCTTTTGTTAGAGTTTTGTGTTTTTTTCATATGGATCTTCTATATATTTTGTTAGATTTATACCTCATTGTTTCATTTTTGAATATGATAATGTAAATGATAATGTGGTTTTAATTTTAAATACCACTTATTCATTACTGGCATATAGAAAAGTGATTGACTTATGTGTATTAATCTTATATCATGCAACCTTATTATAATTGCTTATTAGTTCCAGTTTTTTGCTAATCCTTTTGAATTTTCTACATGACCATGTCATCTATGAACAAGGACAGTTTTATTTCTACCATCCCAGTATGTATACCTTTTGTTTCCTTTTCTTGTCTTACTGTGTTAGGATTTTCAGTACAACGTTGAAAAGCAGTGATGAGAAGGGATATCTTTGCTTTCTTTGTTCCTCATCTTAGCTGGAAAGCTTGGAATTTCAAGTTGAAGAAATTCATCCATTTCTACTTTGCTGAGAGTTTTTATCATGAATAGGCATTGGATTTTGTCAAATGCTTTTTGTACATGTGATGATTGTGTGATTTTTCTTCTTTAGGCTGTTATGATGAAGTACATTAGTTGATTTTTGAGTGTTGAAACAGCCTTGCATTCTAGGATAAATTCCACTTGGTCATGGCCCATAACTCTTTTTATATATTTTTTTCTTTTTCTTTTTTTTAAACACGTATTTATTTTTGAGTGAGGGGGATTTATGGGGGAGGGACAGAGAGAAAGGGAGACAGAATCTGAAGCAGGCTCCAGGCTCTGAGCTATCAGCACAGAACCCAACATGGGGCTCAAACTCACAAACTGTGAGATCATGACCTGAGCTGAAGTTGAATGCTTAACTGACTGAGCCACCCAGACGGCCCTCTTTTTATATTTTTATATGTTGCTGCATTTGATTTGCTAATATTTTGTTGAGGATTTTTGTGTTTACATTCATAAGAGATATTGGTTGATAGTTTTCTTGTATGTCTTTTGTTTTGATGTTATGGTAGTGCTGACTTCATAAAATGAGTTAGGAAGTTAGGAACTCATAAAATGAGTTCTGCTTCTATCTTCTGGAAGAGAGTGTAGAGAATGTATATAATTTCTTACTTAAATGTTTGGTAGAATTCACAAGTGAACCTATCTGGGCCTGTGCTTTCTGTTTTGGAGGATTATTATTGATTGAATTCTTTAATAGATATATAGCTATTCAGATTATCTGTTTCTTCTTGTGTGAGTTTTAGTAGATTGTATGTTTCAAGGAATTGGTCCATTTCATTGAGGTTTTTAAATTTGTGGGCAGAGACTTCTTTATAATATTTCTGTATTATCTTTTTAATGTCCATGGGGTCTGTACTGATGTTCCCTCTTTCACTTGTGATTTTAGTAATTTGTGTCTTCTCTCTTTTTCCCTTAACCTGGCTAGAGGATTATTGATTTTTTTTTTCAAAGAATCAGTTTTGTGGGTTTTTTTGTTGATTTTTCTCTACTGACTTTCTATTTTATTTTCTTTTATTATGTTTTTAAAGTCTATTTGAGAATGAGAGAGAGCACACACGTGCAAGCAGGGAAGGGGCAGAGAGAGAGGGGGAGAGAGAATCCCAAGCGGGCTTTGTGCTGTCAGCATGGAGCCTGATGTAGGGCTCAATCCCACAAACCATGAGATCATGACCTGAGCCAAAATCAAGAATTGGGCACTTAACTGAGTGACCCAGGTGCCCCCTGTTTTTCTAGTTTAAATTTCATTGATTTCTGCTCAAATTTTTATTACTTATTTTTGTCTGCTTATTTTGGATTTAATTTGGATTTAAAAAACTTTTTCTAGTTTCCTAACGTGGAAGCTTAGATGATTTTATTTATTTATTTATAAGTAAACTCTACACCCAATGTGGGGCTTGAATCAGAACCCCAAGATCAAGAGTTGTATCTTCTGACTGATCTAGCTAGGTACCCCTAGATAATTGAAATTAGATCTTCTTTTCTAATATATGTTTTCAGTACTATAAATTTCCCTCTAAGCACTTCTTTCACTGAATCCCACAAACTTTGATAAGTTGTATTTGCATTTTCATTTAGTTAAAATATTTAAAGGTTTCTCTTGAGATTTCTTCTTTGACCTGTGTTATTTTATATATATATAATATATATATTATATATATAATATATAATATTAATATATTAATATATAATTAATTTATATAATTAATATTAATATATAATATTTGTATATATATAAAATATAAATATATATATATAATTTAATTTCCAAGTATTTGGGGATTTTTCCAGCTATTTTTCTGTTACTGATTTCTAGTTTAATTCCTTTGTGGTCAAAAAGCAGAGGTTTTAGATTTCTATTCTCTTATTTATTTATTTTTAATTTTTAAAAAATGTTTCTTTTTGAGAGAGAGACAGAGCATGAGTGGGGAAGGAGCAGAGAGAGAGGGAGACACAGAATCCAAAGCAGGCTCCAGGCTCTGAGCTGTCAGCACAGAGCCTGATGTGGGGCTCAAACCTATGAACCGTGAGATCATGCCCTGAACCAAAGTCAGATACTTAACTGACCGAGCCACCCAGGTGCCCTGATGTGTATTCTTTTAGTTTAAAGTGTGTTTTATGACACAAAATATGGTCTGTCTTGATGAATGTTCCAAATGAGCTTGAGTAAAATGTGTAACACATTCTGTTTAATGAAATAGTCTATAGATGTCAATTATATCCAGTTGATTGATGGTGTTGTTGAGTTCAACTGTATCCTTACAGATTTTCTGCTGCTGAGTCTATTTCTTTCTTTCTTTTTTTTTTTTTTTCAACGCTTATTTATTTTTGGGACAGAGAGAGACAGAGCATGAACGGGGGAGGGCCAGAGAGAGAGGGAGACACAGAATCGGAAACAGGCTCCAGGCTCTGAGCCATCAGCCCAGACCCCGACGCGGGGCTCGAACTCACAGACCGCGAGATCGTGACCTGGCTGAAGTCGGACGCTTAACCGACTGCGCCACCCAGGCGCCCCTGAGTCTATTTATTTCTGATAGAAGGATGTTAAGGTCTCAGCTCTAATACTAGATTCATGTATTTCTCCTTGCCATTCTTTCAGGTTTTGCCTCATGTATTTTGATGCTTTGTTGTTAGACACATACACAGTAGGGATTGTTATGTCTTCTTGGAGTATTGGCCCCTCTCTCGTTATGTAATGTTCCTCTCTTTTTGCTTTGAAATCAGCTCTGCCTGAAATTAATACAGCTGCTTGCACTTGTTTTCATTAGTGTATCTGTTTCCATCCCTTTACTTTTTTCAAAAATTTTAAAAATTATTTTCTTTTAATGTTTATTTTTGAGCGAGAGAGACAGAGCGTGAATGGGGGAGGGGCAGAGAGAAAGAGGGAGACACAGAATCTGAAGCAGGCTCCAGGCTTTGAGCTGTCAGCACAGAGCCCAACGTGGGGCTTGAACGCACAAGCTGTGAGATCATGACCTAAACTGAAGTCAGACGCTCAACTGACTGAGCCACCCAGGCACCCCTCCGTCCCTTTACTTTTAATCTGTAAATTTTTTAAAGTGGTTTCCCTAGATTTTGCAGTATACATTTATAACTAATTCAGTCACTTTCATATAACACCATCATGCTTCCCAAGTAGTATAGGCACCATATAATAACAAAATATTCCCAATTCCTTCCTGCCATGCCTTGTATCATTGCTATCATTCATTTCCCTTATGCATAAGCACATGCGTACACACACACACACACACACACACACACACACACACACACAAGCCAACCTAATCAAATACATTGTTATTATTAATATTTTGAACAAATTATCGTTTAGAGCACTTAAAAATAACAAAAATATTTTTATTTTACCTTCATTTATTCATTCTATAGTGCTCTTCCTTTGTATAGATCCAAGTTTCTGACCTATATAATTTTCCTTTTCTCTAAAGAACTTTTTTTTTTTCATGTTTATTTTGAGAGAGAGAGAGAGAGAGAGAGCGAGCGAGCATGCACAGGGGAATGGCAGAGAAAGAGGAGAGAGAGAATCCCAAGTAAGCTTCCTGACTCAGGGCTCGGTCTCATAAACTGTGAGATCATGACCTGAGATCATGATCTCAGAGTCCAAGTGCTCAAGAGTCCAGTGCTTAACTGATTGAGCCACCCAGGAGCCCCTAAAGAACTTCTTTTAACATATCTTGCGAAGCATGTCTACTGGTAACAAATTCCCTCAATTTTTGTTTACCTGAGAAAGTTTATTTTTCCTCACTTGTTTTTAAGACTTAATTTTGTTTTAAGTTTATTTATTTTGAGAGAGAGAGAGAGCGCATGTGTGCATGCGTGCATATCAGTGGGAGAGAGGCAGAGACGGGGAGAGAATCCCAGGCAGGCTCTGCACTGTCCCTGATGCAGGGCTTGAACTCACAAACCATGAGATCATGACCTGAGCTGAAGTCAGACATTTACTGAACCACCCAGGTGTCCCTTAAGACTTAATTTTATTTTAGAACAGTTTAGGTTCACAGCCAGATTGAGAGGAGTATTATATTTCACTTTTGAAGGATCTTTTTTTTTTCTTTAATGAGCAGCCGGCAAAAGCATATTAGAATGTAAGAACAGAAAGGAAGAATAATATGAAAGCTCTCTTTACAGAGAGGGGGCATTTGAAAGTGAATGCCACTGAAGGATCAGTTTCAAGGATACAGAATTCTAGTTAGTTTTTCTTTCTTCCCTTTAAATGTTTCATTCCATTCTCTTCTTGCTAGTGTGATTGATGAGAAGTTGAATGTAATCCTTATCTTACTCTTCTATAAATAAAGTGTTTTTTTCCCCTGTGGCTTCTTTCAAGACTTTTTCTTTATGTTTGATTTCCTAAAGTTTGAATATGATATGCCTAGGTTTAGAGGTTTTGGGTTTTGTTTTTTTGTTTTTTTACATTTATCCTGCTTGGTCTTCTCTGAGCTTCCTGGATCTGTAGTTTGGTATCTGACATTAATTTGGGAGAAATTCTCAGCCTTTATTGCTCCAAATATTGCTTCCATTCCTTTACTTTTCTTGTCCCTCTGGTAGTCCCATCATGGTTACACCTAAAGTTTTCCCATAATTCTTGGACATTTTGTTCTGTTCCCCCCCTCGTCCCTTCCCCCACTTTTACCCTCAGTTTTGGAGGTTTCTTTTGTCATGTCTGCAGGCTCAGAGATGGTTTCCTCAGCCATGACCAGTCTAACAACCAACCCATCAAAGGCATTCTTCATTTCTGTTACTGTTTTTGATTTCTATCATTTTTTAAATTCCTTTTAGTATTTCTATCTCTCTGCTTACATTATCTGTCAGTTCTTGCACGTGTCTACTTTTTTCATTAAAGCTCTTAGCATATCAATCATAGTTTAAAACAAAAATCCTGGTCACATAATTCCAACATTCCTGTCATAACTGACTCTGGTTTTGATGTTTGTTTAGTCTCTTCAAATTGCATTTTCTGCCTTTTAGTATGCCTTCCAATAGTTTTTGAGACCCAGACATGATGTACTGAGTAAAAAGAACCACAAGAAATAGGTCTTTAATAATGAGATGGGGGGCACCTGTGTGGCTCAGTCAGTTGGGTGTTCAGCTCTTGGTTTTGACTCAGGTCTTGACCTCACAGTTGAGTTCAAGCCCTGTGTCAAGCTCTGCTCTGGCAGCGTGGAGCCTGGTTGGGATTCTGTCTCTTCCTTCTCCTCTGCCTCTTCCTGGCTCATGCATGCTCATACATTCTGTACATTGCCTTTCACTCTGTTGATTGTGTTCTGATGTACAACAGTTTTTAATTTTGATGCGGTTCAGCTTTTTCTTTTGTTGCTTGTGCTTTTGGCATAATATCCAAGGAGTCGTTGCCAAATCCAATGTCATGAAACTTGCATTTTTTAAATTAAATTATTATTTTTTAATTTACATCCAAATTAGTTAGCATATAGTTCAACAATGATTTCAGGAGTAGATTCCTTAATGCCCCTTACCCATTCAGCCCATCCCCCCTCCCACAACTCCTCCAGTAATCCTCAGTTTGTCTCCATATTTATGAGTCTCTTCTGTTTTGTCCCCCTCCCTGTTTTTATATTATTTTTGTTTCCCTTCCCTTATGTTCATCTGTTTTGTTTCTTAAAGTCCTCATATGAGTGAAGTCATATGATTTTTGTCTTTCTCTGACTAATTTCGCTTAGCATAATACCTTCCAGTTCCATCCACGTAGTTGCAAATGGCAAGATTTCATTCTTTTTGATTGCTGAGTAATACTCCACTGTGTGTATGTAAATATATATACATATGTATGTATATATATATACATACATATATATATATATGTGTATGTATATATATATATATATATATATATATATGTATACACCACATCTTTATCCATTCATCCATCGATGGACATTTGGGCTCTTTCCATACTTTGGCTATTGTTGATAGTGCTGTTATAAACATGGGGGTGCATGTGTCCCTTCGAAACAGCACATCTGTATCCCTTGGATAAATACCTAGTAGTGCAATTGCTGAATCGTAGGGTAGTTCTATTTTTAGTTTTTTGAGGAACCTCCATACTGTTTTCCAGAGTGGCTGCACCAGCTTGCATTCCCAGAAACTTTTGCATTTTTTTTAACGTTTATTTATTATTGAAAGACAGAGAGCGTGAGCAGGTGAGGGGCAGAGAGAGAGGGAGACACAGAATCTGAAGCAGGCTCCAGGCTCTCAGCTCTCAGCACAGAGCCTGACGCAGGGCTCGAACTCACAAACCTCGAGATCATGACCTGAGCCGAAGTTGGATGCTTAACCGACTGAGCCACCCAGGCACCCCTGAAACTTTGGCATTTTTAAAAAACACTTATTCATTTTTTGGGAGAGCACAAACAGAGGAGGGGCAGAGAAAGGGGGATAAAGGATCTGAAGTGGGCTCTGCACTGACAAGCTGACAGCAGTGAGCCCGATATTGGGCTTTAACTCATGAACTGTGAGATTGTGACCTGAGCCAAAGTCGGACACTCAACCGACTGAGCCATCCAGGTGCACCTGCATTTTCTTTTAAGAGTTTTGTAGTGTGAGTTCTCATATTCAGGTCTTTGATTCATTTGAGCTCATTTTTAAAAAAAGTTTTATTTTTATTTTATTTTTGAGAGAGAGAGAAAGAGTGCAAATGGGGGATGGGCAGAGAGAGAGGGAGAGAGAGAATCCCAAACAGGCTCCACACTCAGCTTGGAGCCTGACTTTGGCTCAATCCCACTAATCATGAGATTATAACCTCAGCTGAAATCAAGAGTCAGATTCTTAACTGATGGAGCCATCTAGGCACCCTGAGCTCATTTTTTTAAGTTTTGTATTTTAATCCAGTACAGTTAACATACAGTGTTATAGGGGTGCCTGGCTGGTTCAGTCTAAAGAGCATGTGACTCTTGATCTTGGGTTGTGAGTTTGAGCCCCATGTTAGGTGTAGAGATTCCCAAAAAAGGCAGGGGGAACCCTTACAGTGTTATGTTAGTTTTAGGTGTACAGTATGGTGATTCAACAAGTCCAACTTTAGAGGCATCTGGGTGACTTGGTCAGTTAAGTGTCAACTCTTAATTTCAGCTCAGGTCACCATCTCACAGACTGTGGGATGGAGCCCTACATCAGGCTTCAAGCTGTCAGAGTGGAGTCTGTTTGGGATTTTCTCTCTCCCTCTCTCTGCCCCTCCCCTGCTTGTTCTCTCTTTCTCTCTCTCTCTCTCTCTCTCTCTCTCTCTCTCTCTCTCTCTCTCTCAAAATAAATAAGAAATAAACATTTTTTAAAAAGTCCAACTTTATTCTTTTGCGTATAGATATCCAGTTTTCCCAGAACTATTCTTTTTCTTCTTCTTTTTTTAATTTACATCTAAGTTAGTTAGCATATAGCACAATAATGATTTCAGGAGTAGATTCCAGTGATTCATCCCCTATGTATAATACCCAGTGCTCATCCCATCAAGTGCCTTTCTTAATGCTCCTTACCCATTTAGCCCACCTCCCCACACACAACCCCTCCAGCAACCCTCAGTTTGTTCTCTGTATTTAAGAGTCTTAGGTTTTGTCCCCTTCCTTGTTTTTATGTTATTTTTGCTTCCCTTTCCTTATGTTCATCTGTTTTGTATCTTAAATGCCTCATAGGAGTGAAGTCGTATGATATTTGTCTTTCTCTGACTTAATTTCTCTTAGCATAATACCCTCTAGTTCTATCTATGTAGTTGCAAATGGCAAGATTTCATTCTTTTTGAATGCTGAGTAATACTCCATTGTATATATATACCACATCTTCTTTATCCACTCATCTGTTGTTGGACATTTGGGCTCTTTCCATACTGTGGCTATTGTTGATGGCGCTGCTGTAAACTTTGGGGTGCATGTGCCCCCCAGCACTATTTCTTTTTTAAAGATTACTTTTCCCCATTGAATACTTTTCGTACCCTTGTTGAAAATCATTTGATCATATATGCAAGAGTTTATTTTTGGGCTCTTGATTCTATTCCATTAGTCTTTTTTTTTTTTTTTTTTTTTGGTTACTATACCTTTGTAATCAGGAAATGTGAAACTTCCAACTTTGTTCTTTTTTCAAGGTTGTTTTGGCTCTAAAGGTCTTTATGAGATACTATGTGATTTTTTTGGATGGGTTATTAAATTTTTGCAAAAAACATTGTTGAGCTTTTGAGAGGGATTGTACTGAATCTATAGATTGCTTTGGATATTAGGAACATCTTTTTTTTTTTAATTAAAAACATTTTTTTAATGTTTGTTTATTTTTGGCGGGGGTGGGGCAAAGAAAGAGGGGGACAGAAGATCTGAAGTGGGCTCTATGCTGACAAGCAGGGAGCCTGACATGGGGCTCGAATTCACAAACCATGAGATTATGACCTGAACTGAAGTTGGACACTTGACTGAGCCACCCCGGTGCCTCTAAGTTTAAAAACATTTTTAAGTAATCTCTACACCCAAGGTGGGACTCGAACTCACAACCCTGAAATCAAGAGTCATACATGTTCTACTGACTGAGCCCACCAGGTGCCCCATGGATATTATGAGCATCTTAATATTGACTTTTGTTTTTTAATTTTTTTTTAGCGTTTTATTTACTTTTGAGACAGAGAGAGACAGAGCATGAATGGGGGAGGGTCAGAGAGAGAGGGAGACACAGAATCCGAAACGGGCTCCAGGCTCTGAGCTGTCAGCACAGAGATGGATGTGGGGCTCGAACTCATGGACCGCGAGATCATGACCTGAGCCGAAGTCGGATGCTCAACCGACTGAGCCACCCAGGCGCCCCTTAATATTGACTTTTAATCATAAACAAGGGATGTCTTTCCATTTGTTTGTATATCTTCTTTAACTTCTTTTAGCAACATTTTTTAGTTTCGAGTGTACGAGTCTTTCACTTCCTTGGTTAAATTTGTTCCTGAGTATGTTTATATTATTTTTGATGTTATTGCAAATGGAATGGTTTTGTTAATTTTCTTTTGAAATGTTCATTGTTAGTGTGTAGAAATGCAACTGATTTCTGTATGTTGATTTTGTGTCCTACAACTTTGCTGAATTTGCTTATTCTAACAGTTTTTTTGTTGGAACCCTGAGGATTTTCTATATATAAGGTCATTTTTCTCTGAACAGAGAACATTTACTTCTTTCTTTACAATTTGAATGCTTTTTATTTCTCTTTCTTGCCTAATTACTCTGTCTAGAACCTCTAGTACTATGTTGGATAGAAGTGGCAAAAGCAGCCATCCTGTTTTATTCCTGACCTTAGGGGAAAGCTTTCAATCTTTTATTAATAAGCGAGATCATCTTGATACAATTGAATCTGATTGTTTTTTCTAAACTGCTCTTATTCCGGGTTTGTAGCCTGGTCAGGGGTGTTTACTAAGGGTTTCCTTTCCCTTTTGGGCCCTGAAATTCAGTATTTAGTTCCCTCCCGTCATAAAACTGCTGAAATCTAGGAGTCACCAAATGTCTTGAGGGAAAATTGAATAAAGAATGTTAGACAATCTGTTATTCCATTTTTCTTGGATATTGGCCATTTGAATTCTGGCTGCTTTGGTAGTTCTGAATTCCAATTTTTGTGTCTTCAGCCCAGCAAGACTGCTGCAAGCTTTATGGCTCTCCTTTCTTCATTGGCCTCTGTGTTCTGTTTAGGAGTCAGAAAATGCAGCAAGGGCATAAAGAACCTGTGAATATAGAGTTGTTCTTTGTGTGATTCCCATTCAAACACTTAAAAGTTCTTTAATCCGATTTTTATAATTGTTCTGATACCACCTAAGCTGTGATAGCCAGAAGCAGAAGTCTAGATGCATCATTTAAAAATGCGAAACATAACTGGGGCCTGGCTGGCTCAGTTGGTGGAGCATGTGACTCTTGATCTTGGGGTCATGAGTTCAAGCCCCATATTGGGCCAAGAGCTTGCTTTAAAAAAAAAAAAAGTGAAACAATTCATTATGAGATCTGTAGAAGACGGTATTTCATTCAACTATTTGTTTAAAATATATTTTTTAAATGTTTTATTTATTTTGAGCGAGAGAGAGAGAGAGCGAGCATGAGTGGGGGAGGGGTGGGGAGAGAGAGAGAGAGAGAGAGAGAGAGAGAGAGAGAGAGAGAGAGAGAGAGAGAGAGAGAGAGAGAGAGAATCCCAAGCAGACTCTGCTTTCAGCACAGAGCTCCACGCAGGGCTTGATCTCACACCACGAGATCATGATCTGAGCCAAAATCAAGTCAGACACTTGAATGACTAAGCCACCCAGGTGCCCCTCATTCAGCTACTTGTAGGTACAATTATTGGCCTTAATCCGGATACACATTATCATCAGTAAGTATTAAGATGATGGTTTAATGATCTGAAGATTGTTATTAAAGCTTAAAATACTTTGTAAACATTGCATACGAATAATTTTTAAAATGTGAACAATTACAAAACAGTTATAGGTTATCTTCATTAACATGGTGTTTAATATATTATTTTGTTTATTTTATTTTTTTTTTCAACGTTTATTTATTTTTGGGACAGAGAGAGACAGAGCATGAACGGGGGAGGGGCAGAGAGAGAGAGGGAGACACAGAATCGGAAACAGGCTCCAGGCTCTGAGCCATCAGCCCAGAGCCCGACGCGGGGCTCGAACTCACGGACCGCGAGATCGTGACCTGGCTGAAGTCGGACGCTTAACCGACTGCGCCACCCAGGGGCCCCTATTTTGTTTATTTTTTTAATGAGAAAGAAAGTTTATATTTGTTGTCATAAAATCAAACAACATAGAATATAAAATAAACAGTTGGGGTGCCTGAGTGGTTCAGTCGGTTAAGCATCTGACTCGATTTCAGCTCAGGTCATGATGTCATGGTTCATGGGATTGAACCCCATGTCGGGTTTTGTGCTGACAGTATGGAGCTTGCTTGGGACTCTCTCCCTCTCTCTGCCCCTCCCCTGTGCTCACTTTCTCTTTCTCTCTCAAAATAAAAAAATAAACATTAAAAAAATAATAATATAAAATAAAATAAAAAGTCCTTTTTTTCCCTCCCTTCATTGTACCACCTACCCTCTAGCCCCAGAAGTAAGCACTGTTAATAATGTCATATGAATTATTTTATACGTGCAAATTTTTCCCTTTAATTTACAGAAGTGAGATTTTGATATACAACTTGCTTTTTTAAACTAAGGTGATATTCACTTTTTAGGACAATATACATAGATCTGTCTCATAAAAACCTGGTATAAATGTGTCATTTTACAAGCCATTTCTTTCTTTTCTTTTTTAAAGTCGGCTCTACACCCAACGTGCATCTCGAACTCGAGACCCTGAGATAAAGAGTCACATACTCTCCCACCTGAGCCAGCCAGGAGCCCCCCCTAAAGCCATTTCTTAATGCACATTATCCCTCCCTTTTTTGGCTGTTGTAAACGGTAGTGCAAAGGATATCTTGTATACCAGTGAGAATATAGTTATAAATTGTATTACGCATAAAAGTACTTTAAAAATTTTTAACACATATCAAATTATCTGTTGTAGCTATGATTATCAAGTATCCTTCCTAAAAAGTTGTGTCATTTTACATGCCTGTCAAGAATATAGGACTGTTCATATCCTTTTTTAAAAAAAATTTTTTTTGAGTTTATTTATTTATTTTGAGAGAGAAAGAGTGGACAGAGAGGGAGCCAGAATCCCAAACAGGCTCCACACCATCAGCACAGAGCCTGATGCGGGGCTTGAACCCACAAATTCTGAGATCATGACCTAAGCTGAAATTAAGAGCTGGATGCTTAACCAACTGAACCACCCAGGCATCCCAGGACTGTTCATTTCCTTATATTGCCATTTATCCTGAGTATTGTTATCAATCTATACTGTCACCACACCGGATGTTATTATCAGTCTTTCTATTCTAATCTAAGAAATGAAAAAATAATATTTTTATTTGAACATTTTATTGTATAAATAAATACAGTATATAAAATGTATGTTTAAGCAATATAAAATTGGACAGAAATACTACAGATTTATTATTGTTACAAAAAGTAAAAGGCCAATAAGTAGATGAAAAAATATTTAACCCTACTACTAACGGGTTCATAAAAAGCAGAACACAGTCTCGTACTCTTCATTAGACATATAATATGAAGCAACTCTTTCGGAGGATATTTGATAATCATATCTACAGCAGGTAATTTGATATGTGTTAAAAATTTGACACAGTAGGGGTGCCTGGGTGGTTCACGGTTCTCTCTCTCTCTCTCTCTCTCTCAAAAATAAATAAACATTTTTTTAAATTAATTGAAAAATTTTTAATGTTTATTTTTTAGAGAGTGACAGAATGTGAATGGGGGAGGGGCAGAGAGAGAGAGGGAGACACAGAATCTGAAGCAGGCTCCAGGCTCAGAGCTGTCAGCACAGAGCCCAGCTTGGAGCTTGAACTCAAGAACTGTGAGATCATGATCTGAGCTGAAGTCGGATGTTTAACCAACTGAGACACCCAGGCGCCCCAAGATAAAATCTTAAATTTCTAATTCCTGATCTTATTGGGATATCTAAGTTTATATATGAAACTGTGTTTTGCTTTCTATACAAAATGTATGCATTTTAAAATAAGTAATCTGTAAGTACGATTAGCTCAACTTGGCGTCAGATTGAATATATTTTTGCATTAGAAGGAACAAATTGGGGGTGCCAGCTGAGCCAGCTCTGTTGAAAGAGCATATGACTCAGTCTTGGGATTGTGACTTCAAGTCCCATGTTGGGTGTAGAGATTAAATAATTTTTTTTTTTTAAAAAGGAGGGACAAACGATACTGCTAGTCAACCCTTTTCTTCCTTTTTAGTACAAGTCAGAAATGAGAAACATGACATTTGGAGTTGTGCACACTTAAATTCTTTCGCTTTCATTTTAGTTGGTTTTGAACGGTAATGGAAAACTCTGATAAGGAGTAGTCCAGGTTCCATAAGGTTATGTACGAATATAAAGTATATCAGTGTATCATAGTTTTAAAATTTATCTTATTTGTATTTAGTGGGTTTTTAACGTTATTTAAACAGCTTTAACGTGATATGGATTGCTTTAGTGGCTGTTGTTTTTAAGAATTTAGATAACTTGTCATTTGATTATAAAAGATACATTGGCTTCCTAAATTAGGTTAGGTTCCCTATAATCTGTAGACCAGGTTAGGGGCCCAGTCACATGTATCATTTTTCGTAATAATGATCATGTTTAGTAGTAATGATAAAAATACTGGAGAATTCATGGTTTATTGTATGCCAGGCAGAGTGTATTACATATTCATAGAGACAATAGCCTTAGGTACAGAGAGGTCATGTAATGTATGGTAGGCCATAAGACTGGTAATTGATGCAAATCCAGGTAGTTTGGCTTCTAGGGTCTACAGTCTGTTGCTGGTTATTAATTTAACGACACCATATTGTAAGTACTTGTTTGTGTCCATGCTTATTAGAATCTAAGTTCCTTAAGGACCAAGAGCCATGATTCCTTCTTTTTCCTCTGTGGTCTTTGATAGTATCTGATATATAATAGGTAAATATTTAGTAAAATGAAGTAAAATCTAAAGAGATGGAGTGTCATGTTTGTTAGGACTGAATTTCTTAATATGGTATTGACTTTTATGGGTAACAAAATTACATTATATTTGGGATTATTTTGTCATTGACTTTAATTTGTATTTTATTCCCTTTGAGGAATACAGTCAAAATATTTGCTAATTGTAAAGATTTTGTACTGGGGCACCTGGGTGGCTCATTCAGTTGAGTGTCTGACTCTTGATTTCAGCTCAGGTCATGATCCCAGGGTCAGAGGATTGAGCACCGCATGGGACTTTGCATTGAGTGTGGAGCCTGCTTAAGATTCTCTGAGTGCCCAGGTGGCTCAGTTGGTTGAGCGTCCATCTTTGGCTCATGTCATGACCTTGTGGTCTGTGAGTTTGAGACCCACATCTATCAGCACAGAGCCTGCTTTGGATCCTCTGTCCCCCTCTCTCTACACGTCTCCTGCTTATGTGCTCTCTCTCTCAAAAATGAATAAACATTTTAAAAATTATTAAAAAAATAAACATTAAAAAAAAGATTGTCCCTAAAGTTAAAAAGATGATTTTGTATAGTGTTTCATTTTTTTTAAGTTTATTTGTTTTTGAGAAAGAGCGCACGAATGTGAGTGGGGGAAGGCCAGAGAGAGAGGGAGATAATTCCAAGCAAGTTCTGCGCAGACAGCATAGATGTGGGGCTCAAACTCACGAACCATGAAATCATGACGTAGGCTGAAATCGAGAGTCAGATGCTTAACTGACTGAGCCACCCAGGCATCCCCAGTGTTTTAAATATTAAGACAATGAAGAGGATGAAAATTGTAAATTATGTAATTTTTGGATTAAATGGAAAAGAAAAATTGATTCTATAATTTTGTATTTACTGAGTTCCCCACCCCCAGTTTTAATGAGGTATAATTAGCAAATAAAAATTATATATATATATTTAAGATACATAGTTTGATGTTTTATGATACATATCATGAAGTAATCATCACAAGCTAATTAGCATATCTGTCACCTCACACAGTTAATTTTCTTCATTTCTTTTTTTTTGTGTGTGTGGTGAGAACATTTAAGATTTACCTTCTTACAAATTTCAACTATACAAAACAGTTTTGTTAACTATAGTCACATTGCTATGTATTAGATCTCCAGAAGTATTCATCTTGCATAGCTGAAACTTTGTACATTTTAATTAATGTCTCCCCATCCCCCTAGCTCTTGGCAACCACCGTTGTACTCTCTGCTTCTGTTTGATTATTTTGAATTCCACATACAAGTAATAATTGCTCAGTACTTGTCTGTTTCTGGCCTGTTTCACTTAGCATAGTGTCCTCCAGGTTCATTCATGTTGTTCTCAAACATGTTCTCAAATGCCAGAATTTCCTTTTTTTAAGGCTGAATAATATTCCATTATGTACATACACACACGTGCGCCCCCCCCCCCCCCACCTTGTCTTTATCCATTCATCTAGGGGCAGATACTTAGGTTGTTTCTATATCTTGCTATTGTGAATAATGCTGCAATGAATGTGGGAGATACTGATCTCATTTCCTGTGTGTATACATCTAGAAGTGGGATTGCAAGATCATAAGATAGCTCTATTTTTTATTTTTTAAGTTTCTAAAATTTATTTATTTTGAGAGAGAGCATGTATGCACACATGAGCAGGGGAAGGGCAGAGAGAGAGAGGGAGAGAGAATCCCAAGCAGGCTCAGCACAGAGCCCAGCTCGGGACTTGATCTCATGAACTGTGACGTCATGACCTGAGCCAAAACCAAAAGTCAGCCACTTAACCAACTGAGCCACCCAGGCCACCCCTATTTTTAATTTTTTGAAGAGCCTTCATAACTTTTCCATAATGGCTGTACCAATTACATTTCTACTGGCATTATACAAGAGTTCTCTTTTTTCCACATCCTGCCATCACCTATTTATTATCTTTGTCTTTTTGATAGTATGTATGCTGTTCTTAAAGGCAAAGCTGGAAGAGTTATTCTCCAAATCAGTGCTTCTTAACTTTTTTTCCCCAAGACATTCATAGAAAATGATAATGTGTTCTTGGTACACTGGAAAGAAGAGTCTCACACAAGGAGGGTGACAGAAGTATCTTACTGTTCAAGCACTATCTGGCGGACCCAAGGGCCAAGGAAATCAGCATCTTGGCAGACTTGTAATTCATATTTGGAGCTGCCACAAAACACTGAAAAACTCTACTGTAAATTGTTTCAACATATTAACATTACAAAGGATCTTAGCTACCAAATCTCATATAACAAAATATCATTTTATTTGTTTATATATATATTTTTTACATAAGTAATAACTTTATAAATTTACTGTACTTTTTTATAAATAGTTGATCCTTGAACATTGCAGGGTTTAGGGGCACCAACCTCCTGTGCAGTTGAAAATCTGCATATAATTTGGCTCCTCCAAAACTTAAGTACTGGTAGCATACTGTGTCTGGAAGACTCACCAGTAACCTAGAGTTAACACACATTTTGTGTATTATGTGTATCATATACTGTATTTCTACAATAAAGTAAGCTAAAGAAAAGAAAATGTTATTAAGAAAACCATAAGGTGGGAATGCAGTTTGTTGTAGCCACTGTGTAAAATAGTATATAGAGGTTCCTCAAAAAATTAAAAATATAATTATCATATGATCCGGTAATTCCACTACTATTTGCCTAAAGAATATGAAAACACTAATTTGAAAGGATATATGCACCCCTATGTTAATTGCAGCATTATTTACAATTGTCAAATTGTGGAAGCAACCCAGGTATCCATCAACGGATGAATGGATAAAGATGTAGTGTGTGTGTGTGTGTGTGTGCGCGCGCCCGTGTGCGCAGTGGAATATTAGTCATAAAAACTGAAATCTTGCTATTGACAACAACATGGGTGGAGCTGGAGAGCATTATGCTAAGAGAAATAAGTCAGAGAAGGACAAAGCCCATATGATTTTACTCTCATGTGGAATTTAAGAAACGAAACAAAGGGGGAAAAAAGAAATTAAGAAACAAACTCTTTCATACTCTTTTTATTGAGAGAGAAAGAGGGGGCAAATGAGCAAGGGGCAGAGAAAGAGGTAAAGAGAAGTGGGGCTCACCTGAAGGGGGGCTCATGCTCACCCAGGTGCCCCAAGAAACAGACTCTTAACTGTAGAGAACTAATTGATGGCTACAGGACAGGGGGCGGGGGGAACAGGTAAAGGCATGAAGAACACACTTGTCTTGATGAGCACCGAGAATGTGTAGAATTGCTGAACAACTATATTGTACACCTGAAACTAATATAACAGTGTATGTTAACTGTACTGGAATTAAAATACAATTTTAAAAATTGAAAATAAAAAAAGAAAACCATAAAGGAGAAAAAGTACATTTACAGTACTATATTTATTTAAAAAAATCCATGTGGAAGTTAACCTGCACAGTTCAAACTTGTGTTGCTCAGGGTCAACCGTATTTTATTTCCTCATGACTTTTCTTTTTTCCCCTTCAGTCCCCAAGTCTTTTCAGTTTTATTAGTCTAAGAACCAACTTTTGTGTTATTTGTCTGTCTGTTTGTTTGTTTGTTTGTTTGTTTATTTATTTATTTAGAGAACAAGCTGGGGAAGGGCAGAGGAGGGGCGGACAGAGGATCTAAAGTGGGCTATGTGCTGACAGCAGAGAGCTTGATGCGGGGCCTGAACTCACAAACCGTGAGATCATGACCTGAGCTGAAGTCGGGTTCTTAACTGATTGAGCCACCCAGCCAACTTTTGATTTTAAGTCCTCAATTGCATGTTTATTTTCTGTTTCCTTAACTTTTGCTCTTTATTATTTCCTTCTCCTTTCTTCAAGTTTGTTTTGCAGTTGTTTTTTTTTTAAAACTTTTTGAGATGGTTGCTTGGCTTATTAGTTGCTTTTATAGTAATACATTCATTTAAAGCTAAAAAGTTTCCTTCTAAAAATATACCACTTTTAGGTGCATCCCACACTTTTTTTTAGTTTGTTTTGGGGAAAATTCTCCAGGCAGTGACTGTGGTTTGATGCAGCTGCAACTCCTCCTGCCTTCTCCTCTTTTTTTCTTTCCTTTTTTTAAATACAGCTTTATAAGGTTTATGTAATATTGGACATGTAATAAACCGTGTGTACTAAAATGTATAATTTGGGGGCACCTTGGTGGGTCTGTCGGTTGAGTGTCTGACTCTTGATTTCAGCTCTGGTCATGATCTTACAGTTGTGAGATCCAGCCCCCTGTTGGGCTCTGCACTGGGTGTGGAGCCTGCTGAAGATTCTCTCTCTCCCTCTGCCCCTTCCCTGTTCGCTGACTCGTGCTTGCTGTCTGTCTGTCTGTCTGTCTGTCTCTCTCTCTCTCTCTCTCTCTCTCTCTCTCTCTTAAAATAAATAAAATGTATAACTTGATACTTTTTGACCAATGGATACAACCAAGATAACATATCCATCACCCCTGCAGTGTTTCCTCATGCCCCTTTGTGATCCATTCTTCCCCTTCTCTCCCCATCTCCAGGCAACCACTGATCTGCTTCCACGTTTTTTTGACATACAGTGTCTTTATCATTCAGTTCAAAATACTTTCTGATTCATGGAATATTTAGATGTACCTGGAGCTTTTCTAGTAATTGTATTATGGTCAAGTAACACACTATTGGCATATCTGGGGGATAGTATAGGTTGGTTTGGTTCCAGGCCCCTGAAATAAAGTAAATCATCATGGTAAAGTGAATCAAATGAGTTTTTTTTTTTAGTTTTCCACTGCATATAAAAGTTATGTTTACACTATACTATAGTCTGTTAAGTGTGCAGTAGCATTATGTGGTTAAAATAACCCAAACAATGTATATACCTTAACTTAAAAATACTTCATTGCTAAAAAATGGTAATCATTATCAGAGCTTTTAGCAAATCGCAATTTTTTTTTTTTGCTGATGGAGAGTCTTGCTTTGATGTTGATAGATGCTGACTGATCTAAAGATTGAGGTGGCTGTGGCATTTTCTTTTTTATTTATTTAACGTTTATTTTTGAGAGAGAGAGAGAATGCGAGCAGAGGAGGGGCAGAGAGATGGGGGAGATAGAATCCCAAGTGGGCTCCATGGAGCTCGATTTGGGGCTCAATCTCACAAACCGTGAGATCATGACCTGAGCCAAAACCAAGAGTCTAGTGCTTAACTGACTGAGCTAGCCATCCAGATGCCCCTGTAGCATTTCCTTAAAATAAGACAACAATGAAGTTTGCTGCATTGGTTGACTCTTCCTTTCTTGAATGCTTTCTTTGTAGCATGTGATACTGTTTGATAGCATTTTACCCACAGTAGAACTTCTTTCAAAATTGGAATCAGTCCTCTCAAATCCTATTGTTGCTTTATCAGTGAAGTTTATGTAATATTCCAGATTGCTCTTGTCATTTCAACAGTTTTCAAAGTATCTTCACCAAGAGTTGATTCCATCTCAAGAAACCACTTTCTTTGCTTACCCATAGGAAGCAACTCCTCATTAGGGCACCTGGGTGGCTCAGTCCATTAAGCATCTAACCTCAGCTCAGGTCATGATCTCACGGTTCATGGGTTCGAGTCCTGTGTCAGGCTCTGTGCTGCCAGCTCAGAGCCTGGAGCCTGCTTCGGGTTCTGTGTCCTCCTTCTCTCTCTCTGCCCCTCCCCGACTTGTGTTCTGTCTCTTTCCCTCTCGAAAATAAACAAACATTAAAATATTTTTTTTTTAAAAGGAGCCACTTCTCATCCGTTCAGGCTTCATTATGAGATTGCAGCAGTTTACTCACACCTTCAGGCTCCATTTCTAGTTATTTTGCTGTTTCCATCACATCTGCATTCTGAGTGTACTCAACATTTATTGATTAGGTTAGTGGTCTTACATAGGTGCAGTTTGTGGCACCCCAAAACAATTATAATAGTTACATCAGAGATCACCATAACATATACAAGTTTGAAATATTTTAGGACTTATCAAAATGTGACACAGAGACATAAAGTAAGCAAATGCTTTGGGGGGAAAATGGGGCCAATAGACTTGTTCTACACAGGCTTGTCACAGACCTTCAATTTGTAAGCAAAGCATGATATCTGTGAAGGACAGTAAAATGACGTATGCCTATATGATTTTACTTCTTTGGACTTTAAGACTTGCTCTTGCTTTATGGACCAAGATTTGGTCACTTCTAAAATGTTCGTGGGTGCTTGAAAAGAGTGTGGTTTTGTAATTGTTGGATGCACTGTTTTATATATGTCTTAACCAAATCAAGTTTGTTAATTTTGTTTAAATCTTCATTTTTACTGATTTTTCCCTGCTTATTTTATGAATTATTGGTTGGTGTTTGTCACGATTTTTCTTATTCTTTACCTTTAACCTTTCTGAATGATTGTGTTTTAGGTATACCTCATGTAAACAGCTCATTGTACTTTTTTTTCTTTGAGTTACAATCTGAAAACCTTTGTCTTCTAAATAAAGCTGCTAATCCATTTACATTTAACGTAATTACTGTTATTTTTCTTTAAATCTACCATATTTTATGTGTTTTGTCATATTCTTTTAATTAGAAAGGTCCTAAAAGTAATGCTTGTTTTTTGGATGTATGTCAGTACCCCTGGAATTACAACAGCCATCCCTAACTAAAAAAATCCAGTGGTAATTGATCATTTCACCCTTCTTCTGGACACTACAAGGATCTTAGGAGCACTTAATCTCCATGTATCTCCATCTGACTTACATGGTGTCATTGTGGTATAGTTTAATTTTCCTCTCTCTCTCCATTTTTAAAAAATTTTAAGTCATAAGACATTATTTTGTTATATATAGTATAATATTTCTTTAGCTTTACCAAAATATTTGTTGTTTTGTTGTTCATCCTAGCAATCCTTTTAGAATCATTCTTTTTTGTTTGAAGAATACCTTTTACAATGTTTAGTATGGGTCTGTTGATGGCAAAGTCTCTGATTTTGCTTCTTTGAGCATATCTTTGCTTTATTTTTTTAGCCTTTGTTTTAAATTCCTACCTTATTGGGGCACCTGGATGTCTCAGTTGGTTAAGCCTCCAACTCTTGATCTTGGCTCAGGACATGATCTCATCGTTCCTGGGATTGAGGCCCAAGTTGAGATCTGTGCTGGCAGCACGGACCCTGCTTGGGATTCTCTCTCTGTCCCTTTTTCTCTGCCCCTCCCCTGCTTGCTCTCTCTCTCTTTCAAATAAATAAAACATTAAAAAAATAAATTCCTACTTTATTGAAGTATAATTCACATGCAATATGTTAATTTTAAGATATTATTAACACTTAATTTTTAGTGTTCATCTTGCATTTTGGTGAGTTTTGACAGATGTGTATTACCAGTGTTATAATATTCATTTTTTAAAACAAAATTAAAAAAAAAATTTTTTTTACATTCATTTTTTGAGAAGCAGTGAGACAAAGCGTGAGCGGGGGAGGGGCAGAGAGAGAAGGAGACACAGAATCTGAAGTAGGCTCCAGGCTCTGAGCAAGCAGTCAGCACGGAGCCTGATATGGGGCTCGAACCCACGAACTGTGAGATCATGACTTGAGCTGAAGTCGGACGCTCAACTGACTGAGCCACCCAGGCGCCCCTTAAAACAAAATTTTAAATACATGGGGTACCTGGGCGGCCCAGCCAGTTTAGCGTCTGACTTGGTTTCAGCTCAGGTCATGATCTCATCCATGGCTCATGGGTTTGAGTTCCACTTTGGGCTCTGCACTGAAAGTGAGGGGTCTGCTTGGGATCCTGTTTCTTTCTCTCTCTCCCCCTCCCCCACCTCAAAAAATTAAATAAATAAATAAAAATTTAAGTAAAATCTACTTCCAATGTAGGGCTCAAACACATGACCCCGAGAGTTGCATGTTCTACCAACTAAACAAGCCAGGTGCCCCATAATATTCCTTTTTTTGTTTTTTAATTTGAGAGAGAGAGAGAGAGAGAGATCTTGAGCAGAGGACGGGGGCAGAGGGAGAGAGAGAGAATCCCAAACAGGCTTCATGCTCAATGTGAGCCTGACATGGGGCTTGATCCCACAATCCTGGGATCATGACCTGAGTTGAAATCAGAGTTGGATACTCCACTGACTGAGCCACCCAACCGTCACCCCCCACCTTCATAGCATTCATTTTTGAAGAATTACTTTTCCTTGCCGTAAAATTCTAGATTGGCAGTTATTTTCTTTCAGTACATTGGCTATTTTATTCCACTGTCTTCCTCCTTCCATTGTTACCCTTACAAAGTCAGTTCTAGGCTATTATTTTTTTGACAACAGCGCTCCCCTCACACTCTCTGAGTTCTTGGTTCCATGTTCTCTGTAGGTTCCCCTGTAATTCCTCCAGAATGGTGTGTTGTTTTTTTTTTTCCCAGTGCAAAACCATTTTGGTTTTTATGAAAAAACAAGGTATGTTGCAAGTAGCAGGTGGCTATTGGAAGCGTCTGTTGAACTTTGAATTCTTTTTCATTGCACCATGAACTGCTTTCTGAAACCACAGAAACACTATGGTCGATAGGTTGCCATCTGAATAAACAAAACAAAACCTAATCACATTTGATTTAGTATTGAAATATATAGGCATATGTGGGTTATCTAGAGTTATGTGGATTAGGTTGCCTAATTAGGTTACATACAGATGTGGCTTGAAAGAAATGATATTCTGAGTTCCAAATAGACCATTAATTTATTTTTATTTTTTAAAGTTTTTATCTAAGTTCCAGTTAGTTAACATACAGTATAATATTAGTTTTAGGTATAGAATTTAGTTTTACATACAATGCCTAGTGCTCATCAGAACAAGTGCCCTCCATAATCCCCATCACCTATTTAACCCATCCCCCACCCACCTCCCCTATAGTAACTATCAGTTTTTTCTCTATAGTTAAGAGTGTGTTTCTTGGTTTCCCTCTCTCTTTTTCCTTCCACTGTGTTTTAAATTCCACATATGAGTATTTGTCTTTCTCTGACTGACTTATTTCACTTAACATAATCCTGTCTAGCTCCATCCACATTGATGCAAATAGCAAGATTTCATTCTTTTTTATGGTTGAGTAATATTCCATAGTGTGTGTGTGTGTGTGTGTGTGTGTGTGTGTGTGTGTGTGTGTGTGTGAGAGAGAGAGAGAGAGAGAGAGAGAGAGAGAGAGAGAGAGAGAAGACAGACAGATGTGTGTATACCCCACATCTTTGTCCATTCATCAGTCAATGGACAGACATTTGGACTCTTTCCATACTTTGGCTCTTGTTGGTAATGCTGCTGTAAACATCAGGGTGCATGTATCCCTTCAAATTAGTATTTTTGTATCCTTTGGGTAAATACCTCCCTAGTGCAATTGCTGGGTCATAGGGTAGTTCTATTTTTAACTTGTTGAGGAACTGCGGTACTGTTTTCCAGAGTGGCTGCACCAGTTTGCGTTCCCACCAACAATGTAAGAGGATTCCCCTTTCTCTGCATCCTTGCCAACACCTGTTGTTTCTTGTGTTGTTAATTTTAGCCATTTTGATTAGTGTGAAATGATACCTCATTGTAGTTCTGATTTGTATTTCCCTGATGATGAGTGATGTTGAGCATGTTTTCATGTGTCTCTTGGCCATCTGCATGTCTTGTTTTGGAAAATGTCTCCAAATGACCATTTATAAAGGAACTTTTGAAGTACAATTGAATTGGAACTTCTGTTACTGGCATTTTTAGAAGATTGTATATTTGTATCTCAGTATAATACGAGAACAGAATCCACTCGAAGCTTGTGTAGATGATGTAAGCTATAACAATTTTGGCTGACTTTATGTATTTTTTTTTTCTATTTCGATCATTTTAAAAATGTGGCTTTCTGAGTATACTTTCTTGTATTTCTCTCTTTGTACTTCCTTTCCTGTGATTAAATTTCATCATGTTTAAACATAAAGAGGAAAAAAGTGTTGCATGGTTCAACTAATGTTTTACCTTTTAGTGCATGATGTTCATGCTCAAATATTAATATAGGAAGAGTTTTTTGATGCAGACAGAGAGGGCATATATAGAGGGCTAACATGAAAAAGTTAAATGGAGTGGAGAAGAGGTGCTTTTGTCCTAAACTTAATACTTATTGCTTCTGCTGAATTTTCCTGGTGAAACACCAACTTTAGTTAATTGAAAACTTAAAATTTTTTTCATGTTTATTATTTTTGAGAGAGAGCATGTGCAAGGGGGGAAGGGCAGAGAGAGAGAGAGAGAGAGAGAGAGAGAGAGAGAGAGACACACACACACACAGAATCTGAAGCAGGCTCCAGGCTCTGAGTTGTCAGCACAGAGCCCAATGCATGGCTGGAACTTGCGAACTGTGAGATCATGACCTGAGCTGAAGTCGGATGAGCCACCCAGGCGCCCCAGAAACTTACTTTTTAATACAAAAGTAGTATTTCATGAAAAACTGAACTTTGCTTATTTTGGGGCTTGTTATAAATCAGTACATAAAAAGCTTCCTCATTTTTTAATGGTTAATTAGTATTCCGTGAAATGAATTTATCGTAATTCATTAAGCCAGTCCACTGCTGATGGATATTTAAATGGAATTCTATGCTGCAGTGAGTAGTATTGTATATATCACACATCATTTTGCATATATGAGAAGGTATTGGGGATAAATTCCTGGAAGTTGAATTATTGGTTCAGAAGGTATATATATTTGTAATGTTGATTGATATTGTCAAATTGCACTTTATAGAGACTATACTAATATCCAGAAACTTGTTAATCAAACACTCTATTCAGTACCGTATCATCTCAAATTTTTTTATCTTTGGTAATCTGATAGGTAAAAGGTAATCTTATAATACCTTTACTTTGTATTTCTTTATATTATCAAATTAAGAATCTGTGTATTTTAAAAACCGTTCATATTCAGGGCACCTGGGTGGCTCAGTCAGTTAAGCATCCAACTCTTGATTTTAACTCAGGTCATGATTTCATGGTCATGTATCAGGCTCTGCAGTGACTGCATGGAGCCTGTTTGGGAGCCTCTCTCTCTCACTCTCTCTGCCCTCCCCTGCTCATGCTTTCTCTCTATCTCAAAATAAATAAACAATTAAAACAATTCTTGTTTGAATTTTCTGTGATGTGCCTGTTCATATCATTGCCCATTTTTAATCGGATGCTGTCCTTTTTTACTGATTTTTTAAAAAAATCGATACTAAATCTAAGGGAGAGTAACCCTTTTTCTATCAGTGAGAGAGAGAGAGAGAGAGAGAGAGAGAGAGAGAGTAAGGAAGAGGAGCAAAAGGAGAGGAAGAGAGAATTCCAAGCAGGCTTCATGCTCAGTGTGGAGCCCAATGTGGGGCTCGATCCCACAACCATGAGATCATGACCTGAGCTGAAACCAAGAGTTGGCCCCTTAACCAACTGAGCCACCCAGGTGCCCCTATGACTTCTAGATTTTAAGGCATGTTTAGAAAGGTTTTTCCAGGCATTGGTTATTTGTAAAAGGCAGTATTTTTATAGTTCTGGTTTTAAACATAAGTCTTTCTTCCACTTGGAATTTATTTTCATATTAGATATAAGGTATGAATCCAACTTAAATTTTTGCCACAACATCTTTTATGGAATAATGCATCTTTTCCCTCATATTCAAAATGCCACCTTTATTGTATGTTAAATCATATGTATTTGATTCTCCTTTTTACTTTTTTTTTTTTTTTTCAACATTTATTTATTTTTGGGACAGAGAGAGACAGAGCGTGAACAGGGGAGGGGCAGAGAGAGAGGGAGACACAGAATCGGAAACAGGCTCCAGGCTCTGAGCCATCAGCCCAGAGCCCGACGCGGGGCTCGAACTCACGGACTGCGAGATTGTGACCTGGCTGAAGCCAGACGCTTAACCAACTGCGCCACCCAGGCGCCCCTCCTTTTTACTTTTTGAATATTCTGTATTGCTAAGTGTAGTTCCATACACACAATTATTGTAATTTTGTAATATGTTTTAATAGCTATATAACAGCTATTACATTTCTTGTTCTGAATTCATCGAGTTTCTTATTTATTTTTACATATGAATATCA